>NC_060898.1:12699415-13358915 GCF_014805685.1 Silurus meridionalis
CCAAAATAGAACTTTTGGGTCATAATTCCACTAAACGTGTTTGGAGGAAGAAGAATGATGAGTACCATCCCAAGAACACCATCCTTACTGTGAAGGGGGCAGTAGCATCATGCTTTGGGGGTGTTTTTCTGCACATGGGACAGGGCGACTGAACTGTATTAAGGAGAGGATGACCGGGGCCATGTATTGCGAGATTTTGGGGAACAACCTCCTTTCCTCAGTTAGAGCATTGAAGATGGGTCGAGGCTGGGTCTTCCAACATGACAATGACCCAAAGCACACAGCCAGGATAACCAAGGAGTGGCTCTGTAAGAAGCATATCAAGGTTCTGGCACGGCCTAGCCAGTCTCCAGACCTAAACCCAATAGAGAATCTTTGAGGGAGCTCAAACTCCGTGTTTCTCAGCGACAGGCCAGAAACCTGACTGATCTAGAGAAGATCTGTGTGGAGGAGTGGGCCAAAATCCCTCCTGCAGTGTGTGCAAAATTGGTGAAAAACTACAGGAAACGTTTGACCTCTGTAATTGCAAACAAAGGTTACTGTACCAAATATTAACATTGACTTGCTCAGGTGTTTAAATACTTATTTGCAGCTGTATCATACAAATAAATAGTTAAAAAATCATGCATTGTGATTTCTACGATGACAATTTCAGACCCCTCCATGATTTCTAAGTGGGAGAACTTGCAAAATAGCAGGGTGTTCAAATACTTATTTTCCTCACTGTATCATGGTGTGGATGGAAAGAGAAATGGTGTAGGGGTGATTCTGAAGGAAGAGTACAGTAAGAGTGTAGTGGAGATGAAGAGAGTTTCTGATAGGGTTATGAACATGAAGCTGGAAGTTGAAGGGATGATGATAAATGTCATCAGTGCCTATGCTCCACAAGTTGGCTGTGAGATGGAGGAGAAGGAAAGATTCTGGAGTGAATTAGATGAAGTGGTAGATGGGAAAGAACGATTGGTGATCGGGGCAGACTTTGATGGGAATGTTGGTAAAGGTAACAGAGGTGATCAGAGGGGATGGGTAGGTATGGCCTTAAGGAGAGGAATGTGAAAGGGCAGATGGTGGTAGATTTTTCTAAAAGGATGGAAATAGCAGTGGTGAACACTTATTTTAAGAAGAAGGAGGATCATAGGGTGACGTATAAGAGTGGAGGAAGGTGCACACAGGTGGACTATGTTCTATGCAGGAGATACAACCTGAAGGAGATTGGAGACTGTAAGGTGTTGGCAGGGGACAGTGTAGCTAGACAGCATTGGATGGTGGTCTGTAGGATGGTTTTGGAGGCAAAGAAGAAAAGAAGGAGAGTGAGGACTGAAAGAAGAATAATGATGGTGGAAACTGAAGGAGGAAGAGTGTAGTGTGAGGTTCAGGGAAGAGGTCAGACAGGGGCTCAGTGGTGGTGAAGAGGTGTTGGGTGATTGGGAAACTACTGCAGGAGTGATGAGGAGGCAGCTAGAAAAGTACTTGGTGTGACATCTGGAAATAGAAAGGAAGACAAGGAGACGTGGTGGTGAAATGAGGAAGTGCAGGAGAGCATAAGGAGAAAGAGGTTGGCAAAACAGAAGTAGGATAGAGAGAAATGTAGGCAGGAGTACAAGGAGATGCGGCAGCAGGTAAAGAGGATGTGGCGAAAGCCAAGGAAAACGCATATGAGGAGCTGTATGAGAGGTTGGACACTAAGGAAGGAGAAAAGGATTTATACCGATTGGCCAGGCAGAGGGACCGAGCTGGGAAGGATGTGCTGCAAGTTAGAGCAATAAAGGATGGAGAAGGAAATGTGTTGACTAGTAAGGAGAGTGTGTTGAGAAGGTGGAGGGAGTATTTTGAGCAGCTGATGAATGAGGAAAATCAGAGAAAGAGAAGTTTGGATGATGTGGAGTTGGTAAAGCAGGATGTAGATAGGATTAATAAGGAGGAAGTGAGAGCAGCGATTAAGAGGATGAAGAGTGGAAAGTCGGTTGGACCAGATGACATAACTGTAAATGCATGGAGATGTTTAGGAGAGATGGCAGTGGAGTTTTTAACCAGATTGTTTAACAAGATTCTGGAAGGTGGGAGGATGCCTGAGGAATGGAGAAGGAGTGTGCTGGTACCGATCTTTAAGCATAAGGGAGATGTGCAGACCTACAGTAACTACAGGGGAATTAAGTTGATCAGTCACACCATGAAGTTATGGGAAAGAGTAGTGGAAGCCAGGCTGAGAGAAGAGGTGACCATCTGTGAGCAACAGTATGGTTTCATGCCGAGGAAGAGCACCACAGATGCCTTATTTGCTTTGAGGATGTTGATGGAGAAGTATAGAGAAGGACAGAAGGAATTGCATTGTGTATTTGTGGATTTAGAGAAAGCGTACGACAGGGTGCCGAGAGAGGAGTTGTGGTACTGTATGAGGAAGTCAGGTGTGTCAGAGAAGTATGTGAGGGTGGTGCAGGACATGTATGAGACAGTGACAGTGTGACAGCAGTGAAGTGTGCAGTAGGAACGACAGACTGGTTCAGGGTGAGGTTGGACTACATCAAGGATCGGCCCTGAGCCCTTTCCTGTTTGCAGTGGTGATGGACAGGTTGACGGACGAGGTCAGACAGGGGCTCAGTGGTGGTAAAGAGGTGTTGGGTGATTGGGAAACTACTGCAGGAGTGATGAGGAGGCAGCTAGAAAAGTACTTGGTGTGACATCTGGAAATAGAAAGGAAGACAAGGAGACGTGGTGGTGGAATGAGGAAGTGCAGGAGAGCATAAGGAGAAAGAGGTTGGCAAAACAGAAGTAGGATAGAGAGAAATGTAGGCAGGAGTACAAGGAGATGCGGCAGCAGGTAAAGAGGGATGTGGCGAAAGCCAAGGAAAAGGCATATGAGGAGCTGTATGAGAGGTTGGACACTAAGGAAGGAGAAAAGGATTTATACCGATTGGCCAGGCAGAGGGACCGAGCTGGGAAGGATGTGCTGCAAGTTAGAGCAATAAAGGATGGAGAGGGAAATGTGTTGACTAGTGAGGAGAGTGTGTTGAGAAGGTGGAGGGAGTATTTTGAGCAGCTGATGAATGAGGAAAATCAGAGAGAGAGAAGGTTGGATGATGTGGAGTTGGTAAAGCAGGATGTAGATAGGATTAGTAAGGAGGAAGTGAGAGCAGCGATTAAGAGGATGAAGAGTGGAAAGTCGGTTGGACCAGATGACATAACTGTAAATGCATGGAGATGTTTAGGAGAGATGGCAGTGGAGTTTTTAACCAGATTGTTTAACAAGATTCTGGAAGGTGGGAGGATGCCTGAGGAATGGAGAAGGAGTGTGCTGGTACCGATCTTTAAGCATAAGGGAGATGTGCAGACCTGCAGTAACTACAGGGGAATTAAGTTGATCAGTCACACCATGAAGTTATGGGAAAGAGTAGTGGAAGCCAGGCTGAGAGAAGAGGTGACCATCTGTGAGCAACAGTATGGTTTCATGCCGAGGAAGAGCACCACAGATGCCTTATTTGCTTTGAGGATGTTGATGGAGAAGTATAGAGAAGGACAGAAGGAATTGCATTGTGTATTTGTGGATTTAGAGAAAGCGTACGACAGGGTGCCGAGAGAGGAGCTGTGGTACTGTATGAGGAAGTCAGGTGTGTCAGAGAAGTATGTGAGGGTGGTGCAGGACATGTATGAGGACAGTGTGACAGCAGTGAAGTGTGCAGTAGGAACGACAGACTGGTTCAGGGTGAGGGTTGGACTACATCAAGGATCGGCCCTGAGCCCTTTCCTGTTTGCAGTGGTGATGGACAGGTTGACGGACAAGGTCAGACAGGAGTCTCCCTGGACTATGATGTTTGCGGATGATATTGTGATTTGTGGTGAGAGTAGTGAGCAGGTTGAGAAGAGCCTGGAGGGGTGGAGATATGTGCTGAAGAGAACGGGAATGAAAGTCAGTAGGAGTAAGACAGAGTACATGTGAATGAGAGGGAGGGCAGTGGAGTGGTGCATTCAGGTACCTGGGGTCAACAGTGCAAAGTAATGGAGAGTGTGTTAGAGAAGTAAAGAAAAGAATGCAGGCAGGGTGGAGTGGGTGGAGAAGAGTGACAGGAGTGATTTGTGATAGTAGGGTATCTGCAAGAATGAAAGGGAAAGTTTATAGGACTGTGGTGAGACCTGCGTTGTTGTATGGATTAGAGACAGTGGCATTGAGTAGAAGACAGGAGGTGGAGCTGGAGGTAGCAGAGCTGAAGATGTTGAGGTTTTCGTTGGGAGTGACGAGGATGGACAAGTTTAGAAATGAGTTTATTAGAGGGACAGCGCATGTAGGACGTTTTGGTGACAAGGTGAGGAAGGCGAGATTGAGATGGTTTGGACATGTGCAGAGGAGGAATATATATTATATTATAATATATATATGAATTATATTGGTAGAAGAATGCTGAGGATGGATCCACCAGGTATGAGGAAAAGAGAAAGGCCAAGGAGGAGGTTCATGGATGTGGTGAGGGAAGACATGAAGGTAGTTGGTGTGAAAGAAGCAGATATAGAGGACAGGGTGATATGGGGACGGATGATCCGCTGTGGCGACCCCTAATTGGAGCAGCCGAAAGAAGAAGAAGAAGGTAAATACTGGATTTCCAATAGGTCTTTTGAACCACCACTGGTTTGGGAACAGGCTTTTAGGTTTCTGCTTGGTTTTTGTTTTTCAATGAGGATCAGGGCCCACCAAAATTCTTTTAACTTCCATTAGGACTTTGAAACAGAGTTTTAAGACATTATAAACAACATGACAATACAGTACACTCTTTTATGCTCTCTTAACACACTGTGCCTTGTTTTCTGGCACAATAAAACCAAAGTACACTGTTCACGTTATATGGTAAGTAAACACTGCATATAAACAGATATCTCGATTGGACAGCAAAGCGTATCAGCCCCACTATGCAGCATGGTGTCACTGTTAATTAGGTTAAACATGGTACACCTCTGTTACTTTCAAGTATAGAACAAAAGTGACAAAATAATGGTTTGAAATAATAAAGTTTGTTTTATTGCATGCCCAAGTTATAACCCAGCTTAAGTAAAATGACATGACCTGTTCTGTCCATTAAACTTTATCTGATTTGGCAGAGGGGTCTCAAATATGCCATTTTGTACATTAATAATAATTCTTAGGAGTGGAATTTTACATATTCATTTAAATCTATGTACTTGTTTCATTTTTTGTATAAAATCAATTTAAATAAATCACAAAGATCCTTTTAGATATGGTTAAAAGGAGAAATATTAATTTGGTTGTAAATATGTTTTTTTAATGCCTTCTTAACTTCTATACAAAGGTCTTTTAGTCTAATATGCCCAACTAAAAGTCAGATACTGTAGGTATGAAAATATTTTTTTATAATATTTTTTAAGTCATGGCCTAAATACAACTACTGCTGATGATAATAATAATAATAATAATAATAATAATAATAATAATAATAATAATAATAATAATAATAATAAAGTGTACAGTGTCACAGCTAAATATATATCCATTTCTGAGTGTCACTAATACAGCCACTCTTTCTGGGCCTTAAAGGCAATTTGCAATTCAGTGCAGGGAAGAATTTACTCTCCTTTAAAATTAATTTGATATAAAGCCAAGAATCCTGTTTATCAGTCTGTGAACTGTGACAGAAACTGCTACACTGTCCTTGATATCTCAGAGTGAGACTTAACTCCTAGTCTATTATTGATTGACAGCTATAGATCACTCACAACTTCACAGTCTGTACACTTCTTAAATATTGATCACCATTACTTAAGAATGGAAACAGCATTGGCTTGCTGTGTAGTGTCAGTGGATTATGAAAACTCTACACATCAATGGACTTCAGTTATTAATAATTTATTCTTGGGATCAGGTGTATTGCGAGAGGTGTATTGCGATATTAAGTGGCTTTTTAAAAGACTCAACAACATATAGTTCGTCTATGTTGAATTAATGTTTCCCCAAAGAATTATAAGACAACATAGGCACAAAAGTGTATTTATTTGTAAGTGAGTTTGTTGTTGCCACTGTTGTAGTTTTCTGTACATGGATTTTGAACATGCTCCTAGAGCATCATGAACCCACTTATTTGTAAACATGAACAAGGACCATGATTTTGTAGCCAGACTGATCTTTGTGTGATAACTCTGCACTCCTGCTCTGCTTGCAAATAGCAGCTACATAGAGACTAAAAGCCATGATAAAGGATTCAACGTTTGGCTAATGGGAGGGAAGTGGAGCCCTGGAGAGGCATTAAAAAGCAGAGGGTTCTATGGGTGATAAGGTTGATCGTCTTTTTTGTGCACCATACATGTACTATGTTTCAGTTATTCCCAACACATTCCTTATTAGTGTCATTAGACCATAACACATTTTGTCATGTTTTTCACAAGCAGGCTAAAACAGTTTTTTTTGTAAGAAAGGGGTTTCACTCTACCACATAATTCAAATAAATGAGGAATACAATGAATGGTTGTTACATGCAGGGAGTGACCGGACAATCCTGCAGCACTAATAATGCTGCTGTAATTCTCTTGACATCCTTCCTGATATGTGTCCTTTTTTTATTTTATTGATCTTGTACAAACATTTTGATCTTGATAATGTCACTGTGGTGTTTATTTTTCATACGTCACAATATTTCATTGTATATCTAATGTACAGGGAATTCTTTCATACCCTTTTTTCCAACTGATATCTTTTCACAATGAAATTTCAATCATATATGCTTTCTTTTATGTAGATTACGGCTTCATCAGTCAGATAAAATTAAGAAAATGTCATTAGGATTGTACAAAAACAGCTGATCTTCATTTGGGAGTAAGCAGAAGTTTATTAATGGCAGGTTATAATTCCATTTTGACCATGTGACTTGAAGCACACAAAAAAAAAAAAACACTCCACACTTATGTAGTCAAGTCAAGTCAAGAAGCTTTTATTATCATTTTTATTATACACAGTGGTACACAGTACACAGTAAAAACGAGACAACGTTCTTTTAGAACCCTGGTGCTACACTAAACAACATAGATCTACAACATAACACAAAGCTACATAAAGTGCATCGAGTGCAAGCTAGTGAAAACAGTGCAGACGAAAAACAGTACAGACAATCAGTGCAGACAGACAGACAACACAAGACAGCACAAGACAATATGACCCAACATAGCACAAGAAAACCTACTGTATACTCTGAATATACAGTACTGTTCAAAGAGAACTATGAAAAACTATAACTGAGAGTATATATAAACAAACACAAAGCAGTGCAAAAAACAGCAGTAGCAGTTGTTGAGAGGTGCAAAAAACAGCATGTTAACAGTATAATACAGTCAAATATAAATAATAAAAAATAAATGATGGTGGAATGGATTGAGATGAGTAATGAGTGTGTGTTAAGTTCAGGTTGTACAGTTCGGTAACACACATTTGAGTGAGTGTGTGTGTGTGTGTGTGTGTGTGTGTGTGTGTGTGTGTGTGAGTTCCAGTTTAGTTCTGTGTATTGAGGAGTTGATGCGGGAAAAAGCTGTGGCGGCCCGAATGTTTCAGAACCGCTTTTCTGATGGCAGGAGGGTAAAGAATGTGTGTGTGACGGGTGTGTGGTCTCCAACAATGCTGTTGGCTTTGCGGATGCAGCGTGTAGTGTAAATGTCCTTAATAGAGGGGAGAGAGACTCCGATAATCTTCTCAGCTGTCCTCACTATCCTCAGTCGGGTCTTGCTATTCGAGACGGTGCAGTTCCCAAACCAGGCAGTGATACAGCTGCTCAGGATGCTCTCAATGGTCCCTCTGTTATCCGCCAGATGAGCACCAAGGAATTTGGTGCTCTTGATGATGTCCACTGAGGATCCATCGATGATCAGTGGAGAATGGCTGCTCTGTGCTCTCCTGAAGTCCATAACCATGTCTTTGGTTTTGTCAATGTTCAGAGACAGGTTGTTGGCTCCACACCAGGCTGTTAAATGGTGCACCTCCTCTCTGTAAGCTGACTCGTCTTTCTTACTGATGAGACCCACCACAGTCGTGTCATTGGCAAACTCTCGAAGCACTTCATCACAATGGGTGTGAGCGCGACGGGTTGATAGTCATTAATGCAGGAGACAGTAGACTTCTTCGGCACGGAAATGATGGTCGTTGTCTTGAGGCACGTAGGAACAATTTTGCTGCTCAGGGAGATGTTGAAGATGTCTGTAAAGATTGATCTGTAAAGAAAAAAATTATTGCCCTTATAATTAGACCTCATTATTTATTAACAATAACAGCACTATACACATTATAAAAACACCACAAATAATGGTATAAAAATGTCACACACCATTCACACCTTTTTCTCTCAACTTTGAATGAATGCTTGAAGGCGCAACAGCAAACATATAGTTATTGTAACAAAGCCAAATGCACAAGAATAAGAAAGGTTTTTATTGCAAGAGCAAAATATGTCTAGCTCTACACAACCTTGGCTCAATGTATCTACAAGAACTTAGCAACTATTATGATCTGACCGTCTTTAATCATAGGATTTAGGATTTTTCAAAATCACTACTTAGAATGATGAAAATTACAGGCTGAAAGCTTATTCTACAGCATACAGGTAGGGCTCTAGACTCTCTAGTCTACTGATGCAAAACTGATTTACAGACAATCGTGTTTAATAATCTTTGAATTTTGATAGAATTGGCACAGACCTCAATATGTCATATCAATAGAGTTAATCTGAATTTCAAATGGACAGAAATCACAATATAATAGGCAACAGCTATATATCATTTAAATCCAAAAGCTTTTTCATGCTGTGCTTTATAATTAGACATACTTGAACATAACCAGCTTAGCAGTTAAGTCTTATGCAGTTAAGAGATTTAGAAAAGACCACATAAAAGAACTGTTGGTTGTACACAGCCAAGACATGTTTGGGAAAACACAAGGTGACCTCATGTTTACTCAAGCAAGCACAAACTGACCTTTCTTTTTTTTTTTTTTTTTTTTTTATGTATGTGCAACACAGAGCCACAGTTTTAGCAACATTTTACCTGAGGCTTTTCTCAAATCTAAAAATTAGTTATGATCGGGTCATAATTCGAAACTAATGCATTAGACTATGGCAAATACTTACTGACTAGTCATAAGCTATACATGGAATCTAAATTGCTATAATCTGCATTTTAAATGTTGAGTCATTTTGACTCATAACAATGTGCATTTAAAATGTGATGTCATATGATGTCATACCTGTATTTTATATGGTATCTGTAGAACATGCATTTTTAATAGTAAAGTAGTAAGGCACACTATTTAATTATTTATTTGCAAAACCCATGGAAGCTCGCTTGGAAGCTCACTCCAAGCGAGCTTCCAAAGGTTTTGCACAGCGGAGAGGCTTGCGTCAGATCTCAAATTGCTGGAGGTGTGCTGTGATTGTTGTCCTTCTGGAACTTTGTCCCATCTCCACACAGGATCTCCTCAGTCAGCTCAGTCAGTCAGAGTGACCATCAGGTTCTTAGTCACTTCTCTGACTCTTTATTTGCTTAGGCCAGGCCACCAACTCTTGTTGTACCGCACTTTTTTCCATTTAAAAATTATGGAGGCCACTGTGATCTTGCCACAAACCTGTTTTTGAGCTCTGCAGCCAGTTCCTTTGACCTCATGGCTTGTTTTTTGCTCTGATATGCATTGTTAGCTGTGAGGCCTTTTATAGAAAGGTGGACTCCAGTCAAGGTGTAGAAACATCTCATCATCTGACCTAAATGTTGTTGCAAAGGTTCTGAATACTTATTTACATGTAATATTTTTTTTTAAATATACATGTAAATGTACAAAAATTTCAAAAATTCTGTTTTCACTTTGTCATTATGGGGAAATGAGTGTAGATTATAGTATACAGTATATATAAAAATATACTAGGAAAAATACTGGGTGGTTTAAAAATATTTCCTTATTGGCCTCTCTCTTTTTTGTCAAAGTTTAACATATTGACCTGTTGTAAAGAAAACAAAAAGCACAAAAATCGCTATATTACCATTTACACATTATTGTCAAATTTTGGTTGTTAGACTTTAGTTTTCATCTCCAATACGAATCCCTATATAAGTACTTTCTGTTAAAACAACACTGTATACAAATGATTATTTCATATTACCCTGTTACTTGTAGCTGAACTGTTATTAGAGATAATACATTTCTGGCCAATCAAAATCCAGAATTCAGCAATTCATGAAACAGAATTCATGAAACAGAATTGAATTATACTGTACATACAATACATGGAACTGGTATTCATAGAAGCAGTACATAGAAATAATTAGAAATAGAGCAAATATTGAAGCAAATGCTAGTCATAACAGATTTAAACTTGAAAAAGAAGCATTTCAGATTAAAACTTCCTGCTTGTTTTTTTTTTTGTTGTTGGTATTGATTGCAGAAGGGCATTTTAAGCAGGTGAATGCGTTTTAATATATGCTTATCCACTAGGTAGTGATACAATCCTGTTATCACTCACATTTCAGACATCTTCTCTCTCTCTCTCTCTCTCTCTCTCTCTCTCTCTCTCTCTCTCTCGCTATCATTTTCCTCAGAACTTTGAAATAAAGGACGCCTTCTGGAAGCTATCCATCTTTCTATCATAACTGCCAAAGACAATCAAGATCACAGGAAAACCATAGTACAGGAAAGACCTTGGACCTGAAAACTTACTTAGAATGATTAAAGTCCTTTACTTAACAAGGACTAGTGCAATGCAATATTGTTAATAATAAATACAGGAAACAGCATCGTCATTGTTTATTATAGTCGAAATGGAGAAACCATTTGTGAAATACACCTTATGATTCTATTGCTTTGTAGAACCACCTTTAGCAGCAATAACATAAAGTAATTAATGCTCTGTATGACTTTATCACTCTCTCACTGTAAATAAATTATTTTCACTCTACTTGACTCTTTTAGTTCCTGGAGGTTTGTGTGCATTTGTTAATGCCCAGCTCTGAGGTCTGAACTTTAACTGGGCCATTGCAACACTTTGATTCTTCCCTTCTTCATCCATTCTGTTGTAGCTTTGCTGGTGTGCTTGGGGTCATTGTACTGTTGCATGACCCAGTTTAAGCCAAGCTTTAGCTGTCACATAGATAACCTCAAATTTTATGCTAACATACTTTAGCATGCAGAGGAGTCAGGTTCTGTGGTGCTTCGGTATGTTTTCAGCCTTTTGTTTGTTCTTTTGCTTGCGTTTCCCGTTTTTCCGCCCACCAGATGTCGCCATTTTGTTTCTGTAGCCCTAATTAGTTTCTAATGTTTCCACCTGAGTCCTGTTAGCCTTTTGGCTGTTTAAGGGTAAATAAGCGGATATCCTCTGCTTTTGGTTCCAAAAATCAATGCAATTTTCAGGATTTGTAAGTAGCCATAGCCATAACTTATTCTTTAAACATAACCAGAGTAGGTTCAGTTTGAAGTTTAGTTTGTTTTATAGAGGTGACAGCATAGCGTGCCCATTTGAAGACAATCCAGTGGATGTGGAAGCACAGATAATATGATTTTTTTTTTTCAGAGGATGAGCACATCTGTAGAGCAGTTTGTACAGTATGCACACTTTTGTGCAGTTCCCTGACCATAAACCACTAAATCATTAAAGAGGAATTCCACCAAGACCATTTTATTTACAATGCACTACCTAATCTATCCATACTGTATACAGCTATAATCATTAAAATGTTTCCAAATAAATAACTTTGTTTCAGGGTTCCAAAATGTAACTGGGGGTATTGATGAAACCCACATTCCTATTAAGGCTCCTTGAGTCAATGACTGGGACTCAGTTGGTAATAGGAAGTCCACCATCAATGTGCAGGTAACAATAGATTATTGGGTGCTAAATCTTTTGGACTGAATCTAAATATTTTAAACTATAATCACCCTCATTATTAGTCCCCACTAATTAGGTAATATGTGATGCCACCCACCTCATCACTAATGTTGAAGCCAAATGGACAGGGTCTGGACATGATGCCAGAATGTCTAGGAAATCATCTTTGTGGTACAAGACATGATTTGCCAAAATTACTTTAAATAAATTCAGTTACCAAAGGGTGTTAATTCTTTCTGTATTTGCTGTAATAAAAAGACATATTTATTTAATTCTTTATATTCCAATTAACAATAAATGACAAATAATGCTCACATACTTTTTCCCAGTACTGGTGCTCCAACATTTTAATTTCAAATCTGGCCTTTTTTTATGTTCAGCACTTTTGCCCTAGATTTGAAGATGTATAAAGGTCCATCTACATGTCCATCTAACATTGCCCTTATAGATGGACCTCATACAGCTCTTTGGTGGGCAACTAGAAAGACAATATAATTCAAAATGATTGAAAATGTAAAACAATTACAGACCAAATCTTTATTTGAGAAAAGGTGGAGGTGGAGGTACATAGACCAACATCTGCATATACGTCCCCAGTCATATTCTGTAAAATGTCAATGACAGTTGTTTTTAATTGTTTTTGGTAAGAAGAAAAAAAGGAGGAAGGGGTGGGCAGTGGCGGTTTTGGGGTTTGTGCATCTTACCTCTATGGGCCTCCCTGCATTTTGACTTTGTCACAGCAGAAGTTGTCTTTTCATCTTAATCCTACAGTGCAAACAAGTATAAGGATTCTTGGTCTACCGAACAGAAACCTAAAGACCTAAAGACCTAAAGACCTAAAGACAATAATCACTTACAACTGGGACAGTATGGTGTTGCAGAAGGGTCCAATAATACAATGGGACCATCAGCAACTTAAATACAATTAAACCAAGAAGATACTTAATGCAAATTCTCAAACAAATACAACTAATTAAGAAAGATTTTAGGAACATCTAAGACTACTATAAATAAGTTTACAGTATACAGCATATGCAGAAAAATAAAATAACCATGAATAATGCACAAGTGAAACAATGACTGTAAAATGCATTCAAAAGGCCTTTTTTAAATGGTGACCATGTTGATGATCTTATTTATTAAAAACTGATAAAAAGTAGTGTAAATATCAAGAAATCGTAAGTAATAATATACACCTACATTTTACGAAGTCAATTGTGTTGGTAGCTGAGTCTGACAAACTGCCCCCTAGAATCCCTTTGATCACAGGTGTGCTTGTGGATATTTGTGTTCATCAGCCACAATGGTATTACGAAAGTCAGGTACTGATGTAGGTGAGGAGGCCTGGGGTGCAGTCAGCGTCAGCACCCAAAGATGTTCAGTAGGGATGAGATCAGAGCTTTATAACAGGCCACTCAAGATCTTCCTTTCCAAAGCATGTAAACCAGATCTTCAAGGAGCTCACTTTGTGCTTTGCCATGCTGGAAAAGGTTTGGGTTCCCAAGTTCAAGTGAATGCAACATTTTATTATAGCGCATCTAAAGACCTATGCAATTGACTGCCTCCAGCTTTGTGGTAAAATTTGGGGAAGAACCACATAAAGCAGAAAAGCTCAGGTGACCCAATACTTTTGGCAGTATATTAATAGCCAATTATCTACACTACTGCAATAGTATTAAGAAATTTATGGAGGCCAGAAAGTAAATGATTGTCTATTTTTGCGACATGCCCCAAAAGAAATTTGCATCACAGTGAAAAGGAAAAGTAGCTTTATAATTTTATAAACTCATACATTTACTGTCCATTATTTATTTTTGCCAAGCCAACTGTCTTTCTTTCGCTGATGCAGCAGTTTTTTTTTATTTAGTTGTAATGGGCTTATATTCTTAGTAAACCACCATTAAAACCTCCAACCCAGTTTCTCGGAAGTATGTAGCTCATTTTTTTCCCCTGCCTTGTGTTTCCATGGTGAATCCTGAAATCAACGATCCATTGAAAATGTCTTTTTGTAATCTATGTGTGCATGCATTTACTCTGGGATACCAAATAGGAGGTTTGGAACCGACATACACAAAATAAACAAGTGTTGGGTTAATCAACTGAGAGTTCAGGGTATATCTGACAGTCTTGCTTTCTGGAATCCCCCCAGTTCCTGTGGATGCAAAACAAGCCCAAATCACCCCTCCACCACTTTGTTTGACAGTTGGTATGAGTTGTTTGTCCGTAATGTACATGTGGTGTGTGTGTGTTTTTGCATAATCTGAAATTGTTGTGAATTTGCTAGAACATCCACTTAGCCTCTTAAATCCTATAGAAGCAGTTAAAGTTTATTTAATTATTCCACACATGGCTTCTCCATTTTGGCTAGATTTTTGTAAAAATAAATAATGGCACACTGTAAGAAAAAAAATCATCTGGACCACATCACGTCTTAACAACCATCTAAGGTTGTATTTATGTAATAAGTAAAACCTGATTTGGACCAGATGATTTTTATGTCCTGACACATAAAACCATATAATTCAAGAAGGGTGTACTTTCCTTTTCACATGGCTAAAAATTACTTTGCAATATTTTTTAGTTTAAGTGACTGGGCAAGTTTTGTGTTGGTAATATCTTACATTTTGGTATTGCTCATAGAGTTGCAATGGTTATTTGCTATACAACTAATGTATAGTTGTCAGGTTTCATGGTTACATGTTTGCAGTGCCATTTAAAGAATCATATATCTAAGTAATGCTGCTTAGAATTAGTTGAGATGTTAGTGCAAACATTATATTTATTCCACCTTATTCAGTATTTAGGGCCCGAGCACCGAGGAGCAGGCCAAAATGGCCTGCACCAGAGGTGCGAAGCCCTATTGTTTTCCTTAGAATTTATTAGGGCCCGAGCACCGAGGAGCAGGCCAGAATGGCCTGCACCAGAGGTGCGAAGCCCTATTGTTTTCCTTAGAATTTAATAATTTTATTTTTTTTTTATATTTTTTTTTTTTACACACATTGGTCATTAGAGGTCCCTTAACATACTCGAAAACTCTTGAAATTTGGCACACACGTCAGAGTCCTTTGTCACTAGGGCCTTAGAAAGGCTGGTATACAGGCGTGGCAGGGGGCTCTGTAGCGCCCCTGTAATTAAAAACAAACATTCGTGCACAGATCGGGCAATTATGTTCGGCGCATGTACGAGAGTTGGTACGCCTATAGACCTCATTGAGCCGAACAACTTTCGCCTCTAAACTATGAGCTACGCCCAACAGGAAGTCAGCCATTTTGGTTTGTTTTATAAGTGCATGCGGTGAACTTTTAAATACTCCTCCTAGAATTCATGCGATTGACATCAAACGTGGCGAACATGATGGCGAGACATTGGACTTGCTAAATTGTGAAGGGATTTTTTTATATTTTGAACGGTGCTGCCATGGCGGCGACAAATTTATGGCGAATTCAGAAAACAGGAAGTGTTTAATATCTAAAGCAAAAATGTCTTATTCGGATGACACGCAGTGTATATGTCCGCCAAGGATTCCGATCGCATCGATGTGCCTATTGTGAATCTCGGACATAGCGCCACCAACAGGCGCCAGGAAGTGTGTCAGTCACAAAGGTGGATTTTTGACAGTTGCATGTGGTGAACTTTTAAATACTCCTTCCAGGATATTTATGCGATTGACACCAAACGTGGTCAACATGATGCCGAGACATTGTAGATGATAATTTGCAAAGTGATTTTTGATATCTCGAACGCTGTTCTCATGGCAACGCCTCAAACTTTACTTTTATTTCAGGCATATTTAAGCATTTGGCATGCACTTTGTGTGCCTTAACATGCTCGAAAACTCTTGAAATTTGGCACACACGTCAGAGTCCTTTGTCACTAGGGCCTTAGAAAGGCTGGTATACAGGCGTGGCAGGGGGGCTCTGTAGCGCCCCCTGTAATTAAAAAACAAACATTCGTGCACAGATCGGGCAATTATGTTCGCGCATGTACGAGAGTTGGTACGCCTATAGACCTCATTGAGCCGAACAACTTTCACAATTAAACCTATTAGCTCCGCCCAACAGGAAGTCGGACATTTTGGATGGTTTCATAAGTGCATGTGGTGAACTTTTAAATACTCCTCCTAGGGAATTCATGCGATTGACATCAAACATGGTGAACATGATGCCGAGACATTGCACTTGCTAAATTGTGAAGGGATTTTTTTATATTTTGAACGGTGCTGCCATGGCGAGGCGACAAATTTATGGCGAATTCAGAAAACAGGAAGTGTCTAATATCTAAAGCAAAAAATGTCTTATTCGGATGACACGCAGTGTATATGTCCGCCAAGGATTCCGATCGCATCAATGTGCCTATTGTGAATCTTGGACATAGCGCCACCAACAGGCGCCAGGAAGTGTGTCAGTCACAAAAGGTGGATTTTTTGACAGTTGCATGTGGTTAACTTTTAAATACTCCTCCTAGGATATTCATGCGATTGCCACCAAACATAATCAAAATGATGGCGAGACATTGTAGATGATAATTTGCAAAGTGATTTTTGATATCTCGAACGCTGTTCTCATGGCAACGTCAAACTTACATTTTATTTCAGGCATATTTAAGGCTTTTGGCATGCTTAGATTAACTTGAAATTTGACACATACATCACATTTGTCGGCTGTTAAGTGTGTCCAAAAGGTCGGACAAGGGTGTGTCTCTTAAGTGGCCCACTAGCGCCCCTGTTTGTCTAAAATGTGGGGTTTCTTTTGCTTACAGTCCCCAAATGGGTCAGTAACAACATAAAATAGTCCACTGATATTTACCCACTTGATGCACTTGCACACCGTGCATTGTTTTCTGGGGCACCGTATAGCGATACACAAATGTGCGAGGCCGCCATCGCTGCTTGCAGCTATATTTTTTTTTTTTTTTTTACACATTGGTCATTAGGGGTCCCTTAACATACTCGAAAACTCTTGAAATTTGGCACACACGTCAGAGTCCTTTGTCACTAGGGCCTTAGAAAGGCTGGTATACAGGCGTGGCAGGGGGCTCTGTAGCGCCCCTGTAATGCAAAAACAAATATCGGTGCACAGATGGGGCAAACATTTACACACATGTAAGAGAGTTGGTATGCATATAGACCTCATCGAGCCGAACAACTTTCGCCTCTAAACTATGAGCTACGCCCAACAGGAAGTCAGCCATTTTGGTTTGTTTTATAAGTGCATGCGGTGAACTTTTAAATACTCCTCCTAGAATTCATGCGATTGACATCAAGCGTGGCGAACATGATGGCGAGACATATTTATGCGATTGACACCAAAAGTGGTCAACATGATGCTGAGACATTGTAGATGATAAATTGAGGAGGAATTTTGATATATCAAACGCTGTTCCCATAGCAACGTCAAACTTTACTTTCATTTTCAGGCGTAATTAAGCACTTGGCAACAACATAAAATAGTCCACTGATATTTACCCACTTGATGCACTTGCCCACCGTGCATTGTTTTCTGGGAGGCACCGTCTAGCGATACACAAATGTGCGAGGGCCGCCATCGCTGCTTGCAGCTATATTTTTTTTTTATTTTTTACACACATTGGTCATTAGAGGTCCCTTAACATACTCGAAAACTCTTGAAATTTGGCACACACGTCAGAGTCCTTTGTCACTAGGGCCTTAGAAAGGCTGGTATACAGGCGTGGCAGGGGGGCTCTGTAGCGCCCCCTGTAATTCAAAAACAAACATTTGTGCACAGATCGGGCAATTATGTACGCACATGTACAAGAGTTGGTATGCATATAGACCTCATCGAGCCGAACAACTTTCGCCCTCTAAACTATGAGCTACGCCCAACAGGAAGTCAGCCATTTTGGTTTGTTTTATAAGTGCATGCGGTGAACTTTTAAATACTCCTCCTAGGGAATTCATGCGATTGACATCAAACGTGGCGAACATGATGGCGAGACATATTTATGCGATTGACACCAAAAGTGGTCAACATGATGCTGAGACATTGTAGATGATAAATTGAGGAGGAATTTTTGATATATCAAACGCTGTTCCCATAGCAACGCGTCAAACTTTACTTTCATTTTCAGGCGTAATTAAGCACTTGGCAACAACATAAAATAGTCCACTGATATTTACCCACTTGATGCACTTGCCCACCGTGCATTGTTTTCTGGGAGGCACCGTCTAGCGATACACAAATGTGCGAGGGCCCGCCATCGCTGCTTGCAGCTATATTTACAATTATTCTTACTCAAAAAACCCACCAAAAAAGCTTGTGATGTAACTGTTTCATAATTAAATCACATTCATCACATGACATACACAAGCTAACTGGAATGTAGGTGTTATTTACTCACTAGCAAAAACAAGTCAGTTCTTAAATCATCTAAAATAATTACAGGTTGCTACAAAATGGGGAAAAAACACAAGAAAGTTTAATTAGATACATGGTATTATTGTTATTTTGTTTTCTCTTTATTGTTGGTGGTTTTCCCCTAGTGTTATTGGTTTCCCTAGTATTATTGATCAACCTTTGCCAGTACCACGTTTTTGACTCTGCCTGCTGTTTTGGATTTTTTTGCCAGTATATTTAAATAAACTCTCTTACCCAGCACTTTCATCCGCTCTGCCTATCATGTGCTTTCAGTGCACACACTTTACTTGACAGACTGCTTCACCAATTTTGTGAATGCTGTGGGCAAAAACAGAGCAATTTTATAATATTGGCTTTTTCCAACCGGGAGGATTCTTTACGTAATACCAGTTTTTATTTTGCTTTGACCGCAAGCCTAAGAAGACTAATTGGCTGGTGTTCATGCTCTCTGAGCCCACCAGTCCAGTTCACCAGTGGGCAGAGGAGATTGGCACAGAGGCTGGATGCGCAAATTCAGAAGTTAATGTGTTGAAGTTCAGTCTGACTGATCTGCCTGCTATCCTGTTTCCACTTTTTTATGAGGGAAAAAAAAAAAAGTCCCATGCCATGCTATAGTGAGAGGCCATCTCTAAGCAGCTTTCCATGCCATGCTCAATGCCAGCTCTATGCCAGAGGTCAATAGTGTGTCCCCTCCAGCCAAGCTAAATTTAGGAGCCAACAAGGGGGGCCCATCAAACCAAGTGCAATCTCCTCCTACAACCTGACCACACCAGGGGGGGCAACATCAAGCCCTCTCACAACCTGACCATGCGTCGTGACCTCCACTCACAAAGTGACCACATCAAGAGCTGGCGGCATTGTCTCCCTCCATGGCCCGAGTTCCCAAACCAGATTATTATATAATATTCATGACACATTTTATATATCATATCATAATAGTATATATAATTTTTTTTGACAAATTAGACTGTAGATTCTAAGGTATGTGTCAGAATTATGGACAGCGTGTATTTTTCAGCAGCCAGAGCACTTCTATGTCATCGCATTACTAATCTCTGTCAGAATTATGACTAGTGAGTCATGCAACTGTTTTCTCACACCTGTTACTTGTCCTCCCTGATTAGTAAGTGCAGTGGTGGGTGGTCAGGGCCAGCAAAGCCTTCTCTACTGGCCTAAACACTATCAGAAGCACTGACCGACATTTCATGAAATTGTATTAATTTATTGCCAGGAGTTTATTCTCTATATTTCGTAGTTTTTTTCTTGGCTGCACTACTTCCAGTACGTGTATGTGGATGTTAGATTTTTTTGTCCAATCAGATTTCAGCCTCTATGTGCTGCCATGTTAATCTAATCCACCCAGGGCCTTCAGAATCAGTAGTGCTGACCTTTTTACCTTAAACTATATTAACAATGGTCTGTTTTTCTAGCCATTTAAATTTTGTCAGTATTTTTCTTATTGGTTGGTCAGAGCGAAGCTGTTACAGCCATCTTTGACTAGCAAAACATGTCTGTAGCACTCTACACACATTAATACATTTGAGTTAGTCTTTTTTATGCCCACAATGGCTGATGGCTGATGCTGAAGTGAAATTGATTTGGTTTCGGACATTCTTAAAAATCTATTTTTAAGAAAAGCTAGACATCGTGAGGAGAGGTTAGCTAACCCTGAAGCTAGCTAGTTTGTCTCAGCCCTGGAAAGGGTTTGTTTACCACTTCCAGAGCAGTGAATACGAGCCGTACCAGTGGCTTACAGCCTCTGAGGAGCAGTGCATATTATGTGAGTAATATGGTAAGTGGGTTGTATTTTACTTACATTTTTTTATGTTTTTGTCATGTTATTAGACAAATATGAATTCTGAACTGCTCCAGATGATGTAGGTGGAACAGTTGCGGTTGTAGTGTAGAGGTTTGGAGCTTGCTTTAATAAAAATGGTATTCGCACTCCATATGTGAAATTCCTCTCTCTCTGTAATGCCATGCGTTTTTATCATGCGCTTTCGTATTGTATTGATAGTTTCTATAATTGTGACATGATAGTGGTGGTATTAAGCGGTGGATTAATTCGGGTAAGTCCCCACTGAAAGCCCAGGTACCAAATGCATGGCCCACCACTGAGTAAGTGTATGTAAGTCCCACCTTGCTCCTCACTAATTGTCTCAAGTTTGTAATTCATGGTTGTTGATCTTGTTGTCCATGCTTCAAGTTATGGCTCTTGTTTTCATGTCAGGCTATTTTTTTGTTTTGTTTTTAGTTTGGCACATTAAACCCTCCTCACCCTCATTACATAAAAGTCACACATGTATGTTTCCTGTTTCACTGTGAATTGGCACTTGCACAGTATATAATCTCATCCTTCAAGTTTGATTTTCATGTTTCTCATGCTTGTCTCTTAATGTTTTTCTCTTGTTCATGTGGTCATCTATTTTGCATTTTGTTACTTTTTCTTGACTCTTTGTCTATATTTTATATTTGCGAATAAAGTATCTTTACCTGCAATTATCCTCTTTAATTACATGATAATGTATTGCATGCACACATATTTTTCAAAGTATTAACTTTGCATCATTTTCTTATTTAAATAAAGATCAAGCTGTTGCTCATATTTATTATGATGCATTTCACCTATACTCTATACTAAACACAACAAGGTTTCAGCAGGAAATAAAAATGTATTTCAGCCAAGTGTTAGAATTTTGCAAAATTCATCACTTTTTAGGTTGCTCATGCTTTCAGCTACTCTGTGGGTGTTAGAAATTGGCCATGTGCTGTCAGCAGGAGGTTTTGGCTTGTTTGTGCTTGGACATCAGCAGACATTTTAGTGAACGGATTGTCAGAATGCACCCAAGTGTAAACCATCAACAAACAAACCTGTTACGCTCCATAAACTGGGCTAAAGGCTTTTATAAAGTCATTGAAGAAAAACATATTTTGACAATGCTCAAATATTTATTTATTTATTGTTTCTATAGTAACTGCTCATGCACCATAACTTGTATGACAACATGCATAATAATTATTTTGATGAAATTTTCAGTAAGAACAAACTTTTATTTTTACAATTACACATGATTTTTCACAAACCCTTTCCGCAAGTTAAAATTTTTCTTGAGCATCTCCAGCGCTTTGTAATATTAAAAGGTAAAGTATTCTGGAATTTTTTTTTCATGCATTTTATTGACTTTATTAGAGAGGAAAATATAAGGCTGCTAAGAGAATGATAAGCTAGTTTCACACACATTTAACAATACATGTAAAAATCAATTTAAATGCAATTTGTTGTCAAATTGATGTATATTAAAAAGAATAAAACTCTTAGAGGTTTTCTTATAATAACACCCCACACAGTGTCTTTTTTATTTACAGTATCTACATGATAGAGTAGGTTTTGTATTGGGACACCAACCTTTCCAGCCATGTAGTTCATCTCCAAACTGTTAAAACAAAAATTAGAGGCACACTATTGAAAAGCATTCAATTTTTTCCTTCATTTGAAACTAGGAGACTCAAACCCGGTTTCAGCAAGACAATGCTCCTGTTCACAAAGTGAGCTCCATGAAGTTATATGGTTTACATGGAGTGAAAGATCTTGAGTAGAGCTCTGACCTCAAGCCTGCTGAACACCTTTGGGATGAATCGGAAAATTGACATCGGTACCTGACTTTTCTAAATCCCTGTTGGCTGAATGAGCACAAACCTCCCTAAATCTAGTGGAACAATTACATAGAAGAGAGATCATTAATAAAAGCAATTACTGATCTGAATTATCAAAGAAACCCAAACGTTTCATAAAAGATGAGTCTAAAACTTGCTTTTTATTTATTTTTTTGCTTATAATGACTAACAATTGTGCTTTTGCAAATCACCCACTGTGGGGTTTCTCTCAAGCAAACTTTCTGATGTGGACTCCACAGACACAATGTTATCTAATGAAAAAAAAAAAGAACAACACACAAAGTTGCTGAGAAAAACAACTAAAACCGAAAGAAAAAAACACAAACGCAGCTTTCAAGACCACACAAATGTACATTTGTGATTTTTGCAGTATGTGTGAAGTAAAAGATAAAAGAAAATCAAACAGTAAGTAAAGGTCAAGTGAATATTACGTGGTGTATACACCAATTGACTACTGTATACAACTTCATCTATTGCAAGCATGGATGAACATCATGTTTTTAAACATCTGTGCTGTTGAAATGCTTTTTAAGTTTGTTGTTGATCCAGAGAACGTGCCTCTTGGAGAGAAGAGTGTAGACGCCAGGTTTCTTGGGATTGCCACAGCCATTTCCTCCAGACACCACACCCACAATATCTTTCTTACACTGCAAAGGTCCACCTGAATCTCCCTGAAAATACATCAAGGTACAGTTCATTCTTCTGGATGCTGAATGGCATTTTATTTCTTTGTTTGAGAAAATAAACTTAGTCAACCTCAGACTCTGCCCACACCAGTATATAATCTTTATTCATGTGAGCCTTTGGTATTTTTTATTATTAAAATTTTTTTTTATCTTTAAACCACTTATTTTTTTAAATTTAACACAGCTGTATGTTAATGCTCATGTTCAAATCTGTTTTTGTTTCTATAGTAACTCATTCACAGGGACATGCTTGACATGTTGTTTCTTCTTGACCACAAGTTAATAAATTGTAGTCAAGAAGGAATTGTTCTGTGAATAATTTTAGCGGTTGATATTAAATGTATTCCCCTAATAGTGGAACAGCTTGACTTACCCAGCATGCATCTTTGTTCCCTTGCTTGTTTTTTGCACACAGCATATCTTCAGTGATGTTAGGTTTGCCGTTGTAGAAGCAGTTGCACAACTCTCTGTCCACAACCGTCACCTCCAACTCTTGCAAGGTGTCACATGGTTTAAGGTCATCTGTCTGAATAGTTCCCCAACCCATCACTTCACATTTTGTCCCTGTCTGGATTTTTCTGCCCGATTTGGGAATTGTCTTCACTTGAATTTTGTTTTTCTGCAAATGGACATTGTTTTGGAGCTGGAAAAAAATAGTATCAAAATCTTAATGCACTTCATGGAAACTTTTGACAATTTTTTCATTACAAGACTGTTCTTTACCTTCAGGAGCATGATGTCATCAATCTTTTTTTCAACACTGAACGTTTCGGGGATATAAGCGCTCTCAACTTTGACTCGTACTGCTTTTTTGTTCTTGGTCAGAGAGTGAGCACCTACAAGCACTGTCATTGGTTTAGATTTGGAAGCACTGAAACAAAATTTGAATTGTGGTTAAATTAGGGATAATGTGCATTTTATTCTTTTACTCGTCTTATATTTTTTATTTATTTTATAAATATATATTAGAAATATCGCTCAAGGACAGATTTATATAGGGTTATACTAATTTGATTTGCAGGTAACACTATTACATTTAATATTAATATTTTATATGAAATTTAAGAATGTATCTGTTATTTTAGTTTTTTTTATTGCTATCATGGCAACTACATGACTTGTAGCGGAGTTCAGCAATAAAAACAGCCTCATTTCTTAAATTTCTTTGATATCTGCTACACTAATTGATTCTGATTCAGTGCAACAACATTTTTAGGTCAACTTTAATAGACCGAACTTTAATGGCCTTATTTTTATTTACTTATTAAATTATCAACAAGCAGTTAATTAACAGTTTGCTGCTAAAGTCGTATTTAAAAAATGTAAAATCAAATAATTTTCTTTTTTTTTTTTTTTTAAAGAAAATTTTATTTTGCCACCATTTTTTCAAGTATTTTTCAAAGGTTCTATAAAGGTCCTATTTAAACCTTTAAAACAATTAGCTTTTATGTGTATGCTGTGAACCCTTAAATGTATTTAAAATAAACCTCCATCTTCACCAGGAAAAATGTTTTATAATAAGAATAAAAAGAGCATATAAATGTATAAGACATTGTTTCAAAAAAGGGAATAAAAAGTAATTATCATAAAAAATTTTCAAGAACATATTTGCTAAAAAGTGAACCACACCGAACTATTGAGTAAACCAGCAAAGCGCCTTTTAAGTGTATTTTATGTATGATTCTACAGAGGTACACAACACTTAAGTATTAAAAAACCACCTGAAAAACCAACTTAAAAAAGACCAGAGACCAAATATTACAAAAAAAAAAAAAAATTAAAACACTTGGAGAAAACATACGGAACATGTGGTAGAAAGAAAACACTTAACTATTATCAGAAAGGAAAAAAACAAAAAACAAAACACTGCCCAACCATTTGTTCTAAAAAGTGAAAAAGTAACTCTTGAAAACTCTATTGAAGAACCTTTTTTCTAAGCAGTGCTGTAAACTAAAAAGAAACCACCAGAAGAGACAGAAGCTCTAAATGAACTCAAAATGATAACTGTTGGAACATTAGCACAAAATAAAATATATTTAAAAATGCATACAGTTTGCAGTGTGCAGCCGTCAGAACCCACTGCTTTTGAATAAGAGTTCCTCCACAAATGTGCATGTTCTCAACCTGGACTGACACCATCCATGGTTTGGGTTTTTTGACCTCATGGCCTCCTACAATAAGACTGCCTGAGCAAGCTGTAATAAGAGTAAACGCTATTAGAGATTAAATTGGTCAATGGTCAGATATTTATGGTTTCTATAACATAAACAGAAAAATTTTACCTGTTGCTTGAAACAGGGTGAAAAGCAGAAGAAGAAAACACTCTTGAATGAACATGGTGTGCTCTGAGTAAAGAAGTGGAGATTGGGTAAAGATCAGTAAAACAAAACTCTGGAGATTAAAGACAGATGCTAAAGGAAACTGTGGTCAGTGTTGTGGGTGAAAACTTTCTCAGGAACACAGCTAGATCACAGACACACAATGCTCCTCGTAGGCTTGTGATGTGATGCATGCAGCTTGCATAAACCCTTTTAGGTGTGATATGTGTGAGTTTTCAAAGCATCAGCAATGCAAAAAGGTATCTGTAAAAATCTGTATCTTTGGGCATTCTATAATAGACTATTATAAATTCTAAAAGGAATCTAGATATTGAAAAACTGTGTTCATAATTCAAATCTTTGTTGTCTACAATACAATGCATATATCTAAAATATACAGGGGGTTTTTCAGAATCTTAACCTTTATAAATACATATCTTGTAAAAAAAAAAAATAATAATCATTAGCTTTTCCAAACACAAACAAATCTAACTTCTCTTTTCTGGTTATCCTGCTAAAGAACCCTTAAATGTTCTGTGTATAAATAATGTTTTGAACACTTTTTGGAAGCAAAGTCCTGTAATTAATTTAATAAATTATTGACAGACCAACTTTTCTAAGAAGAGAGGGTTGGAACCTTTTTTCTAAGAAGTGGAAAACAGTTAACTGTCAAAGCAGCCCTTAAAGGACCCCCTGTTGAAGTGCTTCAGTGAGGGTTCCAAAAAACACTTAACTATCAATAAACTATTGATAAACCATCTTATCTAAAAACAGCAGAAACAATAAATATTGTGTCTAAATGTATTACTACTCAGTTACGGGCAATAAAAATAAATTGGTGTAAGTGAGGAACCCAATCTATGTGTCAAGTGATGTGTCCCTCCTCCTGACATTCACCTCCATCACCAATGTCATTAAGCCCTGCATGAGAGAACATGCTACATGTCGTAGGCGGCAAGGGGTGATGCTTACAAGAAATCTCACCAGGGAGAATCTAAGTCCTCTGCTCTAAGATAAATCAAAGTGGGGTAGAACTCAGCAGCAGCCACTTGTCACGCCTCTGATAATGATGTGAAAGCTGCAAAGCAAAAACCCAAAAACTCAGCAGGAGGGCAAAAAGGCCAAGAAACACAACCAGGTAAACAGAGAGAACACAGTGCTTTCTCTGCCCTGGTTAGTACAAGGTATAACATGTATGTACAGTACAGAATTGTGTGTGGTTCTGAGAATGTAATTAAAAAAATAATAATAATGAATTAAATAAAACAAAAATATGCATAATGAAAATAAAAATATGCATGTGTTTGTCAATATGATTGGCATCTCTGGAATATTTTGCAGCTAAGAATTGCCTAGAAATACCGAAAAATTGCTAGGATAAATATTTATCCTAGTAAACTTGGATATTTATATATCCTTTTGTACCTTTTTTCATCTTTCAGTAAAAACAACATACGTCATTAAAATAAATAATACCCAATAGTCATTGTTTTTGATAGCCATAGCAACTCTGGATGTAGCTCTTCTGCCACGAATTTTCAAAGTCAGTTGGAGGTTGCAGAAAAAGTCGCAGAATAGATCACAATAGGATGCTGGAATGAAATGAGCTGGAAGATTACTCGGGCTCGCTCAGTGACTTGGAGAGAGTACAAATCGCCGCTTTCAGTTTTCACCTGCAGCATGACAGACAGCAGGAACCAGATATGTGGTTAATGCATCGCTGAAGAACAGTTAAAGAAAATTTTATTTTAAAAGCAACAAATAATAAATAGGCAATTATCTAACAGATGTCATTCAGTTTACTATCCATAGTGTAATCTGACAGGAGAGAGGTAAGAATGTATACAATGAAACTCACTCTAATCAAGATGATTTTGAAAATGTTGCCAAGGTTAGGGTCCATGTTCATGAAACCCAACTTATACAGTAATTATATATTCAGCAATTGTTCTAACTAATGTCCAAATAAAATTTCCAGATTGTGTGTAAATATTGCTAACCTGTTGACATTGTCACCATGACTGGTGATTATGTTTATGTTTTGAACATCTCTTTAAATAAAACTTCACCATATCATTACATGTATTTTTGTGTAAAATAAAAACAGATGTTTCCTCTCTCTCATATAGTCAGGATGTAATAATACATTATTAATTGATAGTCATAAATTAAAACAAAGCACAATGACAAAACATTCATTTTTTCTCTTTTTTTTTTCTCTTCTCTTTGTAACATCACTGCTTTTCAGTGTTGCCAGGGCTTTGCTTTTTCTACAGCAAAGTCATACTGCTTTTTGTGTTGAAAATCAATTGACATATCATTTTACATTTTTTGTCCTCATAAGTAAAAACAAATCTATTCTAAGCTGAACAAGACAGAACTATAAATAGAAAGAGGGAAAAAAAGATTATTATTATATTAATAGTTTTTTATTATTTGATTTGTCTCTTTGCTCACTGATTATAATCATCCCTGTACAATCCAGAGAGAAGATGAGAGGGTCTACACTTACAGCCACCATGAAATAATAATGACTAATTTTCAGATATTTCAACTTAAGTTTTTTTTTCCCAGTGTTTTGCTATGCTAAAATGTTTAAATGTAATAGCATTTGGTATCATTCGGATTGATTCTAATTATGGATTTCATCTTTCAAATCCTCTAAACAATTATCTGACCTTTCATGGGGAAGGCATTACATGTTTGGTGTATTGGGTATGAGTGGGGGCTTGGTAGCTATCATCCAGTTAAATATTATTACTCTACATGCAAACAAGGAAGCAATGGCAGTGCATTTATTCACAACCATGACTCCTGTGGAGAACTTAGAACAATGCCCACAGAGACTCTGGCTTTAATTTTGTGCTAAAGAACTGCTGAAAGAAGAATCTCAAATACAGAAAAAAGTGATACAGGAGGTCGTTTGCACCAACAGTGACGTGTTGTGATACTACACAGTGATGTGATGTTATAAATTTTCTTTTAATAAAGTATACTTTTAGTGTAGAATAACTGTCTGTGTCAATTCAAATTGGGATGAGCCTAACTGCCTACCGAAATATCTTCATCCATCCATCCATCCATCCATCCATCCATCCATCCATCCATCCATCCATCCATCCATCCACAATCTAAATTCAGAAAGAATTGTTTAAAATTGGTTGTATCTATAGGTCAGTAATAGTGCTCCAGTTAAGGTCCCCAGAATATGTGGATTAGGAAGCCTTCTGCATGCTGACAGCTGTTACATAGCAGACTAGCTCATAGGTAGATCTAGCTAATTTAACTTTTGACACATGAGCTTTGCCTACTACATAAAATTGGATGAGTGAGTGTGTGTGACGAGTGCACTATTTCTAAATGAGCTGCAATTATTTCCACTACAGATCAGACCCAGAAAAGCTCTGATCTCGGAGTAGAAAGCCTCCCGTGATTCTGACCCTGTTCGACAGGATGATGAACACTTGAAAATGGAAAACCTGTTGTTTAAGGAAGATGATAAAACAGCAAGAGCTAACAGAGAGTCTCAGCTGGAACATTCAAGCATCACAGTACCCGATTATCACAGAGTAACCCCCAGGACCATTTTGCTCTTTCAAAGCTTAACATTATCCTGTCAGGCTCAGGGATAAAGGAAACTGCTGTGAGCATCTTCCTCCTAAAGAAAAACTTTACGTCATTGGTTTGTACAAAGCATAGAGCTTGTAAAATAATAAGCCACCTTCCTGAATTCAGTGTAACATGAATATGATCAAATATGAATACTAATGCTAATAATAATAGTAAAAGATGATGCTTAAAATATTAATATTGTTAATATTTGGGGGGGAGATTTTAATAATTAGAAATTTGCTAAATATGTGTTAGCATATAGAAATTACAATAATGCAAAAAAAAAAAAAAAGTCTTTAAAATATCTTGAAAATATTAGAAAAATTACTTTAGAAGTCAAAATGTCAGGGTTTTAATGATCAATTTTTTTTTGTTTTTTTTTTTTACCAAAAATATACTAATCTGGCAAGGAATAAAATTTCATCTTTTATTGACTGATGTATTTTAATTCATTCTAATAGCTATTAGTGTAACTGCAAATCACAGGCTTATATTGATGTCCCTGTTCTATCATCTTACAATAGTTAATAATTGTAAGGTACTTACCCAGTTTCTAGGGTTGCTAGAGTTACAGATTACACTGGAACTTTTATAATATATTAGTATATTGTTGTTGATAAACACAAGAATGATAAGTTTAGAAGTTTTTCTTGTCATTGTCGTCACTGGATCACTTATTTAGGGTTCATTCTACTAATATAGGGACAAATCTATAATATATATATACTTTATCTATTTATGTCTGCAAGGCTGCTCTGTAATAATGTCTATTGATAAAAGTGCTATACAAATAAAATCTAATTGAATTGATTATAATGGGCAAGCCAAGTAAGCAGATTCAAAACATAACATCATTAATTTGGTCTCCAGTTTCCGCACTTTGTAACATTAGTAAAGCTGGAATTTTTAAGATATCGGAAACAGGGGAATTTTCACTAATGTGAAAAAGGAGAGATTGTGAGGGACTGGAATAATACTGTGGGTGTTGTTCTTCAACAAGTAGTAAAAGACTTCAATAAAGCTTTCACACTCTGTCAAGCTCTTTCTTTTTCACTTACTTTTTCTGTAGCTAAGCCATTCTAGTAGAGCAAATCACACATGCAATCTAACCACGAAGAGAAAGGACTTAATTAGACCAATAAAGAACTTTATTAAGATTGTTTTTTTTCACACAATGTAACTAAAATAAATCTATTTCTCTAAGTTCATATCTAAATAATCATTTATATAAACACAAATACATACAACACAAATATTCTTGCATAATGATAGCAAATAGTGGCAGGCCACATTTGCTGCCCTAAATTTAGTAAAATATCTAGTCCTACTTTAGGGAGGACACCTGGGGGCACAGGGGAACACAGGACATGTACTGTATATACAGTGGTTTGGCTGTTTGCACATTGTTTTTTAATTTCCCTGTTTCTGACAATAGGAGCCAAGCAATGAATGTCTAATCAAATCTAATTACTGTTAAAATGATCTGCAATGTGTCACTGCAGAATATTACATATTATCTGTAATTACTATTAGGTGTTATCTGTATTATTATTATATAATTATTAATGATAGTTAGATATTTAAAGGCTTTATTTCACATTAATGAACATATCAAATATATCCATTTACTGTGACAGAAAGCTAGAGCATTGCATTAGAACACTAGATCAGACAGATACAAAAAAGCATGCACATCTATACGACATCTGATATAGACAAAAGTTTGTATATACATTACCATATGACTCGTATGTGCTTTTTGAACATCCCTTCACATTTAGTTTACATTTGCTGTTAAAATAACCTCCACTCTTCTGGGAAGGTGTTCCACTAGAGTTTGGAGTGTGCTTTGCACTAATTCAACCACAGTGGTGTTCAGGGGTCAGGGGTCATTCAGTGTTCCAATTTATCCAAAGGTATTCATTAGGGTTGAGATCAGAGCTCAATAGCCACCTACGATCTTTCACTCCAACCCATATCTTCATGGACCTGTCTTATGCACATTTTCATACAGGTTTGGGGTCTAATATTCTGGGAGAAGAACTAAAGACAAATATGACAAAATGCAAATGCACAGATCTGAAACAGCTATCTAATTTATTTAGAACCTCCAAACCAAATATCACACCTTAAAGGTGACCTGGAGTAAATCAAACATATAAACTTGATTATACTTGGCTATTTTTCATGTGCAGGATTAGGAAATTAAACATGGTCCTACAGACAAGCTATGGTATGCTCTTAACAGGATTTTATTACTTTAAGGCCTTTTTTTATTACTTTAAAGCAGTGCTGGTTTAATATCTGCATCTATTCATAGTTTCAAAGCTATCTGCCTGGCTGTGATTAGTGCATGTATTAACTGAGGTGAAAAGGTATGTTAACACTACAAGCTCTTCAGTAAATTACATTTTTATAATTTTTATAATTTAAGCACTACACAAGGACTTTCCTAAGCTAATTCAGTAAACCTGAAAGTTTTCAGTAATTCATACAAGGAGGACAACTTTTACTGATGATTTTGCTGTAGCATATTTATTGCTTAGGCTAACATTTGTTTTTACAACTAAAGCATGATTTAAAAGGGACTGGTACTACTGAAAATAAATAATAACAACATGAAAAATGCAGTGATGAAGCATATTCAAATACAATACTGCTATTTACTTACTGAGCAACACATGAAGAGGAAAAAAATTATTCCCCTATGAATAAAAAGCTTTTAGGTTGTGTTCGTTATTGGTGGGGTTTTGCGGGTAGCAGTCATTTTGAAAGTGAGGGGGACACAGAAGTTACTCTAATCTTAAGCATAGGGAAAAAAAATACTTCTTCATCTTAGAGTTCAGCTTATAAATTGTATTCACAACCACCTAGCTGGTATCTGCCAACAAAGGATGAGAATATATTAGTACAGTAGGTTCAATCGAATTATTTACAAAGCCTAACTAATAAGGAACTTAGTTGCAAAACAACCACAAAGTTCTTTCATACACAAATAACCTAAAACATATGTAAAACATTGAAAAATAAATTACATGATTAACAGGTTTGTGTCAGGTCACAACTGGTCAACAACTTAATAACCCAGGAAACACAAATACAGTATTAATTTCAGAGCACAACAAAGTTTTTGCTTATTGAAGATTGTTGGGTGTTCCTTATAGATTATTGGCTGCTGATCATGACAATCACATCCAAATTTGCCCATCACATATCGTTTCATTGCAATCCTTTGTTTTGTAATGTTTTTTTTTATTTATTTATATTTGTTTCCAAATATTTTCATTTCTGTAAGAGACCTATGAACAATGTTTTGTGCAGTCTGGGCATTTCCAGGCATGAAATCAGGCCAGGTTGGAAGCTGTTCTGTGGAAGTATGCAGTAGGCATGCCTGGCAGACCGGAGCCAGCTCACACGGTCTTAGCAGGCTAAAAAAGTGGCTTGCATACACAGATGCTCATTATTGGATTAACATAGACCTTATTGAGTAAACTGCAGATGAACTGCAATGCAGGGAACTGGCAGTGACATTGATTTGGATTTGGCAGATCTGTTAGCTGGGCCAGAAAAATTGCCTGGAAAGCCTTTAAAGATGTTGTTGACAATTTTCTTGCCAACTACAGAGCACCACATTACATTCTGCTGGTAGACAAACTTCTCAAAGCATAAAAAACTGTGAAGTGCAACATGTCACACAAGATACATTTTCCTCCACTCACACTTCAGATCTCGGTGCTGCCAGCGACAAACACGGTTTCACCAAGACATTGCTACAATGGAAAAATGGTATCAGGGCAACTGGAATCCATCGATGTTGACTACTGTTGGACACAGAAACCTGATGCACCAGACATTAAATACAAACAAAAATTAGGAGCAAAACAATTTTAATTATGCTGAACTTAATAGCGTATAAGAAACATAAACACGATTAAATACGTTGTTGCTGGTAAACAGTTAACTGCCCATTTCTCAGAGTTCCTACGTGATGCAGCAAAACCAAAACTATATTTGTGAATACCCACCAGGTACCTGTCACAATCAGCAAAAACTTTTCAGAAAGCAAACTTAAAAAAAAAGTGTTGTGCAGTGTTTTTAAAAAGTATGCTTCAGTGTTTTTAGACCTTTTTGTCAGATGTTTCTATGGTATAATGACCACAAGTTCTCAATAAGTTTAAGTTCTGGCAAGGTGCTCCATCATAATGAAAAAGGCATTGTTGATCAAAAAACTGTTCTTCATTGGTTGGGAGAAGTTATTCTCGGAAGATGTTTTTATAAAATTCATTTTTTTTGGCCCATTCTATTGGCTGAGAAGCAACCCCACACATGAATGATCTCAGGATGCTTTACTGTTGGCATGACACAGGACTGATGGTAATGCTTATCAGTGCACTTTGTTTCAGTCTGCTGACGCCAATAAAGAGGAGCAAGACACCAGCCTCGGGGAGAGAGAGCCACCAATCAGAGACTGGAGGAAGGGTTGCCAAGCAGTGACTGAACGCGGTCGGGCGACGGAGTAAAGATGTGTCGGCTGGCAAGTGCACTGAGGCGGATGCCAGGGAAAAGTGTGTCGGGGTGCAAGAAAACTTGGACGAGCGCTATAAATGGAAAGTGTGCTGATCCGTGAGTGAGGCAGGTGGACGCTGGAGGACGGTGGGCCGATTCGTCAGTGGCCGCCGACGGACATCTAGACTGAGAGGGTGTGTGGGTGAGCCTACTAAAAAGGAAATGCTGGGGTAAAAACGAAAGCAAATCAAAGAAACCTCTGCTTGGTGAACTATTGCCTGTCTCTCTTTCTTTCAGCACAGAACCATTGAAATGCATTACAGTGGTGCCAAAACCCCGTGCTGGAAGAGAGGTATGACGTCAGGAAGACTTTGCAATGGAGGAAGTGGGACAAGGCACGGAGGAGTGCTGCAGCCGCAACAGCGCACACTGGCATCCTGTTTGGCGAGATGGGACTATTGGCAAAAACGGGCACTCCATCTTTCTGCTATGCCCCTTCAGGTAAGACCAGATGGCGACAGGCAGCTTCTCTCCCTCTTTCATTCCCTGTCTTCTGCTCCATCAACCTTCCCAACCCACCCACCCACTCCTCGGAGTCTAAGAGCACTTTCCACCAGCTTCTGCCTCTGGGGGTGGGGATTCAGCTTTGGCCGGACAGTTCCCTGGCCTGAGTGGGGCATTGGGGGTATGTGCCAGAAGTAAGCGAGTGGAGGGCAGAGCCGGATGCAACAAGCGGTAAGAAACACCTGCAGCTAATGAGAGTAATCAGTGTGCTCTGTTTCAGTCTGGTGACACCAATAAAGAGAAGCGAGTCACCAGCCTCGGGGAGAGAGAATGCCCTAAAATAATTAAAGGATTGTGTTACTTGCGTTTGCATTTGTCTCTATCTCCATTAAGTGATATATGTGTGTCCGCCCCAGACCAGGAAAAACTAAACCGGCTGTGCCCGGCATGAGCACTGGACACTTACGTCCACAGGACGGGTCTCTGAAAGAATTCTGACCAACTGCTTGTCTGCTACGGCCCTCCTAGAACAGGCCTTCCTGTTAATAAGCAGACCCTGAGCAGATGGATCATTAATGCATCCTCTTATGAGTCCTCTGGTCTTCCTGCTCCATTCGGGCCTCTATGGCTTGGTCCTCTAGAGTACCCCTCCATAACAGGCTGGTCCACCCTGCTGACCTTTGTCTGGTTTTACAACCTGGACAACATTTCCACTCCTGGTACCATTGTCCTTCAACCTAGCTGTGCCCATACACACTAGTCAGGGACTGGTCAGTCTGGTGTGATTGGACACTTGTTCCCAAAGCGTTGTGACACAGCTTGAGTTCCTGAAAGGGAATGCCTTTAGGTTACTTATGTAACCCTAGTTCCCTGAGGGCCACACTGCCAGCATCCCTGCAGCGCTTCCTTCTCTTTTACAAAAGCTGGCGCCGGCTTCACTCAGTGTGTGTTTTATACTTCCTGGTCATGATAATTAATCATTTTTAATTATTATAATAATATAATTAATAATTTTTTTGGTCTTTAAACGTATTTATTTATTCATGAAAGGCATGGTATGTCATTTGGTGTTCAATATAAAATATAAAAAATGTAAGTCATAGAATATTAAAAAAAAATGTTTACAAAGAAAACTTCACCATATGATTATATATATACTTAATTTAATCATGTCACTTGTCACAACCCAACACAGAAACATTTTTGACCAGTTCGAATCAAGAATTTAATAGATATTTTATGTTATCTTTTAAATTTCAAAATTGCACTACATGCTTTGGCTCTTCCAATAAAAAATTTATATTGAAGGGAATTTGTGAACCTTCACCCTATAGGTTCATAACCTATTTTCTGGGTGTTTAAGTTAAGAGATGAAAGCAAATATGCATGTCAAGCAGTGATTAGGGTTCAATAGAAGGAATAAATAGTGCCACCTAGTGATGACCTATATAATTTAGCCTTTAGCATGCTTCAAAATGATACCAAAGGATTCAATGAAAACAAAGGATTCTTTATTTGATAAGTGAAACTATTGTGGAGAAAACTCAGATTATATTATTTTGAATGGTATCACAAAAATAAGATGCCTTGGATGTTCTTCCTTAGATAGTCTAAAGACTGGAATTGCTAAGATCTGTCTTGATGAACAGCTGATAACTCCAGTTAATTAACAAACTTACCATGGTTTGACTATTTATACACTGATCCCTAGAAGGATCCCTTCCCTTCCTGTCATTCAGAGTGAATAAATATTCAGATAAAAAAAAGTGACATTCTCTGGCCATTCAGGTCATGTTATATGTATGATATCCGGTTAGGCCAATCTGTGGTCCTACCACAACTTCCTTGCTTTTTGCTTTGAGAGTCTGAGTCCCTATGATGTTTAATTATAGATAACAGGATGAGTGGCACTCAGAGGAAGTGTCATTTAGCTCGTAATGCATGGAGAAATGGAACGATCTTACAAACTTCAAAAGAAAAATGTTCAAAAGTTTGGCAGATCTTTGAGGCTGTTCTTGCGAGACACTACTGTCTGGATTTGCTTGGGAGATTGTGCTTTTGAAGCCTAATGATGGCTGGGAGTCTGAGAGAATGCATTTGTCCCACTGTCTGGTTTAGAAGACCCTTTAAGAGGTGCACTCTTGAGATCTAGTATACTTAGATAAATTTGAGTCAACATCTCAGAAAGGTTCTGTTTTCTTTATATCAAAGAAAGTTAGAATAGTCCAGAATAACTGTCAAAGAAAACATTATATCAATGTTCATTAAATTTAATGATATCAATGTTCATTAAAAATATTTGCCTAAATTCTTTAATTTATAAAAGAATAGGTCAGGCGAGGTTGCCGGCCAATCAAGCACATGGATACCATGTCCTTAAACTAGGTTTTAGTACTTTTGTCAGTGTGGGCAGATGCCACGTACTGTTGGAAAATGAAATCAGCATCTCTATAAAGCTGGTCAGCAGAGGGAAGCATTAAGTGTTCTAGAATTTCCTGGTAGACAGCTGTGCTGACCATGGACCCTATATAACACAGTGGACCAACACCAGCAGATGACATGACTCCCCAAACCACCACTGACTGTGCAAACTTTACACCGGACCTCAAGAAACTCGGATTCTGTGCCTTTCCTCTCTTCTTCCGGACTCTGGGACCTTGATTCCAAATGAAATGCAAAATTTTCTTTTCTTTCACCTGAAAAGACGACTTTGGCCCACTGAGCAACAGTCCAGTCCTTTTTGTCCTTTGCCCAGGTAATACAACTCTGAAGTTGTCTCTGGGTCAGGAGTGGCTTAACACAAGAAATGTGTCAGTTGTAGCCCATGGATACATCTGTGTGTGGTGGCTCTTGAAGCACTGACTCCAGCTACAGTCCACTCTTTGTGAATCTCCCCCAAATTCTTGAATAGGCTTTGTTTCACCTTTTAATTTTTTTCCTTTCATTCAACTTTCCATTAATGTGCTTAGATACAGCACTCTGTGAACAGCAGCTTCTGTAGCAATGACCTTTTGTGTCTTATCCTCCATGTTCATGGTGTCAATGATTGTCTTCTGGACAAATGTCAATTCAGCAGTTTTTCCCCATGATTGTGTAGTCTGAACCAGACTGAGACCAATTTAAAGGCTCAGGGAACCTTTGCAGGTGTTTGGATTTAATCAGCTGATTAGAGTGTGACACCACGAGTCACCGATATTGAGAGGTACCAGACTCAAAAGGGAACCAAACATCTATTAATTATAATTCCATTGTTGATGTTACCAACATAACAAGTTACCAACTGCTTAGTGATGGACACTTTAAAAGAAGAACTGACAGTCCAAAGTCATCCTTAAGCATCCTAAGATGAATCATTTCATAAATCATAAATAATTTCCATAAAAAACACAATTTCTATCAGCAGAACATTTCTCATGCAACAGTCTTTCAAGCAAAAAGATATTGCTTCAGTAGTAATGTCCCTAAAGCTAAAATTGATTCATGATGCTGCATGCTGTGATATTTATGAATGATTTGCAAGAACACCAAGAAAGCCTGAGATGCTAAACAATATTGGATTCAGATGTTTAGACAATGTACTTCTTTCTTAAATATGTCACAAAACACACCTTTTAATATATATATATATATATATATATATATATATATATATATATATATATATATATATATATATATAGGTTTCTATTTAGACATAGTGACATAGTGAGTTATATTGATCTATATAGAGCACTTACAATCCAGTGTGCCTCTATTGAAAAGGATTCTGAGGATTCTGAAAGCCGCAATAAAAAGCTTGAATTGAATTGAATGGTTAAAACTTGTGAATGTAATTCATTAGGAGAGAGAGAGAGAGAGAGAGAGAGAGAGAGAGAGAGAGAGAGATGGACACATAATGCTGAAGACTGAACTATATTTTCCTGATGTGCATAGATATATATTAAAGCAGCACGTGTGTGTCAAGCATGTACAATTCTAGGTCATTGTAAAGAAAGTACCTCAGCCATCAGTTACCTTGGGTCAAGTAGGGTTGTAATAGGTTTGTTCCACTTAAAATGCAATTCTGTACAGCTCTAAATAAAGCACATTTTATTGTCTACATTGCTTCAGAATCTGTCAATGAGCAATGAGAAACATGCCATAAAGAAAAATGATACTAGCAATAAACTTCCTGCTTTGTTTTTTGTTTTGTTTTTTTTCTAGACAGTTCCCCCTATTTTTTTTCTTACCAGTCTGGTCACCTACTAATTCCCATCCATTATCACTTTCCCAATACTTAAAACCCTATTACACTATATACAAAGCACTGTCTACTTTATCCAACATGCATGAACTTACAGATGGCCACATTTGTTAATTGTCCCTGTGATTGAGATTGTGTATCCTAATCTCTCTCTCCAGCAGAAGATGTTTAGGAGAGATGGCAGTGGAGTTTTTAACAAGATTGTTTAACAGGACTTTGGAAGGTGAGAGGATGCCTGAGGAATGGAGAAGGAGTGTGCTGGTAAAGATCTTTAAGCATAAGGGAGATGTGCAGACCTGCAGTAACTACAGGGGAATAAAATTGATCAGTCACACCATGAAGATATGGGAAAGAGTAGTGGAAGCCAGGCTGAGAGAAGAGGTGACCATCTGTGAGCAGCAGTATGGTTTCATGCCGAGGAAGAGCACCACAGACACATTATTTGCTTTGAGAATGTTAATGGAGAAGTATAGAGATGTCAGAAGGAGTTGCATTGTGTGTTTGTGGATTTAGAGAAAGCAAACGACAGGGTGCCGAGAGAGGAGTTGTGGTATTGTATGAGGAAGTCAGGTGTGACGGATAAGTATGTGAGGGTGGTGCAGGACATGTATGAGAACAGTGTGACAGCATTGAAGTAGGAACAACAGACTGGTTTAAGGTGGATGTTGGACTGCATCAAGGATCGGCTCTGAGCCTTTTCTAGTTTGCAGTGATGATGGACAGGTTGACGGACAAGGTCAGACAGGAGTCTCTGTGGATAATCATGTTTGCGGATGATATTGTTATTTGTGGTAAGAGTAGGGAGAAGGATAAGAAGAGCCTGGAGAGGTGGAGGTACGCACTGGAGATAAGGGGAATGAAAGTCATTAGGAGTAAGACAGAATACATGTGTGTGAACGAGAGGGAGGGCAGTGGAGTGTTGTGGTTGCAGGAAGAAGAGGTGGACAAGGTGGACGCGTTTAGGTACCTGGGATCCACGGAGCAAAGTAATGGAGAATGTGTTAGAGAAGTGAAGAAAAGAGTGCAGGCAGGGTGGAGTGGGTGAAGAAGAGTCTTAGGAGTGATTTGTGATAGAAGGGTATCTGTGAGAGTTATAGGGAAAGTTATAGGGCTGTGGTGAGACCTGCAATGTTGTATGGTTCAGAGACGGTGGCATTGAGTAAAAGACAGGAGGCGGAGCTGGAGGTAGCAGAGCTGAAGATGTTAAGGTTTTTGTTGGGAGTGACGAGAATGGACTGGATTAAAAATGAGTTTATTAGAGGGACAGCGCATGTTTTACGTTTTGGAGACAAGGTGAGGGAAGCTCGATTGAGATGGTTTGGACATGTGCAGAGGAGGGACATGGGGTATATCGGTAGGAGAATGCTAAGGATGGAGCCACCAGGAAAAGAGGAAGGCCAAAAAGGAGTTTTATGGATGTGGTGAGGGAAGACATGCAGGTGGTTGGGGTGAAAGAGGCAGATGTACAGGACAGGGGGGTATGGAGACGGATGATCCACTGTGGCGACCTCTAATGGGAGAAACTGAAAGAAGAAAAAGAAGAAGACAGTGCTTTCTCTTTAACAATGTACACTTGTATGTCACAAACATATTGTTTATGGCTTACATCACATAGCATTATGTAATGCATTAAATGTTAGCAGATCATATTTCAGAAAATTATAAAAGAAAATGACCTGACCTTGGCCTGAATCATTATATTGATATCAGTGCATCTCCAATTATAATATATTAATGTAGGCAAGTGTTTAAATGCAGGGTTTGAGCAATATGCAGCCTATAATTAGCCATAACATCCATTGATAATGGATTTTTGTCCTACTATCTTTGTGTGGAAAATTCACTGAACCAAGGGAGACCTTCTGACTCTTTTTGTTATTATTATTATTATTAATAATGGCTACAGTCATGGTGTTAAAAATACAAACTGCTCTTTATTGATAGCTCAATTCAAGTCAAGAAGCTTTTTATTGTCATTTCAAACCATATATGACGCAGTACACAGTGAAATGATACAACCATTCCTCCAGAACCCTGTTGCTACATAAGGTGAAGGTTAGCCTTTACCCCCGAATTTGGGACTCACTGATAAATGTTAACAGTTCCTGACAAAAGTGGGCTACATACACAGTTTAAATATCTTTGGAAAAAAATGGGTTTTACTGTCTATCAAATAATCATTGCTCAAAAAGATAAGTTATAGATAATGAAGTACCTTGAATATAAATGTCTTGCATTGAAAATGTTTTTTTTATTTCATATATAAATACTGTACATGAAATCTGTCCTAGAGCAATCCAGAAAAGTAATGGTTTAAATGTCACATGAGTTTATAGTTAAAATGTCTCGTCAACCCTGTCCCACCCAGCCCCACCCAGCCACATGTCTCATGAGATTATATTTCAAATTATATGAAGACGTAATGAAAAATGTGCAGACTACAAACAGTTATCTGAGACTATGTCTGATACTTTTCTCCTTCCCCCTGTTTGAGAGCCAGCAGGTGGCCATTCATACAGTCTACATTCAAATTATTATTATTATTATTATTATTATTATTATTATTATTATTATTATTATTATTATCATTTTGACAATCTTGTTTGTGAACAATGACAAAGAGACGTTTCATTATGATGGGAATGACGTTTATTGACACAAATACTTGCTTTTGAGAGATGAACTAAGGATTTAAAAAAAAAAAGTACAGGCTTTTGCAATCCAATATATTGTGCTGTTTGTACAAATTGTTAAGAAAATGCACCTACTGGTTTGCAAATAGTAAGGATGATTCAAGAAACAGTCCAAAGCAACTGAGAAAAGCTGTAACAATTTTGAGGAATGTGTAAAGGACATTAGACAGTGGATGCTTAGTTATTAAGCATCCACTGTCTAATGTCCTTTACACATTCTTTAAAATTGTACAAAACATCCTTCTGCTTAACTCTGATAAACTGCAAGTACTGTTACATGTTCTAGTAAGTGCACAAATAAGCTTCAGTTAGTCTAGCAAGAGTCCTTACCTGAACCAGGAAAAAATACCACCCCTGTTTTAATCAGTCTACACTGGTTTCCCATTAAATCTCACAATGATTACATAATTCTACTGCAAGCCTTTTGTCAGTAGGTCTTCCTTAGCTCTTAGATCTTTCCTCTATGCTCTCCCACTTAGTCCCTGATCACACTCCTTAAAAACTTAAACAATGAGAATGTTTAACAACCTTTATTTTCTCTCTTCCTGCCACCCCACTTTTCTTCTCTCTGTCATGTAAACTTGCCCCTGAGGTTCCAGTGACCAGTGTTTCTATCCTTTCTTCTCTACCCATCTGCCTTGTTCATCCTGTCATCCTACCTCTGGATGGAGTCTTTCTTAATTGGAGACCACTCTTTGGAAGTTTTTCCTTGCCACAGTCGCCAGGGCTTGCTCATCAGAGATAAATGCACACCATTCACCTTAACTCTTAAAATTCTGTAAAGCTGCTTTGAGACAATGTCTGTTGTGAAAAGCGCTATAAAAATATACTTGACTTGACTTGACTTGACTTGACTTGACTTGACTGTGCAGCTGGGGATGGTTCCACATCTACAGCCTAAAGATCTATGAAGCCACAGATCAACTCAAGATCTTTGAGGATTGATTCATACTGTAATTAATATCAACAGACTACAATGGATCAGAATTACATGTTGCATAAATAGTTTTGCACTCACGCACCCAATATTACTGCACACCTTAACAATGGAACTGCAATAAATGGAAATTTAGTGTCACCCAGATGAGGATGGGTTCCCTTTTAAAACTGATTCATCTCAAGGTTTCTTCCTCATACCATCTAAGGGAGTTTTTCCTTGCCACAGATGTCACTGGTTTGCTCATCATGGATTAACAATTATAAGAATCTAATTTATAGCCAATAAAATTACACATTCTTTTATATAACCTTATTGCCACTTTATCTGTGTAAAGCTGAGACAATGTCCATTGTAAAATGTGCCATACAAACAAAATGTATTTGAACTGAATATATATAATTAAATACAATGTTCTGGCAGACATAACAATATGATCACCTGCCTAATATTGTGTTCTCCTTTTTGCTGCCAAAACAGTCCTGAACTTCTTCAGCAGTTTGAGCTACAGTAGCTCATATGTTGGATCAGACCCCATGGACCAGCCTTTATTCCCCGTTAATGATTCTTTTCCACCCATGACTCTGTCACCGATTCACCATTGCTATTTCTTTGGACCACTTTTGATAGATACTGCCCACTGACCACACACACACACACACACACACACACACACACACACACACACACACACATACATATATATATATATATATATATATATATATATATATATATATATATATATATATATATATATATATACTAAAGTTTACTTTAAAAAGGAAACAGGAAAAAAACACACAAGGTCATAATTGTAACACACTTTTTACTCCTCCAAGATGACTAAAATTCAACATAAAGCTAAACTAATTCCCAACAGAATTCCCACAGTAAATTAATGTATACACTGATTTTGCTGGATAAATAGATAAATAATGATATAATGTTTACTGGAAATTGGCACAAATACAATGCTTCTGTAGTACAGTTTTATATTTCCAGCTTATTTACTGTTTTTTTTTTTTATTATTATTATTATTTATTTTTTTTTAGTCCAAACATTTTTAGTTTGTGTGGAAATCTGGATTTAGGACAGCTCGGAAATATGGCGTATTGATTTTAAGTATATAAAATAAGATCATAAAACAGACTAACCTGCTCGTTATTGGGCGATAAGCAATCCATTTGCACTAAGAAAACACCAGAGGTGACATAAGGAAGAACCCTACAGAGGAGCCAAACTCAACCTAATCGCTTTGTGTGTGTGTGTGTGTGTGTGTGTGTGTGTGTGTGTGTGTGTGTGTGTGTGTGTGTGTGTGTGTGGTATTTACATGAAGTTTTGACAGTGCTTGGCAAAAGTCTGGAAACACCTAGTCTTTAATTGATTTTAAAGGCACATGCATGTTCCTTTTATTTATATGCAAAAGACAAAAAGATATAAGAATTAGACAGTGAATGAATTGAAGAAAACTATGTGGACAGATGAGTAGATGAGCACAAATTTGACAGAAGAACTTAAGATAAGGAAGATGTAGAATGAAAGCGAAAATGTTACAAACATGGAGGTGGACGCTTAATGGCTTGGGAATGTTTTGGAGCAGGGACGGTTGGAGACTTATTTCCAGATGAAAGGAATACTGAAACAACAAGGGTACCATTTCATACTTCAAAACCCTGTTTTATAAGTGTTATTTACAGAGCAAGCAGTCAGCTGTAGTGTTATCTATCTAGATTCTAGACTATACCTAGTCACTAAACCTAAATCCTCTTGAACTGCTGATATGAACAGGATTGCAAGGTCAGAAAGAAATATCAGAATAGCAAAGCATGGCAGTGCATTTCAGCTAAAGGTTTAAAGCTGATTTTTTACTGAGGTTTTCTTTTTATGAATAAAGTAAAAATAAAAGAATAAAAACAAAGTTTCCAGACTTTTGACCAGCACTGACTATATATGGGATTACAAACCCGATTCCAAAAAAGTTGGGACAGGTAGCAATAAGAGGCCGGATAATTTAAATGTACATATAAGGAACAGCTGGAGGACCAATTTGCAATTTATTAGGTCAATTGGCAACATGATTGGGTATAATAAGAACTTCTCAGAGTGGCAGTGTCTCTTTTAGAAGTCAAGATGGGCAGAGGATCACCAATTCCCCCAATGCGTGTGGCATGGGCAGCTTACACATCTGGAAAGGCACCATCAATGGTGAAAGGTATATCCAAGTTCTAGAACAACATATGCTTCCATCCAGACGTCGTCTCTTTCAGGGAAGACCTTGCATTTTCCAACATGACAATGCCAGACCACATACTGCATCAATTACAACATCATGGCTGCGTAGAAGAAGGATCCGGTACTGAAATGGCCAGCCTGCAGTCCAGATCTTTCACCCATAGAAAACATTAGGCGCACCATAAAGAGGAAGATGCGACAAAGAAGACATTACTATTCCTAAACTTGAGCAACTTGTCTCCTCAGTCCCTAGACATTTGCAGACAGAAAAAGAAGAGGAGATGCCACACAGTGGTAAACATGGCCTTGTCCCAACTTTTTTGAGATGTGTTGATGCCATGAAATTTAAAATTAACTTATTTTTCCCTTAAAATAATACATTTTCTCAGTTTAAACAATTGATATGTCATCTATGTTGTATTCTGAATAAAATATTGCAATTTGAATCTTCCACATCATTGCATTGTGTTTTTATTTACAATTTGTACAGTTTCCCAACTTTTTTGGAATCAGGTTTGTATAAATCACTATAAAGAATGAACTGTTTTTTATTTTACAATTTTATAATTGTATAAGGTTGTAGGTGTATACCTATATTGAGAAGATACAATCAGGGCTTTAAGCTAGAACAAAGCTGGTGAAACGAACTATTGCGCATTAAATATTTCTGGAAATTTTGCATGTCAGTTCTCAGGGAGTCCAATGCTGACATACCATTTTATGACCAATCGCTTCCAGTCTTTGAGTAAACCATAATGGTGATTAAAAATGCCACAAAGCGCGTTGGGTAGAGGTGTGTGCTGGAGCGTAAAAAGCGCGCGTCCAATCCACAGCTACGAGGGTCCATATAACGCGCCGCACAGAACCTAGTGTAAAGCATAGAGCACAGCTCACACACGGAGAGGAATAAAGGAGGAGAGAGGGACAAGATCTGAGCCCAAAGGCTTGACAAGCGCACACCATTCTCAACCGTTCCAAGGTTTTTTCTAGGAGCATCAGGAATATTTTAACACTCTTGGGATTTTAGTGCTGCCCTCCGTTTTATGGGGGGGTTATGCATTCCATTTTTGAACTGCATATTTCAGGATGAGAATGTGTGACATGAAAAGTGTGAAAGTGCGCGTGTATCACTAGTTCCCACGGAGCGGATACGATGAGCGTCGGCGATGCAGCACAGCTCAGGAATGCGCGACGACACCACGGAGCGCAACGCGAGTTTCTCACTCAACAAAAGCGGAAACCACTCATGGGCTGACTTCCAGGAGTTCTCCGAGAGGAGCGACTTGGTGAGCGATGGCTCAGCCGTGCTGCGCATCCTCATCTCTACTATTTACTCGGTGGTGTGCGCGCTCGGGCTGGTCGGCAACCTACTCGTGTTGCACCTCATGAAGTCTAAACACGCGTGGAAAAAGTCGTCCATTAACCTGTTCGTGACCGGACTCGCAGTGACCGACTTCCAGTTCGTGCTCACGCTGCCGTTCTGGGCGGTGGAGAACGCGCTGGATTTTACGTGGCCTTTCGGCAGAGCGATGTGTAAGATCGTGTCGTTTGTCACAGCGACCAGTATGTACGCCAGCGTGTTTTTCCTGACCGCCATGAGTGTGGCGAGGTACCGCTCCGTGGCGTCGGCGCTGAAAAGCGGACGCAGGCGCAAGCGTCCGTCTGCGCGCTGCGTCAGCGCCGTGATCTGGGCTTCGGCAGTCGTGGCCGCGTTGCCGCATGCCATTTTCTCCACCACAGCCACCGTGTCCAACGAGGACCTCTGCTTGGTCAAGTTCCCCGACCGCAACGGCGACGCGCAGTTCTGGCTCGGCCTTTATCACGCCCAGAAGGTATTACTTGGTTTCCTGGTGCCTTTTGGGATCATCTCAGCGTGCTACCTGCTGCTGCTGCGCTTCGTTACGCACAAGCGCGCCAACGCGTCCGGTGCCAGGAGACGCTCCAAAGTGACCAAATCCGTAACAATTGTGGTGCTCTGCTTCTTCTTGTGCTGGCTCCCCAACCAGGCTCTGACCACCTGGGGCATTCTAATTAAGCTCAACGCCGTGCACTTCAGCTACGAGTACTACACCGCGCAGGTTTACGTGTTCCCCGTGACCGTGTGCCTCGCGCACTCCAACAGCTGCCTCAACCCACTGCTTTATTGTCTCATGAGGAGAGAGTTCAGGAAGGCGCTCAAGGAACTCTTCTGGCAGATCGCCTCACCGTCCTTTACCAATACGCGACCTTTCACTGGATGCAGTAAGCCAGAGCATGAGAAACAGGCGCGCTCTGTGGTGCCACTCAGCACCCCCGATCCGGCCCTCGCCTTCTACCCTCCAGGGGTTGTGGTGTATAGCGGCAGAAATGACCTTTTGCCGAACAGCACGTAGACTGTAGGCAACATTGTTTTCCTGGAAGATATTTTAGTCATTATTACTGGCTGATTAAACAGCAGAGCATTAACATTATATATATATATATATATATATATATATATATATATATATATATATATATATATATATATATATATATATATTACAGAAAGGAGATGTATTTGAATATAAACTCCCAATGTTCTGGAAAAAAAAAAAATATATATATATATATATATATATATATATATATATATATATATATATATATATATATATATATATATATATATATATATATAATAAACATATCTACCTACAGTATAAACAGCAGGATAGACAGTTTAATTATTTATTTATTGTTTGTTTGTTTGCTGTACAGAATGACATACTTGAAAATGAATGACAAAATCCTTTTTGTTTCCCTAATATCAGTTTTTCTCCTAACCGATTGTTGTTAATTATTTGCAATGAAAAGTAAACCTTTAATCTATTAAAATTAAGTTAATTTTTTAAAACATTTTCCATTTAACTGCATTAACAGAAAGATGTAAATGTGTCAAATCAAGCAGATGTTTTATTATTATTATTATTATTATTATTATTATTATTATTATTATTATTATTATTCTACAGAGGACATGTTACGGGTGTGTAAAGTGTATTCATGTGCCGGTTTGTCTGTGTACAGTAATCGATTTGTTCAGCTCAATTATCAAGACCATCGTGTGTAAAAGTAAAATAAACAATGAAACATCAAAACCACAAATATTGAAATAAAGCTTATCAATGATTTTGTTTTTCTCTTTTTCTTTACATTTTACTCTCAAAATTCTATCTCACAGAGACACTGAAAATATAGATAGTATCAATAATAATTACTTTTCACACATAAAATGCAGTGTACTGAATAAATGGATATTAAACTGACTAATGTGAGCCATGAATGTGGTAATATTAAAAAGAATTAGTTATAAACAGTCAGACTTTAGTTATAATATGTTTATGCCACTGGTTTGCTTTTCTAATGAATCATTAGCATGGGAAAATGGAATTTAAACTGTTGTTTAAAACCATTCTCTCACTAGCCTGTTCTCTTTCTTTCTCAGTTCAATAAACTTTAAAGAATTTCTCTAAAGAAATGAATTTGCTAGTTTAACATTACAAATGCCTGAACATAACTGTGTTTAAAAAATAAATAGAGGTGAGACAGCTTTCCAAAAACAATATGATAATAACAAACAGAATAAAATAAACACCTTTTATGAAAGCATCATTATCTGATTCATCTCGAAGAATACACCCTGTTTCCAAGGCCCTGATTTTCCACACATTTATTGAATGTTCGATAATAAATAATATATTACAAATGTTCATGGACCTGCTGCTTCCAAAAAGATATTTTTCTTTTATCCTGAGTCATAATTAAAACTCAATCTATGATAGACTCTAAAAAAAAAAAAAAAAAAAAGATACATTTTTATTCTAATACATAATAATGACTAGATCCTAAACTCCAAACATGCACCCAACAAAATGGTTGTGTATGTCAATGTTTTATCATTTTTACTAAACTGACCACAATTTATAGAACTATAGAATCATTTATAGAATAAAGTGTTTTTATTTATTTATTTATTTATTTATTATTATTATTATTATTATTATTATTATTATTATTATTATTGGTTTTTTTTTTTTAATTCAACCTTTATATTAGGATTACCCAGTGGTTAATCAAACCTATAAATTAAAACCTATAAATGTAAGATTTTTTTTTTAATGTAAACTTTTCAAACTGCTTAAATCTGTAATTACTATACATTTTTATAGTATTTTATAGTATTATTAAAATTCTCCCATACAAACAGAGCAAGACCACCCTGACCTTCTTTGAGACCGTCATCTTCTATTAAATATAAAAAATATGACAAAAAACAATATTTTGCATATTAATTACATGTAGGGCACTTGGAAACTCTGTTTCTCTCATACAAACAGAGCAAGACCACCATGACCTTCTTTAAGACTATCATCTTTTATTAAATAAAAAAATATGAAAAAATACAATATTTTGCATATTAATTACATGTAGGGCACTTGGCAGATGCTGTTATCCAGAGCAACAACTATGTTATTTATACAACTGAGCGGTGGAAGGTTAAGTCCAACATCCTAACCACTGAGCTACTACTTCTCTACATATTAAAACTTTAATTAACATATTTGAATAAAAGGCTCACAGAACTTGCCTAGTCTCACAGCTTGCCTAGTTTGTCACATTTCCTTTTTGTTAGATATGGGAAATAAACCCTGATGACTGTGATTCTTGAATGTGGAGTTCTTTTTTCTTGATGTATTTTCAATTTATTGACATATATTGTTGTAAAATAAACAAGATATTTTGATAAAAAATGTTTGCTGAAAAAACTGACTCACAGCTGACTAACAGCAGGCAGTCAACGCTTAATAAGTCATTTTAGTGCAAAGCAGAGGCATGCGTTTTATCCGTTCATACTTCTTCTGCATTGTTTTTCCTACAAGGGGAGCATGCAAATTATACTCTGGGCACAAAGTGGGGGACACCTTGAATGGGGTACCGACCTATTGTAGGACACAATCGCTTTCATTTACTATGGACAATTCAGAACTGACAATCAGCCAACACACACATCTTTATATTTGGAATTGATAGTAAAAGCATGCAAACTGTGTCCACACAGTCCAATAGGCATTTTTTTTAACCCTAAACACCCAAGGCACCACCAAACACTAAAGCCTTTATGTTTTTGTGTTTTATTGTCTCATTATACTTTCTTTCAGCTTCTCCCATTAGGGGTCGCCACAGCGGATCATCCGTATTCATGATCCGCATGTTTGATTTGGGACATGTTTTTACGCTGAATGCCCTTCCTAACGCAACCCTCCCCATTTATCCGGGCTTGGGACCGGCACTAAGAGTGCACTGGTGTGCAACCCTAATGGCTGGGGTCGGTTCCCTGACCGGGGATCGAACCCGGGCCGCAGCGGTGAGAGCACCGCATCCTAACCACAAGACCACCAGGGAACCTGTTTTATTGTTTCATTGACTTTTGCAATTTTTTATGGTAACATATGAGAAAAAAGCGAAATTGTAAAGTTGACTTTACAAACCCTGGACACTAGAGTGGAATTACACTAATAGCATGGTTGAGCCTTTTGTTAAAGGGTGAAATGTTAGTAGATTTGAAGGTTCACTAAACCATTGACCTGAAAAGTACTTACTAAAGAGAAATTGATTGAATTGCAATGATTTTTATCTGTCTCATTTGAGTCTGCGACCCCATGACCCAAACCATTGATTGTTAAAGGAACTAAAATAATATCTACTGTAGACTGGACTGTTACCTTATAGAGACAGTTAATTGCACATGGTAGCTTTGGAGGTCCGATTGAAATAAAAAAGTGTTTGAGATAAGTGAACTATGAGGTGATCAGCATGGTACACATTGAACATAGACATATTATGTATTGTAAAAAACAGTCATTTTATATAATAGAGAATACAGATAATTTATTATAATTTATACCTTCAAATTTAAGACAAAAATTATTTCACAAATATGAGACTGATATGAAGCATTTATTCTGTTTATTTCAATGTGTTGAGTTTAATGTACATGCTTAATAAAGATAGTAATAAACAGACAGCCGACAAGAGACATGGTTGAAGCTGACAGAACCACCACTACCACGCTCCCGGCCATATTCACTAGAGCTCCTAGTCCAGCTCCCACTATGATCTGAGCTAACTGCACCATACAGGTCAGAGCTGCACAGTCCATTCCCGTCCCTCTGCTCTGCAGAGACACCTTTGTCCCACTCTGCTTCCTCCGCTCCTGCATGACAGATTGGAAATCATTAGAGATAAGCCATCTATATTATATCATAAACACTTTATTGGGACCTTTTATTAAAAAAATATATATATTTTTTTTTATTTCATATTATTACATTAATTATTTTAATAAAGACTTAAAGAAGAAATTATATATTTCAGCATTTAAATACAAGTTTTTTTTCTTTATGTTTGGAATTTTTTATTATTTGTTTATTTTTGTCTTTCATTCTTTTTACTTTTTAATTTTATTTAATGCTTATTATCAGTATTTGCCCTAAAATTATTATTTTAATTAGAGACCCACTAAGGATTGTTTCACCCACCTGCAATATATTCAAACAACTTTAGTTTTTTTTTAAACGTCCTGTCTTTAAAATAGAAAAAGTGCAGTTCCCAACTTTGACTTGGTAAAAGTGTAATCTTTGATATAGTGTAATTCCCATGTTTTGACTAGAAAAGTGTAATATGTAGCATCCATTTGAGAAATTTTATAATCCCCGCTGTTCAGATGGATAACAATGGAATTACCAGTTTCAGAATGTGAAATGTGTAATTTTCAACATCCAACTTGGATAAAATATCATTTTGACATTCCGACTGGAAAATGAGTAATCCCTACTTTTCAACTGAAAAAAAAAAAATCTCCACCTTTTCGCTGGTCAAACTGTAATTTCCAGTTTCTGTGTGAGAACTAATAGCTACCCTCCTTATGAAATTTGCAGTTATGTTAAACACAATTTGGACAAAGTGTAATTTTCACATTTGACTGCAGGAAATAAAAATGCCACCATCTGACTGGGGATATAATGGAATTCCCACATTCTGTCTGGGAAAAGGTTTTATTTATCAACCACTTGGAAAACTTATTTCTCACTTTAAGACTGGGGGAAATTAGAACAACTCACCTTTTTGGCAGCTTTCTGTCAACCCTTTGAATTAATTCCAGGGTAATTCAATTTTAAAATCGAAATTTCTTTCTATATTTTAATATTTTATAAATTACAGCTTGTAATCCATGACCAACTTTTTTATTAAAGATTTAGATGATATAATGCTATAAATATCAAAACATAGCAATAACTAGATGAAAACCTCCCATTTTTACCATGTAAACAATTAAATGACATGTCAATGCCATCACAAATTCTTCCACATGACTTAAATGCAACAAAAGGGCCTTGACTTATCTAGAATACTAATCTAATGTGCTAACTGCTAATTATCTTATTAACTAGCAGGTGAACAGGTACCTAAAAATATCTACAAAAACATTTGTTTTGTATAGGATACAGTGTTCTCAAGCTGCTGTTTCAGGACTTAAGGTAAAGGAATCCATTCATTGGTTATTGTTTATTGGGGTTTTTAAGAAAGTAATAATTAAAACCTCCCCGCCAGTGTTTCAGTTTCTTATCAACACCTTCAGTGTTAATCAGTTGTAGTTTCAGAGCCTGATGGATTTGCATGGTAGCATTTTCAATTAATCATATGAACATACTACTGGTAAAAGGAAAGCATTAAATTAATCAAAGGTGAGAGCACATCTCTAGCAAATTAAATCACCATTGGAAGAGAAAAAAAATTAATGGGTTGTACTGTAATAGGAAAATAGTCTCTAAAAGAATGATGTGATGAAACAGAGTTACAGTTACCACATCAGTCTACAAGACAGAGCGAGAAAGAGGACTGTTTTGGTGGCTTCTCACTGTTCGGGCTCACAATGTGGGCTTCATAGATAATTAGAGCAATGTTAAGGGCAAGGCTGGCATGTTAGAGAAGAACAGTATCCGTCCCACTTGGGAAGGTCCTGCTCTCATTTCTTGTAGTATAAGATCAGAACTAGATCAGCACTAGTTAAACCAGTGACTGTCCAGAGCCAGGGCTAGGGAGCAGACAAACAGGCTAAACTGACCATCTACTAGCTGCATGGGGTCGTCACTCAGGGTCAACTAAATTGAGACTGTGTCTGTCTCCCAAGCAAAACCAAAATAAAGAAACCTAATTAACATCAAATTAAATAAGAATGAATGCACAGCCAGCACCTCTGATTTAAAGATACAAATTCACGTCAATAGCGCTGACTATAAATGAATTACCGGGCTTGTCAATTTCTCTGACCTCACCTGCCCGGTCCAGCACTCGTTTATGGGCTTCAGAAGCATGCCTTTCAGCAGTTTCCTACCCCTGTGAAGAGAGCTAGATCAGCCGGATCTAGTTGGCCGGCCGATGAGCAGAAAGGCCCTCTGTCCGGTAAGCTTGACGAGCGCTTTCTGTTAACGGCATCACAACCTCCATGTCAGGGTCAATCGTTCTTTCCAGGCCTGCACACTGGGGTGTTCAGGTCCTGGGCAAAGCCCTTTTTGGCCCACCCGTTTAGCCTCAAAGCGGCGTTGTACTCTAACGTCATGGGACTGAAAGAATATTGTGCCCCGGGTTCAAGAGAGCCAACTGGCCTATTCGGCAATTTCGTTAGGCTAAAAAACAGGTGGAATGAGACGTTCCCATCAATAACACATATAGGGTAAAGTGTCCCAATGTGATAAAGCAATCTGTACTTATACTGTACCTATCTAGTGTGTCCCTGACTGAGACAATCACCACTACACACTATCAAACCCTCTGCCTCCAGTTTTGCTTTTATTCTGATATGAATGAACTGCCTCAGTTCAAACCACACACAGGCATATATGCATGCATGCACACATAGAACACACATACACACACACACGCACCTCCTCCTCCCTGTGGTATTCTGAAATCAGGTTGAATGGGACGGTGTAAAGTGTGCTAGACATCACACCAAACACACAGCACAGCGTCAGTGTGGAGATGATGTTAGGAAACAGACCAATCAGACTCGTGCCCAGTCCAAACAGGAAGTAGCCCAGGAAGTAGAGACCTTTTAATCCAATATAGGGCAGTAGTAGCCTCTGTACATCTGCACATGCAAAACAAAGACATCATAACCACAATTAAATAAGTAATAAAATAGAGGAATAATTTAAAGTTTGAGAATAATACAGTTATATGAATGGCAACATAGTCCTATTATCAGGATTGGAACACTCAGCATAAATAGTCATTAGAGCTAATAGTCATAGCTTGCAAAGCATACAGAAAATTACGGAAGATAATTCTAGAGACAAAACTATGATGCATTTAAGCAGTGATGTTTTCAGAGTGAAAACACCATTCACAACTTTCATAATTATTTTAATCTTGTGACTCCAGAATAAAAATTCAGGCAAAAATGTAAAATCCCAAAGCATGTCCTAGCTAAACAACTTTGTTTTCGGTAATAGCAAAAATATGCAATTGTGTTTCTTGGCAGAACTTTTGCTTTGCAAATTTGCTTTAGATATAATCACTTAAAGTCTCCTTTTGATGAATAGCAACTCCTGTTCTCTTATCTCTAAATAGTGTTGCACATCTGTTCTAATGTATTCTGTGCATGCATTAGGAGAGTGTTGGTGAAACACTACAGGACATGTCACAACAGGGTAAATACTCACAGGAATAAAGAGCAGAGGACACAGCATTGATGCACAGCCCCCAGCAGCCCACCTCCACCCCCCTCTCATAGGTGGCAAATGCAGTTGAGTTATGAGGTGCGTACGGGTTCCCCTTATACACAATCTACAAGAAAAAGAAGCAAATGAGACCAAAAATGTAAGAACCTTAAAACATATTGTACTATGTTACCAAGAAAACACAACATCTAGTGCATGGAAGGAAACAGTAACATAATTTGTAAAATCTACCCAGACATTTATTATGGCTCATTATAAAAAAAAAACAGATATCTGTGTCTGTACTACAACAATCAAGATTTTATATGTCAAATATGCAGTTGTGTACTGTAAATAAGTTGAAGTGAATAAAAATGTGGCCAAATTGTCTTTAAACTGTGCATTAAATAACTAAAGTAAAAAAAAAAAGGAAAGAAAAAGAAATGAGAAGGATAAGCAATAACAAATAATAAGAAATAAGAAATGTTTCACAGAAATGTGCAAAAATTAGTTATGTACATCAGAATGTGCAGAGTGCAGGGTGGAGTGAGAGTATTTATGGAGTACTAATGGATCTGTATGGTGAACATATTAATGTTGAGGATTCTGATGGCCAGAAAGAAGAAGCTCCTTCTGAGCCTCTCAATTATATAAATGAGATTACAAAAGAGCTTGCCTGATTGCAGCAGGCTGCACAGACATTTATCACAATAGGAGGATTTTATTAGCTCTGGTACTCCACTGCCTGTAAATGTCTTGCAGAGAGAGTAAAGCAGATCTGGAGGTGCACCTAGCTAAAGACACCACACTCCGAATGGCTTTCTGGTCCCAATCCATGATGAGATGCATAGAAAATCAGTAATCTTTTTATAGCACATATTCAAGATTGGTGTGGAGACGCTGAATTTTCTCAGCAGTTCGCAGTTGGTCCAACCCTTGTCTGTCTCTGATTGCAGAGTAGTTTTACAGTAGTTACAGAATTTTTCTTGCAGTCCACAAGCAATTCCTTGGTTTTGATAAAATTATAAGAGAGACAGATAGGCTTAAAATTGATGGTAGAGAGAGAGATCATGTGTGTAAAGACAGCAGGGGGCTCCAGTGTTTGGCAATGATGAACTGCCCCACTCTCACTACTTGGGGTCTCCCAGTGAAGAAGTCCATGTCCCAGTCACAGACTGGTGAATTAAGTTCTAGATCCCAGAGCTTGAAGCTGAACCCTTTTGGTATTGAAGTCAGAGCTATAGTGTTTAAACAACAGCCATACATGGTCCTCTGTGTTTCTGTCAGTGTGGTTGATGGTTGTTGATTATTTGACACAATCCAGGTTTTTAGTTGTCTTGGCAACAAGGCTTGTTTGTGCAACAAGACAGAACAACTTTTTTTTTTTTTTGCAAATTAAAATATTGTTTTTCTCAATTTTGGTTAATTTGTATTTTTAATTTAATGTAGTGACTAAATAAATTATTGTTATATTTTTTTGAGACCTGTTGCAGATGTCAAATTCAAAATGATCTTATTTTTTCCTTAAAATAGTATATATTCTCAAATCAAACATGATGCATGATCTGTGTGGGCTACATGGAGGTGATGCTCTATAAATAAAAGCATTTAATTCATATATTTTAGTTTATTTTAAAAATATATATATAAACAAGAAAATATATAGTGTGGTTTATCTGTTCAGTGTATAGTGTTCAGAAATTTTTTTTTTGTAAACAGTTACATCCTTAGTTGAAGTTTAAGTAACATGTTTCATGCTTAGCCACATATGAGCTTCATCTCACCTGACCCATAAAGTCAGTGAAGAAGAGCATGTTGCAGAGGAAAGCGGTCCAGCCCAGCAGGTGGCTGATACATAGGCAGCGGTAGTGACTGGGCATGTTAATCATGGCAGACAGCAATGATTTCAGAGTCATCCTCTTCTGTACCTGCAACACATAAATGCACACACACGCACACAGTTTATTACACAAATCTGAAGCTGTAATGATTGCGCTATATTGCCAAAGGTTTGTAGATACCTGGCCATAAGTATGGTATGTGCTTTTTGAGCATAACATTCCGCATTTGGTCTCAATTTTATAATTCCCTGAATGTTCTTGTGGAGATTTGTGCTCATTTAGACACAAGTGTGTTAGTAAAGTCAGGTACTGATGTAGGTGAGGTTAGGAGGGCAGGGGGTGCAGTCAGCAATCCAATTCATTCCAAAGGTGTTTAATAAGGGGGAGGTCTGCTTTATAGCAGGAAATCTACCACTCCGAATCGTACAAAGCATATCTACTGAGTTTGCTTTGAGTACAGGGGCAGTTTTGGGTCTCCTAGTTCAAGTGAAGGAAAAATGTAATGCTGTCGCATCCAAATGCCACCAATACAATACCCTTCAGCTTTGCAATAACAGTTTGGGAAAAAAACACGAATGCCAGGAAAATTCAGGGGTCCCAAATCTGTAATACTTTTGCCCATATATTTTATGTGTATCTGAATGTTTATATGCTCTGCATATATGTTCCTATGGGATATATTCCCATTATTATGTAAGAGACTCATCACATCAACTACACTCTTCCTGTACTCTTCCTTCAGAATCACCCTACACCATTTCCCTTTTTATCAGCACCATAAAAGAAGAGTTTAAACCCACCTCCAATGCTCCTGGCCTTACTCCCTTTCCACTTGGTCTTCCTAACACACAACATATCTACCTTTCTCATCTCCATCATATCAGCTATCTCTCTCCCTTTACCAGTCATAGTACCAACATTTAAAATACCAACCCGAACCTCCACTCTCCTACACTTCTCCTTTTCCTGCTGTCTCTGTAGACATCTTCCTCCTCTCATTCTCCTACCTCAGCCAACAGTAGCCCAATTTCCCCGGTACCCTGTTGGCTAACAATACCTGTGGCGGTCGTTGGTAACCCAGGCCTCAACAGATCCAGTATGAAATTTCATGTATTTTATTTAATTAAATCAAATAATTTTGTGTTAAATAATTTGATTACTAAATTTTATCAATATAATAAAAAGTGTATTGCATTAATGTGATTTATTCTTTTTATTTATTTAAAATTGCTTTAAAAATAGAAACTGTTCAAATGTTGATCACAAATGTTAATAATATTAAATTGCATTAATAAAAAAAAAATGACAAGCAATTTCTTTTGCATCTCTTCCCCCTAACTGTACTAAAATTGAACCTTATAAACCGATGTACCAAACCATGAATTGTGTGTATTGTTCCACCCATAATTTATATATATATATATATATATATATATATACACACACAGTACAGACCAAAAGTTTGGACACACCTTCTCATCCAAAGAGTTTTCTTTATTTTCATGACTATGAAAATTGTAGAGTCACACTGAAGGCATCAAGGGCTATTTGACCAAGAAGGAGAGTGATGGGGTGCTGCGCCAGATGACCTGACCTCCACAGTCACCGGACCTGAACCCAATCGAGATGGTTTAGGGGTGAGCTGGACCGCAGAGTGAAGGCAAAAGGGCCAACAAGTGCCAAACATCTCTTGGGGAACTCCTTCAAGACTGTTGGAAGACCATTTCAGGTGACTACCTCTTTAAGCTCATCGAGAGAATGGCAAAAGTGTGCAAAGCAGTAATCAAAGCAAAAGGTGGCTACTTTGAAGAACCTAGAATGACATTTTTCAGTTGTTTCACACTTTTTTGTTATGTATATAATTCCACGTGTTAATTCATAGTTTTGATGCCTTCAGTGTGAATCTACAATTTTCATAGTCATGAAAATAAAGAAAACTCTTTGAATAAGAAGGTGTGTCCAAACTTTTGGTCTGTACTGTATATATATATATATATACAGTGGAACGCCGTTGTACGAGCATAATTCGTTCTTGAAAATTGCTCATGTGTCCATTTGCTCGTATGTTCGAACTGATTTTCCCCATAGGAATGAATGTAAAAGTGATTTAATCCGTTCCGAGATCTCATCCGATCGCTTATTTCTGCACTTAAAAAGTATTTGTAGCCTATTTTTAAAAACAAATACACCGCAAATGACCGTAATATAAACATAATTTAACACTTAATCATGTTATAGTGGTTGATTGCGAGTGTGAGACGCACAAAACGCTCGTAACCTCCTCGGTTTCCATGTAATTCTATTTACTTTCGTTTTCACAGCACTATCACTGATTTTCTTGGGAGACATTTTTCAAGATTTCTAGTGAAATAAAAATATAAAACTAAAAAAAGTTATTAGTTTTTTTTGTGTCGGTCTTCTGTGATTAATTATTGATATGTTTTTTTTTTTTTTTTTTTTGGGAGGAGACATAATAATCAAAGCTTAAGCTGTAGCTTTCTCATATGGGAACATGTTCAGTAGAGTGGGGTTTACATCATGTGTTTTCCTGGAAACATCACAGTGTTCTTTTAAGAATGAAATAAGGGTTCGCAAGGGAATGACTGTTGTACTCCAGTAATAACTAGCAACAGCAAACTGCAGTTTATTTATAGCAAGCTATTGTGAGTAGATAACCATGTAGGTGATTTCAGTCGAGGGGAGAGGTTAGGGTGGAATTACACAGTGTTCATGCTGCAAGAACATTCATTTGGACTGCTGTTTTTAAACAAGATATTTTCCATTGCCAGTACAAGCTGACTAAGTTTTTCCCTTGTGATCTAGGGTCTCCTCTTAAAATGTAATATTTATATAGCTGCTAAATAAAATTCTATTATTGACAGTGAATACTATGCAGCTTGACTAGCATGAGAGTTTCAATGCTTTTTTTTTAAAAGATGGTTCCCAAAAATGCTCTGGAGAATAAGAAGTCTTTGCAGTTTTGTTGTAGGAAATAAATAAAGATTTAGGCAAGAATTAAGGCATTACTAAGGATCCTCTGATCAAAAGTATGTAAATAAATAAAAGCCAGTGATGCAAAAATGACGAAAATCAATTCAAGCCCATTATCAAAGCCATGGAAGCAGAAAATGGAGGGTTGCAAGAGAATAAAGATGTCACAAAATAGAGGCAAAGGCAGCAAATGCAAGAAAAAAAGGGTTTGTAACATGTAGGGACTGAATGGGAAATAACATTACAAGAGAGGGCCAAGGCAATCATAGAAGACAAGGATGCTTAAGGGTAAAAAGGTTAAAGCTACTGACCCTAAACATAACTATGGCAGGCAAAGCAATAAAGCTGACATGCAACAACAGCTTCACACACACACAAAAAAACATACAAAAACTTGAACATACAACTTGTACATAGTGGTGCTGACAGTGGTGGGTGGTCAGGGCCAGCAAAGCCTTCTCTGATGGCCTAAACACTATCAGAAGCACTGACCTACATTTACAGCTAAATTCTAAGATTTGTTCCATGAAATTGTATTATTTTATTCCCAACAGTATATTCTCTTTATTTCGTAGCGTTTCTCTTGGCTGCACTGCTTCCAGTACTAGATGTTAGATGATGCTACAGTGTTAGATTTTCTGTCCAATCAGATTTCAGCCTCTATGTGCTGCCATGTCAGTCTAATCTGCCCAGGGCCTTTAAAGTCTGTACTGCTAGCCTTTTTACCTTAGTCTCTATAATAAATAAATCTGTTTCTTTAACAAATCAGATTTCAGCTAGCTGTCCCAGAATAGCGTCGGCATGTTTCCGTCCATCTGATTGGTTGGAGGGTTACAGGCAAGTTTGACTGGCATAACTCGTCTGTAGCGCTCTGCACACATTAGTACATCTGAGTTAGACTTTTTTATGCCTACAATGGCTGATGAAGGAAGAGAAATTGATTTGGTCTCGGACATACTTAAAAATCCATTTTCAAGAAAAGCTAGACATCGTGAGGAGAGGTCGGCTAATCCCGAAGCTAGCTAGCTAGTTTTAGCCTGGGAAATGGTTTGTTCGCCACTGGATTACAGCCTCTGAGGAGCGATACAATTTATGACTACTCATCTCTGTTAAGTAGGTTGTATTTTATGTACATTTTTAGGTTTTTGTCATGTTATTAGACAAATATTGATTCTGAACTGCTCCAGATGATGTGGGTGGCACAATTAAAGTTTTAGTGTAGAGGTTTCGAGCTAGCTTTAGTAAAAATGGTATTCACCCTCATATGTGAAATACCCCTCTCTGTAATGCCACACGTTGTTATATTTTGTTTTTGTATTGTACTGACGGTTTCTATAATCCCGACGTGATAGTGGTGGTATTAAAAGGTGGATTAAGTCCAAAGTGTATATACATTCTTATTATAATTGATATTGTGGTATTATTTTCAAAAGTAAAAGTAAATAATTACTGTGTCTGTCCTTATATGGAAGCAAGTTAAACATATTGTGCTACATTTATGCTTAGAATAAAAATGCAAATGTACTTATTTAAAACCAATATGTTGCCAATCATAAAAAAAAAAAATTGCTTAAATTTTTGCAAGTTCGGATATTTGGCTCTGGAATCACCATGATAGGAAGGCAGGATGACAAAATGTACCATCGTGTATCAAGGTCAGGATCGAGGTCATAAATATTCATTATTTTATCTCGTCCTTCCGAACTAATTAAGATAATAGATGCAAAGGGCAAGCTAAATATAAGACACTGAACATGTGAGAGATTATGCTTTGTCTATTTATATTATTTTATTTGACATTTTTTCATTTCTCATGAAACTATTGTAAACCAAATCATACAGGTTCCTTGATGTATAATATCATTTATATACGTTTATAGCTTTTACTCATTGTAAAGAAAGAATACAAAATTAAGCTAATCTTTTCTTTGCTGGCTGAAGCATGACTCAATGTTGATGACGGGCAACAAAAGGCTGTTAAGTGTTACAAAAAGAAACAGCTAGAGGAAAATGTTGCAACTAATTAGGCTAATTGACAAAAAGTCAGTAACATGAATAGGTATAAAAAAAAAGAGAGGTAAAAATAGTCAGAGTTTGAACAACCTGTGAAATAAAAAACTGCATCTAAAAATTGTGGAACAATTTCAGAGTAATGCTCCTCAAAATAAAATTGTGAACTCTTTGAATGTTTTATCATCTACAGTACATAATATTAATAAAAGATCTGGAGAAACCTCTGTGGGACAAGGGCAGAAATCAATATCGAATGCCCATGATCTTCATGCCCATAGGCAATACTGCATTAAAAACAGGCACGATTCTGTAAGGGGAATTACTGCATGAGCTCAAAAACACTTCAGAAATCATTAATGCAGGTTAAAGCTCTATTATGCAAAAAAAAAGAAGCCATATATGAACATGATCCAGAAGCACCGCCATCTACTTCAGGCAAACCGTTATTTAAAATTCATTTTGGAAACCATGGACGCAACGTCCTCTGGACTGCAGTGAAGAGGGATCGCTTGGCATGTTATCAGAGATTAGTTCAAAAGCCTGCATCACTTGTAGTATTCGGGTGAATTAGTGCCTATGGAGTGGGCAGCTCTTACATCTGAAAATGCTCCATCAATCCTGAAAGGTATATGCAGGTTTTAAAGCAATATTTACTTGTTTAGGAAAGCATATTTCAGCTACAATACTAAAATGCATCTGTTATAACAGCATGTCGTCGTAATATTTGGAACATCATCAAATGAAAAATCTGACCAAAAAAAGACAGAGGATTGATAGGCAGGTTTAATCCTGCATCAGATATGAATGTGAAAACATTATTTTTACCAAAACTCCAGCAGCTGGTCTTCTAAGTTCCAAGACGTGTTTGGACTGTTGGTAAAATTAGAAGGGATGCAAATATTTAGAGACGAATTGCAGCCATCAAATTATAAATAACCTTTTTTCCCCATTAAATGACACAGTTTCTCAGTTTAAACATATTATTATTAAACATAAGATATGTTTTCTGTGTACTATTGTGAATAAAATATAGGTGTATGAGATTTGCAAATCATTGCATTCTCTTTTATATTTACATTTTACACATTCTTAGTATTCTTGGTGCCCAACTTTTGGCTTAGCTGAATGCAATGCTTGCCATCTGATCAATCGAGAAATGATTGGAGAAGCTCAGTGGGCATAATCATTTACAGTAATAATTGGAAGCACCATCTGAGGACTGTCCTCAAATCCATGTGCCATGTGGGGCTCACTGTAAACACAAAGAAGTGTGCAATTGGATTTTACATAGACCATGGCCATTTGTGTCCTGAAATTGCTAAGAGTGCACTGATTAGAGATAGTTGGGTATAGTTTGTGGCTGATTTTTTGTATGACACCAGTCCATTGAGAATTCACTCTAGATGGTAGTGTGATTATTCTCACGTGTGTCTTATTAACGCAAAGTCTACTTATTTGTGTGTTTGTGCTTACAGTGTGCTATCGTGTCCTATCATAACCAGTGATGTGATGAGAAGAGAGTGATAGTCAGACAAACTGTCAAAGACAGACAGAGAGACAACTTAAAAGTTAGAGCTAGCGAGACATGGACACACACACACACACACACACACACACACACACACACACACACTGGGAGTGTGATCTTGAACATGACTTAGCAAAAGTTCAATAAGGACACAAATTCTTGATGAACACTTATTTTTTGTCCCTTTTTGAGCACACACAGAATAGACACAAGTCTATATGGCTCAATTTGGACTCTTCTTCAGCACCCTTACACACTGGGTTCTAATGTAAAAATGTGTTATCTTTAAGTGGGAAAAAGCTGCTGGCATAACATTCCAACATTCTGTGTGGTTTGATTTATATATTTATATCAAGGAAATCCCATTTTCTCTAACACCACATCAGCCTGTCTATGTGACATCACTAAAGAACTGGATGTCGTTTAAGATATTTTCGCAAAGCTTGTAATCACAAAGCCCAAAATATGTCTTGGCTGTACAGGTAAACCAGCTATAAGGGAGCTGTTGTGTGCATGATTTATTTTTTTGCTGAACTGTCACTCTAATATGATACAACAGTTAAACCATTTATTGTCCTCTTTAGCTGCTTAAACTGAAAGCCGGAGGTTCATGAAGCAGAAGAAGACCTCTTTTGACAGTCTCAGGGACAGATGGTCTATTGTGTAATACAAGCCGCCAGTTCATCATTGAAGGACTCTACAGCAGAAGCTCTGAAATTACAAGCCCACTGAAAAAAAAATGCCTGATTATTACTGATTTGTTTATGAATGGTGGGAATAAAAAACAGCAAACACGAATCATGCTTAGATAAAGTTACTGGTTATGTTAGATGTAGGCCACACTGTGATCGTTTTAATTAGATACTGAATACTCACAGTCCTTGAACAGACAAAAACAGTAGTGGTGTACATGTGACTCAATCAGAAGACACATTCTAAGAGATAGAGGTGGTCCAATAAAAATTCACAGTTCATCAGCACATTCACACTGATGCTGACATTGCATGTTACATCCCTAGACAGCATTTCATATTATGTGCCTCTATGTCTAATGTGACCAAAATAAATCCATATCTAATCACAACATGACATTATCACCAAACCATATGAACCATGGGTGTCTTATCACACAGAGCTGTTCAATTCTAAATGGTCAGTGGGTGTCAAGTAATTTTCTATACCGTCAGCTCTGATATTAATGCAGCTTTATATTAATGTGCTCATTCACAGGACAGCATTAACAGCTCGTTCACATGAACTTGTGTGATGGACTAAGTGTGTGGTGTCTAACAATAAAAATATATACATTTCCACTTTATTGGGAACACCTGCACACCTGCACATTCATGCAGGTATCTAATTAGCCAATCACATGGCAGCAGTGTGAAGCAAAAGATTAGAAATCACAAGCTTCAGTTACATGAAATATCAAAAAAGAATAAATAATTGCCAGTTTTCCAGACTTCCGGTAAGCATATAGTTACTTAATAATCATTCTTTCCAACTGTGGTGAGAAGAAAAGCATCTCAGCATGCACAGAACATTAACTTAAGATGGATTAAAAAGCAGAAGACTACATCAGTTACACTCCTATAAGAAATGAACAGGAATCTGAGGATATAGTTATCACAGACTCACAGTGGACAGTAACTAAAAAAAATCACATACTTTTTCCAGTATTCAACTGTTCAGATAGGGTGAATCTGTCTGTCCCTATTAAAGCCTCAGAGTTCCTGTCATGTAAACTCTAGAGATTGTTGTGTGTAAAAATCAGAAGTCAGCAGTTTCTGTAATACTCATCATATCTGGTACCAACATCCACAATTAAAATCACTGAGATAAAATTTTTTCTCCGATCTGGTGTTCTGATGTAAACAGTAACTGCTCTTGACCTGTAGCTGTTGACTGTATGCATTGTGCTGCTGCCACATGTTAAAGATAACTGCATGAATGTACAAATATACATGTATATAAAGTGCATGGTGAGTGCATAATCAATTATATAATCAAGTTTTCTATGAAGATCTGTTTATGTAACCTTCACAAAAGTAGTCTTCAATGTCGGAGTATGCTGTTTGATAATAGGACTTAAAAGTATGATGTGTTATTCATTAATAATATAATAATACTGCACTCATTTGCAATCTGTTGTGATATAAGATGAATAAACAATAAATTCCTCAGGACTGTTACAGGAAAAGAATCTGTTGTGGTAACATAACTATACCAGCACCACAGCAAGTGCTTTCTTCACGTTATACTATTTATTGCTTGCAAAAAATAAAAATGAGTGATTCAACTCGCCTCATTACTCGGCTGCTTTGAGCTGATGTGACTGAGTTGGCCTCACTTAGAGCCGAGAATGAGCGAGGTCTCAGATCAGGTTCTTTAGTCACAGCGCCATATGAGGAACCATTCATTACTGTCGGCTGCAGCAAGGGGGCACTGGGAACCAACTGCTCATTGGAATGCTGTTTTCCCAAAGGCTTTTCAGGAATGCTGAAGAGGTGCACAGTGAGGAAGAAGCCCCAGGTGATGGCTGAGAAGAAATAAATGACCTGGTACTCTGAGCCCAGTAAAGCTCCCAGTGCAGAATGTCCCCAATCCATTGCTCCAGTCAGGTACCCACATGCACCACCCAGACCTGGAAAGGAACAGGACATGAGATGATATGCTCAATGAGAATAATTTATCTTAAAGAGGAACCATTAGTTTCTTTCTGTACATTTAAATGTAATTATACAACAGCTCTGTTGATTTCTGAATCAGGATGGTCAGTGTTATCTGTAGGTACAGTGGACATGAAAAAAAATCTAGATAAAATGTTCTGTTAAATTTGCAGGTTTTTCTGTTCAAATAAACTAAATAAATAATGACATAAAAAAACACTAATGTGTTCCACCTGTAAGTGTCCCTTCCTTTTATTCTATTTTCTAATAACTTTTAGTTTATTTTCTCTTGATTTATTTTTTTATTATTTGCTTTTATTATTGTTGCTATAGCAACAAAGAATCAAGAGAAAACAAACTAAAAGTTATTATAAAACAGGATAAAGGGGGAGGACACATTTATAATAACCTGCATGAATGTGCCCATTCCCTTTTAGTGTGGCATGTGTTTTCTACTTCTCCTTGCTGACATTACATCTTTTAGATTGCAAAAGGATCTTTTGTGCACATCCTCCTACAAGTCAATCCACAAGTCTTTGAATTCAGCTCTTGGTTTTGACTTGGTCCTTGTGAAAAATGCTGATCAATTTTTCCTAAGAAACTATTCTTTGGTTTACTTGGTTGTGTTGCTTGGACCATTGTCATGCTATAAAAGGAATTTCTTCATCTTCAGCTGTCTAATTTATTTAATTTAAGAAAACAGTTTGGCTTGAGCATGATTTTGCATTCACTATTTTGTCCTTTGAGCGAACAGTCTTGTATGCACCAAATGCATCTTTTTGCTCAAAACACATTTTGCAATATAGTTTGGGGTGATGATGCTATATGAACTGTATGTTTTGCCAATGTCTTGGTGGCTAGTCCATCCTTTAATTTTTAATTCTGTCATAGTTCTCTTTGCAGCCTTCTTTTTTTTTTTTTTTAGGTTTTTGTCAATCCATTCATCAATTTTCATGAAAATATTAATTCTTGATCATGTCACTGTGCTTTCTCCACTTATTGTGGCTTTCACAGTGTTCTCTGATACATCTTATGTTATGAAAATTATTTTGTAGCCCTCTCCTGATTAATAGCTTTTGACAATGATATCATGTACAAGAAAATCCTACCAGTGAGCTTTATTCGGGGTAATTACTTATACATACACATTTTGTTTTTCTCTAAAATATTTATTTTGTTCCTTCATTTTATTTATCACTTGAATCATGTGGGTTGCAATGTCACAATAATGGTGGGGAAATATCTGACATAATTTCTTGTATATTCATTACAAGTAAAAAAAAGGGTGTCGGTAGACTATTTATAATCTGTAACTGTATGTTTATTTATTTCTCTGTCAACTGTGCAAGCAAAGTGTTCTTGTCATCACTGTAAGCGCATGGCTTTTTGTTTATTGCCCTTTTTATAAGACATAGAATTAACAGAACATTGGAAAAAGAAGAAAGACTGCCTGGGCATTTAAGCACCATCCTACCATCAGAATGATTTCTATTTTCTAATAGCGAGATGCTTCAATATTGATGACCTAACATTAATGACATCTCTGTTGGTATTGCTAGTTGTTATTACATTGGCAATGAAGTGAGGAAACGAAAGGAAAGGCTAATTTATACTCTTGGAACTCTGGAGCCACATGGAATTAATGTTGCCTTTTGACATGTTTTGGCTATTACAGCCTCAGAAGATTTTTGCTTGCACAGATAATGGCGTATTTGTCTAAAACACCCTGTTTAAATCAATATGTTGTGAAAAAAAAATTTTACAATATTTTTTTTTCTACATCTAATTATATTCTTTTGGACAAAAACAGCTTAATAACTATGCAATTTTAACGCTTCTTGAGGTGCAGGTTGCTAAACTTCCAGTTCATTTTGAATGCTTATAATAAACAACTTTAAGTATTTACATTGGCTAGATTGTGCTTACTATTGTTATAAATAGTGGTCATTTAAGTTGCCATAGATGTCTTGAATAAATCAGCTTGATAGTTATCCTAATCCATTTGGTCATTCTCTTCTGATACAAGCAAGATGCTTCAGCCTACAGAAGTGTTACTCACTGGATTTTTTTCCACACTTTTCTATGTAGAGATGTTTATTCTATGTCTATTATGCATAAAACCCCACAGAGAATAACAGAATATAAAATACTTAAAACAGCCTTTCTGGCACCAGTGCCCATGCCATGCCCATGAAAAGTCAAATAATCCACATTTTTACCAATTCTAATGTGAACAATACGTGAAGCGCTCAAATACATACATACATACATACATACATACATACATACATACATTTATACATACATGCATACATACATACAGTACAGACCAAAAGTTTGGACACACCTTCTCATTCAAAGAGTTTTCTTTATTTTCATGACTATGAAAATTGTAGAGTCACACTGAAGGCATCAAGGGCTATTTGACCAAGAAGGAGAGTGATGGGGTTTCCGCCAGATGACCTGGCCTCCACAGTCACCGGACCTGAACCCAATCGAGATGGTTTAGGGGTGAGCTGGACCGCAGAGTGAAGGCAAAAGGGCCAACAAGTGCCAAACATCTCTCGGGGAACTCCTTCAAGACTGTTGGAAGACCATTTCAGGTGACTACCTCTTGAAGCTCATCAAGAGAATGCCAAGAGTGTGCAAAGCAGTAATCAAAGCAAAAGGTGGCTACTTTGAAGAACCTAGAATATGACATTTTTCAGTTGTTCCACACTCTTTTGTTATGTATATAATTCCACATGTGTTAATTCATAGTTTTGATGCCTTCAGTGTGAATCTACAATTTTCATAGTCATGAAAATAAAGAAAACTCTTTGAATAAGAAGGTGTGTCCAAACTTTTGGTCTGTACTGTACATATTGTAATATGATTTCATTTTTAACACTTATTTTATTTCTGCAGCTCAATATATACTTCCCTCCTACAGTCATTATTTATTTATGCTCTATTATCCAGAATGTAGGTGTTAAATCTGGTGTCTAGATGACAGCATTTCTGCACATGGATTATGGGTGCAAATCAGATGTGTGTAAGGCTTTATATAGGAATCAGGGATATGGTAGTTTACAGGTGCAGTGGACTCAGATCCAGTCCTATCTCAGGTTGTTAATTTAAAAAACTTCCTGCAAAACCTCCAGGCACAAGGTCTGGCACACATTAAACATTTCACATAAACTATAAACATACTGTGAGTATTTGAAAAAAGGTGGAGATAAAGGTAGGATTTAGATACTTCATATTTATATATATATATATATATATATATATATATATATATATATATATATATATATATATATATATATATATATATATTTGTAATAATCAATATCATCCATGTTTCTGGGAGGATGACTACATTTACAGTGTGATTGTGTAGATTTATGTTTATTTAGCCAAGATTGGTAAAGCACTGATGTAGGCTGAGGAGGTTCAATCAGCGTTCCAAATTATTCACTGGTTTGAGTCTCATATTTAAAGTGCAAAAAAATATTTTACTTTACCACATCCAAAGACATCCTATAAAATGTGTTTACTTTTTGAAATTTCATTTTTTTTTACATATTCTGGGTTGAAACTGCATATAATATAGTAAATTTCCACCACTAGCTCACTGTCCATCTTCCTTCTCCTTATCAAATGAAAGCTACCCACGAAAGCAGTCTTGAAGCACATGCTTCCTCCGAGACAACAAAAGCCAACAAACTGTCTTTTGATCTTGCTGCTCAAACTGTATCAGGAGGCAGCATGAGACACATGAAGAAAAGTGTGTATGAGCTTACAGATTACGAACATCCACCGGAAAGATAGTATGCCACCCTTTCCACCCAAAAATAATTAATCTTTGACCTTTAACTTGCATCACCAACTATTAGCTTTTGTTGTACATACAGTACAGGAAACAGCCACAATTTCAGTGAGGAAGTGATAAGCAACATTTAAACATAAATCTATGAGAATGAGTTAATATGTGACAAATGACTGACTCTAATAATTTCTCTAACCTCCCCTAGCCTCTAACATTTTTTTAACCTATAAAAATAAAGCTAAGGTAAAACAAAACAGAATGAAACAGACTGAGTGCTTTGTTCAGGTCCACTCCTGCCTAGTCATGTGCTGGGATCATGGGTTGAAGCTGAGAGCAACAGAAGTAGCACATGATCAGAGTGCATTACTGTAGCTCAGTGGTGTGTGTGTGTGTGTGTGTGTGTGTGTGTGTGTGTGTGTGTGTGCGTGTGCGTGCTTATTCACGTGTTTACTGACGTGTATTTTTCTGCTAAAACTATATCTATAACTTATATAACTCTATAACTATATCTATAACTTATAAAATATCAATAAAACCAGTAAACATTTGTGGTGTGAATTATCTTCATCTGTTTCTGAACACATTTTAACCTGTGTTCAATAACAGATGAAGATAATGTGCACAAATGCTCAACTACTGGCTGTTAGATTATGTTTGTTTTCATATTCACCATTTTTTTCTCAGTGATGTCATTAAAATTCACATTTAATTCAGCATGTATTTCCACACAGGCCTATTTGTATATCAGACAGAAATGTGTCTCTCATCTAAATATTAAGGGTGACTTCAATAAAGTACCTTTTAGGATTCTTGTTTATATTTTCTGACATTTAGTGTATTTGAAGAAGGATTAAAAAAAAAGTTTTATTGATGGGTTAGTGGTTTTACTCTGAGATTTTTCAACCAACTGATAAAATAAGTGTTTTTCTGTCGCAAAAGTAGAATTTTTTGAAGCTCTCCAAAGATAAATAATACAAATAATTTGCTTTTTCTTTTTTCCACTGACTTCACAATGAATTTGCTTTATTTTTATATCAAAGCCTTTCGATCTCAAGTGCAAGCTGGTGAAAGCTTATAAATTTAGGCATGTGCAATTGAGACTCCTGAGCCAGAACCTTCAGCGTGAACTTGCGCTCATTAATGATGTTGCAGATTTAACATCGGAAAAAGCACATGGATATGATTTGATTTCCCGGCTGATGTCCTTTTAATGCCTCACTGTCAGACTTCTGTTCAGACAGCACTCCGGCAGAACGTCTGTTATAGCAAGATAGCTATACGCATTTTGTTTACTGAGTGGAAAAATATAGGAGAGACTGCTTTAGCAGCAACATTCAGCAATTTCACACAAATTCAGCACTGTATGAGACAAATCTGGTGTAAAAACCGGCAAGCATACTGTCTGACTCATATTTACAGAGCAAGTGATAAACATGTGCATGTTACTATATGTTACATCATGTCAAAATATTTGTAAATTCTTTGAGTAAGTTAAGCAATAAAGTGAAAGTATTTAATAAAACAAATTATTGATTTATAAAATAATTGCAATTATTCTATTAAATAATTACAATTAGGCATATTAATAAGTTGGCACCTTATGTTCAGAAATTATGCCATATATTATAAGGAGTTTTAGATTATGTAAAAAAAAAAACATTTTATAGTCAGAAACTTCCACATTTTGCTATGTATCCATCTGCGTGTTTTTGTTTGTCTGTCAAGTGTCTTCAATGTACACTGATTTCCTCTGCTATCGTGAGAACTCCCATAACATGACAAACATGTAATATCTTATTATTTACTCCACTACATTTCAGAAAATGGTCCTCACTATTCAGAAGTGGATAAATTGTGTTAAAAGAGAGCCTGTTGTAAAATCACAAGTGTAACCCCATGGTTCTTGCAAAAATTTGTTTAGAGTAAGGGTATTTAACAATATTTTCTGAACTGCAAATTTATTGGCTGTAACAATAACACAATAAAGCAACTCTCCTTTAAATTGTGTAATGTGCAGGAGAATGGAACATTGAATTGCATAAGGCAAAAACTTTTACAGTAGTAATATTTAAGTAGAATACTTTTATTTGTACTCAAGTAAAGGAATGGTGTATGTTATCCACCACTGGATTAAATTCACCAATGTATAATTCACACATTTAAGATAGTGAGATATTTCATGGCTAAAAGTGGCACAAGGTACAAATTTAATGTCAACAGCATTAATGGGATTAATTATTAGCATTTATATTTATATGAGCATTAATAGTTTCACCTGGTCCTGCTTGTTTATTGCATGCCTTAAATATCCTTAAATATTTTAAATTAGGAGAAGGCTATAAAAGAACAATTGTTTTAGAAATTCAGAAACTTGTTGTGGACTTGTCCCTTTTTGAATCAATACCAAAACCTAATACTGTACATTAATTTTATGGTTACAGTGATAATTCTTAATACCTTAAAATACTGTGCTAATAATAATCTAGAATAAAGGGAATGGAAGACAAGCAGGCACACACACCATGACCATGTAGGTAACATCTTTGTATGACATAAAGGGAGAAAGCATTTAAAGTTAAACTATTTCAAACATTTCACCTTGTGAATTTTTAAATCAATTGCAATTCATATTCCATATCATACAAAACAATCAAGTACTCTCAGAGGGGTGATATAACAGTAAGGATGGAAAAACAAAAACTACCAAGTGGCAGAAGCATTAAATTGTAAAACCAATACACATTATAAAAATAGGCTTCAGAGCGGCTCAACAGAAATGTATTCAGCTTGAATAAACTGGGGGAAATAATACACTGGGATAAATAGTGTAAAAAGATGGTGAACGGTCAAAATATAACTATTTGCAACACTTTCAGTTCATTTCACAAAATACATTTAAACATCTCCACTTACCAGTAAGCAGGGCATGGTAATGCAGGCCTCTCTCCTTATCCTGGTAAGAGCACACATCAAAAAGGTAGGCCTTCACTGGCCCATCTATGAAATCTGCTGAAAAGTCAAACATGACCACTCCAAACATGACCACCACTATGGACCAGGTTCTCTTCCAACCTATGTTTTGCACTAGTACTGAAACAAGACACAGAGGAAACATGGCTTTACTTTCAACATATATGAAACATTTCAACATTATTATTATTATTATTATTATTATTATTATTATTATTATTATTATTATTATTGCTGGGGATGGGGTTGGTCTGTCAGAAAACAAAAAAAAAAAAAAACCTATAGGCATTTCCACTAAAAGTACACTATATGGTCAAAAGTTTGGGAATACCTGACCACAGTCATATGTGGGTCTTCTTGAAACTGTTAGCTATATCATGTCTTGATGATTTTCCTAGTATGATGACTCTAGGACATTCACAGAGTTGCCCCTAAGCCACTCCTCTGTTGCCTTGGCTTTGTGCTTAGGGTTGTTGTCATGTAGGAAGGTTTCCAGATTGAGGTCCTGAGTGCTCTAGAACAGGTTTTTATTGATAATATCTCTCTGTACTTTGCTCCACTCAGTATTCACTCAACCCATCAGACTAAAGATTTTGTTCCAAAAAGTCTGAGAGTCCTTTGTTGGCAAACTTCAAGCAGGCTTCCATGGGTTTTGCACTAAGAAAAGGCTTTCATCTAACCACTCTGTCATGATGCCTAGAATAGTGGAGGGCTGCAGTACCCAGTTTGGATGGGCTTGGAAGAGCCCTGGTTGTGCCATTTAAAGAAACTATATATGGCCAAAGAAATGGAAACACTTCTGGATACTGTTGCTACATATTTTAACATGACATGTTTTTGCTGGAACTTTATTATTTAGAATAGAACTAAGACAACCAAACCTTGTTCCTGCATGGCAAATCCACTGTGCACAAAATGAGCTCCATGAATGAATGAATGAATGAATGGTTAAAAAGGTTGGTGTGGTAGATCTCAAGTGTACTTTAAAGTGATCTGACCTCAACTGAACTGATCACATTTGGAATGACATGGAACACCTATGTACCAGTGTCCAACCTCACTTAGAATAGATAGAAAGGAATTTCCACGTCCACATTCCAAAATCTACCGGATCGCATTTGTAGAAGAATAGAGGTTATTTCTGGGCCAAAATATAGTTCAGGCCATATAGTGTAGCATTAGGGATTGTATATGTTTCCCTCAAACACTTTGCATCATTGTTAAGAAATTCTAAATCAGAAACAATTTAGGCTTTTCTGATTATGTTCAAGCCCATAAGTAGAATTATGTAACTGATAATTATGCACACACACACACACACACACACACACACACACACACACACACACACACACACACACACAAAGGATTTCACATTCCTGGAGCAGGTTTGAGGGAATTGCAAGAAAGTATTACAGCTAAAACAGATAGAAGCCAATTTCTTTCCCTTTCTAATTACTGTCAGGTTTCTTGCAAAGCAAAACCAATCGGCAGCTTGCCAAAGAGCTACAGCCTCTAAGTTAATTAAATCTTTCAAACTGCAGGTAAACTCTAACTTTAAAACTGTAAAGTCAATAATTGAAAGTCTCACCTGACACCAGAGCGTCTCCGTTAAGAAACAGGCTGATGCCAACGAGCATCATAACCCCCAAAGTTAGGATGTATGGTCTCCTGCGTCCCCAAGGTGAGCGGCAGTAGTCACTAGCTGAGCCAATCACTGGCTGCAGAACAAAGCCCAGAACAGGGCTTATGAGCCACACAAGGCTGTAAAGACTTCTTGGTAGTCCCACACTGAGCAAGACAGGTGTGACAAATGCAGCTTCCACAGCATAGCAGAATTCCCTACCAAACATCACCATGGCATGCATGATGAGGCGTCCACGCGACCTCCTCAGAGGCTCCACTGCCATAAACACAGACCCCTCTGTGGCATCCACATAGTCACTGTTTGGACCACAGTCCATGGAGTGACCCTTCACAGTGGAAGTGTAGCTGCCCAAGTCCTCTGGGAACTTGTAGGGTTTTTCCTCTGTCAGTAGAGTCATGATTGAAGCTTCACAGAGGCTCAAACAGCTAAACAACTTCCCAAAATCCCAAAATGTAAACCTGTTGGTGTCTACTGCATAACTGAGTGATGTGGAAGAGTAGTACTAAAGCTTGCCTGGTTGAATGAATGGAAGTCTGTTTTGTTTTGTAAGCACGTGACAGATTAAAAAGCTTAGAAAACCACCCTCCACCCGTCTCTCTCTCTCTCTCTCTCTCTCTCTCTCTCTCTCTCTCTCTCTCTCTCTCTCTCTCTCTCTCTCTATCTCTTTCTCTCTGAATGGAACCTTAATAGTTTAAGTTTTTAAAGGTTGGTGTTTGTTGTCATCGACATACTGCATTTAGCATCATTTTGCTGAGTCTAATCACTTTGCTTCAAGTACATCAAATGATTTGATTATATAATGAAATCAAAATGACTGTGTTTTAGAAAATATTTCAAAAGACAAAAAAAAAAAGACCTTCACTCCAAAATGTATTTTAGGTTTGGACTAATGTCCGACTAGGCATCATGAGACCTTATGTCTGTGGAGAGATCATGTGAGAGGCAGCACTCTGACTTCTCGTGGTTCATTGCTTATGAAAGTCAATCTGAAGAGGTTTAGGTCATGGAGAACAGAACCCATGGCATCATTTGAAATAAAATTCTGCATTCTTTGCATAGCAATACAAACGGATTCATTTATTTAACATTAGATACTTCTAATAACTTTTCACTTAACAAAAGTGATATGATGAAAAACAAGTGCAAACCTTTGACTAAGTGCCATTTTAAATTACTTAGAAAAATGTTCTTGACAGAATGTTGGACATATTTGGAAAAAGACAGAATCTGTTCTAACAATGTTCATGGTGGGCTTTTTTTTTTTTTTTTTTACCAGTGAACCTTTTAAATGCACTTGTTTTAAATTGTTATCACTTATACAGTAACAGCTTATTCATGGGGACATTACATTAAAGATTTAACAAATAATCAGAATCAGAATCAGAAATAGCTTTATTACCAAGTATGCTTACACACACAAGGAATTTGACATGGTGTCAGGAGCTTCCAGTGCAGAAGTACAGACATAATGTAACAGAGTAGTAAACCAGACAGTTAAATAATGCAACATAAACAGAGTAAAAATTTTGTTAAATAAATGTACAGATGTTAATTACAAGTGTTCAGTTTACAAATAGACCATTTGGATTCTATGTACAAATGTGACAGTTATGATGGACAATGTGTAGTTATGAATATTTTAATTGGTAATGCTGATTATAGCCTGCAGGAAAAAACTGTGTTTGTGCCTGGCTGCTCTGGTGGACGATGCTCTGTAGCGCCGATGAGAAGGCAACAGTTCGAAGAGAGAGTGGGCTGGGTCCTTGGGGTCCAAAGTGATTTTCTTAGCCCTTTTCGCCACTTTGGAGAAGTGAAGATCTTAAAGGTTGGGCAGTGGGGCACCAATAATCCTTTCAGTAGTCCAGACCATCCGCTGTAGCATCTTGATGTCTGATTTGGTATCTGAACCAAACCAGACAGTTATAGATCTATACAGGACAATGTGTCAATGATGGCTAAGTAGAATTGTTTTAGCAGCTCTTGTGGCAGGTTGAATTTCCTCAGTTGACAAAGGAAGTACCACCTCTGCTGGGCCTTTTTTCAGCAATGGAGTCAATATTATTGTTCCACTTCAGGTCCTGAGAGATTGTGGTACCCAGAAACTTGTTACAATGCTGTTCATGATGGTGAGTTAGGGGATTGCTGGGGGATTTCTCCTGAAGTCCACGATCATCTCCACTATTTTGAACGTGTTGAGCTCCAGGTTGTGGTGGTTGCACCAGACAGCCAGCTCTTTAACCTCCTGTCTGTAAGCAGACTCGTCTCCATCTTGAATGAAGCCGATGACTGTAGTGTTGTCCGCATAAAATTTTTGCCGAACTGAAGTTTGCAAACAAGAACCGTGCGTAGGTACAAGGTCTGTAAAGATGTTGCAGTATATAATGCAGTCCCATGTTCACTGCATCATCTGCAGACCTGTTTGCCCTGTAAGCAAACTGTAAAAACATATAATTGTTCATATGTTGAAGTGTTCAGTAAGAAGCCATTTATTATCCATTTACTTGATGGAACAAATCTGTAGTGCCAGCTACAATTACTACCCATGTCAAGCTCTAAACTACCCACAAAGTGGCAAGGACCCTTTGAGGTTATACTGCAAAATTGGAGATGTCGAATATAAAGTCACTCCAGGTGAATGAACTATATGAATATAAATAAACAGTCACAGAAGGAGACTATATACAATGAATACAATGAAGGATATATTGTATACAGTGTTTATGAAAAAGCTATAGATGTGCAAAATTATATGGAGAGTGCAAAGAAAGAAGGCTATTATATACAATATGTGCAACGGGTTATAGTGCAACCTTGAGTATTACAGTGTATATATATATATATATATATATATATATATATATATATATATATATATATATATATATATATATATATATATATATGCAGCGCTGTGGAAACTGTGTCCTCTATGCTCTTGTTTTTATGGTAGGCAAATTGGTATGGGTCCAGGGTGGAAGACCAACATCATTAAGTAGTCATCATTAAGCGGTTGATCCTGGTGCTACTGGGCGGTGATCATTAAGGACCATTGGATTGGAGTGTTTTAGTATTAGCTAGAGAAAAAAAATCTCCACATTCTAAAACTTCATAAATAAATTAAAACCAACATAGCATGGCAAAATCTTTATTTAAAAAAAAGAAAAAAAAATTTATGGCCAATTAGACCATCATCAGTAAATTTTAACATTGGGTATAGGATGAACATTTCCAAAGGGATGGATGTACTGTATATGCAAACATGAATGAAATTAAAGCTTGGTATAAATATTGCATGTCGATTAGTGCTAACAAACAGGTGTCAGTTCTTGTAGTGAGAAACAAGGCAAGAGGTTTTCCATTTAAACAAAATGAGATTTTAAAACTTTACATATAAATAGCACAAATTGAAAGACAAAAAGAAAGGTCATTAATAAACAACACAATCCTCTTTTTGCACAGACTGAAAGCGTGTTATTCCTACTAACATGAGAACAGAAATCCCTGATGCCTTTTTGAGTCTGCATTGTCTTAGTCCTTTATCTTCAGCTACTCTTGTCTTTTCCCTTTTTTATTGGCCTCTTAATTAAATCTAACCATTTTTAAACCATCTCTAATATACAGAAATACTTTTGAAAAAACATTTTGTGAAAGACAACGTTAAAACCAAGAATATTATGGTATAATGCATTCATTACTAATAATTAAAAGACGTGGGCAAATTTATTGAAGAGAATGCATTACATCATATAGCATTATATACTTTATTTTTATCATCATCTTAAAATTATCTGTATGCTAATATTTTGACAGTACCAATAAAGCCGAATACTTTTATATATTGCATGAATCATCTTTTTTTTTTCTTAATACAAAATGTGGAATTCCACTTAGCATATATAAATTAAAACAAGGTGCATAATATTCTGGAACTGCACTTTTTTTGGCTTAATATATATTAAGGCTGTTCTAACATCGAAGGGAAACAGAATATAGTGAATATATTAAGGTATCCGTTATTTCTAATAAACTAGAACTACAGTTTAATACCTCAGTGAGAAAACAATTTCCGATTAGATCTGAAGATGCCTCAACTTAAACATATACCGTGTATTCCAGTGTTGTGAAGGCAGATTTTAATTTTCTGCTTTATAACTATATATAAATTTATATCTCTGGCTTTCCAGTTCAATCAAATTTCCCATCCACCAGAATTCTGTTGTTCCTTTTTTAAACCTTCCCCACCACTTGTTAGTGTTATTTTTCGCCAGATCTTACATCATTTATTGACACACACATAGTACAGGATGTACCCTTTCTTATGATTGGTCAGAACACTTCTTACAGTATGTATATCATATATGCACCTGTTTTTGTATGAAATAAAATGTAAAGTCTCATGTAACAACAGGCAGAAATGGAAGTAATGAAGTACAAATACTCGGTTACATTACTTACGTAGATTTTTCTCGTATCAGTACTTTACTCTTTTTTGGACAACTTTTTACTTTCACTCATTACATTTTTTTACACAAATATCTGATCTATTTGGTGACATTATCAATATTTATTTCTTCTTATTGCGTGTAGTTTTTAGCCCATCAACCTATTTCTTGTCATTGCACGGCAACCTACGAAGCTAACAAGCAAGGCAGAACACAACAAAATGTCTGGGGCTAATGTGAATGAGACAGAGGGAGTCAGTGATTTAAACATGACTGAGAACAAACACATTCCTGATCATCATCATCATCATCATCATCATCATCATCGTTGCTCTGCTTGTGGTTTATATGGTGGTTGTTCAGCCTGAATACATTCATTAGGTAACAAAATTTAAACTTATTTTGTATTATTATATTACTAAGATGTGAGGTCCAGTTACCAGCATGTCACTACAACAGGTAGTAGTAATGTTTGCTTTTTACTTAAATAGTCAGAGCCAAAATTCTTTACTTTAACTTGAGTGAAAAAGTGTAGTCTGAACTTCAACCTTTACCAGAGTTTAAAACATGAGTGTCTGTACTTCTACTTGAGTGAAGGATGTGTACACTTTACCATCTATGACTTTAGGTTATATAGGAATAATATTTCTTATTAAATCTTTCATAGAAATTGATCATATCAATAATGACAAGTTAGTTAATTCATGTTATAGCGGCGATAAATAGCTATTCTCTCATCAGCCTCTCTTTTTTAGTTTATTAAGACAAAAGAAAAAGCAGCGTTCCACCTCTTTTGTGTATGAAAGCGATAAATTATTTGAATTAACATTTATATAAACAGCTTCTGACCAATCAGATTTGATCATTTGGCATCACTGTAGTATGATTGTGTTTTAATGACTCATTGTTCTGTGAGGTTAAAAAAAATGCTACAGTAAGAATTACTAAGAAACTAAGTTTTTCAAATTTGGGATAAAGTCCCTATTAACCCTATGTAAACCATATCTTCAAGTAGCTGGCTTTGGGCACAGGAATATTGTCATGCGGGAACAGATTTGGGTCTTCTAGTTCACATGAAGGAAAATTTAATGTTGCAGCCTCCAAAGGCATCCTTTAATATTGTGTGCCTCCAGTATTGTGGTAACCATTTGTGGAAGAACCACATTAGACCCTGCAAAATGCAGGGTCTAATATTAAATGCAATGTCCTTTTTTAAAGAATCAATGTATAACTAGATGTGCACTTTCACTCATTACAGATATATGAGACAGTATAAATGTTCACTTTACTCATTCTGTGTGAGCACAGCATTACACATAAATCATTTAAACTTAACTTATCTAACTATAAAGTCCTGCAAAGTCAATATTAGAGAAAAAAATGCTATTTATACAGTAGCTCAGTCACAATCAGTATTTTCAAATCAAGCAAATTTTTTTTAAGAATAAAAAAAAATTATTAGCAAGTACAAATTAGCAAGTAAATGAATATTGAAAAATCAACAATAGGATAGAAACTCAAACTCTCTCTCTCTTTCTTTATTTTGTTTTTCTGTCTCAAACAAACACCCACACAAACTCTGCCACAGCAGGCATTCTCTTTTCCGAATATTTAGTCAGAATTTTTATTCTATATCTCACTAACAAGGGGATGATTAGGATTAATGCAGAGTTACTATCGATCCAATCAAGTATCAATTGTTAAATGTCAACAAAGAGCAATTGATGGTTATGGGCCCAGTGCTGGCACATTTAAACCCATGTCCTTCTGAGCAAATTTCAGCAAATGAACTTCAGTGCATATCTCCAAAATTCATTAGTGTGATATTTCAAAAATGAGGAAGACCAAGATTTACAGTATATGGAATTGATATTTTAACCAGCAGATGTTCTACAATTAGATAGGGTCAGTGAATGACTTGCCCTGGTGAACAGCATGCTTTGGGATTTATTACAGAGAAGTTTTATAGAAACTCTTTATTAAATTAGTTTCTATCACAATTACTTTGCATTACTGGTTGCTGAGTAAGGCCACTCAGGGCAGATACGATGAGTGAGACCTGGTGTGTAAATAATGTTAACAACATGGTGTAACCTACAGATAACCTACTGATGGGTACTGGTATTAGTTTTAAAGATTACCAGAAACTCATTACTGGTTTCTAAAAAAAAAAAAGTTATTGCTTTTCAGGAAGAAAAAAAATTATTTATTCCAAAAGACACGGCTGGTTGATTTTCAAAAAAAAACACAAAAAATCATTCAGAAGTAGGCAGACAAACTGAGCTCCTTAATGTCCTTTTTAATACTAAGGGTGCCATTAATTCTGATGAGCCCTTTGCTAGTTTAATTAAAAATCTTAGATTGATATTTACCTTATGTTGTGGATAGAGACAGTTATCATTAAACACGCTTTAGCAAATCTCTTTGCTGTAAATTGAAAGCTTAATAGTGATGATCAAAGAGACTTTAAAGACAGATTTCAGACTCACTTCAGCTCTGTGATGGAGAATAATCACAGTAAAGAGCTGTGCATTTAAAGGACAAAACATCTCATCACTGTCAAATCTACTCTCTGCAAACTCTGATAAAAACTTTGGAATCAAAAGATGGTTAATTTGAGCTTAATAGCTCTTCACACAACAGTTTTCTGCTGAAGGCGGTAGGTATATGAGGCAGAAAGGCTGTGTGTGTGTGTGTGTGTGTGTGTGTGTGTGTGTGTGTGTCCGTGCGTGCGTGCGTGGGTGTGTCACAATTCACAATGCTGCTGCTGCTTTTTCATCATATTATAGACGTGCTTTGGCTTCATTGCACTCTACAATGCCAGCTGACAGCAGCTGTTCGATATGAGCCGAGTCAAAGCCGCACTCCTCCAGCACAGAGCGAGTGTGCTCACCCACTACCGGGTCACGAGAGAGACACGGGTGAGCTGGGGTGCGGGAAAGGACGGGTGCCGGACGAGGGCTGACCTCGCCCTGAGCGTCCATTAAAAAAGAGCCCCTCTCTCGGTTGTGGGGATGTGACCCGGCTTCATCCAGAGGCAGCACGGGGGTCACACAGGCGTCTGTCCCGTCAAAGATCTTACTCCACTCCGCCTGCGTCTTTTGTGCGAATACCTGAGTGAATGTCCGTCTAAGCTCTGGCCAATCAGACATGCTCAACTGTGGTGGGAGGGATGCAGCATCCAATCCAAGGCCTGGGTCAAGAAGAAAATGTCAACATTATGAATACAAATTTTTCAGCCTAATAACTGAGTCCGCAATGTAAGTAAGGCCGATATGACACACCAACATTCTTTTAGTTACAAACAAAATGATTAGAAACAAGATGGTGGCATTCTCATGTCCCGTCAAACAGTATCTAATCAGTTTTCAGTTCCAAGATTTGGCATTACATTGATGGATGTTCTTAAAAATGAAAGTGAACAGTAAAAAAAAGTCATATGTGGCTTTAAAAAGAGGATTAAGAGGGCCAAACACGAACATGACCTGGACTCTGATCACTTAGATGATTGGATGGAAATCTGCATTTACATACTGAGAAGCATCCTTGCATGGTTTCTATTTAAACCAGATGAAACAAGAACCACTGAATGACCTCAAGAACCTACGGTTAAAAAATCTCTGTGGGTTCTTTCTTTTTTAACTGAACATTTCTACATGAGAATAGTATCTCTCTGCATATACACTAGTATTCACTTGCCACTCGTGTTACTCGCTTCTTTCTTGCAGCCATGTAGTGGGCAAAAAATGACTTCGCACTTGTATTTAAGTCTTACCAGGCACCTGATGCACTGTCTGGTATATATATATATTTTTTTTGGTCTTGCATTTGTTTTTCTTTCTTATTGTTGTCTCTCACTACACACTTTTCTACTTGTTTCTGTGCCAAGTGGCTCTTTTTTTTTGTATGTTTTGAAATAAAAAATTAATAAAGCCTGCACTTGTATCCACCTTTGTATGGTATCACCTTCCCTGATGCTCTGTCTGGTCATGTTATTAGTCCCTGTGTGCTCTTGGGGGATTTCGCCTACGGTTTTGCCTTTGGCAAGCAATATGCATGCTGGATAGTCAGGTGATTGGCTTGACCATTTTAAAGCATTCTACTTCTTTGACTTAAAAATGCACTGAAGCATTTGTCTTAATTTTAAGAAATAATATAGCCATATACACCTCATCCAATTAATTCTCCTGCTGTTTTAGTTAGCTGTCACATCATTAATAAATACAAGGCAATGAGTTCCATTAGCAGTCATACATGCCCATGCTATAAGTTGTATTGATATGCTGCAAATCATAAACAGATCTTTCTCTTCTCCAAATTCTTCTACTCATTCTGATACAAGTTGATCTTTGTCAGAAAATAAGAAGTTTCAAGCTATTTGTTTTACAAACTCTGGAGGCTTATCAATAGTTTACATGGTAAGGCATGGTAAAGCCTCTGTATTTACTCTCTTGACTGTTATCTTTGACTCAGATGAGTGTTATGGATCTGGCCAATTGCTGTGAAGGGGTTTTTCTTCAACAGAGAAAAAAATATTCTCTCAGCCACCATAATTATTTTTTCCCTGGGCCTTTTTGGGAATTTTAATTATACTGAGATCACCAGTGCACTTTTTTTAATTAATAATTAATGTGCAAGGAAACATAGAGGGTGCATATTTACTTTACTTTTCTTCGTAAAAGGGTAAAATATTGGACGGAGACGATGCAAAAAAAATTCAGTTATTGATTGTTTTGTAATGAAATGACTGAAAATCATATCGGATCTGCATAAATTACTATTACAAAAAAAAAGGTAATGGTAGTCACCAATTGGTCATAGGAAACAATGGTTATTAATAGCTGGCCAGCAAACATGGAAATTGTTCTTCTAACAAACAAAACAATAAAGTAAAAGACTGTTATATATAACATATATAACATCATCCCATTTATTTTTTCTTTTTGCTCCTTAAATTGGAAGTCAATAGAAAATGCCTTTGGCAATTACATCATGTAATTTCAGTAATCTGACATTTCCGGAATTAGCTTGTGGGATTGTTATAGTCTTTGTATCACACAAATGTGTTATTCTGTAATAGTTCTTTAAAAATCCTTTCATCATTTCTTCTTAATTGTTGTGTGTAGCAGAAGCAGGTACAATAGAAGGTACAGTCACAGAAGCACTTACACAAAGGCTGTTTATATGTTTTAATTTCATTCTCATTTCAAAGCTAAAGTTTAAAAAAAAAAGTTTGCTCTCACCTTGGATCAGTTGTTCATAAAACTGTGGTTCAATGGCTCCCACAGCCATGTGCTTCCCATCAGAGGTCTGATACGTGTCATAGAACGGAGCACCACTGTCCAGCAAGTTCTCCCCACGGGGCCGGTTCCACAGACCGAGGCTGCGAGACTTCCACATGAAGGAACCGACATACGCTGCTCCCTCCACCTAAACACAAATGCACAATGAGCTGGTTGAAGTTTTTCTGGTTATTATCGCAATTCAAGACATTAATGGACGGATTTTTTTTTTATTATGTCTGTATACAGAAAGAGCTTTTTTTTCCTAAGTATTCTTGCAATATATGGGGTTTCTCTAGAAAAGGACATAAATAAAATAATAAGAGCAGAACTGTAGTAACTCATGACTAGGCTTTACAATTTGATGATGTTTGTATAATTACTTTTTGTCCATTTAAATACATAATTGCATATAAAACTTTCTGTCCACTTAAAACCTCTGTACTTTCTCATTCGTCAATGAAAAGTTTTGCTTTTGATGTGCAATAATTGAAAGGTGAGATATAGACATTCACAGTTATGAAAGATTATCTGTTATAGCAAGCTAGAAATGAGATAATTATTATATTCTGACATATTTGAGATAGTCTAAAAGAATTTGATTCACATAGTATATATGTAACATCTCAGATCTAACTGATATCAGATTATTTGATGTTCAATTATTTGAAGTATCCCATACTACCTTAGTTTGATAGTTAACAGTAGCTCAGATTATCTCGGTAGACTATCTCAAAGATGTCAGATTATTGGTTCCTCTCATTTCCTCTGACTACCTCAGTTACTCCACAGTTACCCTCAACTATCACTTTAAGGAGATAATCTATAGATTATCTCTTAGAATATTTAAAAGATGTGATGTTATCTCAATTTCAGATGATTTCCATTAGATCTCATATTACATCCATTAGATTATCACTCATCAAAGATTTTCTAAAAGAAACCAATCCAGCTAATTCCATTAGAATTCAGCTCACCCATAAAGAATAAAAGCCATAATGTATATATGTATGTATAGTATTATGTAAAACCTTTCTCCATAATCAAACAGAAGTTTGCATAAGCAAACAAAAATGGGATTCGTCCAAAACGCTACAGTGACAATATCCACACTAATGTGAGTGGACAAAGATAATGAAATCTTAATTAGGCACAGTGTGACTTGGCTGTCATGCTGGTTTGACATCGAGAACAGAGATGATACTCTGCTACTTAGCCACTGCCAAACCCCTGTTTAATCTTGCAGGTGCAGTGAAACTGTTAAGGGAATTATATGACAGATATCATCACTGCTCATCAGAGAAAGAGCTAATTATCATGACAGCAGCCATGCCGCACTAAAGATTTCCCCAGTGCGTAATTACATAATTATGTTTCATACGCATTCATTTCAAATACAAATACGTAACTTGCGAATGTGTGTATGTTTACGCAGTTTCAGACATGTTTCGGAGTCATATGTGCAAGTTTCTGTGTTTTTTATTTATGTTTGAACTCACAGATAATGTGTATAATGCAGGTCTACGCTCAGATCAGAGCCACATGCACTTGGAACGATGTGGTGCTGAAGTGGACAATCACTTATCATAAGGCTTTCATTCTTTATACCCAATCATAAAAGAAGCGCTTCTCTCTCATCTCTCTAATTGCATCTCCTTGTTTCCTTTCCTCATTTCTTGTGTCGTCCTCGCTCTGCTGAAGATTCGAGGAAAGGAAGCAAGGACAAACGTAATGAGACATCCTTTCTCAATGAAGCTTAGACACTAAAAAATCTGCATTTATACACAACGATGTATAATTACGCATTTAACGAAAGCATTATAGCACATGTACGCGAATCACAGGCACATTGTAATGCTACTTATTTTTAATGACGTAAAGTTTTGCATCAAGTTTCCCTGCACTGGCCAACATGAGCGTGAGTACACCCAAATAAAAGTGCAATGGAACTAACAGACAGTGCTGTTGAATTCCAGAATTTGATTGGACATGCGTCTGATTGGTGTTGACGCATTTCTAGAACAGCAGCTGTCAGTTGTTTAGCTGCAAAACACAAATTTATATTAATGCCATGATTCTATTACATTATAATTGAATGCATTTATAAAATAGTTCAATCACATGTGGCAAAGATTTTACATAATCTATGCTTAATGATAAATGAAAGTGTATTAATTAAACAACAAACTCATTATTATTGATGAGGTGAATTTTTCTGTGAAGAGACACATGGAAAGAGTCACCAATCAAGAGGAAATTTTCAACCTGGGAAAAAAAAGCGATTTATGCTTTATAATCTATTGACAGATTATGCTGTTTAAAACATTTAACCTCATAAATATTTTTATATTATTATTATTAATAGTACAAATATTAATCATGGATTTCAAACAAGTGCAAACTTTGTTTATCACTTTACTTCCCACCATCACATAAGTTTGAAAATTTGCAAAAATGTTGAATTACTGTAATTGTAATATTTTATAGATAATATAGTCCAAGTCCAGGTGTTGAAAAGTGTTTATTCGTTTCTATTATATTTTCTGGTGGCCAGCATAGAATTCTAATTGCCACAATATCTTAAGAACAAGTGATTGCATTTTTGTAGTCGTTTACTAGATGATTCTTTTCATTCAATTCAGCTTTACAAAAATAAATGCATTCTAGATGTGATTTTTCATTTATAGATTTATTTCTATTTTATTAAACAGGCAAGTCAAAGGTGGATGGTGAAAAAAAAGAAAAAATCCTGATACAAATATAAGGAAAAGACCTTGAGAGGAAGGAAGCAGTCTCAAAAGGGAACCCAGCCTTTTATGGTTCACGCTAGATAGTGTCATTATAAATCATTTCCTTTTAAAAGTGTGTACTGAATGTCTATTTTGTTGGAGTCTGCACACTGGCAGGGAAAATATATCTTTTTTCTTTTTTTAAACTGTTTGAGGCAATCGTAGTCTAAAGACAACTCAATGCTTTCTAAGTGGTTCCATCCACAATACTCACAATATTTAATTAAGAAAGGACACACTATTCATGGTTCAGTACCTTTTACCCTGATAAATAAGTGTTAAGTGAATGCCAACTCAGGCTTCTCTCTCAGACGGTGAGCTTTTGCTTAATTTGTTACTGTGAATGAATGATGACTTTGTACAAAAGTGTCAGTGTGTGTCAGAGGACGCACCATACTGGCATCAATAATTTGCCCCTGGCCTGATTTGCTCCTCTCCAGTAAAGCCAGAACGATCCCTAAAGTACACATCAGGCCTCCTCCTGCAAAGTCAGCCATCAAGTTTAGTGGGGCGTAGGGTTTCTCTGAACTACGGCCCAGCATGGATAGTAGTCCTGTTTCAGACAGGAAAAATCAAAAACACCATGAAGTACAAATATAAAGTTAATTAAACTGATTCTCAAACACATGAACACAAATTATATAAACTCTTGTGTCAGAAAGTTACTATGCTGGAAAACTTTTAGTTACACCTATATATCCTACTGCTACAAAGCCCTGACACTGGAGACGCCTTCTGTAATCGAAATATTTACCAATTAATAATACAAGTTTTTATTTGTTTTCAGCACCGTCAGACTTTCCACAGAAAGTTGAATCAATGAATTACTATTGTTATAAGTAGTAGTATTTGTATTACTATATCTCATTATAATAATCAGACAGTATAAAGAGAAGATGGAGGTGAAGTATGTACCAGACATGGCTAGGTAGTTAATGTCGTGTCCTGCAGCTTTGGCGTAGGAGCCACTCTGTCCATAACCTGTGAGCCGAGCATAAATAAGCCGAGGATTTTCCTCCAGCAGCACTTCAGGGCCCAAACCCAGTTTTTCCATCACGCCTTCAACCCAAACACAACACAGGTAAAAATAAATAAATAAATAAATAAAAGGTTACTACTCTAAAACTCAGCACAAAAAAAATACGTTCAGTTATACACTTGGCCTTTATTTTGAATCACTATTTATACATACTATATGGACAAAAGTATTAGTACACTTGACTTCCAGCTGTGGTTCTTCCCCAAACTGTTGCTAGAGTTGCAAAAGTTGGAGGCACACAATTGTACATGTGCTGGTATACATTTTTCCTTCACTTGAACTACAAGACTCAAACCTCTTCCAACATGACAATACCCTTTACCCAAGACACTTCAATGAAGATATGGTTTACAAGTGTTGTAGTGAAAGATCTTCAGTGGCCTGCTATAGAGCTGTGACCTCAATAAAATGAAACACTGACTGCATCCCAGGACTCATCACTCGACATCAGCACATGACTTTACCAACACCCTTGTGGCTGAATGAGCACAAATCTCCATAAGCACACTCCAAAACCTTCCAAGAAGAGTGGAGGTTATTATATAACGGCAAATGTGGACTAAATTTGAAATTGTTCAAATCTACTTTTGTCCATATACTGTACATACAGTATATAACTCTTGTATTGCATAGGACTTAAGTTAACTATTATTATTACTATTATTAATTAAACAAATGTCTAATTATAAGACTATGACTTAGTATCTGTATATAATCCTTTAATGAGTTTTAGTCTACAACACATTTATATTATATAAATTGCAATTAAACAACTTTTAAAATAATAGCTTATTGATATAAAACTGGTGTTGTGCATGTTATAGCTGCTGTTTAACAAACTTTTTTCATCTTTGGCCAATTTTAAAAGAGACTACAGTTGTGTTGTGGCAGAAACTGTTTTTTTTTTTTTTTTTTTAAGTTAAAAATTAATTTGACAGATGCTAAACCAAATATTTTGTACATTTATTGACCTCTAAAAAGGTTTTACAGAATGTTCTATTTTATTGTGCACAATTTATTTGGACTGACCTTTCCGAAAGGGTTCAAGAACTACATCTGCCTGAAGGCACAGTTTTTTCAGCACAGCCACACCCTGTGGACTCTTCAGGTTCAAAGCAACAGATCGTTTGCCTCTTGCTTGTGAGTCCATCGCCATGGTGACCTTTGTCCGATCTACACGGATCACCCGGGCCCCGAAATCAGACAAGATCATTCCACAGAAGGGTGCTGGGGCGAGTCCGGCTAACTCAATCACACGCACTCCAGCTAGCGCCATCTCTCTGAACAAAACAATACACATATTTGCAGAGTACGGAGTCAAGATCGCAGAAAAGTACAGATTGCAGAAAATAGGAACATTTTTTAGCATATTATTTCAAGTTATTTTAAGTTATAATAGTTTGTATACATAGTATACATGGTATACATAGTTTGCATCTATAGCTTATTACTGAATATAATTTTACACTGTAGTAATACATGCAGTATTTTATATATAAAAAAGAAAAATCTTTTGTGCAGCTCAAAAGCAACAAACTTTCAAAAACTTACGATAGATTCCCCATTATATGCAATTTAATTTGTCAAGATAAATTTTACATGTTAATTTTTATGCCTATTAAAAGATATACTGTAAATTCCTGAATATGTTAATGGAATTAATAATATATTGTAAAATATGGCTTTTATTTAGTATTTATATATATACGTATATGTACAATTTATCCACCTGTAGGTATTCTTAATAAACAAGCTACAGTGTAAGAATATTAATATTTACCTATTAAAATATAGATCACAGCTGCATATGTTGTCTTTATTAGTTGTCATTACCATATCAGCTTTGTAGATTACCAAATCACAGAGGTTTCCCGCTGCTTGTGCATAAATTATGCATTTTATCATTTATGTTTTTTTCTGGAGCTTTGTAAGCACCAATGTCCTGTTTAAATATACTGAAGTGGAATAAACTTAATATGCAATAAATGTGACAATGTGGCACCTATGACGCACAATCATAATCTGAAAAATATTAAGCAAAATAATAAAGTATCCCACTTCAACTTATGCAAAAATATGTTCTTATATAAAAGAAAAAATATATAAATCTATATCATTCTGCAGGATCAGTATTACTGATTTTAAATGTATGCAACATTTGTGCACAAAGATAATTCCACATAATATATGTGATCTCGTTGCTTCTGATGAGAAAACACTTCCTGGAATAAAATGCATAATGTGAGTAAAACTGTCAGTAAATCAGATTGTACTGACTGATAACTCCGCAACTTACTCAGGCCATAGTTCATTAAGTAGAAATTTAACTAGCGACCAAATAAATCTATATAACATTTGTCCAACTCTTGCACAAAAAAATACGACAAGCATATAATTAAAATACATTAAATACATTCAGGAAAATAAAAGAAACGCTTTAAACCTACCTTACAGAAAATGACACTCCGGAGCAGGGCAAAGGTAACTTTGTTTGTCGCTTAGAGATGACGTCATAAAGAGCGCCGTTTTGTGGGCCTTGTAGTTCACTACTAGTTCAAGTCAAGAGTCAAGTCAAGAGGCTTTTATTGTCATTTTTACTATTTACTACAGTACACAGTAAAAAAAACAACGTTCCTCCAGAACCCTGGTGCTACACTAAACAACAACAGCATAGAGCTACAACACAAACATAAAGTGCATCGAGTGCAACCTGGTGCAAACAGTGCAAACAAAAAACAGTACAGACAGACCACACAAGACAAGACAAAGACAAAAAAACCAAGTATAGCGCCGACTAGTAAACCTACTGTATAATTGATTATACAGTACTGTGTAAGGAGAAATGTAAAAACTATACCCAGGAGAGAATACAAACAGAACAGAACAGAACAATGTAGTGCAAAAAAAGCTCTTGGGATGACTAAAAATATTAAAAATATTAAAAAAGTGAATTAAAAAAAAGACTGCAATTTACAATTCATATCTTACATTAAATAATATGTAACAATACATTTAACCATTCATTCAATATATGTCTAATCTCTTTTATTTTGTTTGCTACAGATTTCCTTTGTACAGATATTTCAAGGCATGAAAAGTAAAGTGACAGTAGTGCAGCAGCAAATCACACGTCTGTATTATCTATTTGTTTCTAACACTGTATCGTTTGTATAGGAATAACCAGTGGTGGACTGTAAATTTTAGGCCTTCAGTGGGGTCCCTTTCTGAAACAATCCATTTCTTAATACTATCATTATGATACACGTCTATAAAAAACATCAATATTACAATATAGAAATGCAGTATAACAGAGCGCTACATCACAGACATGTATCATGCAGTGAGAACGAATGCAATTACTAAAGCAGAGAAAGAGAAGAAACTCAGTGAACACAATTCAACAAGTCTCCTTTCACTACAACCTGTAAACATCATCTTTAACAGAAGATTGAAAAAAAACACAGACTGATATATTTCAAGTGTTTATTTCTTTTCATTTTGATGATTTTGGCTCACATTTAACAAAAACCCACCATTGTGATTGCATAAGAATTCCCCCACTGTTACTGTTAAATTATTTTCCTTGGAAACCAGATGACATCAGAAGTTGCTAAATTAGTTGAATGTCAAGTTGTTTGCAAGTGAAATAGGATGTGATTCCAAAATACAGTAAATACATCTGTTTCTGGAAGGCCCCAGAAGTGGTTTGAGAAGAAGCCTCAACAAAGTGCATCAAGATTAAAAAGTCTGGTACAAACTTTTGAAAAGCATCATCCATGGTTCTTGATATAAAAAAAAAAAAGAAAGAAAGAAAAAACATATATCAAACTCAAAATATAATGATAGCTATTATTTTAATCCATCTGCAGTGTCCTTTGAACAGCTTTTTGCTTCTAAGCCACAGACCTCTCTGCCTTGGTTATGTACTTGTCTTCAAGACAGTCGGCTGTGGAGATGCACATATTTATGAGCAATTAATTAGTATAATTAGTAGAAAGTAAAAATTTTGAAAGTACTATTTATTGCTTATGTTCTGAAAGCTGATTAAAAACTGGTAAATAACTACAAGATCTTTTGACAACATTATTTGTGTCTATTCTGGATTCAGTAGGCGTTAATCAGAACCTATCATGACCCACTCATTGCTGCATGTTTTTGTTTAAAACTTGCATTTTATTCAAATATTATGTAAAAGTCATATTCAAGCAGTCCCAGTCTGAAGCTGTCTAATTAAACCATCATTCAATTCAGCTCATTTTTATTTTAACAATAGACATTTTTCCAGAGGAGCTTGACAGAGATAAAGAAGTTAATATATTTGAATGTATAAGTTTAGTACATATAAGTTTGGTCCTTTTAAAATTTTAAGTTTATTCCTAACGAGTGAGCCAGTGGCAATACTGGCAAGGAAAACCTCCCTGAGATGGCATGGAAAAGAAACCTTGACAGGAACCAGACTCAAAAGGTGACCCATCCTTATCTACATGGCACTGAATTTGCATTTATTACATTTTTATCATTGTTGTCCATGCAAACCGTGGTCTCAAGCCATCATAGCAGTCTGTTGATATTAATTACAGTCCAAATCCATCTATAAGGTTCTTGAGTTGCTCAGTTACTTCATGGATCTTTAGGCTGTTAATGAGGAACCATCCCCAGCTCCACAGAGAGGTTTTGAAGTAAAGAGAACTCAACCCAGAGCTAGGGAATCAAGATGAATCAAGCAGATCTTAAAAAAAGAAAGAGACAGGATTATTGGTCACTAGTACATCAGGAGTTTGTTTAACTTGACAGAGAGAGAGAGAGAGAGAGAGAGAGAGAGAGAGAGAGAGAGAGAGAGAGAGAGAGAGAGAGAGAGAGAGGTGACAGGGAGGGAAAAACAAGGATTGTTAAATATTCTTATTGTTATAATGCCTCTGTGCACAAATCGAGCTCCATAAAGATATGGTTTACATTGGTTGGAGTGGAAGATCATGAGTGGCCTGCTATAGAGCTCTAATCTCAACCATACTGAACACGTTTGGGAGAAATTTGAACACTGACTGCACCCCAGGCAACTTCACTCTACATCAGTACTTGACTTTGCTAACACTCTTGTGGCTGATGAACACTTCAAAATCTAGTGGAAAATGTTTACAGAAGAATGGAGGATATTATAACAGCAAATATTGGGACCAAATGTGGAATGCAATCCTCAAAAAGCACATACCGTACTTATGACCAAAAATATGTCCGCAAACTTTTGCCAATATAGTGTTGATAGATAGATCACTTTCCCCAGATTAGGACAGGTTCCCTCTTAAATCTGGTTCCTCTCAAGTTTCTTCCTTATGCCATCTCAGGGAGTTTTTCCTTGCCACAGTTGCCACCAGCTTGCTCATCAGGGACAAACTTACACTTACAAAGAACATCTTATTCATTTTTATCACCATATTATCTGTATAAAGCTGCTTTGAGACAATGGTCATTGTTAAAAGTGCTATACAAATAAAAACGATTAAATTGAATTAAACTTTATTGGTCCCAGATGGAAATCCATGCAACACGTGCTTGAATTGCATGGTTTGTTGACCTTGATTTCATCACTATTTGACCTCACTGATTGATCTAATAAGTAGTCAAGGATCTAATTGTTTATATAAAGTCAATATAGTTATAAGTTACTCTTTATCATTATAACGAGAGTGCTATATGTGATATGTGGTCATTAAAGAACCCTCGGAAGAGGTATCTCTTTACATCTTGTTTGGAAACTGTAGAGACTCAGTTGTTCAGACAGAACATCAAGTGGAAGTTCGTTTTGCCACCTACGTGCCAGAACAGAGAAGAGTCTTGGGGCAAGTCTTCTTCATACCCTGAGGGACATTAGACACTGGATGCTGATTAACATCATTATGATGAGACAGAAGTAATTTTACTAGAACATCAGACAGCTTAAAGTAAGCATAATGATTACATAATAACCCTGGATGGCCTTTTAATTACATCATGTACAGCAACAAAAGGCACTTTTAAAAGGACATGGTTTGTTTCATTTTAGAAATAATGCTGAGGAATATGGTACATTGTCTTTACACAACGCAGATAAACACGTTCAAAATCTCCCATTGTAATGACTTCTTGTCTTGATGTTCCAGTTAGTGCATAAACAACTTATAGTTGTTGTATAGCAGCAGTCTGATCCTATCACCCCTGTCTTATCCATACTGCTTTTGACTATAGAAAAAAATAGCACATTGATTATAAAAATAGTACTTTTGATTTATAGAGCACTGAATGGCCTTGCACTACATTAACTGAGAGTCTTTTTGGTCTTTTATGATCCGCCATGCTGGCTTTGATCAAAAGGTGCAAGCTCCAACCATAATAATGATGACTACAGCATGGGGCAAAGCTTTTTTTTTTTCTTACAAAGCCCTACAGTTAGAGAGCAGGCTTCCAATTAGTGTTCAGGACTCAATCTCACTCTCTTAAAGTCTATTCTGAAAATCTACAGTTCTCGCTAGATCAAACCTCATGTTAAAATCTTTCTCTTAGATAAAGGAGCAGATCTTGATGTGTTCGAATGCTGAACATTGGATTACTTACTTTGATACTATATACTGTACTTAACTGTAATACCTAATTAATCAAAAAATAATCCTAATGCTCATATTTCAACACATAGGACTGTTTAAATCTATAGTATACAGCTTTGCATGAGCAGTGACTCATACTTGCACTTACAGAACATTCTTATTAAATATTCCCCAGCTTTGCTGCTAAAATACATTTGCACAGAAAGTTTTCACAGTTTGCAGCCTTTTTCTGTAACAGTTTTCTAAAGAAAAAGTGCACAATGTGCCCCAGCGGTAGACTGGAAGACGCACTGAAATGGAAATGTAGTGATGAGACAGCTATATGAGCTATATGAGGAAAAATAACACAGTAAGACCAGCATTATGCAATAGGATACCAGCAAAAAGACACAGACAACTGTCACTAAAATATCAGGCAGGATTGCACCCCTTTAAAAGAATGCTCTTATCTGCATTTCTTTTGTCATAACTTTAAAAAATCTAACTTTGCCAAAGTTTTTTTTTTTTTACCTCATAAAAACTTATTAAAACACCTAACGATCTGGTCCTTTTAAATTATTATTACAAAGTTAAAGGCACTAGGTGAATAAGATGCCTTTGGATTTATGGCATTTGGCATGACCCCCTTATACAGAGCGACTTACAACTGAGCAGGGGAGGGTTAAGGGCCTTGCTCAAGGGTCCCTAGCAGTGGCAGCTTGTGGTGGTGGGATTTGAACCTGTGACCTTCGGATCCAAAGTCCAATGCCTTAACCGTGGAGCAGGATGAATTAGCATAACATATTCCCTTCATTTGAACTAAAAGACCCGAACCTGTTTCATCATGACAATGTCCCTGTGCACAAAGTGATCTCTATGAAGATATAGTTTACATGGCTTTGAGTAGTTCTTGAGTGGCCTGATATAAAGCTCTGACCTCAACCCAAATGAACTGGATGAACTGGAACACTGACTGCACCAAAGGCCTCCTCAGCCTACATCAGTGCCTGACTTTACTAAAGGACCTAGAGGAATATTTTCCAAGGAAAAGTGAAGGTTATGAACAGCAAATGATAACTAAAATGGAAATGTTTAATAAGGCATTTATTACACTTACACAAACTTTTGTCCATATAGTGTACATGGAAGACAGTATGCCAGTAAAAATGTATTATTCTCAATAATCGTTATTCTGGAAAAATGTCTATTGTTAAAAGATTGCACTGTGCATCTAAACAAATTTTTTGGCAGTATTGTCTATTTTGAAAACATTTCCCATAAAACCTACTTCAACAGTTTCTCCTTACACATCGGCAGCTCAAATTATTTCTCCAATGCTGCAAGTCAAACAACCCATTTGTATTTCTTTTTCATTACTGAGAAACAATCTAATATAATAAGAAATATAGACTATTAAGTTACAATTACTTGCAGGACTGAAGAGCATTATTATACTTACAGTGGATCGCAATTGAAATGCTTTTCATTATATTGACACAAGTGCTACTCTGGTCAAAAATGTTTCGATATAAAAAACCAAACAAACAAAACCCACAGTATCTAAAAAACTCAACCTTTTATATATGTTCTTGTAACTACAGTGATTATTGAGCTGGACCAATGTGTTTCACACTGTGCTGTTCAAACTTAGAACAGCATGAAATCCTTTCAACCCTGAAGAATTTGTATTCCAGATTGGCCTTGCAATTACTATCAGCAGCTCTAGCCATAAGCAATCATTCATCTTATTAGCATAGCTTTATTGCGGGACAAGAAAGACAATCACTGTGAAAAGTTACACATTACAGATACAGTCAGAGTTGATTGATTGAGCGCATTGTAAGCATCCTGGTAATCACACCTCTGAAATTGCAGATCATAATTGAGTACTCTGAAAACCTAACCTATTATTTAATATCAAAGAAAAAGAAAAAAGTTTGAGCTCTAGGAATGGCATGTTCATCCTCATTAAGCATAGCAGTGTGCTGCATGTCCTGCTGTGGTGAGGCAAATGTTGTTCTCTGACTTTTAGATCATGAACAGATTAAAAGATATTCTCTTTGTTTGGGAATTTCAAGGGAACTCAGAGGAACTTGTGTAATGTAAAATTAATGATCCAAAAATTTTAATTGTAGCTTTTGTGATTTTTTCAAATCTTAAATGCATCTTGTAGTGTATGAACAATGATTTTCTGATAAACATTGAATACATTTTTTTCAGTTGACAAGTTTTAGTCTGGCAATTCTCCAAACACCTTTGGTTTCAAACTTTTTAACATTCACATGACTAAGTTGGGGTTTTTATTTAATTGTTAATCCATTTCAAAATCCATGCATACTTTCAGAGTTTTTGATCAAAGTCTAGAACTTAGTAATTTGAGAGGTGCTTTATGCATACTGTTATTTTCCCAGAACCCAGTTTTCTCCCTGCTTTTAATCACTTTCTTCTACTTCTTCAGCAATGCCCCTCCTTCAAGTAGCCCCTTCCATGAGCACCAGAATTGTGGCCAAGCCTGGGCAGGATGCAGATGCATTGCCAGGATCAGGGTACTATTATGAAATCATAATTATTATCCAGGATTATACCACATGTCAGTAAGTATGCAACAGATTACACTGGGTCACTGGGAGAAGCTTAACTGGTCAATGTGAGGTGTGTGCATATGCATGTCCATGAGTGCCAGTCATTATACAATTCTGGAAGCAAAAGCATATCATAGGGGCACTAGCAGTGGTTGATAATTCATCCATCCACGTGTGACAAATTGGCAAAGGTTTCAGGAATTAGTAACAGAAAAGTTTGTGGATGAGTCTTGTAAAATGTGTATATCATTAGCTGAGGCAGCAATGCCAGGGTTGTTTATATTAACTTTGTGTCATGAAAACCCTACTAAGCCATGGTTGTCAATTTGATTTAATTTTTTTCCTGGATGTTCTATTATATTCATGTCTATAACACTGAAAGAAATCATGAAAAGCAGGAGCACTAGAAGCACTAGGATTATAGCACTAGGTTATATTTTAAAAATGGTCACACACTGTTTATGAAAAAAACCCAAGGAAAGAGACAGAATTTTCCTTTTATATTTCAGTATATATTTTTAATGGTTGTAATAACATCATATTTTGTTATGAATGTTTCAGGAATTGTATTCCACTAGAGGTTTGGCCTTTTTTTTACTATTTGATGACTCAGACAAGCATTCAGTCAGAAACCCCCCAAATTGATAGTTAAACCGTGCAATTTTCCTCAGTGAGCGCATCAATACAAATCAAAACACATCCTGTCTCCCATTGATACGAATCATACATCTATCTTATGGACATGTTCCTGTTGGTTAAAAGGATGTTTGCTTGGCATTGTGCTTTATTTTCTTTTCACTGTAAACACACTGGGTGGAGTAATTTGGTTTTACAACGACCCCATCAACACCACCACCACACACGCACACATTGATTTACTCACCTTATGTAATTCATGCATTTGTTTCATATTGCCACTCAAGTTAGAGGCGTGTTCATTTGCAGGTCAAAGTTCACATAAATTGAACAGGGAATGCAAAAATAGTCTTTCATTTCCATGTTCTTTCCACATCCCCAACTGTATCATTTCATGCACAATAGAACCCTTTAATGTGCTTATTAAGGGGGACAAATATTTGTCTGCATTTATTTGTTACTCCTTGCATAACAGAATTACAATGTTTTGATCAAATGATATTGTTGTTGAAGGATAATATGGTTTTAGACTTTTACATGAGCTTAAGTATTAAATATGGTTTAAGAGAATTAACAGAAAATCGCTTTCTGGACTGTGGGGAAAATATATGTAGATATTTTTAATGCATTAAATCAAATGGATTAATGGAACCCAATACAATATACTTAAACCTTTAAAGTCAAACAGCTGGTGTTAAATACCAGCTGAAAAGCTCATTGTTAATGTTTTTGTACATTAAGTTGGTTAAGTTTATGTAATAAATATTGAACTGGCAGATCAGATTATGCCATGCCTTTATTTTATAATGCACAACAATACACATAATGTAAACATTCACTAAAGGAAATTAATTAAAGGGGGGAATAAAAACACTGTCACTGTGTCCTTGAAGCTGAGGTTGCTGAGGCTTGTTATTTAATTAATTTATTCCAAAGCAAAACCTATAGATGAGTTGCTCTCATACACAATCTTCCCAATCCTAGTTGTTATCTATAGCTCAACTGTGCTAATGTTGATGACATGCACAAACCCCGCTCACAGGGGTTAATATGAAATTCTCTGAAATCTGTTTAAACCTGGTTGAAGAGCAAGTGGCACGGCAGAGACTCAACATCAAGGCCTGAGAGGCTGCACGCTGTACTACACGTGTTATACTCAGCTGCTAAGCACTTTCAAGCTAAGATTATGTTTCACGTTTGATCTTCCAGCCTGATCCCGTATGTGTGTGAACTCACACACATGCACACGGACACACACACAGACACACAAATTTGTGACAAGGACTGATATGCCTAAAAGCCTAAGCAGAAACAGAGCATGCACCTATAGTACAGTATACCACAGCTTTATTATACACATATATTAGAGAATATTCATATTCATATTCTTTGTTTTTTCATATAATATAATTTTGTCATATTCATATAATTTTGTCTCATCTACCCATCTATCTTTTTTTTTGCATGTTTGTCACTTGTTTTAGATCATCAAACTAATTTAAATATTAGTAAATTAGTAACAAAAACCAAAACTACATGGCCCTGTGTGAAAAAGTGTTTGCCCCCTGTTAAAACTGTTTTTTACACCCGAGTTAAATTTCTCTAGCAACACCCAGGCCTGATTATTGCCACACCTGTTCGCAATCAAGAAATCTCTTAAATAGGACCTGCCTGACAAAGTGGAGTAGACCAAAAGATACTCAATAACTACAATCATGCCGAGATCCAAAGAAATTCAGAAACAGATGAGAAAAAAAGGAATTGAGATCTATCAGTCTGGAAAAGGTTATAAAGCCATTTCTAAAGCTTTGGGACTCCAGCGAACCACAGTGAGAGCCCCAGCCCTTCACTAACCATGGACCCAGTTATGAAGCACCTGTTGGAGACTAACATCCAGGGGGTCATGCAGGAACTGGCAAAGGGGATCTATGAGGCAACAGAAGAGCTCCTCGAGCTGCAGAAAAGACAAGAAACTGCCACCGCCCCAGCCCCCAGCTCTGCACAAGAACCACAGTGTCTTATGACTAAAATGCCGTTCCTGCACACGTTCTAGTGCATCACGACACACGAGGGCTGGCCAAAACTAGCTCACAAACTACAGCCTCCCGATTGAAACGGCCGCAAACTATGATGCCTTAAAGGAGGATATCCTCAATTGCTACAGCTTATAGCCGAGAAACGCGGCTGCGGAATTCCATTAAATGTGCGTACTAAACAGGAAGTAAACCAAGAGCACAAATGAAGGACCTGCTACGGACCACAAAAAAGGTAGCTCTAACTGGCAAAAGAAAATCAGCCATAGAAATAACAGAGTGGCAATGGACAAATTTATAAGGGCGCTACCACTCAACGAACGCAAAGCTGTAGGAATGCGAGATACCAAATTCCCTCAAGAGGTAGTGGAAGCCCCTGAATGTGTGCTCTCTCCACTCTCGAGATGTTTATTTAAATGGCAGGAATGGACTAGTGTAAAACAAAGACAGAAAACAAACCCTAAGTTTTCCCTGCCACTAGATGAACAAATGACTACCGATTTGGGAGTAAGGTCCATGACATAGTCTCAAAAACTGTGGATGGCAGGGTGTACCATGCACACAACAGCACAGCCCCGGACACCAGTCATCACTGTGAAAGTAGATGGCAGGGACACCAAGGCACTGTTGGACATGGGTATCAGTTTTGCACTGGTCAGACCTTCAGCCATAGCCCGCGAGGTCAAAATGACAGAAACTATCCCAGTGGCATGTGTGCATATCTATCCCAGTGGCACGTCTCGTATGAGAACTGTCCACTGCCAGGGTCCAGGTCACGAGCAAAGAAGGTAAGTAGCCATTGCAAGTGGGTGTGATCCCTGACCTGCCTGTACACTCACTTATAGGTAGGGATAGGCCGAGGTTCCCAACTCAGAAGAACTTCAGGGGAAAATAGGCGGACCCAGGGAGCATTAATGGTCCGTGAGGACGACATTGAGAACACATATAGTCAAATAACACTAATCCCATGTCTAACGTGTGCAATCAGGCTTCCAGCGAAAGCAACTTCAGACAGGAACAAAAGGAAGATGACCGCCTGAAACACCACTGGAGCCAGGTACTACAAATCAAGGGTGAACAGACAACCAGGTCAGCATCTACCCCATGCATATTTTATGATATAGAATGGGTTATTACACTACCACAAAAGTTGACGGGGACAACCATGCAACCTTCTGGTAGTTCCTAAAAGTAAGACAGACTCAGTAATGCAACTGGCTTACACACCCCCTCTGGGCGGACACTTAGGGGCAAGAAACACATTAGAGAAGCTAAGAGACAGGTTCCATTAACCGGGCATGTAGGCAGAAATGTGCCCCCAATGCCAACACATTTCACCGTCCAAACACCCCTTATTTGACAATCAGAGGGATTCCCTCCAAGAGACTCGATATAGACCCCATGGGTCCACTCCCAAAATCGGCATGGGGACACAAGTACATACTGGTCATGGTCGACTATGCCACCCAATAACCAGAAGCAGTCCCCTTTAGGAAAGCCACCACGAAAAACATAGCCAAAGAGCTAATGCTACTCTTCAGCTGCGTAGGAATCCCAAAGGACCTTTTAACTAAACATGGTACACCTTTTGTGTCTAAACTAATGTCAGATCTTTGTCGGCTGTTGCAGGTAAAACGCATAAGGATGTCAGTCTAGCACCGATTGATTGAATATGTACAAGAGATGCAGGATCGGATAGACAGGGTAGCACCAATTGTAAAACAATAGGAAGCACAAGCAGAACAGTGGCAGACATATAACCGTCCCGCACAACCAAGGTAGTAGAATAGGGGTGCTACTTCTGGTGCCAAGCACAGCCTGCAAGTTCCTAGCCTGCTAGCAAGGCCCATAAATGTTCTTCGAGAAAATCGGCCTGCAACAGCCAGGTAGGAGACCAAACAAATATATACAATGTCAATCTACTGAGAAATGGATTTAAACAAACCCTGTGGTATCACCATTCTGCACTTTCCCACAGATTCCCCAGGGTTTTCCTTGGCCCAAGAGACACAAATTGCTACTTTATAAGAGAAATAAGCTGAGAAAACTAATGAGCTTTATTTAATCACACCACCCTGTCACTCATTCATGTTCATAATGTATTATATATGATTGATTTCATGCGATAAAACACAAAGCTCATATTTCTTCACATTGTTTAAAAAGCTGCAGTAAAGCAAGTAGACTGAGTGGCAGAAATCTTTCACAGTCTCGAACACGTGCTAGACGGCTTTTAATAAAGATGCTAATCTGCATGTTCTTAGACAAAAAAAAAAAAAAAAACTTTACCCTTTGGTTTTATAGAGAACCGTGCAATATGTGAGAATTAAACTCTGTGATGTAATGTTAATGTAAACTAAGTGACCTTTATAAATAATGCTTTCATATTGTGTGTGAAATGCTTGAAACTAAATCATTATGGCCAAGTGCATAATTTAAGCACACAAACAGCTACTCCACGCTGAGGTACTGACTGTAAGACAATGAACCCTGTGGAATTTGGCACTAAGATGGTATAGCACTTAATGGTACTTTAAGTTGTTAACTTGTTGTGGGATGGGGCCACCATGGCTCAGACTTGACAATAACTGAAATTTTATGCTAGAGGGCAGTGTTTTCCAGCAATTACTTGATTCCTCATATTGCTCTCCATCCATGTACTCAATTATTGACTTTATTATTATAAGCTAATTTTGTCCAAGTTGTTATATTTATTATTAAGTACTTAGCGTTATTAGCCTGTTTGCAGGGCTGCCTAAAATAAATGGGTTAAATCCAAAATGCAAATTAAACAAGTTTTTAAACTCAGTCCACCAAATTCAGGGCAGGAGAATTTGTAGTGCAGGTCCATCTTCATGCCACACACACCTAGGCACAATTACATAACCTAGAGACATTCCCCTTAAGGAACTAGAGCTGCATCGAAAGGAGTGTCCAATCACGCCAGACTGATCAGTCTCTGCCAAGTGTGTATCTGTCAAACAAAGCTAGAGGAGGACAGAGGGTCCAGGAGTGGCACATGCGGTCCAGGTTATAAAACCGCACAAAGGTCAGCGGGGTGGACCAATCATTACATTTGCGTTACATTTGTCTTGGAGGGGATCTCCAGAGGACCAAGCTTTTGAGGCAGCCACACTCCGGGTGAAGTGAGCTGTGACCCAGAAAGGAGCAGGGAGACCAGATGACTCATTAGATGATGCGATGGCATTAACAATCAACCTGCTCAGAGTCTGCTTATAAGCAGGGAGGCTTCTCTTGGCAGGGCAGTAGCAGACGAGCAGCTGATTGGTCTTCCTCCAAGAACTGTTCTGTGGACATAGGTGTCCAGTGCATGCATTCCTGGTCTGGGGCCTGGAACGGAGGAGGATAGAATGCCTGTAATCTTATGGATTGTGGGACGACAGAGGGCACCCAAGGGGTAAACTCCAAAAGGAGGGGGTCACAGAAAGGGCCTGCAATTCCCCTACTCTCTTGATAGAGCAGATGGCCAACAAGATAAAGGTCTAATTGTAAAGGTGCCTCCAAGATGCCTCGGGTAGAGGCTCGAAGCGGGCTCAGACAGAGCCCCCAAAACAATGGCCAGGTCCCACCCACGCACTCTAGGTCATACCAAAGCAGGATATGGTGCACCAGCCTGCACATTAATAGTTGATGTAGGAGACCACCGCAGTGTTACCGTAAGGACCAACACGTGGTGACACCTGAGGTGTGAGTGGAAATGCTCAGTGCTAGAAGCACGGCCAGCATCTCTAGGCAGTTGATGTGCCAACATAGATGGGGTCTTCCCACAAACCTTGGGCGGAGCGTCCACTCATGATCGCTCCCCACTCCATGAGGGACGCATCCATTGTTAGCATTAAGCGATGACCGGGGACTCCCAGAATGGGGCCTAGATATAGGAACTCGGAATCTCTCCAAATATCTTAGTCACGTAGGCATTGCTGCGTGACTTTGATGGTGCGGAGCAGATTGCTCCTCCATGAGAACCCACGGGTCCTGAGCCACCACTGAAGGGGTCTCATGTACAGCAAGCCAAGTAGAATAACACTGGACACAGCTGCCAAAAGCCCTAGCAGTTTCTGGAAATGTTTGACTGAGAGGCTGTCCTTCTCTAACCTTCCTTACGGCCGTAAGGTTGGCCACAGTATGGGCAGCGAAATCCCATATGAAACCCAGATAGGTGGTTCTCTGTAATAGAGAAAGCACACTCTTCCAGGCATTCAGCCAAAACCCCAACACCTTAATGTGGGCGAGAACGACATCTCGATGCCGGACTGCCAACTGCTCTGATTGAGCTAAGATCAACCAATTGTCGATGTAGTTGAGGATGCGGATGCCCTGAGACCTCAGGGGAACCAAAGATTTTGTAAAGGTATGGGGCGAGGGGGCAAGGCTAAACTGAAGAACCCGATTTTGGTAAGCTTCAGCCCGGAAAAAACCTCAGGCAGTTCCTGTGAGAAGGTAGGATGGATACATGAAAGTATGCATCCTTTAGATCTACCGTGACAAACCAGTCCTCAGATCTGATTTGAAGCACGACCTGCTTGAGGGTCAGCATATTGAACTTGGACCAACTAAGACACATCTGGAAGAGCTTTCCAAGCTGCCAGAAAGTGCCTAGGGGCCTCAAGGGAGGCTGCGAGATCTCCTGAACCACTACGATGCCAGGTGGAGACCAAAGAAAGAGTTTGCTGGAGCTGCCCATGCCCTGAAGCACTGAAGGTGGCAGGGTTAACAGACCAGGTCCCCGGTGGGGCCGGGACAGGGCGAGCAAAGGATACAGCAGTGCCCCTACACGGCCGGATCCCCAGAAGGTCCTGTGTCAGGACTTTATCGTCGAACCTTCCTGTTTAAGATGACAGTCCTTAGATCTGTCACCTCACAAGGCTTAGATGCCGAGTGCCTCGCAAAATCACTCACAGGGGGAGAGCAAATCACAACACTGCATCTCTGTACCTCCTGGTAGTGTTTACTAACTGTTTCATGACCAGAGTCTGCTGGCTTCCACCAGGATGGAAAGGATCCCGTGAAAACGGGGCATAGGAGACTCTAACTGAATCAAGTAGCCTGGCTCTACAGTGTGCAGGACCCACTGAGACACATCTGGAAGAGCTTTTCAAACTGCCAGAAGGGGCCTTCAGGGTATCAGTCTCTCAAGACTGACCTCTGGTGTGTCCTGAAATGACTCAAGGGAGGCTGCGAGATCTCCTGGACCACTATGATGCCAAATGGAGACCAAGGAGATAGTTTGCTGGAGCTGGCCGTGCCCCGAAGCACCGAGGGTGGCAGGGTTAACAGACCAGGTCCCTGAGGGGGCCTGGACAGGGCGGGCACAGGATACAGCGGTGTGGCATGCCCCTTCTTGTCCGGATCCCCAGAAGGTCCTGTCTTAGGACTTTTTCGTCAAACCTTCCTGTTGAAGATGACAGTCCTTAGAACCGTCACCTCACGAGGATCACTCACAGGGGGAGAACAAGTCGCGCCGTTGCATCTCTGTACCTCCCAGTGGGAGGAGGGTTGCGGTTGGGGGTTGCGCCCACCGAGGTACTGCTGGAACGCCGCCGCCTGTTTCTTATTCCCCTGAAACCTTTCGACCACAGAGCTTACAGAGTCGCAGAAGAGGCCAGAAGAGGTTAGCAGGGCGTCCAGCAGTACAGCCCTGTCTCTATGACACATCTCTGACAGAGCGAGCCACAGGTGCCTTTCTGTGGACACCAAGGCAGCCATAGACCGGCCAATGGCCCTAAAGGTCTCTCTAGTGGCTCGGAGAGCCAGATTCGCCATGCGGCAAAGCTCATCAAAATGGCTGCCCATCAGGTCAGCCTGATATGCCTGAAGCACCGCCATGGTGTGCAGGGATGCAGCGGCTTGACCCATGAGCGCCGATGTATTGCGTGGGGCTTCATGGGTGGTGTCAGGGTCTTAGGGGAGGCGATCCCGGAAGAGAGATAGCTGGCAAGAATCTCTTTAACCCGCGGCATAGCCTCATACCCATGTTCTTTCCGCTCCATAATGTGGGAATACACAGTGGAACTAGGGGTAAAGGGGCGGGCTGATAAAGGCTTAACCCATGACCTAGATACCTCGGGATCGGGAAAGAATGAAAGACCCCGTCGAGGAGGTTGTGACACAGGTGTCAGACGGCTGGATGAAAACACTTTTTGCTCATGAGCTGGCCAAATTATATCGAGCTTGGTGCTTCACTTTCTTGCTTGCTTTCATGTACTATTTTTTTTTTTTACAAACAATACAGAAGCTGCGCTGACTCACTCCATATGCATTTTATAATTCCTGGTCGTGACGTCACCCTGCCGGTGACAGCCAGTGTCCAATTATTGAATGATTACAATTATTATTTCAGAGCGTGAACACTCAAGTTTCTGAAGGGAGCCAGTGAGGGACAGTGGAATTTATATGTCCACATAAAAATGGCTGGCTGAAACAAGCTTTAGAACATCTGCCAAAATCATATGGCATTTCAGTGATATACTAAAATGTGTTTAAAGCAACTTTGAAGTTTATTTAAACATGGAATTTCCACAATGCTGCACTGCAGACTATAAACTTCCATTGCTTGTTAACTATTCTGTAGCCTTGTAACTCCAATGCAACATTAATAGGGCAAATTTAAGTAATTACTTCAAGTTGTGCTCTAATTTGGCACATCTGATGTAAATTCAAGGCAGCTTTACTGATCCTGGTTACTGATTACCAAGTGTTTAATTTCCATTATATCTTTCTATTACATTACTTTAATAAATTATTAAAATTAATTCTTGGCAAAGAGTCATTCAGGGGAATGTTGAAACACCGTTTTTTTTTTTTTTTTGGGGGGCAGGGGTGCTGCTTGGAAGTGAGTGATAAGAATCAGCCATCTGGGATTGTTCTAACGTGTTGTGTTTCAGTGAGCTGTATAGATATAAAAGCGGACGAAACGAAAGCCATGACAGAGAGAGAGAACTAAGCAGCACAGCATCAAGTTTGTGTGTGGGTATGTTTCAAAATATAGGTTTCAAAAGAAAATATAAAACAAAAAAAATAGAGCTTACTTTTTTTAATCCCATGCCTGACTCCGATTTCCTCATTCCTGAGCCACCCTGTAAGAGTGCCACAGATCATCATACCTTTTATCAATTTATAGTTGTTGTGGAATGTCAGCAAATCAAGTCAGTTCCTGTTATAAGTCATCTTATGACATCTATAAACAGTTGTTCCTCAGCTCGATTTTTGTTTTTGTTTGTTTTTTTGCTTCTTTGAATGCAAGGTGAAAAAATGCAATGTACCACGTTACCACAAAACTGCAAAGCATACAGGCACCCGCCATGATACAAATTTGCTTACACTAGAGACCCCTCAATTATTATTTTCACAGAGCAGCACCTGGACTTCACGTGGATGCTCATGCTCCAGTGCTGTTTGAACCATTTGTTAGGACACGCACAAGCAAGGTGCAGCAGTTGTAAAGCACTCCTGTGTGTACCGGATTCATGTTGAAAGAGGAATCTTTACAGTGGGAGCTATTTACAGCCAGGCTCAGTGTGAAAAATCGCTCACTTGAAAGACTCCGGAGCAATAACCGCAGCTTGCAAATCCACTGCACTTCAAAGTGTTTTATCAGCTAGCATCGGGTTTAATAGCACTATAGACACAAAGGACAAAAAGCAAAGCAGTAAACTGGAGGGAGTGTCATCTTGCTGCGTCGTCTCACTTAGCAACATGACCCGAGGCACAGAAATTTAATCCAAGCTCGGGTGCACGTCAACTTCAGTACACTGCAAACACACAAAGGCTTTCTTACTGCATTAGGTAGTGTCAGCATATGCAAAATTCATTGACACCATATGGTGTTTTCGTGTTGGAGGAATAGTTGCCTAGTTATCTGTTTTCTAATTGAAAAAAAAAAAATCATTATTAGAGACACAAGAAACCTAATAAATGATTCACAAAACCCAAAAAATTAAACATAGTTAAGTTTCACTAGTGCGACTGACAAGGGGGGTATGTGTGAACCGCTGTTACTGCTGTCCAAGATACGCAGCTCTCTATCTTTGACTGGTAAGACTAACAGAGGAGAGTAGTGTCAGATACACACTATATGGACAAAAGTATTGGGACACCTGAACTTTCCAGCCATATGTGGATCTTTCCGTAATTCCCCTTGCCATTCCCGTCTTTGAGGACAGGTGGGGCTTGAAAATCTACCTCCCTATAATCTCCCCATAAAATAGTAATTAAATAGTTCACATTTAAAAATGTCAAATTCATTGAAATACAGTATCAAGTTCTAAATCAATAACATCAAAGTTATTATGTATATTATTAAGTATTAAGTTCATGAAATTGAGAAAATAAAAGTGTAGTTGTGTTAGGTAGGTATTAATGACCTAATTGTTTGTGGTTGCTTTGAGTGTATACACTATTTTAATCGAGAAAATCATAAATGATGAATAAAGAACACAAACAAATTATATCAGTCCTAGGGTTCATTGCACCCCAACTGTCATGTCTTTATTCACCACTAGAGGAGCATGCCCCACACTTTGAGAACCACTGCCCTATTTGTTACCACAAATTTGGAGGCACACAATTAAACAGGATGTGTCTTAAGGGACAGTGTCATATAATTTCCCTTCACTTAAACCCAAACCTGTTCCAGTCTGCACACAGAGCCAGTTCCATGATCATATAGGTTTACATGGGTTGAAGTGTATAGTCATGATTGGCCTGATATAGAGCGCTGACCTCAACCCTATTAACCCAGGCCTCCTCACCTTACATCATTATGATGCCCTGGTGGTTGAATGATCACAAATCTCCACATGCACACTCCAAAACTTAGTGGAACCTTTTTCCAGAAGAGTGTTATTATAACAGCAAATGGGGACCTGATGTTGAAAAGGGTGTTCAAAAAGCACATACATGGTCAGGTGTCCACAAACTAAAGTTCAAATAATTGTGGTATGTTTAGAATACATATATTGGCTGATTTAGCTTGTAAGGTTTTGGTTCATTACTCAGAGGCCATCAGCATGGTAACAAAAACGCTAAAGAGCTCTCGTACATCAGATTTTAAGAATCTGGAGCAATCTTCCAGGTCCTGATGCAGGTCATGGAAACCTTTGCTGCTTTTCTCAAGCATGATTTTTGTGGTATTTTTCTATAGAAGTGTACATGATTCATTACAGTTACCAACCCACTGTTTTCTATTAGTACAGTTTACTGGAAATTTATTCTAGTTGGTCACATTAATCTTCGTCTTTAGATCATCCGTCTCCATACCCCCTGTCCTCTTTCTGCCTCTTTCAAACCATCCACCTGCATGTCTTCCCTCACCACCTGCATAAACCCCCTCCTTGGTCTTCCTCTTTTCCTCCTTCCTGGTGGCTCCATCTTCAGCATTCTCCTACCAATATACCCCATATTCCTCCTCTGAACATGTCTAAACCATCTCAATCTCACCTCCCTCACCTTGTCTCCAAATGCGCTGTCCCTCTAATAAACTCATTTCTAATCCTGTCCATCCTCGTCACTCCCAATGAAAACCTCATCTTCAGCTCTGCCACCTCCAGCTCCACCTCCTGTCTTTTACTTAAATCCTTTTCTCCTTCCTTAGTGTCCAACTTCTCATACAGCTCCTCACATGCCTTTTCCTTGGCTTTCGCCACATCCCTCTTCACCTGCTGCCGCATCTCCTTGTACTCCTGTGCGGAGTTAAATATCTAAAATATCCTCAAATATATCCCCAAATATGCGGTCACATGCTGTGTTAATGAAAATCATGTTTTTTGGTGAAAATAAAAATCCAAAAACCTATAATAGAAAAATATTTGACTGAGTTTGTGTAAATTCACCGGCTAATATGAGTTTGGACAGATCGGCTTTAAATGCTATGACTGCTGATAAGCACTTACATGTACAAAAGTACATGGACAAAAGTTTGTGGACACCTGACCATAAAAATGTGTATATGCTTCTTGAACATCTTATTCCACATTTCGTCCCCGTCTGCCATTTTAATGATGGCCACTTATTTGGGAAGATGTTTCACCAGATTTTGGAGTGTGGTTGTGGAGATTTGTGTTTATTTAGCCAAAAGGGTGTTCGTGTAGGGTGAGGAGGCCTGAGGTTCGGTCAGCATTTCAATTAATCCCAAAGGTGTTCAATGGGTTTGAGGTCAGAGCTCTTACACTCCTACCCTTGTAAATCATATCTTTATGGAGCTTGATTTGTGTACAGGGGCACTGAACAGGAACAGCTGGAACAGGTTTTGGTCTCATAGTTTAAGTAAAGGGATGATTAATTGCTACCACATCCAAATATACAACAATTGAGTGCCTGCAACTTTGTGATAACATTTTGGGGAAGAACTACAAATGGCAGGGGAAAAGTCAGGTGTCCCAATACTCTGCGTTATGCTAAATAGATCGATGAACAACTAGCAAATTATCTCAAAAGTAATGGCATTCTAATGTGTTTTTCGTTTGGTTTTTTTTCCTCTGTTTAGAAGTTTAGCAAATAAACATTAACAGTTTATACTAATGCTCATTTTAATGCTTTATCATCTCTAAAACAACATATCTACTTAAACTTGTGTGCTGGAAGCTCCACATAAACAGATTAAAGCATGTAATTGTGGATAAAGTGATGTTTATTTAACATTTATGCAAGGAGTCTCAGTGTCAGCACTTTGTAACAGTTAGAGGTACAGCTGTAACTAGAGTTTCCTAAATAGATTTTTTTTGGTTGATGTTTATTAATAAATAATAAAATGTGACTATTGGAAAGTTACTGGGGTGCTTCATCACATCACCCCACCGTTCGTTATTTTCACTTCAGGACCAAACGTCCTGATAAGGTGAATTTATGTTTTGACAATAAATTAAGTGCTCTGCATTATTCGGTTTAAACAAAAAATTGCAGCAGACACTATTTAACTGCTTATATGTGACAAAATGTTAAAATGTTTCCACTCACAAATGCGCAAACATTACAGCCAAGTCATCGGACAAAGCAGGTGGAACACAGGTTAATATACCTTATGAAAATGGAAACTGCATACCAAAGTTAGTTTGTAATCGGTGTGGCATCCGCAATCTCTTTTTTCTCTTTGTAACAATAGCCGGGTTTTAAACAAATTTATCAGCAGTGGAATTGATACTCCGTGTATGAAAGGATTCAATAACATCCATGCAAACAAGTAAACACATGGCAATAAATGCTTAATTCATGATTGATTAAACTTTACTGAAACTTTCTATCTACATAGCAAGGAAAACAACACATAACACTACATTAACAGAATAATGATTTAATATTTTACATATTTTAAGCAATAAATAGACCAGTGTATTATGTTATAACAAAGTATAATATAGAAATATAGAAATTCTTTGAAATCAAACAGTGCAGCAACTTATCTTAATTCTGAGGTAACTGCCTTTGAATGATGCAAATGTATTTTATTCTCATTGCACACTGTTTTGGGTCATATTTATTATTGTGATATTAAACGAAATACAGGACGATCAAGCCGCTATACAACATTTTGCTCAGCAGTTCTAAAATAAAGTCCAATGATCTGCCAGTAGAAGACAGTTTCAAGCTTTACATGAGTTCATGGAGTTAAACAAATATGTTGATGTTGGCTCGATTATGTTGCATTTGTTTTATCATAATCACAATGAGACATGTTAGGTCAATTCACTATATTATATACTTTTTAATAGACTTTTTTTTCTTTCTTTTTTTTAACTGCAAACAATTAATCGTCCTTATACAATAGAATCTGCTTGTATAATATTACCACCTTTTAAAAATCCATGCTACAGTTGACTGTTCATTTAAGCTGTAAATCTATCTTGTTAAACGAGGAACAGAGATTCTTGCTCCTGTGCCCATAACATTTGAAATGCACTGCTGCTGGTGTTAAAGCCTGGACAAAAAGTACACAGCACATTGTCTTTTCCTGGTTACCTTCCTGCCTTTGCAATCATTCCCAATTGCAGCTGACATAATAAAGTCTGGAGTTGGATCACACGCTGAATCCTTTGGGTCCATTTAAAGGCCTCGGGTTCATTATTCAGGCAGGTGTCTTCCTGTCCAGCAGGAGAACTCTCTGTAGACTGGCTTTACAACTCTACAGAAGAATACACAGTGGGTTTGCATTATTACAAATAGAATGACAGAGTTGCCCTTTTCAGTTAAAAACGTAAATGCGCTTTTTCATCACAGCGCTAGACATTATATATATGAAACGTTTTGTATTATCCATTTTTTTGTTTTCTTTCTGTACTGTTAAATTTTGAACTCTGATTGGTCAAAGGTTTGAGCAGTTTTGAAGGTTTATAAAGAATACGCTTGTATAATGCATTCTTGTTTCTGTAGTTACAGCTTATTGACAAACACCATGCCAAATGTTCCGGATAATTTAAAGCTAATAATAAACTGTGTCAGAACTTTGCATCAGTCAAGAGTTTAAGCTGTAAATGTAACCATTTTTTGACACGGGAAATTCTACAGGGCAGACTTAACCACTGGCAGGCTGTGTGCTTTCCTTTTTATGTCTTATTCCAATAAAGAGAAACGAATGTTTCGGTGAGGACATTCTTCTTTGTAATAATGTAAATAATAACAAACTAACTATAAAAGGATAACAGGTGGTCATTCTCGAGCGCACAGAAATAGCAATAGTTGTCAACTTATATAGGAAGAATAAAATACTTCAGGACATGCTAAAAAATAACCAACCACAAAAGCACACATCTTGAGAAGATTGCTTAATTCCTAAAAGGCTTATCTGGCAGGGAAAGCAAAAAGGGAATTTTGATGACAAGACCAGATATAAAGTATGTGGTGTGTGACGTTTAATCAAAAAGTGGTGTAAAAAAATCAGATCATGCAGTTGAATATTTTACATGAGAATATGGAACTCTAAGACAGTTATAATAGTGGCTTTAGAAGTTATAGAGGTGTATAGATGCTTTTGGAGTTTGCTTTCTGGGAAAAAAAAAGCAAGTTTGACAAAAATCCTGAAGAGCAGTCAGCATTTTTTAACATGCTAATTAAAATTTACTAGTCAATTTTCTTATAAAATTCAGTGTACCCAAAACTATTTTTAAGCAGAGTTCTCCCCCAAAAATTTTTATTTTTTTGTGTGTGTCTGTTACTGCATGTATTATTTTTTTTATAAAAAAAAAAAAAAACTATTCTTTTTTTCCCCCATTTATATTCTTGACCTACTTTAGATCTGACCTAGAAATATGCAAATGAGAAAATAACTAAATAAAAAATTACCATTTACTCTCAATATAATATAAATTAGGGAGCAACATATTTGGACAGTAAGATTATTATTGGATAGCCATATGGCTACAGAACAACCAAATGCTTTAAAGGCAAGTATACTAAAAACTCAAGTGTAAAAATCAAAAATCAAAATGGAAAAAAATTAATAAAAAAAAAAAATCAAAGACAACTTGATGCATGTTCACCATTCACACAAATACAGCCATGATTTTCCATGATACCACCACAATTTCAAACAAATGGTTCAATTAGATTCTAGAGAGCAACCCTATAGTAGGCATGGTCCGACGTTTCTCAGATCTCACTCCGTTGGTACGAGCAGTTAGTGTAAACCTGCAACCTCTTATGTAGACATTGCAAAGAGAAAAATTATTTGGAATGAATGTGTTTGCTTTGCTACTCTGCCAATGCAAGTTTTAAATCATAGAACAAACTAACACAAGCACATTTCACACAGATTAATTCTGTAAATAAAGGGGGGAAAACAAAAGCAGTCCTTCTATTAATATTTTGTCTGTCTTATATTATGTACCTTATACAAAAAGGGACCAGTGAAGAAAAGTTTCTGACATTTTACCTTGCTGTGACATTGTTTGGATTATTTCCAAAATCTATTCAGGTAATCTGCTGTTTATATCTACAAAAGTTTAACCACTCAGTTCTCCCTCTTTCTGTTCAGTTTTGCTACTAGGCAACGAGTTGCTTGTTGGAAATTCTTCCTTGTTCAATATCTCAAAAGTTAGAGATTAAATGTAGGATTTGTATGGATTTAGCCTTTCTACTGCAGCACCAGTGATGAACCGATTACATTTAGGCATTGTTCCAATCTTGTTCAGTGGTATTTAGGTTATACAAATTAGTAAGAAACATGGCATGACTTCCCCAATCGAAACCAGTGCTGCAGAGTTCTACTTGTTTTTTCTCATTCAATGTTCACGCTAATTCTGATGTGTGCATACTGTGAGCAGCAGACAGAGAGGACAGTAAGATTAATGCATTTTCAGTTTTGCATCCTAGATCTTTAGGACAGAGGAATTTATGATTTCTGACAAGCTGCATTTTTTTTTTTCCCCTTTGGTCAAATTTTTTGAAAAAGGCCACTGAGACTGCTTGTAGCTGCTATAATACAAGCAATATCAATTATCATAAAAACTAAATATCTTGTGGATGTTCTATAACAAATCTAACTATAAAGGTGTAATCATTCTCAAATCATTGTGCTATACGTAGAATAACATCTCAGACTTTAATGTTAAGATAACAAGAGAATTTCTGCTTTATATAAAAAGGTATTTTTTGTACACCACCAATGTGGTGGCTTGAATCTATCTGCTTCCATACTCCAGTACATTATAACAGGACTTCTGAATAGCCTTTTAAAAAAAGAACTCATTCCAAATATTTAAAAGGATTAAAAAAAAAAAAACGATCCAAAAGTCATATTTTTAAAAGCAGCAATGCCTGACAGAGTGGACATCCTCTACAGTGACCTGCCAGCAGTGACAGATAACATCTCTAATTATCAAAAATGACCAAAATTGACTTGTCACCCTGACAACAAACACACTGGGGAAATGTGCAATTCCTGCAAGATTTTTCAGAGGTTATGGGATTTATCAAAGCCTGTCGACATTAACAGCATGATAAAAGCACCTACTACTAGGATTTCCCAAATATTCTGACAATTGATAAACCATAAAATCTGATTGAGGTATTCAAATAAAGACCAGGAACTGGTGTATTAAATATTATTTTCTTATTCTGACCCGAGTTTGTATTTGTTTTTAATCAATCAGCAGATGTGGATCTGTAAAGGTATAGAAATGTCAGGTTAAAATGCAATTAGTATTCCTGCTGGGCAAAAAAATAAGTAAATATATAAAGCTGAATAAATAGTTAGATTAACAGATAAACAGACAGCTATATAAAGACCCACGTAAATAAACACCCACATACAATCCGGAGAGAGAAAAAGCAAATAGTCCGTATTATTGTGGCCGGATGTGATGGGGTATGAACATAATGCCCACCGCAGTAGACATGCTCTAGAGTTGTTGACATTATGCAGATGGTTTCCTTTTAGAGCCTGAAACGGTGCCCTCCTGCTGTTAACGTGGCTCAGTGGGGATCACATTCATTGTCCATTTACGGAATGGAAACATGGTTACTGCTGCCATTCATTCATCTAATAGATGGATTTCAACTGAGCTTAAGAGGTAGGAGATTCATGTCGTGTGGACATGGCAGAGCTTTAAAAGTCCCAGAATTGCTGCACAACAATAAAGCTTATGGTAGAACATCGTTTTTATTATAAATTGCTGAAATTATGGGCTGTAATTATTGAATTCATACATGATTTTCAGTCCCAGACAAACCGAAAGGTTGGTCAGTCAGCATCAAGAATAGCAAACAATATGGATGGGTCACTTTTCCAATTAAACAGAATTAACGTTTGTTGTAGATGAAAACTTCATCTACAAATGCATTTTTCTAAACATTAATCTAATTATGTAAAAAAAAAATATTGAAGTGAGTGGCACAGCTGTGATTTAGAAAGGTCTCAGCTGTGGGACTGCTTTCAGACATATACAAATCTTTTAAACTCGTCCAAAAAAGTAATCACCACCTGGATTTAACTGAGCAAGTAAGTAAGAGACTCCTATTTAATAATTACTGCATGGATGATGATGATTCAGCTGGCAACAAGTTTTTTTTTTAACCCTAACTGATGCAGTGAGTAGCTTCTCATTTCTTAAACAACCATTTTGACACATCCTGTGGTCTGAAGATTGCTAAAACTACTAAAATTGGGTTAAGAACTGTCCAACGCATTACTCAAAACTGGAAGGATAGTGGGGAACCATTCTCCTTAAGGAAGAAATGTGGCTGGAAAATAATCTTTAATGATTGTGATCATTGATCACTTAAACGTTTGGTGTAATCAAATCGTAAAAAAACAACAGTGGAACTTACGGCTATGTTTAATAGTGAAAGTAAGAGCATTTCCACACGCACAATGCGAAGAGAACTCAAAAGCTTTGGGACCAAGCTTCAATTTGCTAGGGAGCATAAAGATCTGGAGCAAAGGAAGAAGATCATGTGGTCTGATGAGTCCAGACTTATCCCTTTTCCAGAGTGATGGGTGCATCGGGGTAAGAAGAGAGGCGGCACTCCTGCCTAGTACCTACCATACAAGCCTGTGGGGGCAGTGTTATGATCTGGGGATGCTGCAGTTTGTCAGGTCTCGGTTCAGCAACGTTATGTGTCCAAAGAATGGGGTCAGCTGACTACATGAATATACTGAATGAGCAGGTTATTCCATCAATAGATTTTTTTTTTCCCCTGATGGCACGGGCATATTCCAAGAGGACAATGCCAGCATTCATCGGGCTCAAATTGTAAAAGATTGTTCAGGGAGCATGAGAGATCAATTTCACACATGGTCTGTCCACCACAGAGTCCAGACCATAACCCCATTGCAAATGTTTAGGATGTGCAGCGGTCCGATCATCAATACAAGATGTTGGTGAAAAATTACTGCAACTCTGGACAGGAACCAATGTTTGACATTGCAGAAGCTTATCGAAACGATGCCATGGCAAATCAAAGCTAAAGGCAGTCCAACAAAATATTAAAGTGTGTGACATTTTTTGCACGGGCAGTATATTATATATATATATATATATATATATATATATATATATATATATAAATAAACATCAGGTTTTTGAATATATTTTTGTTTATGGTTATTTGACCCGAACCTAGTGAACATTATTGAATAGGCAATATGTATTTGAGGTAGAAATACTCACCTCATACTGTGTTTGTGTCAGCAACATCTCTGATATCAGGTAAACCTTCGTTGGTATTTAGTGTGTTCAACCGCTCCATTTCATCCCTTTCCTTTTGTTTTCTTCTCTTTTTCCGATAAAGCCTTCTGCTGAGAAAATTAAGCATTGGATTTTTGCTCAGTGTAGTGCACAGATCAGGGGTCTCCAACCTTTTTGAAACTGAGAGCTACTTCTTGGGTGATCAAATTAATGTGAAGGGCTACCAGTTTGATACACACAGTTTTCAGTTTGATCTGAAATAACAAATTTGCTCAATTTACCTTTTATTATATGTTATTATTAATAATTAATGATATTCATCTATGTAAAGACACTGATCATGTTAATAATTTCTCATAATAATTATTAACAATGATTTAACAAAGTAGGAAACTAGTATGAAAGCTATTTTTGGAAAAGACCCGCAGGCTACTCATGTGGTCCTTGCGGGCTACCTGGCGCCAGCGGGCACCACGTTGGTGACCCCTGGTTTAGATTGTATTCAGATGAACTGGTCAAACAATTGTGTTGACAATTATTTTGTTCTATAATGTAAAATCACATTCATATTGATTTAAAAATGCATGTAAATATAATATGTAAAACATATGCATAATTTAAAATCAGTATGTGGATTATGTAAATAATATGCATATTAGTTCTGGGTGCAATTGTCCTTCGATGAGCTGCTTCATGGGAATTTGCAATTCGTATTGGGTATAAAAATGTTATTATTGTCCACCTAATGCAATTGCACTGGTTAAACACCAGATGTCTCAAACTGTGCTACATATTAAATACAGAGAACATGCACTAGTTACACTGTTACATGATCTATTTATATCAGCTCCTTGTTCCTGCAATCTAAGCTGCGCTAGAAGAAAGCTGTAAAGCTCGGACAATTTAGACATCGATGAAGCTCTATTTCCTGTACAACAGCACAACAGATGCTGCTGTGAAGCTCAACACGTTTCAGTCATCATTTCCCCCAGTTTGATGACTTTGTTTATTTAATAAACCTTTGGCGAGAATTCATAAATTGAATGTATTAATGTATTTAAAAAAAGCGAATGAGTAAATTCTGTTTAAAATGTTCAACCTTTGTATGATTTATTAAGCTTTATAAAAGACCAAAATGCATTTAATTATTATACAGAAATAAAATGAGTCCTATTTTTTCCTCTTGATTTTGATTTTTTTTTCATTAGATTTTTTTGAAAACTGAATTGAATTGTGGCTCATTAAGGCAGTATTAAAAATCAAACAGAATCATGACAAGTTCATCACTGTATATCTAATATAAGTAAATAAGAAAATAAAAAAAATGTTAAGGCCATCAAGAATTTTATTGGTTTAAAACATTAGAGGAAACTAGTAGTGGGTTTAAATGAAATAGTATGTAAATTTATGTTTATATTAATTTCATACAATATTTTAAAGAGTGCTTCTGTAAATGAGTGTCTTCTCAGATTCATGCGTATATGATATGAAAATAAGAGACAAAAACCTTAATTTGACTGCAATGCTAATTAAAAAGCTTGTTAGAGACCAACTAATGCAACAGTTTCATGCTTATTTTTGGTAAGTTTCACTGATTAGATCCTGTGTATCTGAATAAATGCATAATGTAATTAATCTAGTCCTGAGCCAGGACCAATAATCACCACATATTCCTGTTTCCAACCCCTATAAACCGGAATATCAGCATTCTAAACCCTCGGTATCAGCCTCTAATGTGTTTGGAGCTGGAATTAAACACAAATATGTGGACTGACTAGGATCTACTGAATACCAACAGCCTGCATATATTCTTTTAAATTACAGATCAATACTGGCCACATTTAATCTGATTAAAATGGCTGTTTTAGAAAAAATAATAAATACAAAATTTATTGACAATGACCATGATTTACTGCTCTGTCTTATCATAAATAGAAATATGAGACGAGAGGAATGCACTATTCAGATTAAATTGTAGCTAAAATAGAAAAAAATCTAGTTATATTTATGTGATAAACAGTAAACAAAGCTACAGATCAGCAGTTTTATGTAAACCTTTGTCAATAACCCCAGCATCTGATGTCTGACAAGAACATGAGGCACGTTGTAAAAATATGTTTACTACACTAATAAAGATAAATGTTTGTGGCATGCAGACTCACTGTGCACAGATGCATATAAAGACAATGATGAGAAGGAGAATGACCAGTCCAGATATAATGCTAATGATGACTATTTCCCTCCGTTCACCCACCAACCAGCCGAGATCCAAATATTCGCACCTGGCACCGATGTATCCACTTTCACATCTGTGTGATAAGCACGAAAGAGATCAGTACCACAGTATGGAGAATGCAGAAGAAGAAGAAATGCAGAAGAATGCAAGAGTTACTAAACAATGACAAAAGCAGAATGAAAAAGCAGACTATAAAATCCCTAGGATTGTGTATTTGAGTTTCAGGTATAAACCTGTTCTAAGGTAGGAGTCAAATCACGGATTACCTGCAGGTAGGCGTGTTCTGCTCCTCCACAAAACGGCACATCCCATGGACACAGTAATGCATGTACTGATAGGGACAGTTTGAGAAATGGCCGCTCCACTGCGGGACATACTTTATTTCTGTGCAGGAGAAACAATTACATGATGATGCCAAAGTGAATGTAAATTTGTCGGTATAATAAAATAATTTTTGGCACAGTTCTCTAAAAGTAAAGCTCACATAAGTGCTTCTCCATTTTCCTTTAAATTCAAGCCTGATTTGTAGTTTGTATGTTAATTTGAAAAATATAACATTGTGAAACCTGAAGCTTTTAATACTAAAGACTTGTACTAAAGGATGAATGTCGCAGGATCTGATTACAGTGGCATCAATGATTGCAATATGATAGGCTAGCTCATTGTAGGACGACTAGCTCTTATATTATATGCATGCTTTCAGGTATTATTATGCAGTGATCCCTGCCAGGTGACACTTTTTTGTTACAAGATCAGCTATGGCTCACTAGCATAACTAGCAAATTGTTAAAATCATTTTTTTATTTATTATTCTTACATTTTGGCACCCGAGTTCAATTTGTGAATGATGACAAATTTCTGTGCGTTAATAACCACTACTTAATATGAAGTTTTAATCAAATATGAGCTCAGTTTGTCCTTCCAAAGTCAAAATATTAACTACTGATTAAATAATTAATCACTTCTGGGTGAAAACTAGTGTTGATAAATGTGCTCTAAGCATAATAGGTTACTGGTTTTAAGCGAGACGACGCCTGCAGCTATGACTAACCTGGTACATTAATACATTTCACACATTCAGTCCACATTTGTTTAGTATTTAGGGATTAAATTTAAGTACGTTTTTATCACAGCATTAATATTAAACACTTATTCCATTTATTCTCTCTGACTATGATAATTCAGGTAATTTTAGAATTTAATGCACATCTGTAACATTCTGCTTCACCCATTCTTTTGCTTGTAGACTTTGACAAGGATTTATAATGCAGGCGAGTGGTCAGGTATGAAGACTGCATATGGTTAACTTTCTTTCGGCTTCTCCCATTAGGGATAGTATTCATGATCCGCATGTTTGATTTGGCACGTTTTTATGCTAAATGCCCTTCCTAACGCAACCCTCCCCATTTATCTGCTCTTGGGACCGGCACTAAGAGTGCACTGGCTTGTGCAACACTAATGGCTGGGGAAGGTTCCCTGACCGGGAATCGAACCCGGGCCGCAGAATATAAATGTATTAAAAGTGCATTCAATTCAAGTGAAGCAAACATAAATTATTACCAGTATTTCACTCAGCTAATAGTCTGTTCTCGTGTGTTTAATTAAAATGTACACACAAAAAACAAACCAGTTAATACTGCTTGGAGTAAACCGAATGCATGTTACCCATTAATGAACGAAATACAAAATCTTACAGCTATCTGGAAAAGTGTAAACTAGCCTCTGCGAAAATATTAAAGGAAGGAAATAAAGCATCCTCTTGTGTATTTCCAAGTAACGTTATAAAACTTTAAGTTATGGGTATTAATTTTTTTTTATTATTACAACCATCACATCATATTTATACAACTCTACACAAGAATCCTTATCAAAATAAACACTAGTTAGGATACTCATTTCACACATCTTAGAACATGAGCTAGGACTCTGGGGGGAAGATTGTATGATACAGCCTTTATAATAAAGAGAAATTATAAAAATAAATGACTAGGCATTATTTGAACAATGTGTCAAAATGTTGTGCTTTGCTTTCCACTGTATAGGAATCGATCAGCAAAAGAGTGAATTCAGCAAAAGAGTAAAAGCACTGGCTCAAAGTGCCAAGTCTGGAGCAGATAATTGCAAATGAACAGGGAGGTACGAGACCAGGATATTTACCTGTGCAGTTGCTGCTGTTGTCATGGGGACCACAGGACACGGTCTTATTCGCCGCGTCCCTCGTTGTGTTCCATTCAGCCTGCGAGTATTTGCATAGGGCAACTACGAGGCAAAAACAAAAAAGGTGGCACAGTCTGAGCAATAATCCATATAAATCCTCAACACAATATCTAAAGGTCCAAGTTAAATGAAATGGACTCGAGGCTGAGAGACAGAATAAAGAGCAACACCAATTAGCAATACTTTTGCCATCATTCTCCTGCAGCAGATAATAAGCTAGCAGTGGTCACATTGCATGCCATAAATATCCAGAATATAATCAGCAATCTGAAAACAGGTTTTAAAAAGTTGATATTTCATCTCCACTGAATAATCAGCAGGTAGGATTAAAACACAGTGCTGTGCTGATATAGGCAAATATACAGTGACTGTGTACAGTTACTGTTACCCACCTGGAGCTCATAGGTTTCTATAACAGTGTCTCTCATAGTATTTTATTTTCCTAACACAACATCTTTCCATTGACAACATTTATTTATATTTATTAAATCAGTGAAGTGCCGGTCATACAGCTTTAGTTACAGATAATGTTGTGAAATAACTACAAAACAAGTTATTTCTTGTTATTACTTGCACTTTAGTTGCTATAAACGGCACCCTCCTATTTATTATTCTGCCATTTTTATAATGAAGTTCAATTTCTTTGGAACAGCCAAAATGAAGTTGTTTATCATTTCAGAAAAAGGATACTAATCTGGTTTAAAGATTGTCAGTCAAGAAAACCTAAAACCATTTTGAAAGTAGGCTTTTTATTTTATTTTAGGAAATATATACATTGTCTCAGAGAGTAAGTCAGTGTGCAGTTGTAAGAAAATATGTGCGGTCAAACATCCAGTCTGTTCAAGCGGTTTGATGTTGATATTATTGCCTCAGGGTGTCACTTTAGAAACAGGTAATTTAGAATTACAGTTGTTTTACTGAACATTATGCCTAGTGAGATGTAATATACAGGATTACATAATCTATATTTCCTGGCCTCTTTATTAAGAACACCTGCACATTCACACAGTTATCTAAATCAGCCAACCGTGTCAGCAGCACAGTGAATCAAAACATGCATATACATTATACTGACTAAAATTTGCTCATCCACTGGGATTTCCATTAAACGAGCTTTAATTTTATACAATATTGTGCACCAAAGTTGAAGGAATCATCCATTGAGCATCAGACAAGCAACTCAGGAGCACTGCAACAAAACTAAGCAAATGCCAAATAAATATGGAAGAAAAAGTTGTAAAAGTTACAGCACGCTTAAAACTTTTTTGGAAACAAAATAGTCTGGCCTGGATTATCAGCAGGCATTTTGGTACACACACTTTTTACACACCCACACTGCACCACTCCCTACCGCTTTCATTCATGTGCAGGAAACAGCACAGACCTCCTAATCAAAAGGAACGTGTTTTTTGCATGCTTGAGAATTTCTTTGAGCTTTTAAATATTACCCTACGTTACACGGACCTTGCTGGTGTGTACCAATGAAATATGTCCAATCGGCCAACGGAATCTCACCAACGTTTTGTATCATGATCTAAAAATTCAACTTGTCTTGTTTGCTGATGTGATCATTTAGCATATAATGCATATAAGGCATATAATAATAAAAAATCTGGAAGGAATCAAGGTTTAAAAGCAAAGTTATTCTTTCCACCGCAAAAGTGGATTTTTTCCAATTTCAGAAGTGTTTTATTCGTCCGATTGCAGCTACAAACCATTAAAGGCGAGTTAATACCCATGATTCATTGCCAGAAAAGCTGTTATACATTGCTGATGCTCATACATTGTTATACACTGAAGGTATGAAGCTGCTGCTTGCTTGATTTCCGTCCTTTGCTGTGGTAAATCTTTTGTTCAGAACCAAATTCTGAACAAATGCCTTGTTAGTAAAGCGCTCAGCACACCTTACTATGAATTGCAATTCATACCAGTATAACTCAAACCATTATACAACATGTTCTATTTCTCATTACGTCACAGAATAATCCACAGTATTACATCTTATTAGGCCTAACCTGTACGAATGGGCTTCCTGTCTTAAATTTACAGAAAACACAAAGGTTATTTATGCAAGTAGTACATCCTTTCTTCCAATATAAGTATATATTAATAAAATATCTAAGTTTAGAAATAGATTATATAGGTAATAGATAATATAGGTCACAGAAACTACCATAAATATTTATTTATGACTAGGATTATATAATAAATCAATTTACTGCATAAATATTTAAGTTATGTTAATGTAGGGAAAGGAAATTTTCTCACCTGTAAAAATCCCCAGCAGCAGTTTATGTGTCTTCTCCATCGGTTCCAAATCAACAGTTCATTTTCAGGTCAGGTCACCACTTTCTCTCTATCTCTCTCTCTCTCTCTCTCTCTCTCTCTAACCAGGACACTAATAAATCGCTTTCCTCACTAATTCTGGTCTTCCTGCGCTGCTCTACCGGCGTACATAAGAAATTAGAGTTATAGAAGTTAGAGTCTACATGCTCAGCGCGGTGAACTTCACTGACTTTCCTGAGGTAAATGTTTTAGCCGCGTTAGCTGGCCTAGTGCGGAGCGCAGCGTGCACGCGCACACAGGTTGGGTTTCCCCACAGAAAGGGGGCGTGGCCTGTGGAACGGGTTTGGACACACCCACTACTGAACTATTAATAACCGGCCAAACATGGAGCACATTAACCACAGCGTCTTTCTTTCATTACATATAAATAAAAATTTATAAAATGAACCGACACGTATGGAATGTTCATATATATTTTTAAAATAAACAATAATTACATTTCGCAATACTTTTTGATTGGAACATAAGTAAATATTTTCTAATTAGTTTGACATGCAAAGTTATTATACTGTTTTTCTTATAAGGGATAATTCATTCGACTTCATTCATAAACTGCGCGCGCAAACAAAAAAAGGGAAAGAAAGAAAGAAAGAAAGAAAGAAAGAAAGAAAGAAAGAAAGAAAGAAAATGTAGAGAGAAAATGTATTATTTATTATACCTATTAACAATAATTACTTGATTTTATTTATTATTATTATTATTATTATTATTATTATTATTGTTATTATTATTGCTTGCTGCCTGCTGAATGGTGTATATACAATACTGTGCAAGGTTTTAGGCAGGTGTGAAGAAATGCTGTAAAATAAGAATACTTTTTTACATTTAAAATCTAAATCAGATCAATATTTGGTGTTTTATGCCCTTTGGCTTCCAACCTGTATACATTCTTACACTTGCACACTTGCACAAAGTCAGTGATTTCTTAGGATCTATGAAAAGTGTATGATTAACCAATTATACCAAGCAGGTGCTAATGATCATCAAGGTTGAAACAGTGAATAAATGAAACAGGAACAGCTGTGTAAGTGGTTTAAAACAATGAAAGGAACAGCCAGACTCTGCTTCTAAGGTGAGGTTGTGAAAGTCAGTTTCATATCACAGGACATACACATTGGCATGACTAAACAACGCAAGACGATTCGAGGTAGTTCTCTCCCAGGCAGAGAAAAAAATCAGTGCACGGCTTTTCCACTGTTTTATTATTTCCTGGCTTTCACGCATCACAGCTGTAAGCTAGTCTATGGAGCTAACAATGAGCAAAGCAGAAGGCAACAAGAAGTATGGGGCTAACGTGGATGAGACAGAGGGAGTCAGCAATGTAAACATGATTGAGAACAGAGACATTCCTGATCACCTGATCATCATCATCTTTTCTGGTGGTTGTTCAGCCTGAATACATGCATTAGAAAACAACATTTGAAATTCTCTCGTATCAATATATTAATATAATGTGAGTTCCAGTTACGGGCCTGACATAAAAAAAGAAGTAGTAATGGCTACTTTTTACTTAAGTACATGTCAGAGACCAAACTTCTTTACTTTAACTTAAGTGAAAAAATGTAGTCAGTACTTTCACCTTTACCAGTCTTTTAAAACATAATTATCTGTACTTTTACTTAAGTGAATTATGTGTGTACTTTTGCCATCTCTTCTCTCAGGCAAAGATTTCAAAGATTTTCAGGATGTTTCAAGTTGTAAGATGTGTTATTCAAGCTTTTTTGAAAAAGTACAAAGATACACAATGGTCAGCCAAGAAAACTTAAAGCAGAAAGAGACATATAATGTACCTACCTTCAATATTAAAAGGATGTCCAGCAGTGCAATCAGCAAAAAACTAGTGAAATCCAATGGGACCCATGTCTACAATCTACAATCTGGAGAAATCCAATGTGAACACAAGGCCGATTTTTGCAAATGAAGTTGGAGATTTGTTCAGGATTAATGGTGTTCTCAATGCTAAGAATTACAGGCTGATATTTATCCATCATGCAATACCATCAGGTAAGCATTTGATTTGCCACAAAATTATTTTGCAGTAGGACAATGACCCCAAACATACAGTGAGTGTCATTAAGAACTCTCTTCGGTATAGAGAAGAAAAGTAGTCCTGGAAATGATGGTTTGGTCACCACAGAGCCCTGATTTAAACATTATCAAGTCTGTCTGGGATTACATGAAGAGACAGAAGGATTTGAGCAAGCCTACATTCTTCAGAAGATCTTTTGTTAGTTAGTAATTTAGATACAGCAATTAGTACTATGTTTGAAACAACCTACCTACCTCCTTCAAAAAGAAAAAATGATGCTATTTTGCAGGCAAAGGATGATCACACACAATATTTATTTGATTTGGATTTCTCTTCTGTTCCATTTTGTTAAAATTTTGCACAGTACTGCAAACTATATACATACTTTATCTTTATAAAACATCTGTAGAAGTCTTCATAGAAGTCTTCTAATTGGTCAAAAGGTATTGATCATTCTGTTAACAGCAGCTCTTACAATAGCACAGAAGTGCTCTGTCAATAACATATCAAGACACTTATTACAAAATGTTGTCAATTCTTATGTAACTCGTTCACATAGACTTGACCATCGAGGCTACTTTAATTAAGTGCTGAAATATGTCCTGTGCTATATGTATCAATGTAACATTGTAAGACCGCTCTCAAGAAGATGAAATCCAGGTTTAATTACTTTCCTGTAATTAGAAAATTCTTATTTTTCTTCATCACCTTCCCAATAATGCAATTTATCTCTTGTAATCTCTTGTATAAGATAAAATCCATTGTGCGCCACACAGCTTTGACACTGCAGTATTGAGGATGAGTGTATGAAAAGTTTGCAGCCACATGGCGCCCGTTACTGAAGCTAAGAGCTGGAGGGTAGCTATGTTGCCCTGAGCTGCCCGTTTAGAATGTGTGTTTGTGTAGCTAACCAGCAGGCCACAAGCTCTTTCCCATGAGACTGAGAAGATGTGGAGCTGGCATGACCTTAACACCAACAAGCCAGACCTTGTCTGCACAACACATAATGAGCCCCTTAGACTCAGTTTGAAATTTCTAGATGTCAGATTTAATAAATCATACATTTAATAAAGCATCTTACAGGAATATGAAGAGAAAGATAAGCCTTAATTATCCCACTTATTCAAGATATGATTATGATTGCTTGATAAAACTTTAGGCTTGTAAATACAACTTGTAATAAACTTTTAGAATTACACATGGCATTATATGATAGATTAAAATCTCAGCATGAACTGCATGCAGAATGCTATAAATGTATGATACACAATATATGTATGAGACTAAAGCAGGTAGTAGTAATGTCTGCTTTTTAGTCAGTAATTCAACTTTTACCACAGACTTTTAAAACATGAGTATCTGTACTTGTGTGTGTAATTTTTGCCATCTCTGGAGTAAACCTTCTTTTTCCCCATCCTATTCCCTCATGCCGGACCGTTGTATAAAGCATTTCACTGCATGTCGTACCCTGTATGTATGTGTATGTGATGAATACGATTTGATTTGATTTGATTTGATTTGATTTGATTTGATTTGAAACCAAGGTAGTCATAAGAAACAAAAAACTAAATCCACATAAAAGTTTTTGCTGCAGCACTATTTTCAGTTATTGTATTAAATTAACGCCAGACTTTATTATCATTAATAATTTATACAAATAATTGTATAGGCACATTTTATGTAAGCGTATACAATTTGGAAACACCGCCACCTGCTGGACAATAATACTATCCTCTAACTTCTAATCGCTGAAAATTTGATCACTGTTTGATTTCGAAATATTTGCAATGTTAAATAGTATACAGTCCTCTTCAAAGTATTGAAAAAAATAATCAAGGTTGATTCTTGAGTTTTTTGTCTAAACGAAATGTGTTAAAGCTTAAAATATATGCAGAGGGAAAAAAAATCTGTGTCTGATATTTCTTTATAACATTATAACATAGCACTTTTGGTGGCAGACAACCCAATTTATATTTATGATTATTTTTTGAACAAAAACATAGCAAATTAATGTAAGTAACACATTTATCTCTTGGTTGCAAAAACTGCATTAAGTCTGGGATCTACTGACATCACTAGACTTTTGCATATTCCATTTTTATGCTTATCCAGGCTTGTCTTTCAGCTTCTTTCAGTTGTTATTTGGTTTCAGAAGTTTCTCCCTTCAGTCCCTAATTAGGAGGTGACATGCTGCTTATTGGGGGCTGGTGATTGACTTGTCCAGACTAAACATTTCCACCTTTTCACTGATTAATTATTTTGTTGTATTATGTTCATTGTCTTGAAGAAGGATAAAAATCCTTTCAATTAGATTGGATGCAAATTGGCAGATTTCTGTACATTGAAATCATTGTGCATTGTGTTCTGTACACGGAAATCATTCTGCTGCTACCATCATATGTTACATTATCAATAAGAATTAGTAAACATGTTCCATAAGTAGCCATGCATTACTTCTAACATGCCTGATTGAGAAGTATGTATGTTTTAGATCATGATCATTTCGAATAGAGCCTTTTTTAGATCCTAAGTACTTTTGTGGTTCATTTTCTTATTGAAGAGCAGTCAGCATTTAATTCATCTCAAAGGTATTTAGTGGGGATGACATCAGGGCTCTGTTCAGGCCACTTAAGTTCTTCCATGCCAATTTTGGCAAACCATGTCTTTATGGCCCTCAGTTTTGACCCATGGGCACTGACATACTGAAAGAGGTTTGGACCTCTCAGATCTCTTACTTGAAAAATATACATGTATCATACAAATACATTCTTGTAAAATGCATTGGTGTCAGTTTGTGGGAAAGTAATATAAAGAAATATACTTTAGGATGGTAACTATTATGCAGCTTTATAAGAGTGCACTGATACACTGATCACTGATCACACTGATCAGTATATTTTATTTTCTACTATATCTTCTATATGTTTTTTTTTTTTTTCATTAATTCTATAAATTACCAACATTAAATACACATACTTAAAGAAATCCTTACCAGTGCAACATGCATTTATTCATTTATTCTTATTTTGACATTTACATTTACAGCCCTTATACAGAGCGACTTACAATTATCACCTTCAGCAGATATGGGGTTAAGGGCCTTTCTTAGGGGCCCAGAAGTGGCCACTTGATGTGGCTGATTTGAACCTTCGGAGCCAAAGTCGAATACTTAACCACTGTTAGATTTTTATCATGCCAAAACAAAATTTTTGGAGAAGTTTTCCATGCGATCTACGATGCTTGTTGTGCCTTTTCTGATCAGGGAAGAATCACACAGCACACAGAAATGTTCTTCTTCAGTTTATTGCAGATAACAGACAAGTATATACACACACTGGAAAAAAAAACCTAAGCTAAAACTGTTCTGATTGGGTTAGAAGACATAGTAACCAGAGGTGTGTGAACCCAGACAAAGACTTTCTGTATACCTTACATACGCACATTGTAAAGATCCTATAGACACTAAACAGACAACATAGGAATGTGTTTAGAGAACCAGTGTGAGGCCCATCTTAACTCTAACAACCACTAAGCTTTCACCTCCTTAAATCTAAAAAGCAATATTAGAAAAGGAGGTTCTAAAACTATTTAAGGTTCCCCTAGAAGGATAAAAACCTCAGGTTTTTAGATTAAATTTTTTAAATCTAATTATTTTACAGAGCAAGTAACTCTATTACACAGTTGCTATCCATCTGAATTGTATACAAATGATTGGATGGTTAGATAGATATAGATAAGAATAAAATTAAACATCTTATGTGACTGTAATGCTATATAAAAGGTAATAATAATAAAAAAATCCTACTAATAAAGCAGTGAATTCAACATAAAAATATTATGAATTTAAAAAAGGGTGATAGGTGATCATTTTAATATAATCACTGAAGGCACATCTACTCCTGTTTATGATATCATGACTTTGTTCATACTCTTGGGTCTCAACAATGACTTTCCAGTTGCCTTCATCAGATGGTGCTTTATAATTAGTTGCCTAAAAAAATCAAACCTCTCGGGTGAGATTCGCAATTTTGAGGTTAATTATAGACTGTGTTAATGTTCTCTTGATATATACAAAGCAGATGGTGCCATTATGAACAAATGTTTAAAGTTATACAGCGATTTTATTTGTTAACTTCCCTGCATGTTTATTTTACATTTATAAAATGAAAACTTACAATGTCAGACTATTCTCGAATGTGCAGTGAATAGTTCATTAATGTGTGTGATTGTGTGAGAGCATCTTGATAGAAGGCATTAATACATTTTTATTTATCAGCAGCTCTAACAATCATTTTGATCAATTCAGATGTCTATTGCAAACAAACCACATAATTCAAAGCCTATAATAAACTTAATAAACATATTTTTATTTGCTTTATATAAGTTAAGTCTAATGATAAATGTGTTTTTAAATGTGTATGTATATTTAATGAGGGGTAAGGGTATAAATCCTATACACAATGAAGGGTAAGGGTATAAAACCTACATTAATTAAGTCAAGTCAAGTCAAGTCAAGTTGATTTCTGTAAAGCTGCTTTGAGACAATGTCTGTTGTGAGGGTAATTAGAGGGTAAGGGTATAAACCTACACTCATTAAAGGGTAAGGGTATAAACCTACACTCATTAGAGGGTAAAGGTATAAATCCTATACTCATTAAAGGGTAAGGGTATAAAAACGATACTCATTAGAGGGTAAGGGTACAAACCTATACTCATTAGAGGGTAAGGGTATAAATCCTATACTCATTAGAGGGTAAGGGTATAAATCCTATACTCATTAGAGGGTAAGGGTATAAATCCTATACTCATTAGAGGGTAAGGGTATAAATCCTATACTCATTAGAGGGTAAGGGTATAAATCCTATACTCATTAGAGGGAAAGGGTATAAATCCTATACTCATTAGAGGGTAAGGGTATAAATCTATACTTATTAGAGGGTAAGGGTATAAATCTATACTCATTAGAGGTAAGGGTATAAATCCTATACTCATTAGAGGGAAAGGGTATAAATCCTATACTCATTAGAGGGTAAGGGTATAAATCCTATACTTATTAGAGGGTAAGGGTATAAAAACTATACTCATTAATGGGTAAGGGTATAAACCTACACTCATTAGAGAGTAAGGGTATAATTCATATACTCATCAAATCAAATCAAATCAAATTTTATTTGTCACATACACATACATACAGGGTACGACATGCAGTGAAATGCTTTTAACGACGGTCCAGCATGAGGGAATAAAATAGGTTAAAAAAGGGGAATAAAAATATAAATATAATAACAAAAATTTAAAGAAAAATATAGTAAGAAAAAGGCAGATAAATAAAGATATAAAGATATCTAAATATGTATGTATATATACATACATATACATATATACATATATATACACATTCACAGAAAATGTTTATGGCAGTGTGCAGTTAACCAGTAAACAACAGTAAACAGTAAACAAGTTAGGCATGTTTTTGATTGTCCTTAAGTGTCCGTGTGCAGTAAGGTGTGGTGTAAAGTGTCCTTGTGCGGAATGGTGTGGTATAAAAAAAAGAATATAAGAAATATGAAATAAATATGAAAAAGAAAATGAAATTATGAAAAGTGAAAAGTAAAGTGCACTGTGCTGTGCAAGTCCAGTGTATAATATGCCGTAGCACGAAAAGTGTGATTGTGCAGGGAAAAAGGGTGATGATGGAGAGTGGGCCAGTTTTAGATCCTGGGTGTTTCCTGGTTTAAACACCGAATGGCCTGCGGAAGAAGCTCCTCCTCATTCTCTCTGTGTTCGCCTTCAGGGAGCGGAAGCGTACAGAGAAAAGAGTCCATTGTTGGGATGGCTGAGGTCCTTCACGATTTTCCTGGCTCTGGTCCTGCACCGCGTGCTGTAGATGTCCTGCAGGTCAGGGAGCTTGGTGTGAATGGTACGTTCAGCTGAACGCACCACCCTCTGGAGGGCTCGTCTGTCCTGCATGGTGCTGTTCCCGAACCAGGAAGTGATGCTACCCGTCAGAACACTCTCAATAGTGCAAGTGTAAAAAGTCTTAAGCACCTGAGAGGGTAGTTTAAAGTCCCTTAAGCGTCTCAGATGGTACAGACGCTGCCTGGCCTTCTTCACCAGGGTGTTGATGTGACAGGACCAAGACAGGTCCTGTGTGATGTGAACACCCAGGTACCGGAAACTGTCCACTCTTTCCACTGGAGTCCCGCAGATGTTTAGCGGTTGGTATGACCGCTCCTGCTTCGTGCTGAAGTCCACGATCAACTCCTTAGTCTTGCTGACGTTCAGGAGAAGGTTGTTCTCCTGGCACCATCTCTCCAGGTTTTTAACCTCCTGTAGGTAGGCCGTCTCGTTGTTGTTGGAGATCAGGCCCACCACAACGGTGTCGTCAGCAAACTTGATGATGGTTGTGGAGTTGGAAGTGGCCACACATTAGAGGGTAAGGGTATAAAACCTATATTTGATATAGGGTAAGGGTATAAAAACTGTACTCAATGAAGGGTTAGGGTACAAAACCTACACTCATTAGAGGGTAAGGGTATAAATACTATACTCATTAGAGGATAAGGGTATACAATCTATACTCATTAGAGGGTAAGGGTATAAAATCTATACTCATTAGAGGGTAAGGGTATAAAATATATACTCATTAGAGGGTAAGGGTATAAAATCTATACTCATTAGAGGGTAAGGGTATTAATACTATACTCATTACAGGGTAAAGGTATAAAACCTATTCTCATTGATCGAGAAAGGGTATGAAACCTACACTCTTTGAAGAGTAATATTATAAACCTATAGGTTATAAAACCAATTCAATTTAAAAGAGCAAAGTTATAAAACCTAAATTCACTTACATTTTTGGAAATTTCAGTTAACAATAACAATCTGACCTAAACCATTCTAAAAAAAAAAAATATTTGTTTATATTTAATATAATTTTATCTCTATTTGTTTATGTATTTTTTTGAGGATTCCTTTATCTTCGCATTGCAAGCAGTAGTGTACAACGTTCATTGACATTTTGTTCACAGGACACAACTGGACACATGCCATGTAACAGAACTTAGGCTTTACGAGTACAACCTCAGAGCATAACAGCTAAAAAGCCCTTTTACTTTATTTTGAAATGTGATCAAATATTTTTTACATATTTTGAAATAAGTACATGATTTTGTATGAATTAAATTGTATGTATTTTGTATATAAATAATGAAACATGTCACTAGTCAGATTTTAACTAAGAAGGTAAAGACTTTCTCTTCATTATCTAATTTATCCTCTGGAGAACTCGGTTCTTGTCCAACAATGTGTCCATGTATGGACCTTTGGCCTATGTACTGTTCCTGCTGGACCATTCTTGTACCCAATAACACATTCAGAGCCTCTCCCTCTCACTGACAGCTGCTATATTTAAGCTCAGCTTTTTCACCATGATTTGACACAATCTTTCAGAGAGCAGCATCAGTGCCAGAGGAAGATGGTAAAATGGCTTTTGTGAATAATTTGTATATTTTAAATAGATGTTTCTATACATAAAATTATGATTTCTTTTTCGAACTTTTTTTTTTTGAGGTTTAAGTAATATAACTCCATTTCAGGCCAGCAGGAAGACTAAGAAGAAGGAAGGAGGTGCAAAACGTGCTCAAAGGGCTTCTTCCAATGTGTTCTCCATGTTCGAGCAGACTCAGATCCAGGAATTTAAAGAGGTATGAATTTTGCTTTTACCAGCAGCCCAGAAAACACTCAGGGATTCCCCATGCCCATATTTCAACATTCCACAATAAATCTTCATCCTATTGGGTTAGATTTACATTACATTTACATTTATCGCATTTGACAGACCGCCTTAATAATTACATTCTAAAAATAATTTCCATCTAAAACTGTTGAGGAAAAAATGATTAGCAATCATTTTTCTTAACATCCTCTGAAGAAGTAGGTCTTTTCACCACCTTCGTGCCAGAACAAAACAGGACTTGATTTCTTTAAAAATCTATATATATATTTTTTTATGTTTTAGAAATATAGTATTATATATGATATAGTACTGGCAATAAGAAATTGTGAATGTTATGTGTTAGACTTAAATTAGAACAAATTAGTAGTTTTTTCTTAAGGCATAAAATTGCTACTATTATATAAAGGCATTTTGTTACAGGTGTGTGAATGAGAGGGAGAGCAGTGGAGTGGTGCGGTTGCAGGGAGAAGAGGTGGAGAAGGTGGATGAGTTTAAGTACCTGGGGTCAACACTGAAAAGTAATGGAGAGTGTGTTAGAGAAGTGAAGAAAAGAGTGCAGGCAGGGTGGAGTGGGTGAAGAAGAGTGGCAGGAGTGATTTTTGATAGAAGGGTATCTGCAAGAGTAAAAGGGAAAGTTTATAGGGACCTTTAATGTTGTATGGTTTAGAGACAGTGGCATTCAGTAAAAGACAGGAGGTGGAGCTGAAGGTAGCAGAGCTGAAGATGTTGAGATTCTGAGGTATAATGAGAGAAGCGGAAAGAAGAAGTTATTTTGTGACTATGCGAACCCTTTAACTGCACAAACCCTGATTGTACTGACTGATAATGTAATCAGAGAATAGTAATTTTCTTTCATGAATCTGTCATTAGAGGATATTCCCTGTATGATCTGACATGGAGAACAAATGTTATAGCTCATTCTATAGAATTCAGTAGGATGGAGAATAATAATTCATATAACTGAATAATTTCATATGCCTCATAGTGCTGTTTCAGAATCATCTTAACTGTAATAATTGCAGGGGCGATTTAAATGTTTGTGTCAAATGTAAACCTGCAGCATAAAGGGTCAAAACTAATTTGGGTCAAATTTCCCAAATGTTTCACAACAATAAGATCACTGCTGAATGTTAAGCATCATAATGAGGACACTTTAAAAGAGTATTGATTGGATTGATATCAACTTAATTCAGAGTGTCAGTATTAAATCAATGGTTACTAAATATATGAAGTTTAAAAACTTAATCGTGCTGTCTAATAGCAATGACCATTTTCGGTGATTTCTCTTTGGTGCAGGCTTTCACGCTTATTGATCAAAATAGAGACGGTTTCATAGACCAGGAGGACCTTAAAGACATATATGCATCTTTAGGTTAGTGTGTTTGTATTTTTAATAAAATGAAACATTGTTCAAATAATTTACATGCATTAAACCAATGTTTCTGTTTAATTTACATGGTTGTTCCAATCCACAGGTAAATTGAATGTCAAAGACAATGAACTGGAAGACATGCTTAAAGAAGCCAGTGGTCCAATCAATTTCACAATGTTTCTTACTCTTTTTGGAGAAAAACTGCATGGTAAGTAACTAATGTGCCAATAATTAAGCAAAATTTACTATACTATATATATATATATATATATATATATATATATATATATATATATATATATATATATATATATATATATACTGACTAAAACTGAGCTACTACATTGCATTGGTTAATGCAAAGTAACGTAGAACTCAAGATTACTAAATGAATAGTTTCCTGTAATTTTGGATTATATTTACACTAAAGCTGTAATACAATTTCATAGTGTCTTGGTTTTAAATCCAGATTTGTGACCAGTCTTTGTCTTGTTATAAACTTTTTTAAATATCTGAAGACACAAGATCATTTTAGACACCACCAGAGACATAACAATTTTATGACAATGTACTACTTGATGTTCAACAATGTTTCATCTCCTTATGTTCAAAACAACATAGCAAAAGTTCCTGTAATGCACAGTTGTTTGAGCCAAAACAAATGCTAGTTTTTATTCATTTTATTTATTGACTTATTTTAGTTACTTTAAACAGAAATTTTAGGCCAGTTTAGGAACAAACTCCAACCAGGAAATTAACACATCACCATTCTGTCTTGGTCTTGCCATGAATTTGGCCATTTGTGGTATTGGTCTCGTTTGCCACCTGTTGTACTCGGTCATGAATCATTTTACTTAATGTGTATATGAATCCAACATAACTAATGCAACTTTAAAACAAGTAATTTTTGTATATCTGACATTTCTACATGTCTGAATATTCAAAGTTAAACACCGTTGTCATCCTCATCACTTCCTGCTTGCTAGTACAAAAAAAATATGCCAGTATAAACAAACTACAGACAACCAGAAAGCCTCAGCTGTTTCATTTGTATAATTTCTTTGTGTATCAAAAACAAGAAAAAAAATAATTATATGTCTCTGAATGTAGGTACTGACCCTGAGGACACCATACTTAATGCTTTTAAGATGTTTGATCCTGAATCAAAGGGATACATACACACAGCTGAGTAAGTTAGCATTATGCAACTGCTATTATAGAAAAATAATCTACATCTTATGATCAATGAGAATCAAGCATTTAAGTGTTTTTTTAAATAAAATGTTACCCTACATTTCCAGATTACAACACATGCTTATGACACAAGCAGACAAGTTTAGTGCAGAGGAGGTAAGGCATCATACTGATCATCTGCAAAATCTTAGAAAAAAAATTCTTGCTTTGGGGACATTTCTACACACACATATTATGCTGTGCTTTAATGAAAGGTCCGTCAGATGTTCCAGTCTTCTAACATCGACACAGCAGGAAACCTGGATTACAAATCACTCTGTTACATCATTACACACGGAGAGCAGCAGGAAGAGTGAAGAAACTACATCCATGTGTTATTCCTGCTGCTGTTTACTTTGTATACCATCTGCTAATAAAAAAAACACCATTGCATTTATCAGTTATTAAATAAAATGTTTTTACTGAACTAAATGCTTGTTCTTTGTGAACATCACTGAATAAAATGATTACTAGTTCAGATTACAATACAAAAAAAATGGAATTCATGATGTATAAAAGAAAATAAGTGCATAAAGTCTATTTACTGAGTATTGTTCACCCCTTTAATTGATATTATTTATTTCTTTAAAAATAAATTGAATGTTGTGTTTTTCTAAATGAAACTCTAACTTGACACAACACCTATAGCCTAATTTGCACAAGCTTTTGAAGTAAAAAAAAAAAAAAAAAAACACACAAAAAAACAAACAAACCAGAAGGTCCGCTTGTCATTGCTCTGACCATACGCTGCCCACACTGCAACAAGTTGGTTTGTGTCATCCCAGAAGGAAGCCTCTTCTGAAGTTGACCCACAAGAAAGCCCACAAACAGTTGACAATGTTCTGTGGTCTGATGAGATAAATGTGTTTAGCTCAGATGGTGTTCAGCATGTGTGAAGACGGCCTGGAGAGGAGTACCAAGAAAATTGTGTCTTGTTTACAGTCAAGCATGGTGGTGGAAGCATCGTGGTCTGGGGCTGCATGAGTGCTGCTGATACTGAGGAGCTGCGGTTCATTGAGGGAAACATGGATTCCAACATGTACTGTGACATTTTGAAGCAGAACCTGATGCCCCTCCCTTCAGGAACTGGGCCAAAAGGCAGTTTTCCAAAATAATAACGACACTAAGCACACCACCAAGATGACAACTGCCTTGTTGAGGAAGCTGAAGCTGATTGAGTGGCCAAGTATGTCTCCAGACCTGAACCCTATTGAGCACCTGTGGGGATCTTCAAGCAGAAGGTGGAGAAGTTTCATGTGTCTAACATTCAGCAGCTCCATGATGTCATTATGGAGGAGTGGAAGAGGATCCCAGCAACAACCTGTGCAGCTCTGGTGAATTCCATGCCCAGGAGGATTAAGGCAGTGCTGGATAACACTGGTGCTCACACAAAATATCGACACTTCGGACATATTTTTGACAGGTTTCCCCAGGGTGTATTCACATATGTTTGCAGTTATTTTAACAATAATGACTATGTTAAGTTATTTTTCAGATACAGTAAATCTGTACCGCTGTACAAACTCTAAAATATATCCAACTTTCATTTATATAGTATTGTCCCTTGAGAAGATATACTAAAATTGTTGCTGAAATTAGATATTGTAGAAATAACCAGATCTTGTATGGCACTTTTCAGAATCTAGCATTATTTGACCTCCGTGATAGAAAAAAATACTAAAAAAGGCTAAAACGCTACTTTCTAAAAACAGTTAAATGAACAGGTAGCCAAAGAAAACATACATAATTAAAATTAATAATACCAAAATGATTTTGATGCAAAATATTTCATTTAATAGTATAATAAATCCTTGTAATTTGGTAAGTAAAATAGAATTCCATCTGGGCTCATTTTGACATCAACACAATTAAAAAAAATCATTAATATTGCACAAGACAGAGCAAAAAAGCAGCTTCACTTTCACTTGTATCAAAAATAATTATTTGAGGTGTAACTAAGAATCAGCAGTGCGTGATAATCTCAGAAGAAACAATCCTACTGGCATAAAAAACACGCCACAGTCAACAGTCACTTAGGTCATGTTTTCCTCCAATCTGATATTTGAGTATTAGCAGAACTTGCATGATGTTCTGTATTCTGCTGATGCTACCTTGTTTGTATATATATATCAAGGTAACATATAAATCAAAATAAATAAATATTACCAGTGCAATTTTTAGATTCAAGTCAAAATTTTCAGTAAACTTTCAGAATAAAATCCTCAGCACACAGGAGAAGCAGCTTGTTTCAGCACGTAAAATGCAAAGGATAGAGCTGGAAGGTTGAGATGTTCCACAGGAGGAAGTTCAACTCCCTGCAGTGGTGGAAGAGTTCTTTCATCTACCATCTTCAGCACATCACCGTTCATCCTGACAGACCTGCAGATTAAAATGGTTTAATCCAAAAAGAACAATTACTAAACGTGCCAAAGGCAAATAAAAACCAAGTTCATACCTCCTGACCTGTAAGTCATGCATGCACAGAAGATGAACATACTATGTGTCTAAAACGTCTTTGTGAGCTCTATGAAGACATGGTTTGTCAATGTCAAGCCCTGATTAGAGCACTGATCTCAACCCCACTTTTTTTTTAACTTATGCATTAAGTAAGGGAGCAGGTTAAAAAGAGCCTGGAGAAATGGAGGTATGTGCTGGAGAGAAGGAGAATGCAAGTCAGTGGGAGAAAGGAGGTGGTGAATGTGGATAAGTTTAAGTACCTGGGGACAACAGTGCAAAGTAATGGAGAGTGTGTTAGAGAAGTTAAGAAAAGAGTGCAGGCAGGGTGGAGTGGGTGGAGAAGAGTGGCAGGAGTGATTTGTGATAGAAGAGTATCTGCAAGAGTGAAAGAAAAGTGTATAGGGCTGTGGTGAGACCTGCGATGTTGTTTGGTTTAGAGACAGTGGCATTGAGTAAAAGACAGGAGATGGAGCTGGAGGTAGCAGAGCTGAAGATGTTGAGGTTTTCGTTGGGAGTGATGAGGATGGACAGGATTAGAAATTAGTTTATTACAGGGACAGCACATGTAGGACGTTTTGGAGACAAGGTGAGCGAGGTGCGATTGAGATGGTTTGGAAATGTGCAGAGGAGGGACATGGGTTATATCAGTACCCCATGAGGATGAGGATGGAGCCATGAGGATGGAGCCACCAGGAAGGAGGAAAAGAGGAAGACCAAGAAGGAGGTTTATGGATGTGGTGAAGGAAGACATGCAGGTATTTGGTTTGAAAAAGGATGTAGAGGACAGAGTAGTATAGAGACGGATGATCCAATGTGGCGACCACTAATGGGAGCAGCCGGAAGAAGAAGAAGAAGAAGCATTAAGTCAGCAATAAAATCCAAAAAGATTAATTACATCCCACAATTTTACACTCAAATCAGGTGAATTCAGTTTTTTCTGGTTACACATAGTAATAAATTAATAAAAGACAAATTAATGCTATTTAAAATAAAAAGAATACATAGTATTTAGCAGATATAAGCCAGAATATTGGAACAGGCAATAGACCTACAGAAAGATAACTACTGTGTATTTTGGTAATTGGGTGAGCAGCCAGTCAATACTGATGTAGCTGACAATGCCAAACAAATGTTCATATTAAAAACAGTGTGATTTTTATATTTGCTCATTTGGCACAAAAAGTGTCTGTTCCCTGACTTATTTTATTATTAAATTTAAAAGATTAAAACGTAAAGTCAACCGGCATGCCATCACTGTGTCTGTAAACCAAATGAAAGTCTTTCTATTCTTCCTTGTTGCTAGGTCACCCACATTTTGGGTTGTGAAATTGAAATGACGGAACAGAGATCAATCATGAACGCACACAAAATGAGAAATGCACTAGTGTCTGGAACATTACCTGGAGCGGAGGCCATCTATGCCTGCCTCAGCTGACTGAAGCACAAATACTTCCACTGTGCTGTTGGAGATTAGTGCCGGCAGCTTGATAACCATTTGCTTTTTGCTCAGGTTTAAGGCGAACAAAGTGACCGCACCTTTTCTGTAACTGGAACTGAGGAGAACAAAACATTCCTTATTTTATTTTAATATTGGATTGGTTAGAAGAAGTAAGAAGCTGTAAGAAGGTGTAAACCTTTTGTAAAATAAATACAAAAAATGTATAAACTACCCAGTCATGTTTTTACTCCTTAATTCCTGGACATTCTGGTGTGTGTACAGCTTAACGGAAAGTTCATAGTGGAGGCTCAGAATGTTGTACCTTTCTTTGTTGGTGCAATGAAGATACACCCGTAAAAGTTGCTTATTTGTTGAACTTGGCAGAACCTGTATTTTCAGCACTTCAGGTCCTACGAGTCTTTTATACAAAAGCGAAAGCCAATAATCCTGCCACAAACACACAGTCATTCAATTAAAAACCCTGATTCAGACGTCATACTGCATGACATTGTAAACTCATAGTTAATGAGTCTATGATGTGGCAAATTATGATGTACACTGGCGATCAAAATTAGAGAACAATTTATAAACAATTGAACAATTCTGAAATATGTCATCTTCACTGCTCAACATTTGAAGGAGTTTTTGTCCTGTCTATAACATGCTACCAGAACACCTTTTCCACAAATTAACTAAGGCATTAAAAAAATAAACATTATTTTGCAGAAAACACACTGATCAAAATTAGAGAACACTTTCAGATACCTCCCAGTTATTGGTGTTAATCTGGTACCTGGTGCTAATTTCCTTGATTATCTGTCAACGCCTATTTAACTGGCAGCCTAACTTCCAGTTTCACTGACTCTGCTAGATGGTGGGCCGTTCTAAAGTGACTGAAAGCTTCCGGCAGCGGGTTGTCCAGATGAAGGCCAAAGGGATGACCCTATCAGCCATAGCAAGACAAGTTGGTCGTTCCAAATCTGTGATTTCAAGAATATTGAATCTTTACAACATCACAAACTCATTCAAGTCCGCCAAGAAGGCTGGTTGTCCACGGAAGACAAATACAAGAGAGGACAGGATACTGCGGAGGATCTCAATGGGCAATCGTTTCCACACTGCAGCTGGAATTGCTCACCAGTTCAGCGCTGAACAGGGTAAGGATCTGTCTCGTCATACAGTGTCTCGACGTTTAAGAGCATTTGGACTGAAAGCCCACTCTGCAGTGACCAAACCTCTCATTAGCAGAAAGAATCAGAAGGCTAGACTAAGCTTTGCTGAGGAGCATGTTGTGTGGACAGAGGAGAACTGGTCCAAAGTTCACTTCAGTGATGAAAGCAAGTTTAATTTATTTGGGTCCGATGGAAAACATTATGTTCGACAAACTGGAGAAAGACTGAACCCAAAGTGTGTAAAGAAGTCAGTGAAAAGTGGAGGAGGAAGTGTCATGGTTTGAGGCATGTTTTCTGCAACAGGAGTTGGGCCTCTTATACAGCTACATGGCAGAGTGAATGCAAATGTTTATCAGAACCTTCTTCAACAGCATATGGTTCCTTCCCTGCCTTCATCACCCGATCAACCCGCAGTGTTCATGCAGGACAACGCTCCATGTCACACAGCAAAACGGGTAAAGCAGTTCCTTGAAACTGAAAACATTGAAATAATGACATGGCCTGCCCAGAGTCCTGATCTCAACCCAATAGAGAACCTCTGGAAAATCCTTGGTGACAAAGTTATGGCCAAGAAACACACTACAGTCACCGAACTGTGGAGGAGACTGGAAGAAGAGTGGACCAAAATCACACCAGAGCAGTGTGAGAGACTAGTGCTGTCCTGTGCTGCAGATGTGCTGAAGTCATTCAGAGCAGAGGCCTGTACACTTCCTACTAATTGCTGACTGTTGTAACCTTCAGAAAATTTTGTTGTAATCTTTTTTCATGCTACAGTCATTGTTGTTCTCTAATTTTGATCAGTGTGTTTTCTGCAAAATAATGTTTTTTTTTAATGCCTTAGTTATTTTGTGGAAAAGGTGTTCTGGTAGCATGGTACAGACAGGACAAAAACTCCTTCAACTGTTGAGCAGTGAAGATGACATTATTTCAGAATTATATATAATTAATATATAATAATATATAATATAATTAAATATAAAAAAAAAATCTATAAAAATGATTTTTGGTCTCTTCATTTTCATTTTATCCTTAGGGTATACAATCTTTAAAAATTCTGCATGCGTCATCAATTCTGGAATGGCATGATAACACCAGAAATTAGTGTTATTATTAATATTATTATTATTATTATTATTATTATTATTATTATTATTATTATTATTATTATCATCATCAATACTGTTACTATAATAACTTAAAAAAATCTAACAGTTATACTAAATCTTCAAAAATGCATGTCAGTATCCAAACACAAGCTTATTATGATTTAGTGTTAAATATCGCTGAACTACCAGCACTAACAGAACACACTAAAATAAATCACACCACTTGGGGATGCTGACATTAATTTACATGCAGATTGTATTATACAGTATTATAAATAAATAAATAAAAATGTTATAAATAATAAAGCTGCATTTTACATATAATAAAATCACCTCATGCTACAGTGTAAATTCGTATAAATTTATAAACCGAACAATATGGTAATGAATGTTTATGTGGCCTGAGCAGCAAGTAACCTACCGGAAGTGGCTCAAGATTATTATCCACAAGGTGGTACGTCCCAGAGCCAATTAACACCTGTCTCATGACCACGTCCAACCCCAGCTTAGCTGAGAGACCGAGTTTATCCAACCACCTTTATGAACCAAACACACAAGGATTTATTGAGTATACATTTATAACAAATATAAACATATTCAACCAACATGTAGATCTTCCCTGAACAGTTACACTTAAATTAAAAGAACACAGTTGTATATAATTGAAGGTTGGTGTGGGAAAACATAATTGTCCAACTACGACCTCAATGCCACTGAACACATTTAGAACTGGAACACTAAATGTGTTGCCTGATATCACTGACTGCTCTTGTGACTTAATGAACACAAATCTCCACAATCACAATGCAAATTTTAGTGGAAAGCCTTAGTAGTACTGTACAGATATATTACTAATTTTTATTTTGTAAATGCTTTGTAGAATATTTCTACTAAATCCAGTAGAGTGCAAGTGTTTGCAAATTTTGCTAAACCATACATGCTTCTTTAAACTTTTACTATTTCTACAAAATGCCTCTGGGAATTTAGTGGCCAAATAATAAAAAAAAAAATTTAAGAAAAGAAAACGGTTGGAGGCCTTTAATTACTACTAGGTAGTAGCTTCCCAATTATATAATCATATTTTATATTTTATTCACCTAACTTTACAAAAAAAAAAGAAAAGAAAAGAAAAAAGTTATTTTAAATTTTATCATTTTTATTTTCTTAGTATATTCTTAATTTTCTTTAAAAGAATTTTCCATTTTTTTAAAGAAATATACTATTGTAAATTAATCATAACACAAACCTTGTATTTCCAATATAGATTTCTCAGTCAATTCAACTGTAAACAGTGTTCATTTTAATAAGTGTTTGTAAGCTGTAAAATGAGTTTGAAATGTGACCAGGATATGACCTGATCTTGTTTAAAGACACCACATTACACTAAATCCTTGTTTTAGCTTTGTTTGTAATGTAATACATAAAACCTAATTAAATATTTGAGGGAAAAAAAACAACGAATTGTTCCCTCACTACTGACCTACACTGTATGGACAGCTGACCATAATATTTGTATGTGCCTGTTGAACATTCAACATTTAGCTCTATTTGCTGTTATAATAACCTCTACACTTCTGGAAAGATGTTTCACTAGTGTGCTTCTGGATATATATGCTCATTTAGACACAAAATCATGATTTATGGTGAGGAGGCGTGCGGTACAGTCAGTGTCCCAATTTATCCCAAAGGTTTTCAATAGGATTGAGGACAGGCCTTTAAGCAGGAAATCTCCCAGGGTCTTCTAGTTCAAGTTTGTGGTGATAGTTTGGGGGGAAAAACACATTTGGCTGAAAAAGGCAGGTGTCCCATATAGTGTATTAACAAAATTTCCACACAGACAAATTTAGCAAAACACATGCATATACTCACATAAAACCAGCAACAAAAGAGTCAGAGAGACCAGCTGCACCTCCACCATATGCCGAGCTTGTTTCTCCAAGCCACACTTTTTTTCCAGGAGACAGAGAATGAACAATCTACATAAAGACAAATGTAATGCAATATAAAATTCTATACCATATAATATTATGTGATATAACTTTAGTTTAACCTGTCACACTAATAAACAGATTACACCAAATAACTGTCATCTGCTTTGCATTAAATGTGTGCCTTTGTGTGCTCTTTTCAGCTACTCTGACACATACTGTTTAAACAACATAACCTTTACATTAAACTCAACACAAGGCATTCATGACCTGACTCTGACTGCATAAATATTATGCATACAAAAATCAGAAAATGGAACAGAGAGTATAATGTAACCTCTGGGTATTTTGTGTATCAGCTAGATTACCTGTCCCAGGCATTCCTTTTAGCCTTTAACATCTGCATATCAATCACAGAATGGGCCCCACGGTTTACACTTATATTGGGGTTATTATATTCTTGCGTTTAACTCTGTATCAACAGTAATTACACTTTAAAGGTTTATTAATGTATCTCTTCTGTGATGCTGTCTTTTCTTTGCATGCTTGATATCGAAATTGATATCAAAATGATCTGCTCTTTATTTTCCAAACAAGGGTGCATATTATATGCCAGAATATAACTCTGTATTAACACAAGTTACACTTTAAAAGCTTATGTCCCAGTATATTAATGTAACTCTGCTTTATTGCCGTCTCTTTCTTTTATGCCTAATATCAAAATGATCTGCTCTCTATTCCTCAAATTATGGTGCATGTTATATGACCATGAGGTGTACCGTACTGTTTTTAATACACTTTGAGTAAAACTTCATATGTTCTCTAAACCAACCATGAAACTGCAAGCAGGCCACAAAACGAAGACAAAGAAAGTTTCTCCCTCTAAAAGTTCATACCTGGCTTTGGCCATTCCACCAAAGATGGGTGTGGCTAGGGGACCTTTAAATGTCCTAAACCCCCTCTAATAGTTGCTCAAGAACCTTTATTCGAGACAGGACTCAAACCCTTTGAGATAGATCCTCCGGCAAGCTTTACCTCCAAGAACTTCTCCTACTCTGATCTTAAGGAGGACCTGGCAAAACATCTAAACTCCCTCCTAACAGACTCTTGTTTAGCAACAAAGCCAATGCAAATAACCGTTTTACCAACAATTTAGGTGCGTGATTAAGCTCAAGCCCCTTTAATAAGGTGAATTTGAATTTCTCATTAAGGTTGTGTTCAATTTGAAATTAAAATTGCCATTCCTTTTCTTCCTTTCTCTCTCTTTCTTCTTTTTACTTCTCTTCCTCCCTCTACATATTCTTCATTTCTTTTTATGTATGTTTGTGTAGTTTAGTTCTATGTTGCGTGGTCTCATTCATTAAACGCCGTATTTTCATAAGTGATTGTCTCTGAGTGCTGCTCACATTTAAAAGTCACTGCAATATTTTGATTTTGCTTCATGCTAAATTACTTGTACGGTATAAAGTAAAGGGGGGGTTGTGTCTTTCTTGGCCAGGGAGATAACCCTTCTGTAGAATTAATAAAAGATTATACTGTCTGTTTGGTGGATGAACAGACCAAATAACTGGTATAATTAATTCCATTATTGTTAATTCCAAAACTTCATTTAAATATTTATGGTTAAATATAACCTGTTATACGTACTCATAAATATTTCCCTTTTTGCGAACTAAATTCGCTACAATAACATGCCTCTCTATGACAGTAAACTATTTTGCTCTTTTGCCTCCAGGCCATTTTAAATGAAAGACAAAGCCATAGATCCCAGTAAAGATGAATCCAGTACTAAATCTATTATTGATAACTAATTAGCACAACCATGTACCATGTACAGGTATGATATTAAATTGTATTGTATGTAATAATAAAATATGGAATTTTTACTTGTTTTGGGATGCTGTTTTCCACAATTAGTTATTTGTGATGTTACACTACAAAGCCGTGGTTAATGGCTCTCTCATATCAAAAAAGTATTCAAAGCTTTAAAATTACATTATTATTACAATATTTATAAAATGATTTTATTTCTTTAAGCATACTATGTTTAAATGGAAGAAATCTATTGAGAGTTTGTTTTTGTTTGTTTGTTTTAAAACTACTATCAAAAAAGATTGTTGCAGTAGCTCAGTACCAATGTTTTTGTGGAAAGATTAAAATTGTTGTTGAATGTCATAGCAGGGGGCTCAAACCCCTGCCTTTCCTATTGTTCTGTTCACCAGCAGCTAAACTGAGTCATAGTACTCTACACACAGAAACCCCACAGTGTCCTGACTAATCTTATAGACTGCAGACTTACATAATTCATTTGTTTACACAGAGTCAATTGTCATTCTGCCAGCTAAATGAAATCCCAGCAGACTTCAAGAAAAGCTTTTGAAACACAACAATATATTTTTTGCTAATATCAGTGCGGTGTGGATGCTCCGTAACTACATTTACAAGCATAATACGTTTTGATTTGCAGCTCTGTTATCACTAACCACATTAATCATGTGGATAACCAGGATAAAGTCAGCAGTGTTACCTTGAGGACCTTGTCTGTTTTAACAGCCAGCATATCGAGCACTTTGGGATTGAGGAAATCATCCAAAGATGCATCTCTGCCATTGACATAATAGCTAACAACAAATATAAGAAGACATGCAAGTACAATTAGCATGGAGGCAAAATTGGTAAACAGGTCTGTACACATCTGCATTTGCACATCTGCACAAGCAAGCATGTTTTGATACTTTGAATAAAAAACAAACAACTAATGGATATTATGTGATCCCTACATTTTTTCAGGCTTTAAAAAAAAAGAAATTCTGGTTAATTTTGGTGTAGCAAAGCAGTAATTATCTGTATTAATAATTATATCAACGGAATGTCCTTACAAGTATAGACAAAGGACCGCATGTACGAGGTGGTATAAAAGGTTTCGGTGCTAACTTGCACTATTCTGATCATGTGCATTGCCACATCTGCATTTTCATCACGGACAGTTAGAACAAAGAGCACACGTGAAATTCTGCATGAAACTGGGCAAATCTGCCACAGAGATGTTTGAGAGACATCTATTTGACATACGGTGATGCTATAATGAGTCATTCAAGTTGTTTTGAGTGACGTGCCACTCAGAACACAGAAAGACCTTCAACGAGCTCAACCCACAAAAATGTTGAAACCGTTCAGCAACTTGTGCATGATGATCGTCTGAGAGCAATCCAAAACATATCACTTCCGCACCCACCCTACTCGCCAGATTTGGCTCTTGAGGACTTCACCCTTCTACTGAAGATGAAGGTCCAGCTCAAATGGTCACTGTTTTGACACCACCGCTTAGATCCAGATGCTGTATTGTTGTGCAAAGGGACTATTTTGAAGGTGACGGTGTGTACAGGTAGATAATTTAAGTACTTTTGATTCCACCTCGTATGCATGATTAAGTGTGCATGATACGTACTGGTGCCAGGTACATGCATCAATGGCCTTAGCTCCACTCTCCAAAAATCTACAAAAATATACAGACTCATTAAAGGAAGTTGTGTGCAACATACATCAGTCTTTATGTTTAGACATACAGTACAGACCAAAAGTTTGGACACACCTTCTCATTCAAAGAGTTTTCTTTATTTTCATGACTATGAAAATTGTAGAGTCACACTGAAGGCATCAAGGGCTATTTGACCAAGAAGGAGAGTGATGGGGTGCTGCGCCAGATGACCTGGCCTCCACAGTCACCGGACCTGAACCCAATCGAGATGGTTTAGGGGTGAGCTGGACCGCAGAGTGAAGGCAAAAGGGCCAACAAGTGCCAAGCATCTCTCGAGGAAGTCCTTCAAGACTGTTGGAAGACCATTTCAGGTGACTACCTCTTGAAGCTCATCAAGAGAATGCCAAGAGTGTGCAAAGCAGTGATCAAAGCAAAAGGTGGCTACTTTGAAGAACCTAGAATATGACATTTTTCAGTTGTTTCACACTTTTTTGTTATGTATATAATTCCACATGTGTTAATTCATAGTTTTGTGAACTTCAGTGTGAATCTACAATTTTCATAGTCATGAAAATAAAGAAAACTCTTTGAATGAGAAGGTGTGTCCAAACTTTTGGTCTGTACTGTATATAATTGTAAAATTGTATTACATAAGATTAAAATGATGCATAAAAATATTACATCATTGATTGTAAACAATCAAACTTATTATTTAAGTGTTGTATTAAAAATCTTAAGATTTTCAAAGAGCAGCTAAAATGACTGATCACAGTGAGCATAAGGGTGAAGTGGAATGTTCTATTGAGCCTGCTTGAATGACAGCACTCTTTCTGAGACCCTGACTCTGTTGCCACGGCAAACATTTTGCTTGTAAATCTAGCTTTCAATTACTAGATTAGCTTCCCTTTAAAAGTTTTTAGACATTATACTATCTTTCACTTGCTGTTTTATTAAATTCAATCTCACTTGCTAGTTTGTTCTAGCATTCTTTCACTCAGACTTTTCTGAATAAATATGGTGATTCTGTACTGCAAAACTGGATTAACTTAATAATTCAAGTCTGCTTGTAAAAAATGGGAATTTAGATCCTGCACAGTATATGGGCTTTTACAGTAATCAAATTGCACTGTCATTTGTCTTTTTATAATTTAAATTCTTGAACACTCCAGTTTTTACCTTTGACACACTTCACCATACTGTTAAATGTGTCTACAGTGACTGTCGCAGAATAGCAAATAGCTTTTTTATTCACTTACCAAATCTCATTGAAATTATTTGAAAAGATTATAGGCCTATTAAATCTTATATTTTAGTCATTTTTTGTGTGCAACTTTAATAAACATACAGTATATCATGATATCTGAAAATGTTTTGGGTCAGACATATTGATAGTACATTTCACAGGTGGAAGGTAACATCAGTAACCTTAAAAGAAATGCTACACAACTGTCAAACTTTCCATATTTGTACTCAGATTCAAAAGACTCAATACTTTAAAAATTGTAAATATTAAAATGTAAAATAAAAGAGCTCCTAACCAATGGTTTAGGTTCAAACTATGGTTGGCAGCTCTAGGAAAATTGTTCTTGTCTTGAAGGTTTGTTTTATTCTACATATATTAAATCATATTTTATCATAAGGCTAAACTTCATAAACAAGTTAAAGGAGGTACAGGTGTCTGACCCAGTAAGGAGGTCTTTGCGATGGTCTCGTGGCTGACTGACATCTGGTCCGTACAGACCCGAGGAATTGTACAGTGCTGATTTCTGCAGGATGTTACGCAGATAGAGGAAATCCTCTCCCAACTGGGAACCGGTTAGCCTGATCGCAGCTTTCTTCTCGTAACTGTTGGGTTCTAAAAGTGAAACCAACAGAACAATAAGTTTGAATTTGTTCCACTTAATAAATGGAGCATTTTATGCTTGTGACAGTCAAGGAACAACATTTACAATGAGTATACACAGTTTTTGAGAGTGTCCTTTTTATGTGTGTGTGTGTGTGTTTGGCCATGTAATTGTGGATTCCTGTAGTCTGTCAGTAGCAGGGAGACTGAGGGTGAGTAAGTGTGTCTGTGGTTCGGTTTGAGTCGAAGGCATCCATATTTAGAGGCTGTGTTGGCTGCTGGGAACTGAAATTTTAAAAGGCTGAGGTCTGACACTAACATATTATTATTTCTATAGTAATAGCTCATTCATAGGGACTTATATGTTGATGCACCAAACAAACTGATTAAAAAACATGCTGAAACTTATCATTGACGGAAAAGATTTCTGTCAGTTTTCCAACATGGGAAAATCTTCCTGATAGTGGGGTTTGCAATATCCTTGTAACATTACAAGCTTTTCAAGTGTTTCTTTTTCCTTTTCAACTTAAAAAAAAAAAAAAAGTACAGATGCTGTAACCTACATAATAACAGGAATTTGTGACTAACCACATTAAATGCAACTATAAACAGATAAACTTATAACGTGTCAAAAAAAAAAAAAAAAAGACTTTGGCAAACCACTACTATGTAAGAGGAATACAACATTTCAGTGCAGCTGTTACAGGAAAATTTAACTTTGGTGTGGCAACAAGAACTTAATCTTCAAGTCAGGGGTGGGCAAACTTTTTGACTCACGGGCCACAATGGGTTCTAAAATCTGACAGAGGGGCCGGGTCATACATATACATATACACACATATACTGTGTGTGTATATATATATATATATAATGTAACAAAGGAATTGTATACATTTCAATAATAAGTATTATTTGCAGTAATCATTGTCTGTGCTCAGAATGAACTAATCACATAAATCTCGTGTTCAATTTAATTACTTATTTATTATATTATATTATATTATATTATATATATATATATATATATATATATATATATATATATATATATATATATATATATATATATATATATACAGTGAGGAAAATAAGTATTTGAACACCCTGCTATTTTGCAAGTTCTCCCACTTAGAAATCATGGTGGGGTCTGAAATTGTCATCGTAGGTGCATGTCCACTGTGAGAGACATGATAAAAAAAAAAAAATCCAGAAACCACAATTTATCATTTTTAAACTATTTATTTGTATGATACAGCTGCAAATAAGTATTTGAACACCTGTCTATCAGCTAGAATTCTGACCCTCAATGACCTGTTAGTCTGCCTTTAAAATGTCCACCTCCACTACATTTATTATCCTAAATTAGATGCACCTGTTTGAGGTCGTTAGCTGCATAAAGACACCTGTCCACCCCATACAATCAGTAAGAATCCAACTACTAACATGGCCAAGACCAAAGAGCTGTCCAAAGACACTAGAGACAAAATTGTACACCTCCACAAGGCTGGAAAGGGCTACGGGAAATTGCCAAGCAGCTTGGTGAAAAAGGTCCACTGTTGGAGCAATCATTAGAAAATGGAAGAAGCTAAACATGACTGTCAATCTCCTCGGACTGGGGCTCCATGCAAGATCTCACCTCGTGGGGTCTCAATGATCCTAAGGAAGGTGAGAAATCAGCCCAGAACTACATGAGAGGAGCTGGTCAATGACCTGAAAAGAGCCGGGACCACCGTATCCAAGGTTACTGTTGATAATACACTAAGACGTCATGGTTTGAAATCATGCATGGCACGGAAGGTTCCCCTGCTTAAACCAGCACATGTCCAGGCACGTCTTAAGTTTGCCAATGACCATTTGGATGATCCAGAGGAGTCATGGGAGAAAGTCATGTGGTCAGATGAGACCAAAATAGAACTTTTGGGTCATAATTCCACTAAACGTGTTTGGAGGAAGAAGAATGATGAGTACCATCCGAAGAACACCATCCCTACTGTGAAGCATGGGGTGGTAGCATCATGCTTTGGGGTGTTTTTCTGCACATGGGACAGGCGACTGCACTGTATTAAGGAGAGGATGACCGGGGCCATGTATTGTGAGATTTTGGGGAACAACCTCCTTCCCTCAGTTAGAGCATTAAAGATGGGTCGAGGTTGGGTCTTCCAGCATGACAAAGACCCGAAGCACACAGCCAGGATAACCAAGGAGTGGCTCTGTAAGAAGCATATCAAGGTTCTGGCGTGGCCTAGCCAGTCTCCAGACCTAAACCCAATAGAGAATCTTTGGAGGGAGCTCAAACTCCATGTTTCTCAGTGACAGGCCAGAAACCTGATCTAGAGAAGATCTGTGTGGAGGAGTGGGCCAAAATCCCTCCCGCAGTGTGTGCAAACCTGGTGAAAAACTACAGGAAACGTTTGACCTCTGTAATTGCAAACAAAGGCTACTGTACCAAATATTAACATTGACTTTCTCAGGTGTTCAAATACTTATTTGCAGCTGTATCATACAAATAAATAGTTAAAAAATCATACATTGTTATTTAGGGATTTTTTTTTTTACAATATGTTTCTTACAGTGGACATGCACCTACGATGACAATTTCAGACCCCTCCATGATTTCTAAGTGGGAGAACTTGCAAACTTATATATATATATATATATATATATATATATATATATATATATATATATATATATATATATATTTATCAAGTGCCAAAAGATCAAATTGTTGATTTTTTTTTTTTGCCAGTGCCTCAATAAACACAGCAGAAAAACTGAAGTTCAGTTTCAGTAGGAACAGTGTTGTTGAACTCCTAATTTTGCCAGTTCATCAAAGTCTGGAGTAAGTTTTGTTGTTGCAATTCTCAGGATAGATCCGAGGTGTTTGTCAGAAACTGTTGCAGTTTTTAAAGAGTATCAGATTAAACTCTCTTAAGAGAAGAAGGGAGTATTGCACGCGAACAACGTCAATGGAGCTTAAGTGCGACATCTTTAGGGGAAACGTGGGCATTACAGGGGAAAGGTAAATTGAACAATGTTTACCTGTACCTACTTTAATAGAATTTGGTCACGTTCGGCAGGCAGGATTAATAAACCCAACGGGCCGTGTGTGGCCCATGTCTGCTTTAAGTAGTACTGCTAAGAACTTTTACTAACAATTTAAAATGCAATAAGTAACGTTTCTGAGCAAAAATAAAAATACTTGGTCTCACCATTGCCCAGCTCCCAGGACATAATATATTTTCGTCGCTCGCAGTAATTCAGCAGCAGCTCAGCATTCTGACTCTCCCAGACATTTTCAGGAGTTCGTAGTAGTGCATTTAATCCGAAGATCAACTCCAACCCCGAGCAATTTACAAACGAGTAAAGCAGATCCACTGCATGCCCTGTAAAAATGAAAAGGTAGTCAACAAGCAACAATGAAATATACACAGTTCTCTTCTCCTTTATTCTAAATCCAGCTAAATCTTCTCATCACCGTAATGTTTTTACATCAACAATATTAAAAACACCAAACTTTAGAACGCTCCCCTGCCAGAGTGTGTAAAAGATGTCTCTTTGTCCAACTGCAAAAATTGCATAGCTCTACTTGTGGGTAAAAATGATGACAGTGCTGTGCTTCAGACACCCACATGTCCTTGTTACAGTGTGTGATGTGTAAGAAATATTTTATTATTTCAGCAAAAATGAAGCTTCTGCAGTTTCTTTTCTCCTGAAAAAAGCTGACTAAAACATAATTCAATACTAATGTATATCTGTTTGAATTTTGAAATATGAGCAACAAACACTGAATTAGAATGAGCTCCAGTGCTTGAATGATCATTTAGAATAATTTTACAAAGAAAACATTTTTTTTAACAAGTTAGAAATAACAGAAATGGTTAAAAAAAAAGGTATTGAAATTTAACAATTGTCTGTTCCTTTTCAGGTCTATGTCTTAAACCCAGAATGCAGAAGTTCTCTTTTATCAACCTGATTTAGGTCACATGAGCCTGACTACTAAACCAACCAAGCTAAACATAAATATTGTATTACAATCTTTATTTATATTTTATAAAAGACATTTTATTAGCATTTACATTTATGTTTTTAATAGTATATACAGCAGTCAGAGTGCCATTGTAGATTGTGGCTATACCTAGAAACTCATGTGATGGCAGAATGCAGAGGGTTGACCTGCTTACCAGAAAACTTTACTTGCTTGTATTTTCTCTGCACATCCTCCTGGCGTAAGAATAATGCCTGTAACGCCCAGTCTCGCTTCAGCTTTTCCTCCAGCACTGGTGGCAGCTCAAATTTTCTACATGCAGTTCCTACAAAAAGAATCCCAAAATAGTCATGTCCAAGATTTCTGCAATGAAGCAACTAAACCTATTCACTGTCAGTTAAATCATTTTATGGTTTTATTTATCACTTTTATGCAAGTGAGTGCATTGCAGTAGAAGAAATGACCCCATGGGATTTATGGTCAGCAATTCAATGTCTTAACCACAAATCTACAAACTGCATCAAACTAAAGTTACAATATACAGTATATACAGTATATATATATATATATATATATATATATATATATATATATATATATATATATATATATATATATATATATTCTATTTTGCTTCCTTCACTGCACAACTATTATTTACAATCATTCTGAATTATTCACTATTATTTGCATTACTTGCACTAGTGAAACTTTACATTTGCATTTAAATTTGCAACATTTAGCAGATGCCCTTGTTCAGAGCACAAAGGTGCTTTAACACTTTAACACTGGACCGAGCCGATCTAACTCTGGATTGGAATATATGTCATACATATCTATCCATCCCTTCTGTTTAATTCATGTATGTGTTTATACACACACACACACACACACACACACTCACACACACACACTTTATATATACATACATATAATATTTTTTATGCTTAACCTTTAATACTCTGTAGTCAGACTATATTTTAACATAATTTTATACCTTTTTTTATTTATTTTTACTTTACTCATAATTTAATATTTTAATTGTATTTCTTTTTATGTTTACAAGTTAAACATTAAAAAAAGCATTTCACTATATGTCATACACTGTGTGAATGTGTATGTGACAAATACAATTAGAATTTGAATATATTAGGTCTCAAAATGCTGGGGAGAGTTTTAAGACCACCGTCTATTTTTCAAAAAGAAACATTTTGAAAATGTAAAATTAAATGAATCATTATAAACTAATATTGATTTTAGACACTGCATATGCAAATCAGTGTACAAAGAGTCAATCAAAAGTAAAATGCAGAAACCTTAAAAGAATGAATACATTTCTTTTGTCACATTTTGAATTGTATTTAACTATCTGTAGATGCCTGAAAAAAAAAAGGAAAAAAAAATGTGACTATGTGTGACAGATCTGTTTGGAAAAAGAGTAATGAAATTGAAGCAATGCTAAATATACTTAAATCCACTAAGAAACTAGTCTGGCTTGATTACATTGCACCTCAGCTTAATATCCCTACACACACACACACACACACACACACACACACACACACACACACACACACACACACACACTGTACAAAATATGACCAATGCACAGAATTGCATTGACAAAACAAAGAAAAAAAAAAGAGTTGTACTCTGTCTACTTCAGTTGTACTCAGTGTACGAGTTACTGTTCAAATCTCCTCTTTTTGTTTGCTAACTAAACAAAGTTAGAGTCATGCGAAAGAGATCACATGACTATCGAGCAATCTGAAACTATGCCAAAAATGTGATGAGTACCTGAATGAGAACGAGAATCTCCACTGTAGCTTTTGGTATATAAAATTCACTCGGTGGTATAAACTTCATAAAATCTTGTTGAGTTCCTCCAAAGCGTAAAAATGCAGGCGTCAAAGCTTTGGCAAGGGTCCTCAGTTTTGGAGACCTGAAACATCAGATATGTTAGTGTTGTTTAAAGATCACAAATAAATAAATAAAATAAAATGAGAATGTTATAGCACATAATCCTAGAGATTACATTAACAACAACCTTAATGTTAGATACACTATATGGACAAACGTTTGTGGACACCTAACCATAACATTCGTATGTACTTTCCACATTTAGTCCCTATTTTCCATTGTAATAACCGCCACTCTTTTCGGAAGGATTCGATTTTGGAGTGTGCTGGGGGGAAGTCAGGTACTGATATACGGTGAGGAGGTCTGGGATGCAATAAGTGTTCCAATTCATTCCAGATTGAAATCATAGATCTATAGCAGGCCACTAAAGATCTTCCACTCCAACCCGTGTAAACCATATCTTCCTGGAGCTCACTTTGTGCACAGGATTGTATTGTCATGGTAGAAAGGGTTTGGGTCTCCTAGTTTAATATAATGTTACTACATCCAAAAACACCCTATACAACTGAAGTTTGGATAAGAACCACATGGCTGGAAAAAAGGTCAAGTGTCCCAATACTTTTGTGTATATAGATCACGTATGCTAAGTTGTCGTTTATGGAAAAGGTGTAGGAGCTGAGAGACTCTGTTGCTTTTCTAAACCATTTTCATAATCCGTATAACCTGCACCATTAAAAGTGCATTTCGATGTTCACCTGAGTTAAGCAGCAGGTTAAAAAGCTGAAGAAAATCTCCACACAAAACACAATATATTCTCTTTTACACTGAAAGATGTAAAATGTGTTTACTTTCTTTGTGTTGCTGTATTTCCTTTATTCCTTTATTCCTTCAGCAGTAGAGGTAAAAACCACACAAGGAAGGAAAAGTTTGTTCAATGTTTAACTTGTGCAGTGTGAAAGCACAGATAATGCACTGACTGAACTGAACATATGGTAAAATATTAAATGCTTTTTAAAACCCTTTTTTTGCTTTTATATATATATATATATATATATATATATATATATATATATATATATATATATATATATAATGTAACAAATGAATTGTATACATTGCAATAATAAGTATTATTTGCAGTAATCATTGTCTGTGCTCAGAATGAACTAATCACATAAATCTCGTGTTCAATTTAATTACTCTGATAAACCTCAGTATAAAATCCAGTTGTTTTTGGGACAGTTCTTCCACATCTTCCGAGTTTTATTCAACTGGATTAAAGAAATGATCACATCTCGCATCTGAACCAGACAGAAGGCATATTCTGAAGCAATAGTAAACAAATTAGACAACGAAAAGCAAGGATTTCTGAAAGATCTGGTAAAAAAATGGTTAATAGATCTCTGAAGAATCTGTGTTTATGGCTAGACTGGACAAACAGATGTGTAAGAATTATTCCTCATTAACAGCAGCATTGCTTTGAATCATGCGCTTTAACTGACACTCACCCCAGAAGATACATGAACTTCTCCTCCGCCATCAAACTCGCATCTATAGTCACAGACAAAAACCTTTTATCCACTTTTCGGGCCACACGAAAGAGATCCACATCTACATTAACTGAATTGAAATTCAGCGCCGAGATGAGAAATGTTTTACAAAGTAAAAGAGAAAAAGTAAAGAAACGCGCAACTAAGGCGGATCGGTTCCCGGACCCTGGATGTCCCATTATCATTATCTAAACTACCCTATATAATCATGTATATTTAACACTGATCATACAATAAAATATATATTTAACCGTAACAAGTTTGAAGCACCCGGACACTATTTCCTGCTCAGAACGACCGGCTACTACAAACAAACAAGGCGTGATTGGGTCCTGTGGGTGTGGCCTAATCATATTCAAGTAACAACCGATTGGACAGAATCTTTGTGAAAGCCACGCCCATGAGCACAGTGTTTCAGAGAGCAGTGATGAACTCCATGAGGCTTTCCTTCCTTTCCTGCAGTCCTTCTGATGTCTCCTATAGAGTGATGTCTCTGCTTTTAAACCTTTTTGTTGAAGTACTGATGTTTAAATTGTTCTACATGTTTAGTCGTTCCTGCTCTACTGAGATGGTGTAAATTTGAGATGCGTTTTTTTCCCTTTTTCTTTTGCCATTCTTGTCACCTTTGATACGATTTTGCATCAACTTCAATTCGTCCCTGGTGGTCTTGACGTCACCCCCTGTTGATCTCTGTTTTGACTAGGTCTGACTAAATTTCCTGTCGGTAATGGTTTTGACTCATACTTGATTTCCTGTAGGTCTTAACAGACCTACCTTCCTCTTCTTGTGTACTTGTTCTTACTTTTTGATATAGACTGAGCACACACACAGTTTTGACACTTTATCTTGATATTGACTCAGCTTCCTATTTCTCTCAAGCTTGATTAAAACTTGCCTCGCTGTTTAATTTTGTCTTAAGTTTATTTTGACTTAAACTTGCCACCTAGCTCATTTTGCTTTTGACAGTCTTAAAACATTTGTCTTGATCAAACTCAGATTACACCCTAATATTGTTAAAAGATTTATGTTCAAACTCTTGATGTCACCCAAATAAGGATGGGTTCCCCTTTTGAGTCTGGTTCCTCTCAAGGTTTCTTCCTCATAACATCTAAGGGAGTTTTTCCTTGCCACAGACGCCATGGCTTGTTCATCAGGGATAAATGCACACCTTTCACCTTAACTGTTGATTTCTTTAAAGCTGCTTTGAGACAATGTCTGTTGTGAAAAGCGCTATAAAATTAAACTTGACTTGACTATATAAGCCTTAATCTTGACTAATACTTATTTCTTTGTAGGTCTTAGTTTTGACAATCTTTCAGGTTTGACTAGAATTCAACCTTATTTATCTCAGACCGACCGCTCTATTGGTCTTTATAATTATCAACTTTTTGCTGAAGACAAATGCTTCACTACTGGATCACTCTGGATCCACAGTACAGTTCACTTACAGACAAAACCAGTCTACTGAGGATGCCATTAAACATCTTCTCCACACAAAAATGAGCTACCTGGACTTAAGAAATGGTAATGAAAATACTGTTTGTGGACTATAGCTCAACATTCAACACCATAATTCCCTCTACAGTCACCTCTAAGTTCTGGGACTCAGCCAACCCGTGTCATTGGATCTCCAACTTCTTGACAGACCACAAGTTGTATGGGTGGGCAAACACACCTCATCCTCCCTCACCCTCAGCACTGGAGCTCCTCAGGGTTGTGTTCTGAGTCCCATGCTGTACTCATTGTACACATACACTATATTGCCAAAATTTACTTTAATTTACTTTTCCTTAAAATGGCACATTTACTTCAACATTTTTGGAACTGGGGTTATATAATAAAGACTTGTATAGTTCACTCTGCCCAATATGTGTCCTTTAAATGGGATTTAAGCTTTACATGCTATAAAGGATTGTACAGATGACCAGAGATAGCAAGAAATAGTTATATTATATTTGGTATTCATTTATTGAACAGATGGCTTTCATGATCGACAAAAAAAAGCATATACAAACTGAGAAATTCACAGTGTATATTTCTTATCATTTAAACACATGCAATAACATTTACAAATAAATATAAATACATATGTAACAGTATATGTTAAATTAAATTGCATTATATACAGATTCAGGCAGGTCAGCAGGGAACATAAGCAGCTCATCCACCTCCTCCTGCAGAGCTTCTGCTTTCTCCTGTAACAGCATCTACAACAGCATCAACATACAAGTTGTAAGAGTTTTCATAAACAGGCAAATCACTGGTTAATAAATAAGATCTGAGCTATTTCTTTCAATACACACAATACAAAACACAGTGTCTACATAGATTCTCTCAAGACAACTGTGTGGACTGTCCCAATTCAATTTCATTTATACAGTACTTTCACAATGGGCATTATCAAAAACAGCTTTACAGAATTTCAAATAAAAAACCTAAAACGATATATTTATATATATATAGATTGGGATAAAATTATATTAAAGCCAGATAGTGCTTTTCTTTCTTTTGCCCAACTACCAAATCAGTCAATAAGCATTCTGTGAATAATAACGCTTTCTTATATATAACTATATTTACACAATGTAATCAAATCCATACCAGTGTATATGGATACAATGACCAATCATTATTCATATATTATACTGCAAGAAATCATTTTGTTAAAATAACTAGCTTTTCTATTAATACATGCACACCTTTTCACTTAAGAAATTATAGTAATGTGAAAATAATAAAAAAAAAAATGTCCTGAGAGCAACAATAAAAATGGTAGGAACCACAAAAAAGATGGAGTTAAAAGGAAAACAAAACTTCTGGTGGAACCGAAACTAACCATGACCCATTTGCTATTTTTGATGAAAAAAAAAATCCCAGTATAACCGAGGAACAAGGGGCACACTTGCAGGGGAATTTTGACTATTTACATTTCCTTCTGGATAAACCTGACATAGTGGTATCTGCATTCAGATTCTTATATTACTTTCCCAGCAAAGTTTTCCAACTGATGGTATACCTAGTCTGTGAACAAGTGTCAGGATGTGTTTATTAATGGACCTGCATCATTAATAAACAAGCTACAATTAGTCCAGAATGTAGCAGCCAGAGTTCTCACAAGGTTGAGAAAATATGACCATATAACCCCAATTTTATCATCCCTACACTGGCTACCTGTTAAGTTTAAAATCGACTACAAACTATTGCTACTTACCTAGTAGAGTAGCTCCTGGTTCCACAATGTCAACTGACTGTATAAGACTGTAAAAAGGACATTACTCAAAATCTCACACTCCGGTACTTATGGTAGTTCTCACTCTCCAGTGTTTTGTATTGTTTTAAGATTCATAAACACACTCTTGATATCACCCAAATGAGGACAGGTTCCCCTTTTGAGTCTGGTTCCTCTCAAGGTCTTCCTTAGAACATCTAGGGAGTTTTTCCTTGCCACAGTTGCCCCAGGCTGCTCATCAGGGATAAATACACATAATTCACTTTAATTCTTAAGTTCTATGAAGCTGCTTTAAGACAATGTCCATTGTGAAAAGTGCTATAGAAATAAACTTGAACTACTAAAGTCATTATTTCTCAATTATGTACTGCCTTGGTGTCCTTACAACTATACCCAAACTGTGGAAGTTTTAGATCATGAAAACAAAGGACATTCCCCCTAAACTCAGGAAAGGCTCCTTAACCAAAGTTTAAGTTCATGACATTGAAAAAAAACAAACAAACCAAAAAAAGGAATTTGTTAACAGCATTAGGAGTAAACAAAGTAGCATGTCTGGGTTACAAAAATGAAAAAATCACTGTGATTTGACAGGATCTGTGACTCATTAGACCACCAGCTAAAGCTAAATTGTGGATATATGAATCAAACCTACAGAAAATACAATAATTACGAAGCACTGAAACGTATACAGAAGTTGTAAACTTGGAGAAAATGTGCAGAGTGCCATGGATTTATATAAAACTGCATTGTGACAAGCCGACTGTTCAAAGTACTATGATATACAGAAAAAATCTTTAGCACAGGAATTATTATTCTGTAACAAAGAAGGCATAAGTAGCCATTTTTAACACCTATACTCCAAAATCTTTTGAAGGGAAGCAAAACCAAAAAAAAAGGAAGCATGCAGGGAAGAAATTTAAAATGCACTAACTTTTGCTGAGGCCACAATCAGATTAGCCTGTCTTTTATTAAGATTCTCCACAGTTTTCACCAGCATGCTCGGGTCAGCATTGGCCAGATGAGCCAGCGTCTTATAGCCAGCGTTGTACAGCTGCTTAGCTCGGAACTGAGAAGTAGAAGAGATAGAAAGGAATGCTACTGAGATGAACAAACTTGATATGGGCATTGTATTAAGTAATAGTTACTTTGTGCTCCCAATATCCTGCTATGGGTCAGTACTTTATTTTCTTATTCATTTTAAATACATTATAAAACAACACAATGATGCTTCTATCACTCTAATCCTGCTCATGTTGGTGAATTTGATAAATGCCCAAATGAATTTAGCTTGTGTGTCACTTCATATCTCTACCCTGGTAAAACAGCAATCACGAACAAGAAAATATTTTCAAAATGATTGACACTTATTGAAATTTAACAAAAACAAAACACACACCTCCATGACTCCAGCGACCTCCATTAGCGGAATGAGCTCGGCCTGTACGCAGTAGGTCAGTCTGCGGGTCAGCTCAGTGAGGAGAGCTTTATAGGCCCAAAACTCCTCCAACTCCTAGAAGACCACAGGAACAAAATGTACGCATGTGAATGTGTGTATATAATAATAATAATAATAATAATAATAATGATAATAATAATAATAGCACTAATTATACTCCATAGCCATAGCCATAATCCTTAAATTACACATCAAGCCTGGCCAACAACCATTATCATGGTTGTCCTTAAACTGACCTCAGTGAAATGCAGTACGCAGGAGCAGAATGCTGAGGCGGAACTGACGAGGGTCTGAATGAGGCCTCGGGCCAATTGGAATCTGTCAGAAACGTTCCATATGTTTGTCTCATTCAGGAGAGAATAAAGCACCAGAGCCAGGTACAGTCTGTTCACCACTGCAGAGTCCACACTCTAACACACCCACACATAAATAGTGTTAACACAAATTAGGTCAATCCATGAGACTGAAAAGTACTTCCCATATATGTTAGCTGCTACATCTTTTTTTTGAGCTAGGTGAAATGGAATGTTCATTCCCCACAAAACGGCTGCACCAAGTCTTAAAATAGTCCCACCTTCCTAACACTCTGCCCAGCTGCCTTCCGAACTAGGAAGCTCTCGGGTACTCCAATAGCGGCCGCCATCTTCTGTTCAGCCACAGACAACTTTGTTAACTAATTTTAAAAAGTAGATAAAAAATAATCATAAAATACATTTGCAAGAAGCTAATTAGCATTATGGAATCTACAGTTAAAAAAAACAATAAACTCCTTGTAAAATGAATGATGCAATCTTAAATAGTTAAATTTTTAATTTTTTATCGTTGCATCATAAGGATTCCATGGAAAGATTTCATGAAATTTCCATCTCCAGGCATTAGGGTAAGTAAAAAAAATTAAAATAGGCAATTCAAAGAAATCATATACACATTCATTTATATGCTACAGGATGGTAGCAGAAAAAAAATTAAATTAATAAAAAATAAATAAATAAATAAAAAATAAAAATAAAACATACAGCGCTAAACTACCACAAAACAAGGCAAACACGGGTCTAAACAGTAAGAAACAATGAACTTTTAGATACAGAACAATATAAAAATACTTTTTCTTTTGACCACATAGTATTTCACTTGACTCCTACTGGAAAGAGAACAGCTCACTTCAATTTAATCTGTCTAGGCAATTCATCTAATTATCAGTTCTGATTAGACAATTTTACATTCCTGGCATTTTTGTTTCTTTTAATTATTATTTTTTTTTTAAGAGACGTACTCTTCGTTTAATGGAATGGAATATGCCTGGTTTGTGTATTACCTAATTAATCTCTGGGTATTATAATTCCCAGAATCCTTTAGCCGAGTCTTCATTAACTCTTCATTAACATTAATGCATACATATCCTTCTGTATCTTTTTCGACTTTTTTATGTCACAATTTTTTGTGCCACTTGCGCTGGAGCTTTCATTAAAAACACACATTTTAATCACAAACTCCTGCCATCTGTAATTACAAAACTGTCCACCTAAAAATGACCTTGAGACAGTTAATAACAGATTTGTTTGTCCTTATTTTGTTTCAGGGTGTATAATTTTGGCAGATTTCCATGATGTTTTGCAATGAAATGCTTCTTCAAATGGATTTGTAAAGTTTTACCTGGCTGAAGTAGATCATCCAGTCTGGTTTGATTTGGGACAAAAGGTCATATGGAGTGACCAGATACACTAAATGCAGGAAACTGTTCAGCAGCAGACCCTCCAGACCCTTAGACAGGTCTTTGTAGAGGACATCAGAGTATCTCAGGTCTACTGAGCCTGAGCAGAGGTCAAAGCAGAAAATGCAAGTGAGACAGAAGCAATGCACATAGAATCCAACTATTATAGAGATACAGTATATTATTTATAAGTAAATACAGTATTTAAGTATTTAGAGAATTATCCATTAATATGTTTTTTTTTTTATTAACATTTTAAAGGCCAACCATTATAATAAAAAAGCTCTATTTGACTAAAGCTACTGGTATTGGTCTTCAATTATGAGCACATATACACACTGCTAAAGTAAAACAAAGAATATTGTTTGTGTGCCGTAATGTAAATACTTATTGAGCTAAAGTATAATGAGGATAGTTAAATAGAGCTTTTTATTATAATGTTTGGCCTTTAAAATGTTAATAAAAAATATAAAATGTATTAATAAATAATTCTCTAACTACTTATAAGTAGTTAGAGAATTATTTTTTAATACATTTTATATTTTTTATTAACATTTTATCATAAATCATAAATTGAACCTGTTGTAGAAATCAACAACTTCTGAAAAATCAGAATCAAAATGCTACTGCAATTTTTCAAATTACAAAAAGGGGAAATAGATTACTAGTGGCACAAAAAAAATTTGATAGTAAACTAAAATGCTGCATTACAATACAATATTCATTTATTTACACCTTTATATGTTGCTCTTCCCAGTTTGGTGACATTTAGCAAAGATTGCTCGTGTGGAGAAATGCCGATGAGCCCCTTCTCTTTCAGTATGTCTACAGACTCCACTACAAGCTCACGAAGACTCTTCTGCTGACAAAGTCGAGTCTCCTGGACACTGAGTAATGTCCTGGAGATGAACTCCAGGACCTGCTCTACAGTGGATGTTATCTGGGAAAAACAAAAAAAGTTTAAATTAACAACCTGGGCTTCATCGACGGATTCTGAGGCCGAGATTGACAGCTGTCACTCACATTAAGGCCGATGAGTGAGAGGATAAGACTTTGAAGACTGCAACTTCCATCCTGTAACAGGTTGCTATAACAGTTCTCTATTGGCGCACACACCAGCTGTTTGGCCTAACCAACAAAATAAGACAAGTTAATGTTGTCTATGCTGAACCTTAGCAGAGTAAAAGAGGCAAAAATTCTCACTCTGTCTCTGTCTTTGTCCTGCAGGATGAGGATGCTCTCGCCCATCGAATCAATCCCAGCACGGCCTGCTCTTCCCACCATCTGCTTGTACTGACTCCTCTTTAAGAAGTCCGTGCCCACATACGGCGAGCGGAGGATCACTCTGAATACACAGGATTTTAAGGATGTGTAGATGAATACAAAAACAGACCTTGAGAAAGCCCAGATTGACAAGATTAATAATTTAAACCTTGTATTTTATATTTAGTCACAATAAACTTTTTACAAAATCTTTCAATTCTGCAGCTGTTCCCAAAAATACAGGAGGAAAATAATAAATGATGTAAAAGATGAGCATGCTGAATATTATACCATGTAAAAATGTTAAAAAAGATACGTTTGGACTCTATCTGACGATACACAAATATAGTAAAATGGTAGCTTCTGTAATTGCCTAATTAAATATTTTTAGCTGCAACAGATAGCTTCAGATGGCTTTTTAATCACTCAAAAAAAATTACGATATATGAAAGAATTAAAGTTAATTTTCATAAAAAAGTCAAATAAAATGATTTTTGAAAAATATTTTCCCTCTCTATACACAGAAAAATCTGTGAATATAATAAAACTGACCAGCTTGATATTTCAAAACATTTTTTAATACCTAATTATAATATTCAAGGTAAATCTGCATTACTTTTTTTTTCCTGTTTGAAACCATTAGGCTTGCACAAGCCAGTGCACTCTTAGTACCAGTCCCAAGCCCAAGAATGTTGATGGAGAAGTATAGAGAAGGTCAGAAGGAGTTGCATTGTGTGTTTGTGGATTTAGAGAAAGCCTAAGACAGGGTTGCAGGGAGAAGAGATGGATAAGGTGGAGGAGTTCAGGTACCTGGGGTCAACAGTGCAAAGTAATGGAGAGTGTGTTAGAGAAGTAAAGAGTGCAGGCAGGGTGGAGTGGGTGGAGAAGAGTGGCAGGAGTGATTTGTGATAAAAGAGTATCTGCAAGAATGAAAGGGAAAGTTTATAGGACTGTGGTGAGACCTGTGATGTGTGGTTTAGAGACAGTGGCATTGAGTAAAAGACAGGAGGTGGAGCTGGAGGTAGCAGAGCTGAAGATGTTGAGGTTTTTGTTGGGAGTGATGAGGATAGACAAGATTAGAAAAGAGTTTATTAGAGGAACAGTGCATGTAGGACGTTTTGGAGACAAGGTGAGAGGGGCAAGATTGAGATGGTTTGGACATGTGCAGAGGAGGGACATGAAGTTATACAGGTAGAAGAATGCTGAGGATGGAGCCGCCAGGAAAGAGAAAAAGGCCAAAGAGTAGTTTTATGGTTGTGGCGAGGGAAGACATGCAGGTAGTTAGTTTGAAAGATGCAGATGTAGTTTCAATGTCTTGTGGTATTATATTGTGCAGCTATAATAGAATAACTGTGACATACCTCCGGGCGGGGAGGTTGATTCCTGCAGCCAGGGTGGACGTACAGGCGAGGAGACAGAGCACTCCGGACGAGTACGCCTCCTCCAGCAGCTTCCTTTCATCACTGGTCAGACCACTGTGGTGGTATGCCAGGCCATAGGGAACGGTCTTCTGCAGCACAGGACACAGCGAGCCGTTCCCACTTTTCCTCAGCTCAGATAACAGAGTCGTTTTCCCCTCTTCTCTGTGCTTTAGAAATTCTCTGTAAAAACAGATGAAAACTAAAGATATCAATTCTGTAAACGTGTATGATATGAACAGGTGCTATTTGATATCAAATGGTATACTTACTTATTCAAATACTTGCAGATCATACCAGCTACATTTTCACAGTTCTTCTTAGTGGCGCAGAATATCAAACAGGACTGCTGGGGGATTACTTCAGTAACCAGAGCAATGATGTGGTCTGGATCCAGTTTTTGCATCCCACTAGAGTACTGTTCAAACAAATATAAATTAATACAAAATTTAAATCTACACATAGCATCAAGTCAGCAGGTTTGTGCTTTTTTTTCCCCTATACCAGACATGGGCAAACTACGGCCCGCGGGCCACACATGGCCCGTTGGGTTTATTAATCCGGCCCGCCGAACGTGACCAATTTCTATTAAAAAGAGGTACGGGTAAATCTTGTTCAATTTACCTTTCCCCTGTAATACCCACGTTTCCCCTAAAGATGTCGCACTTCAGCTCCATTGACGTTGTTCGCGTGCAATACTCTCTTCTTCTCTTAAGAGAGTTTAATCTGATATTCTTTAAAAACTGCGACAGTTTCTGACAAACACCTCGGATCTATCCTGAAAATTGCCCCAACAAAACTTACCCCAGACTTTGATGAACTGGCAAAATAAGGATTTCAACAACACTGTTCCTACTGAAACTGAACTTGAGTTTTTCTGCTGTGTTTATTGATGCACTGGCAAAAAAAGTTGATCTTTTGGCACTTGATGAAACTGAATTTGCCAAATCTCTAATGTAATTTGTATATATATGTATATACATATACAAAAGAAAAAGTGCTGGCTGGAGTATCTTTTCTGCTGAAAAGAAAACGTGCCACCCTGTAACCAAAGAACGGTCTCTTTAACCCTACAATATAACATGTAGCAGTATAACAAAAGCAGATTGTAAATCTTGGATCAATGCATAAAAAGACAACCACTGAAATAAGCTGAGGCATATAATAAATCAAATACTTTCAATTATAACCGAGTATTCTTGACTATAATTCAAGCAGTATTAAAAAAGGACAGGCCATTGGTGTTTAAAGAAAATATTGAATCTATTTAATGATGTGCAAATCTTTTAACGGACAACTAGGTCGGATAGTATCACATTGTAGAAGGTAATTCATTGGCAATGTCAGTGGAAATCATAATGTATGAAAAGCTATTGTCAGAGATGCTCTATATGTGACTTCTTTCCAATGGAATATGCATAGTCAAACAATGCACAATCAAAGATCATGTATGATGCAAACATTTAACCATTTATTGTGTAAAAAACAGTGTCTGGTGGGGAAGGAAGCAACAGAAAAAAATTTCCCTTCATCCTGTGGTCAGTTTGTATCCAAGAGATCAGAATTAGCCATGTTTATTTAGTGGTATGGCTGGTAGTACAGGGCAGGAGAGAAGTTTCTAAGCAGCATGAGCAGCAGCTCAAAAAGATATGGCAGCTTCATGCTATGTCTTATGGAAAGCATTTGTTTGCCTTAAACAAAGAGCTTGCTAGTGGGTAGGAATGGCAAATAATCAACCAGGGACCTACTTTAAAAGTCAGTAAGCGTGAGAACCGGAAACACTGCTCCTCTTTTGGATCGACTTCATAAATACTGTCTTTCAGTTTCACGTATTCATTCAACTGGACCTGCAAAACAACAACGCAGATGTCAGAGAGGTGAAACATCCGCCTCGTATACAACACCTCTAACAAATTCATTTATTAAAGCGTAGAGAAAAGGGATATCTACAGGTCTAAAGTCATTTGTGTAGTTCTCCGCCCCAAGGAAGTTCAGGAGATCCGCTACGTTGCCCAGCGTTGCACTCATCCCAATGATCTGGGTGCTTTCTGTTTAAAGTATCTTGTTAGTACAACCTTTGTGGCGTAATCTGCTCTGAGACAGAGGCTTTACTGGCAATTGACTTACTGCTTATGTACAGCACTTTAGCCAGAGTCATCTCAAGAATCGCTCCTCTGCTGCCATCTCCAAGCATGTGGAGCTGATTAAAGTGGAGGAGAAACATAAAAAAAAACATTTAAATAACTGAAACATTTGAATATTTTGCACAAGAATAAACCACATGCTGGAACCAACCTCATCCACCACCACCAGGCCGATGTTGTCCAGTCGGTTTGTCTCGATCAGCGAGTTCACTAGGCTGTGGCCTTTCTCGATTGTGGCGATGTAAAGTGAGTTCTTGGTTCGTCTTTTTACAGGAGGAAATTTTCCTTTACTCCCAGCATACTCTTCTACTAAGAAGTCCAACTCAATACCAAAACTCGCCAAGCCTCGAACCTACAGGAAATAAAACTCTGCTTACTCTGATTTGTTTCATTTATCGCTTTTGATATGGAGCCCTATACCAAATATATGTATACGTACAATCGTATGCATCAATCAGCTACCTGTATAGTTCCTATTTAAAAACTGTTCTTTTGCCAAAAGTGTTCACAGCAACAAGCTGCAGTTTTTCCTTCCCTCAAAGTCAGACTGAATTTTGTTAATTGTAGGTTGTTACTAGGCACACAAGGTATTAAATACAACCAGAATATGGTTTCTTGACATTTCAATCATATGGAATGTTCACAAAACAAGTTCCTGTCATCACTTACATTTAAGCAGCTATAAGCAGCTGTTCCCTCATCAGCATGTCTTTCTCTCTCTTACAGTTAATGGGACAAAAAATACCCAACAACAGCTTTCATTTACACAAAGTAGCTGCTGTCCTTAAAACCTCCCCATGTCACAAAACCTAATGTTATAACTTTACTCCTGACTGTAACACAGCTCTGACACTGGAGACTCCTTCTGGAAAAACATACATCACATAGCGATGATTATAAGTCCTTTTATTTTACTCTGTTTGTGCTTACTGTGTGGCACTTCCATATTCAAACCATTTCGATTGAGTTGTTATTAGAGAAACAAACATGTCTTAGAATCGGTGCATTAATATAAGCCTGTGATTTGCCCTGCAGCCACAAAGAAAGTTTTATGGTTGAAAGATCATTACATTTTGTTTAAACATCTTCTGAACGATTAGAGTGTACAGTGAAATAAATTTCAGTAAACAGAGAACATGGGAAAATGAGTATATCATGTCAAAACATATGCCACTATGCAAAATCCAGAGTATAGGGCAGAGTATGTGATATTAAAGGTATTTGTATGTTTACACAATTAGAACTGATTGATGACAAAAGCATGAGCACTTAGAATACAAGGCATCCACAATGTTTTTCAATATAAACTTTTTTTTTATATATGCAAGCATATGTACAGTCCCAATTCTCTTTAGCTATTCATAAAATTCTAGAAATAACATTAGATTTTTCCTGCTGCTGAACAAAAAAAAAAAAAAAAATACCTTTTCTTGCACCAAGGACACATATGGTAATATCAGCAGCGCATCTTTCTTCCTACAGAGAATCTCTTTAAGAATGAGGATCTCCGCCACTAGCGTCTTCCTCCACTCGTTGGTAGAGAGTAGATCAGATTCTTTCTGTGGTGAACTGAGTCCAAATTTAGGCACGCCTTTTGCCACTCTAAAAACAAAAACAGGCGTCATTAGATGTATGGACTGTACCAGGACTGTCTATGCTGCATGAAACTCTTTTATATGTTATTTAAAAAGATTGTAGTAAGTAATCATTTAAACAGCTATGATGTAATTACTAATGTAAACGCAGAAAAAATTATATAGGAAATGTGGGAAGGGATAGAAATTGGGTTCATTACTGATTGGTCAATAGAATGAACATAAACAACGTCTTTATGTAAACGTCCCAATTATATTATATTTTATAATTGTATGATTGATGAATAGTTCTGCTTTGTGAATGTATTTTGTGCATTTCCTCTCTGATTCTTGTAAAAGCGCTTTGATTTAGGTCACATGCAAAACATTTCAGATTCTGCTGCTGATAATATTTGGCTCCTTTCAGTTACATGTAAACTAGTTGCAATTTGACAAAGGAATTGTATGTCTAGGTCTATTACCATTTCAAAAACTCGCCGTTGCTCATTTCCAATATTCAACCCCGTAAGGGTGTTCATGTGCCATTTATCATTATCCCTGAAGAAACAGCAAATCAATTATCTGCATCTATTAAAATTACTCTAGGTAAGCTAGGAGAAGATATTTGCTGTGACTGAGGTACATATTTAATCAAATTTATATTAAAAAAAGCTAATAAATTAATCACCATACAAGTCCTCGATCCTCTTCAGTCTCATGATTAGATCCTTAACTTTGGATGGAAGCCCAAAGAAAGGACCCAGGTCTCCTTCTGAGGTCACAGACTCAATGGTCTGCACAGCAACACTGATTTCTTCACTCACTGCTGCCTGTTTCTGAAGAACTGTCTTTGACACAGTGTTTGAAGAAGCTGCGTTTTCCTTCATGGCCCTCTTCAGCTGGTCAGCCATACTTCTCCTGGCCCTCCTGGCTGGTTTGTACTGATCTTCACAGACAGACTGCATTGAGTGTTTCTTATCAGGAGTAGATGTGTTGCCAGGTCTATCTGTGTGGGTAAGATGCAATTGATTTTGAACAACTTGCTGAAACGCAAGCTGGGAACTCGGTAAATCTCGTAGTGATGCATCATGGAAACCGTCTGTGAAGTCTGCGAGATGATCAGCAGTGCTTGTGGTGGTTTGTGGCGTTACTTGTTCAATATCTTCCAGCTTGGCTAGGAAGGAGGAGTCAGCGATGATGCTATCGTAGCCATCAAAGAGATCCTCACTGTCACTACAGCACTGGAAAATGATCAGAGACCAAAAACTCTATGATATATTCCAAATTTGTGCAAAATTGTATTCATGCAAATATTAAATGTAAAAATAAACGAGTAACAAAAAAAGTCAGCTGAAATGTAGAGTACACATTTTTAAAGGTGCACAATTGCGGTTTCTATTCCAGAGCTGCCTAAATGTTTTCCAATAAAGTGCCAATAAATTGTAAATTTTATTAAGGGCCAAGGATCGAAAGAAAATGTTGCATTAGAGCAAAATTTATTATATTAAAATTAGTTGCCCCTTTCAAAATATTTATAAATAAATAAATTATTTACAATATTTTCCAGTTCAATGAAACTTCTAATATAATGAAAAACATTGAAACAATCCAATATATACAATAAAGTTTAATGCCCGATACTAGAAGAGTCGACTCTACATTTTGCATCACTACAATGCAAACATTTGCCTGTCAATGTTTATGGTTTTACTGGATGAAAGAACATTGAATTGTCTTTTAAAGGAGTCGACTCTTTATGCAACGCAAAGTGCAAAGTCAACTCATAGTAAAGTTGCTTTACTTTTGGAGTCGGCTCTTGTACATGGCTCGTTTAAAGCAGTAAAACAATGTATAGAGTCGACTCTGCACTTTATAAGAGGAATGTATAAGAATCGACTCTGCACTTTGCAACGATGAAAGAGTCGACACATGCGAACAGCAGAACAATTTTCAGCTCTGCCATTTATCCACTGTTAAAACCTGTCATGTTTTGGTTTTGACTTTAATTGTGAATGAAATGCTGTTAATGAAATATTTGGCTAGACTGATAAACAATACAGTGGGTTACCTGCTCGGTCACAGGGTCTTCTTCTCTCTTGATCTTCATCAGATTTCTATGTTCAGTTGTTTTGCAGTGCTCAGCACTGAGCCGCTTCTTGGCCGGAGTTAAATCACTTTTCATTCCATCTCGATTTCTCTTTTTGTTCGAGCAGCTGCGTTTTACAACTATTTCACTCTGGACTTCGGAGTCTTTGCTCATCTCTGTCTCTCGGTATCGTCAGGCTACCCTCGCTATCTGAACTGCTACCGCTCTATAACTCAAGTAGCAGCCGCGTGTTGCACACTGCATCCATTTTCTGTTATAACGAATATGGATATTTATGAATAAGCCTCATCGGGATCATAACTAAACTCTTAGACGAGCTATAGGGTGCTTCTGCTGTAACAACATGCTAAGCTGTCAACAACATTGTGATGCTGAGGGGAGGTCTGTTTCAAAAGGATAGCAATGAGAAACCATCCAATCCCGAGGCAGAAGTTGCAACACGTGACCGGAACTGCCCCATAGTGTAATATATTAAAACAGGCCAGGTTTGATTGTAAAAAAAAATATTGTGTGCAGTTTACCCTGCTCTAATGAAATGCAGCCTACTTCAATTTCATTTAATATCTTCTTTTTCTTCTTCTTTCGGTTTCTCCCATTATGGGTCACCACAGCAGCTCCATACCCCCCTGTCCTCTACATCTGCCTCTTTCAACCCAACCACCTGCATGTCTTCCCTCACCACATCCATAAACCTCCTCCTTGGCCTTCCTCTTTTCTCCTTCCTGGTAGCTTCATCCTCAGCATTCTCCTACAGATATACCCTATGTCTCCTCTGCACATGTCCAAACCATCTCAATCTCGCCTCCCTCACCTTGCCTCCAAAACGTCCTACATGCGCTGTCCCTTTAATAAACTCATTTCTTATCCTGTCCATCCTCGTCACTCCCAACAAAAACCTCAACATCTTCAGCCCTGCTACCTCCTGTCTTTCACTCTATGCCACTGTCACTAAACCTTCCAAAATCGCAGGTCTCACCACAGTCCTATAAACTTCTCCTTTCACTCATGCAGATACCCTATCTATCACAAATCACTCCTAAAACTCTTCTGCACCCACTCCACCCTGCCTGCACTCTTTTCTTTACTTCACTAACACTCTCCATTACTTTGCACTGTTGACCCCAGGTACCTGAACTCCTCCACCTTCTTCACCTCTTCTCCCTGCAACCACACCCCTCCACTGCCCTCCCTCTCATTCACACACATGTACTCTGTCTTACTCCTACTGACTTTCATTCCCCTTCTCTCCAGCGCATATCTCCACCCCTATAGGCTCTTCTCAACCTGCTCCCTATTCTCACCTCAAATCACAATATCATCCGCAAACATCATAGTCCACGGAGACTCCTGTCTGACCTCATCTGTCAACCTGTCCATCACCACTGCAAACAGGAAAGGGCTCAGAGCCGATGCAGTCCTACCTCCACCTTGAACCAGTCTGTCATTCCTACTGCACACTTCACTGCTGTCACACTGTCCTCATACATGTCCTGCACCACCCTCACATACTTCTCTGACACACCTGACTTCCTCATACAATACACCAACTCCTCTCTCAGCACCCTGTCGTACGCTTTCTTGAAATCCACAAACACACAATGCAACTCCTTCTGACCTTCTCTATACTTCTCCATCAACATTCTCAAAACAAATAATGTGTCTGTGGTGCTCTTCCTCGGCATGATACCATACTGCTGCTCACAGGTGGTCACCTCTTCTCTCAGCCTCGCTTCCACTACTCTTTACCACAACTTTAAGGTGTGACTGATCAACTTTATTCTCCTGTAGTTACTGCAGGTCTGCACATCTCCCTTATTCTTAAAGATTGGTACCAGCATATGCCTTTTCCATTCCTCAGGCATCCTCTCAACTTCCAAAATCCTGTTAAACAACCTTGTTAAAAACTCCACTGCCATCTCTCCTAAACATCTCCACGCTTCTACCGGTATGTCATTGGGTCCTACCGACTTTCCACTCTTCATCCTCTTAATTGCTGCTCTCACTTCCTCCTTACTAATCCAATCAACTTCCTGCTTCACCATTTCCACCTCATCCAACTTTCTCTCTCTCTCATTTTCCTCATTCATCGGCTGCTCAAAATACTCCCGCCATCTTCTCAACACACTCGCCTCACTAGTCAACACATTTCCATCTCCATCCTTTATTGCTCTAACTTGCAGCACATCCTTCCCAGCTCTGTCTCTCTGCCTGGCCAATCGGTATAAATCCTTTTCTCCTTCCTTTCCTTCCTTATGACAAACATTTTTGTACTACAGACTCTCACGTGTCTATTTGTAGTATATTAATATATCATATCATAGTTTCAATATGTACTGCACAATATACATATATACACATACACTGCACATGCACACACACACACACACACACACACACACACACACACACACACACACACACACACACACGATGGTGATTGGAAGGAATGCACAGAAAGCATTAAATTGTAGTGTTACATTTTCTGTGCATATGACAAAAAAAAAACCTCGAATAATAATCTTAATAATAAAGAAACAGTAAATAAGCAACAACAGTAATATTTAATAATTATAATTATAATAGGAATTATAATGATAATGATGATATTAATAATAATAATAATAATAATAAAAAAGGAAGATGAAAAAAAAATTAATGCACAAGCTAAACGGTAAATAATACAAAAAATACAGAATATGAAATACATTTCTTAATATACATTATATACATAATATATAAAATATATTATGTTATATTATATATATATATGTATACATACATACATACATACATACATACATACATACATACATACATACATACATACGTCTCAGATCCACTAGATGGCGGTGCGTCAAAATTACGCGACGAATCTTCCTTCAGTATACAAACGAGGAAGAAGTGTCATGGCGGCTCACTGATCCAGCACTAAGAAGATGCTCGCCCTTTTAAATTATCGAGTGTTACAGACAGCCTTGTCAAAACATGGGATCATACCTAAAATTCCAGGTACTAAATACGATATTTATAATATTTTCTTAATTGACAAGCGAAGTGTTTGTGTGTTATATTCATCCATTAATCTACATTGCTGTTTTTCGTGGTAGTTCATGGTCGAGTCTTAAACGCCTTAGTAATATGACATAAGTGCACTTCGTAGGAAATGTGCTCTGTACATGCAAGGTAGTGTGGTACAGTTCTCCAGTCATTTGGGATTCAGCCCCTGCTGGGAGGTCACAATGATCTATATATTTTATTTGATTCTTGTCTCTATTTTCTTACTATTAATAGAAACATATTGGGATCACGATACTGAATGTGTTCAGAAGGGAAATGGTTCATTCAGATTCTGAAGAAGCATGGCTCATACATTTTGTCACTATTACCTGGCCGAATGTGGAGAAGGTCGTCTGCTGAATGCCGTAAATGTAAATCTGAGGGGGAAAAAATCCTCTCCAAATGTATCATCAGTATTCCATTGTGCTTTAAACGCAGTAGAATATGTTTAGAAAAACCTGTATATATAAATAAATCACAAATAACTAACTAACTGTCATCTTTTTTCTATACAAATAACTACATAAGATGTTGGTATAACGTGTTATGCTTGATTTCTTTTAGCAATAAAAAGTGACAATCGTCACTGTTTTCTGGTTTTATAGCCAATTAAATTCTTTACTAGACTGTTATACATGGCCAATTCAGTGTCCTTCAACTCATGTTTGCTTTTTTACAATTTGACTATATATTTCTCACACCTTTAGTTTAATTAAAGACTGATAAAGCTTCTTTATATATGGTAACCATTAAATGTTTTTTTTATAATTTTCCCCTGTAATTTATAGTACAATATCTCAGAAGTCTTTCCAGCACCCCACAAGAGGACAAATTAAAAGATATGGTACGTACTCAGTGTCTATCTCTGCATATACAGAACATATAGAAATCAGTTAAATGCAGGCATTTAGTATGGTTTTTTTTTTTTTAGCCCATTCAAATTGAAAATCCATATAAAGAACCGCAGAAGGGCTGCATCCTATGTAACGTGTCAGTGGATTATAAAAACATCCAGGTGAGTTGTTTAAATGCAGGATTCAGAAGCATGAACTTTTATATTTCCATTCAATATAACACAAATAAACTATTGTTTGCAGTTGTTGTCACAGTTCATCTCACCGCACACAGGCAGAATATACGGCCGGCACATCACGGGTGAGCCATTCCCACCACGTTCCGTATGTGTTCCTGAATGTTTAATACTTGAGGAAATAACTGGTGTTTGTTTCTCCTGCAGGTCTGTGCGGACACAAGCAGAGAGAAGTGACAAAAGCCATTAAGAGAGCTCGCTCAATGGGTAACATTTCTATTGTTTGTTTTTGTTTTTTTATATATATACACATACACGTTTTTTTGTTGTTGTTGTTATTTATAACTGTGCTGATGAATATAAATTGTAACCAGTTAAAAGTTTTAGATCTAAAAAAATAATTTTTTGTCCCTTTAACAGGTTTCATGTCCGTTACACTGAAAGATCCAGAGTTTATTAAAGACCCCAACATTTGTGGCATCAGACACATGGAGTAGGAAGAACATGAAATAAGTGTGCTTTATTAATGAAACGAATAAAAAATATAATAAAACGTTTTTCCCCCTTACTTTCATTGCAATATTAAAGCTTTTTGCCTAAAATAAAATGCTTATAATTACATCCTTCACAATTGTATCATTAACTTAATGATGTTTATTGATAAACTGAAATGCTTAATAGATAAAAAAAAAAAAGAACAACTTTAATTTATAAATAAATTAAAACTGTTATCCTACAACACAACCCAACACTTTCAAAAATATTCATCACTGAGAACCAGCTCACGTCATTAAAACATGAAAGGTGCTATAGAACATTGTTTTTGTATTCTTTATTAACCCACTTATGTAATTTATAGATAAACACGATTCGTTATTGCATCTCTGTTGCAAATGGGATAAAAAGAGGCAATTAAACAGAACATTTCAGAACTGTGACAAACAGCAGACATTTAGATCTTTAATAAACGAAAGGACACATAGATTAAGTGGATGTTTAATGTTATAATGCATACATGTAAACAAACTGAACAGGAAGTAGAAAAACCATAGGTATTTAAAAAAAAAGTAAAATCATTAAGAAATTGCACAACGGGATTTAACAGTGAACACATCAGGCACATTTTTCTGCATTCATCTTTCAAAAAATATACATATTTACACCATAAATGCTGACAGGAAGTACCTTGTTTTAAGGATATTCTACTCTGATTTATTCCTTGTTCTCTAAGCGAGTATTTAAAATACAGGCGAGTTGCCCTGGTTTGGGCTGCTCACCTCCACCTCCGTGCCAGACTCGCTTCCAGACAGCACCTCGCTCAGCTCCGTTTCCACTTTCCTCTTTTTACCTTTCTGTAAAATTCCCGTGGACTGAAATTTCCCCTTTGGCCTGTAGCCCGAGTTTATCCTCCTTTTCCTCGCCACGTTACCACACTGCAGTAGCAGAAGCGGCATTCTGGTAGAAACATCGACCCCGTGGTCCTCGACGCAGCACCTGTTCAGTACGGGGAAACCCTCAACACTCAGAGTCTGGCAGCGTAACGATGGTGTGTTGGGGAACAGTGCTTTCAGAGCCGTGCAAAGCAGCACGTTCTCCTTGGGTTCTTCAGCAGGAGAACTTTCTGTGGCTAAAACGACAAGTTTTGTAATGATTTACTGTAGTTTTAAATCTACTAAAATAAAAATGTATATCTCTGACAAGTAGTGTGCTGTTACACCAATATCTACATTGCAGCTGTACAGTTCTAATTATATTTTATTATCTAAAGTGCTGTTGAATTCTCATGAATTGGTCAGAAGATATTGCAGCTCTCAGGTTTACTGTGTATTAAATAACGTGCTGTAATATGTTATTACTTTTATACTAACTTACAAACACTATGGTTTGATTACAGGGACTTGTATGGCAGACTGTACATGTTTATATAACATTTATTAAAGGAGATTCTGTGACTCAGTGCTTTGTAACAGATAAAGTAACTAAGAGTTCAGGATACAAGTGCATGAACAGCTGTGGTAAAATTATTATTCTTCCCAATTTGTAACTGAAATCATCTGGTTTGAAGATGTATATGTGTAATGTCACTAAGCTTGTCTCATTTATTTTGTACTTTTACACCTGCACATTTAGATCACTAACCACTAGAGCTGTAAAGATTCTACATGTAACTCGATTATAAAAAAATCCGCTTAGTCCATTTTACTAAACACGATGCCCTGTGTTTCCCTACGGACAATAATTACTGACGTACCACCCGCTAAACTCTGGACCGCGCTGGACAAGTAACACAGAAGACTGCAGAATGAAAAAATGAAGGAATGAGGAGAAGATTCAGGCCGAAGAACAAGACAGAAATCTTTCAAGGTTTGGGATCATTTCAAACTAAAACAAAGAAAACGCTGTACAGTGCGGTTACCTTTTTGTTTTTTTTAAAGTCGTTTGAAATTGATTTGTATATTTTTATTCATATACATTTATTTATTGCGTTCAAAAAGACCCTAGGCAGTGGTCGTGTAGAGCAGGTAGTGGAGCACTTTTTTAGAGCTGGCGATAAAAACAGATTTATATTTAGTGGAAAATTTCGAGCAGCTTTTCCTGAAACAAGAAAACCACATTGCGATACTGCGCAAGATTTAATACAATAATACATGAGTGAGAATAATTATGAGTTTCATTAAACGAATAGTTTCCCATAACCTACTCTACACTCCACTGCAGAGGGACTTGGCTATAATATGGCTATTAAATGCACTAAATGGGTTTAGTTTTCACTGATATTCTTGTATGCAAATTACTTTTTATGTCTTATTTTCTCTCTCGTATTTAGTATTGCTCATTAATAAAGAAAAATCACTTTGTATCCGAATAATCGTTAGAATACTCGATCACTAAAGTAATCGACAGCAGCAGCCCTATTAATCACTATTTGCACATTCGCTCACATTTAAAAACACCTAAAACCACAAGCTGCCTTACTCTCATTGGCCTGCTGTTTTTTCCTCCGCTCTCTGATGGCCTTTTTGAGCTCCGCGATCTCTGCCTGTAGCTTTTCCACTCTCCGCTCGCTCCTCTCCACTCTCACACACGCGCTCTGAAACAAAACATAGTGCTGTGTAGGAGCGAGTATAGGCGTACTGACTGCAACTTGGAGCAGTTTCCCAAAAGATACCTTCATTTCATCTAACAAGGCGTCGTTCATGTCGTTGACGTTCTCCACCTCTCGGAGATCCTGCTCCGAAGAGAAGAATTTGGCTCTAAATAAAACAGAAAGAAATGCGTAAACTATCTGTACAGAAACGATCATAAAAGAGAACGAGGAGAAAAATGTGGTTATGGGACAATAATCAAGAAAGAGGCAGAGAATTACAGAGTTACTGATATAACCCTTGGTGACCAGAGCATGATAAAAAGACTTTATGGATGCAGACTTTCGAACCCCCAACCCCAATAAAAATGTGTATTATTTAAAGAATGCCATGTCATACTTTTTATAATTTTATTGTAATGCTGTGAAATGTCCATGAAACTTACATTATAGCACCGATAAATAAAAAAAGGAATAAATTCATGACCATTAATGTTACGATTGTGTCAGGGCTCAGTGCCGCATGTGTAAAGAAGCAGAAATGACAGTCAGATGTTTACAGCACCTGTGTTGTTTAATGGCTTGACAGTGACTCAGAGATGGACATGTAGCAGAGACTCTCCAGTAATCCTGCTGCTCCAGAGTCCCCAGGTTGCTCACTGAGACTGGGATATTACTGTACTGACTGTAGCACAGAAGAAAAAAAAAATCATCAAAGTTAGACATACAACAAACATATCCAAGCATGTGTTGAGCTAAACAAATGTTATCTTTTGGCAGAACTGCTTCCTTTATTATAACACGAGCAGCAGTTTGTCCTGACCTGCCATTCCATAAGAAGGCTGTGTACTCTAGGCGGTGGGTGGAGTGAGACATCGTCACCTCGGATGGTGTGAGGAGCAAGAAAACAAGTTCCTGATAGGGCAGCAGCTTCCTCAAATTCTGATGGACCAACTGCTCTTTTAAAGTCATTTGTTGACTGGTGTTCCTCCGCTGGCGATACCAGCCAATCACGTTCTCCTTTACTCAAAATGAGAGAGAAATCCCGTTAAAAATGGCACATAATATTTATAATAATAATAAAATTAATCATTATCATAAAACATGCTGAAAATCATCACAATGAAAAAGGGAATCATTGCCAAGCTAACAGAAGGCGCCTGATATATAAACAGTTAGAAAATGGTGGAAAAATAGATGAGGTCCTACTATGATCTTGGGTTATAGTTGAGCAACTGCTTAAAAACTCATCTGTCTTGAAAACCTTCCTGTGTTGGAAAAATCGCAGCTTTACCTCATTATAAAGCACTGATACTGACAACCCCTTATATCAATCTTAAATATATCCTCACCTAAATCTTCTATTTATCTTTTTTAAAGCCCGTTTATTATAACACAGCTCACTGTGAATGACCTACTGCTATTCAAATTACAACTTATTAGAGCATGCAAATTAATAAAACACTATAATTCATATATAATTCAAATGGAACTACTGCCTGAGCTCATGTTGTATAAAAACATTCATCAGCAGCACCGTGGATTATTATTATAATACACTGTTGTTATAAATGGTGTTACGGTGAATACAAGTAGTGGGTTTTTTCTTCTTCCATCATAGCCAGAAAATGCAAATCTTTTTATTTAAGGGAGCTCCGATTGATCGGTTGTCGATCATAATCGGCCGATAATTGTGCCAGGAAGTTTGATCCGCGGCCTTTATTAAGGCCGATCCCGAAGAGCCAGATCAGATGGTGCAAAACTTGTGACAAATTTTTTGTTTGTGAAAAAGACAATAGATTGGCAATCTGCAGAATGTACCAGAAAAATGTACTAGGAAAATTACCAGGAAACCAGAGAGGTTTCAAAAGACAGCAATTCTACCGTAAGGACGGTAAGAAGCATAAAGAAATATCATAAAATTATGGAATTCATATGCCTTCATTATCAGCCGCTGTCTATTGTGAAAGACGAACGATTCCGGCAACACGTCCTTACTTGGGTTCACGTTACGTCATTGGTTCTTAAAGTGTTGTCAATTTCGGTAAGTCATTAATGCAAGTAAATTAAAACAACATCAGTTAGAGGCCACCAGATGTCGCTAGGGGGCCGCAAAGAAATTCTAGAATATAGATCAGAAAATTATTGAAAGAAAATATTTTACATCCATGTCAGGATTGTCAACCTATGTAAACTATAATTGATAAAAAAAAATAGAAAAATAGAAATAAATATATATATATATATATATATATATATATATATATATATATATATATATATATATATATATATATATATATATATATATTAATTCTACGCAGCACACTACGCTGAAACATCAACAAAACCACCAAAATGATGTACTACTGTATATTATGAAATGTAAAATTTAAAATAATTTGTATATTCAACATCAGAGAAATAAGACTAAAAAACAAAATTGTACAAATTCCTTCGTTTTTGGTACAATCTAAAATGTTTAAGTAAAATTGTAAGTTTGAGGATGTTTTGTGTAATGAGTTTTCTTTTGGGGGCCACAAAAGGATTCACGCTACACAAGGGGACCTCCTGCTGAAAAAGCTTAAAAACCACTGAGTTAGGGTTACCCAACACTTCACTTTACTAGATGCTATTTGAGGTTGTTTATTGATATCAAAAATAAATAGATAGATAAATAGAAGACCCTGTGATCGTGATCGGCATCGGACAGTACAGCTTTCAGTGATCGGCCGCAAAAATCCTGATCGGCACACCGCTATATTAAATTAATGAACAAATGATAAAATTAATGTTATGAAATGTTAGTTAGTTCCTTGTTTTTTCTCTTACATGGAGTTAACAAGGCAACTGCGAAGAGTAGACTCCTTTATATGCAAAAGCAGCACCGTGTTCAATAGCTTTCATGCGATTATTATTAGTTTTTAATGTGATTAAACTGTTACCAAATACAAAACCATATTTGAGGGACTACATTAATATGTTGTGCAGCTGCATTATTAGATCTGCTGTTATAGAATATTATCTAAGAATATCTGACTATTCAGAATTAAGGCATTCAAAACAGTGCAGTAAAAGTACGAGATAATTTATGGCTTGGTGTCTGTCATATGATTTGAATGCATGATACTGAGGCAAAGGAGGAAGAGAAAAAGACTGATAAGGATCTTTTTTTGCTTGCAAACTAGTCACCTACTTCCATCTCGGGCCAGAAGTGCTCTCTACTGTACATCCGGGTTATACCATGATCACCTGCCAGTATTGACAAGCTAGTCAGTTTTTATAGTGGATAAAATTTCATTTTTGAGTTTATTTTTATTGAAATTTCTGCCTGCTTTAAGTAATACACAGAGATCGAATGCTATGAGATCGAATTTAATCGAATGAACAGTAATGCATAGAAAAAGAGTAACACTGTGTATTATTGATCTCCGTCTGTACTAACAACGAAGCTGAAAGATACAGAAATCGTTCATTTATTGATTTAGACAATTAAAGTAATAAGGAAATGGTTACAATGACTGTCGCACTCTGGATGCAAACGTGACTGCATGTTACTATCGTTACAGGCGACGCATTTATTCAGAACTATGATTAAACGGACCCGAAAAAATCTGTGTCCAATGGTTCCTAATTAAAGTCAAGTATTCAGACTGACTATGGTATACAAGTGTATGGTGTTGCTCAACTCTGATAATGCTTAGGATACCTCTTTGAGATTGGACAGAACCTGCCTAATCTTCTCTTGGTCCACTTCACAGGTGTTGTTGTAGAAGCTAAAAGGAAAAAAAATTAAGATAACGCAAAAAAAGAAAATAAAAATGCAAAAAAGCATTAATGGAGAGCAAGAGGGCAGAACTGAAATGGTCTGAAATACCTGTGAGTGGTCTTGCAAGTGATGTGTTTTTGAATGTCTGAAAACAAAAAGCAGCACAGTGCATTATTTCATTACTTTCCCTCCATGAAAAAAGAGACAATCACAGGATTTATACTCACATCACACCTGCATCTACTCAGATATGTATATGGTAAGAATTACTTACTTATTGTATGTACGAACTGTATGTGGTCCGTCTGGGAGTCTGTGATTTTGCTGTTCTCCTCTCCGACACTCTCACCAAGTAATAATCCCTCCTGTATGACAGACAAAACACAGTAGGGGTGGAACGGTGCACAAAATCCACGGTACGTACCTCTGTTTTTAAGTCACAATTTCGGTACAGTTAGGAGGAAGAAAACTTAATTGCTTGTCGTTTTTTTATTATCGCAGTTTATTATTATTATTAACACTTGGGATCAACAACAGTTGAACAGTTTCCATTTTAAAAAACATTTAAAAAAAATGCCTGCTGAGTTAAATAAGATATAAAATAAGATTTTATAAAGACTAAAATATAATAAATCAAATTAATGCAATAAACCTATTTTATTATATTGATTAAATTGAGTAATTTAAATGATTAAATTTAATTTAATAAAAGCAAATATTTTATAAAACAGTTTACATTTGTTAGACCCTATTTGGGTTATACAGATGTATATGAAAAGTGTGTTTTTTACATTAAATATTTAATTTTATAAAAAGAAAAAAAAGGGGCAAATATGAAGCAGAAACACAGTACAAATATACACAGTACAGTAGATAAATACAAAAGAGAAAAACAGCAATAATAATAATAGTACTAGTTACATTATCAAACAAATTGCACTGGGACGTATTGCACAGTTTAAATTGTTGTTATTGCACAGCTGCTATTGAACAAGATTTAAATTACTGTTAATGCACAGTTAAAAAAAACAGCATTATGTGGATGGGAGCAGCTCTGATTGTAAAGTCTAATAGCATCAGGAAGAAACGACCATTGGAATTGCTGAAGGAGCTGCTCAGAGATGCAACTGTTTCATACAGGTGGTGAGAGTCGTTTTCCAGCAATAATAGCTTAGCTACCATCCTCTTTTCTCCCAGGGGCATCCCCAGATCTAAGATGACCTTCGTGATCAAGTCGTCCAATCTCCTCCTGTCTGCAGTAGAGATGCTTCTACACCAGCAGACCGCTTCATAGAAGATGGTCCTTTCCCTGAATATTCACTGGTGAAATTAAAAGTGTTTGTGCCTGCGGAAATCCACCAACAGTTCTTTGGTTTTCCCGCATTTATCTGGAGGCAGCTCCATTCGCACCTGTCCACAAAGTCCTGGATCAGTTCTCTGTACTCCCCTCCATCATCCTCGTCAGACTCACAGTCAAGAATCCTCAAATACTGCGGTCATATGATCTACTTAACTGTCACTTTTTTCAACATATTTTAACAAATATCTTCATTCCTTCCATCCTTCATTCATTCACTCCACCAATATGCGGAATTGTCAGGATTTTCTACTTTCAAGAGAAACTCTTAAAGGCTAAAGAATCCATAGTGTTAGCCGCTAGCCACTTCCTGGTTAGCGGCTAACGATATGTTGTTTTTTTTATACCCCTGCATTGTGTATGTTTTCAAGCTTAATAATAATATTAATTATTATTATTTATAATAAAAAATGCAATCAAAGTGTGAAGCGGAGGCTAAACAAACTTTAGCAAACAAACAAACCTTCCTGAGGGAACTCAGATTTTAACTATGTACAAAGGATTGCATTCGGTACACGTGTGGACCGAACCGAAAGCCCTGTACCGCAACATTTCGGTACGAATACGTGTACCGTTACACCCCTAAAACACAGACGTCCAGTATTCATCTCAGACGCTTATTCAGACACCTTTTAACACCCTCAGTAATACCGTACTGTATGATTCCACTATTAGGGGTTACCTAGAAAAGACAGAGTCTGATCTCTCTCAAATCTTCTTCCTTGTCCTCACATGAGTCTTTTTTTCTTAATACCACTGCTCATTACAGATCATCCAGTATTCCATAAAGCTTTTTTAAGATGTTATTCACTCTTTGCATACACATAGTCATTCATATCTATTGTCATTTTTTATCCTCATGACAACGCTCTGAGCCAAATGTGTTTACTGTGTTAACAGGAAGTGATTTTACATACAGGTTGTATGTAAAATAGGTTTACTGTATGTACTGTATGGTTTTCAAAATCCACCTAGTTTTATGCAAAACTGTTTTACCAGTATGTCCAAATTGGAGACACTTTGCAAAACAAAGGGGGTTTAAATGTGGTAAACAGGATTTCTGATTAATATCAGCTTTTATAGTAAAAACTCACCACATCACAGTCACTGTTCAGATGCTGGAACATCAATGAACTCAAGACGAATCCGGATGTTCTCACAGTGGTGCTGTATTCCTCCATACCGCCGCCTTCTACACTGTTTATTTCAGTTCAATTAGACTTTTATATTAAACCTGATATTTCCTATACCCAGGTCTACTTCACTCACATGCATCTTCCGAAACTTTATCCGTATGAGGGACTCTAGGAGCTACTGTCTCAACTGTGTTCTCCGCACAGATGTCGAATAAAGTTTATAGGGATTTCAGTGTAGCGCCACCGCGCGGCCTGGAGTAACACCTGCTTTCTATAGTACACAACACAAACACGGTACAGTATCTCACAAAAAGTGAGTGCACCACTCTCACTTCAGCAACCATTTTAGTGTCTCTTCTCAAGGAACAATTCTATAGAAATTAAACTTCAATATATTTTAAAGTGATCAATGTGCAGCTTGTATAGCAGTACATATTTGCTGTCTTCTGAAAATAACTCGCCATACAGCCAATATTGTCAAAATAGCTGACAACAAAAGTGAGTGAACTCTAAGTGATAGCAGCTGTACGTCATGTAACCATGCAAAGTTGCATGTCCTATTAATCATGGTTATGTTTTCGTCTACTTGACCAGACCATACAACATTTGTATATCTTTTATTAGAGCAGTTAAAATTTGGCACTTAAAGTACAATTCTCTTATACTGACCACTGGATGTTCAACATGGCACCTCATTGAAAAGAACTCTATTAAGATTCGAGAATTAGAATTTGTTGCAATTCACAAAGATGTCTGAGGTTATAAGAAGATCAGTATCACCCTAAAACTGAGCTACAGTATAGTGGCCAGGGTCATGCAGAGGTTTGACCCTGGCCAGAGAGTCCTTGTGCTGTACGTCAGGTGCAGAAGCTGCTTAAAAAAAACACGCATGAGTGCTGCCAGGATTTGCATTTTGCATGGCCGTCATCCCAGAAGGAAACCTCTTCTGAATCAAATTTAACCTCATAAAAATAATCCCGTTTTTTTGTTCATTTTGTGATTTTTTCCCATGCATCACGGTTTTCCTGGGAATTTGAAATTAAGGCAGCTTTTGTATTTTTCTGCAATTTCTACAGGAAAGAAAACGCAAAAGTATATACTAAATGATTTCATCTTGTACAGTTTGCAGCAGATGTGGTTTATGAACTCTGACTAGTACACTCTCTGACTATCCAATCTTCTAGAGGCCCTTGGAGTGGCCAAATCAAAATCCGATTGGATTAAGCAACAGCTGCAAGCAATTTGGAGTTTACGCTAAAGAAGCATGCACACAGATGCTGATTGTGAAGGCCTTGTGGCAGACAGATACATTTGACCCCAACACATGATGTGGCTGAAATCTGATTGGATAGAAACTCCAATGCAAACTTATGATTGGGTGTGCGGTTTCTTGAAGCAGTGCATCGGCAAAAAGTGCTATGAAATAAAGACTATTTGGAATAATTTATTATATATTCTTGGACAAAAAATTAATTAAAATGTAAGTCAGTGATTCAGAGTTTAGGCCAGCAAAATAGGCCATTAGGCCAGCAAAGAAGGCCGTCTAAACTCATGTCAAGTCAAGTTTATTTCTATAGCGCTTTTCACAAAAAACATTGTCTCAAAGCAGCTATACAGAATTTCAAGAGTTGGTGAATGGTGTGTATATATCCCTGATGAACAGCCATGGCAACTGTGGCAAGGAAATCCTCCCTTAGATGTTATAAGGAAGAAACCTTGAGAGAAACCAGACTCAAAAAGAAAACCCATACTCATCCTCACCATAATGCAGAATCAGTGGGTGCAGTTAATGCATAAAAAACCTGCAACTGAAACAAGTGTGGGGAAATTAGCATAGGCTTAAATAGTCCTTTTGTAAATAAAAATGAAACACACTGCAAACTGTGAATGTCAATAAAATAGAAATAACATGTAAAAAATACATTTCTTTTTTGTGTGAGCCTGTACCAAATGATCCACAGCCTAGTACTGATCTGAGGCTTGGTGGTAGGGGACCCTTGCTGTATACTACACATTTTACCATACCAAACAAAAACACATCACATATTTTAATGTCAGCAATAGCCAGCAAAGCCAATTTTACATTTTACATTTACTGCATTTAGCAGCCGCCCTTATCCAGAGTCATGTACAAATGTGCTTCAAAGTCTCTATCAATAAAAAAATCAACACTGGTTCACTAGGTTGCAAAGCTAGGATATTATAAACCTAAAACTCTGTCCTTTTTTTTTAAACATAAGAAATAAAACTCGTCGTTTAGGATAGGCAGTGACTCAGCTGTTCTCACATCTAGGGGAAGTTCATTCCACCACCATAGTGCCAGAACAGAAAATCTTGATATATATTCTCATCTAGCTATTTTTTATGCTATGTAACATCTACTCATGTTACAAAAAGATGACACCCAAAACGCCTTTAAAAATTTTATATAATTGACAGTTAACAAATAGAAAACTTTTCAACACCAATGATTGTTCACCTGAGATTACTTAGACTTATGTTACAAAAGAAAATAAATATTCATTATAATGGGAGGTTTTTTAATTTTCAAATGCTTTTGGTAATGTTAAAATTTCTTTATGAGATCTTAATTTGTACTTTAATATGGTGCACTTACATAAAGATTTGGACAAAGTCTCAACAATCTGATTTATTTATTTGTTTGTTTGTTTGTTTAATCCAGAATTATAGTCCCTAGACTGCAACTTAATATTAAAGTAAACCCAGTGTTGCATTTCACATCTGTTTGGTTATTGCCTGAGAAATTATTGCAACAGCTGCAATTGCAAGGGCGATTTGTGATGCAAACACATTGCCTTTAACACTGCACTAAATAAACAACTAGCTTCCCAGAATAGATCAGTGATTGCCCTGCCTGAGTAACCTGATGTCTATGTCAGTGTGGGTTGTAAATAAGGTATATAGAGCATATAAAAGGTCTACATGTACATTAAATATGAAAATAACCGCAAAAACAACAATTTAAGAACCCAATTGATATGGTAATATGGCACCCTTAATAGCAGACCAACACATCTGTGGGTGAGCAAAAGCTTTGGAACTGTCATAAAATTCTGGGTTTGAAAGTAAGAGACCCACTGACATCGCCATTCTTCATTTATGATGTTTTTCAGGCTTGTATTGCAGTTTGATTTAGTTGGTGTTTGTTGCTTTCCGGAGGTGAAATTTAAGCTCAGTTGAGTTATCAGTTTTGCTGATTTGGCAGTATGTTTTAGGTCAGTGTCCTGCTACCTGATAAAATTTCTTTAAATACGATTCGGTGGATTTCTTTGCAAATCAGCAGACAAAATGTTTCTGTACACTTCTAACTTGAGTTTGCTAATTTCATCATGAGTTACAACATAAGTAATAATTAGCAAGCCTGTTCCAGTATCCGCCATGCAAGCTCTTATATTTAGGATCATGATAAGATCCTTTCTTTTTTAACATTTTGGCCTTCTATCACCTAGGTATATAAAAGTATATTTTATATATTTTTTGAATATCTAGGTTCCAGAATGTTTGTGGCTCATCTCTATATTTCTTTGCAAGTTTCATTCTATCCTTTCCATTTCTTACTGCAGATAAGAAGTTTATGGTATAGCCTTGAAATTTCTTCTCTTGTTTAAATGGTGAATTGTAAAAGCTTCACCCCTGCCCTTTGGAGGTTGTTGGCAATGACACTGTTGTTTCTTCACAGAATTTACAATGTTTCCATCATACATTGCTATTGATTTTCTTGGTCTACAGTGGTTTTCAATCTTTAATCTTCAATGGCTGTTCAATGGCTCTAATTGATTTACTCTCTTTTCTCAGCTTTTTAATTTATGTTTGTTCACATGTAAAACCTAGAACTAAGAGTAGACATTCAGGGCTATTAATTGTTTAAACAATCAGTTTAACTGAGTCCACCTCAATGACAAGAAACAGTTAGTTGTCACCTGCTGTTTGTTTACTTGAAAGGTGTCATGTTCTAAGTTGTGTAACATATCTAGATGAACTGTATATAAATAAATAAAAGATAGATTTCTGAGATGCTGTTATATTCAGTTTTCTCACTCATTCTCACATCTATATCCATCACTACTAATACTAATAGTGACGATGATGATGATGATGATGATGGTGATGATGATGGTGATATAGCGTCACCAGCTGGAAGCTGGCCTGAACTGAAGGTAGGGTGGGTGAAACCATTAGTGATGAAATAGGGGGAGGCGCTCTGTGCTTCTCCTCGATTTTACCCTGTTGCTCAAAATATTGAAATGTTGCACTTGAACTTTGTGACCGGACTAAAAACTTTTTCTCGCTCTTGGAGAAAAAAAAAAGAGTTTCTAAGCTGAGACAGATATCTGACATGTAGAATGAGAATGATTCCGCTAGGCGCCTCTGAGAAGTTTTTGGTATGAACTTTTATTTATTTTTTTGCTAACGTTTCCGTTGTTTTGTGACGTCACCGTGTTTTGAGCGGAGCGGTTTGTATCATCAGCTGATAAACACAACATTAAACACGAGGTCTTTTAGAAGCGGGAGTACTGATGTTAAAATGCACAAGATTGTCAAAAACGAGACACAAACACTCGAGTTTCACTTTATCTTGTCGGAGAAAACCGTACAGCCGTCTCAGGTTACCAGAGGGATCAGCTAAAGGTAGGAATTATGTGTAAGCAACACACTTGTCTGAAAGTCCACATCCTTATGAGTTTAATGTCTATAAATGCATTCTTTACATTAGTTTAATATTATTACAATATTAAGGAGTAATTAATTAATGTACAAGCAGAAAAATAGAACATATTGACAGATTAATAAGCTAAAGCCATGTGTACATATGAGTTATTTGAAAATGCTTTAATCAACTTCAGATATAGCAAAGAACTAACTTTTAAAATTTGTTATTTCCTATTGTTTGATATTGATGTACAAATTAATCGATTTTATATAAAATCATGAATCCCACTGATTTGAAATGAAATTTCAATTTCTAAATCTGAGGGAAAATCTGATCTATATGAGGGCTGCAACTTTTTTGATAATTGATAAAAAAAAAAAAATTTTGAAATGAGATATTTTGCTGACATCTGATAATCCTAATTCATGTAGTGTACTTAAAAAATGCAAAAGCCAAATATTGAGATGAACTATCTTTAATTATACGCTTATAGTAGCTGCTTGTTGAGGTGTGCATGGGGGATTTCTCCTTTGAAACTTAACGAATGCTGGTTTGTTTCTTTTTTGTAAAAAGAGCAAATGTTTATGCAAGGTGGAGCAATTTGTGTAAATCAACATTTCTATTATTTGTATATTATATACAGCATAGTTTTTACAATTTGTAAAAAAATGCATAGACATTTTGTTCAGTAGTGAAGATCTAAGCATCTGAAATGTATCATGAATTTAATTTTGTATAATAATTAAGTGATCTATGCATATATTGAATAAACAAACATTGAAAACAAGCATTTGAATGTATAGTAAAGCCGCAGTGCATCACGTTAGAAAACAGATAAGTTTACTGTTTTATTAGACAAATGCTATAAAAAGAGAATGGAATGAAAAAACGCAGCAAGCTAACAGGTCTGATTTAAATAAAAAAAGGAAAAATTTGCATTGGTGTACAGATGCATAATCATTTGTTGAAAACCACAACGGTGACTAAAAATGTAATCGTTTACTGCTGCTGTTATTCGCTGCTTTTAGATTTAGTGTTTGTTCGCACTGTTTTAATTAAATCCATCACTATGTCGTGAGCGAACTGATTGCGCAACCTGATGCTAAGGATTCACGACAGAACAGATCCAGTGCTACTGTTCTGAAGTTAGAAACAAACAGTTTACACAATAGCACTTCATTAAACTCATCGTGCTGATGTTTCATCTTCATCCGTGACACCACTGTGTTTTTTTCATGTGCTGGTGCATTACTGTGGTAATTCCATCCCACGCACGCTCTGTTTTGCATAACTTCCAGGTTACAGTCTTCTTTGTTGCGTTTAATATAAAATGCTCCCATGACTTGTCACGCACACATTTTCCTGCTGCCGCTTAACCCGTATTATCCGCCATTTTTCATTTCATTGTGTTTGTGAATGTTGGGCAGGGCTGGGGGAGACAAGCGGTAAGAAACACACACCTGTTGGTAATGTACCTATAAGAGTATGAACGTGTGAACGTGTGCATGAGAAAGTGAAAGTAAACTACTTGCCTAAAAAAACCTTGTTCTGCCAAAACTGGTCATACTTACATTTTTAAAGGCCAATTACACTTATTTCTGTTCCAATTAAAATGGTCATTTTTGTTTTGCTTCTAAATGATTAAGTTTTGCATATTATAATTCCATCGATACTTACATTTATGGTAAGTTGAGGGTTAAGGGCCTTGCTCAAGAGCCTAGCAGTGGCAGCTTGGTGGTTCTGAGATTTAAACTTGTGACCTTAGCCACAGTCTAATGCCTTAGCCACTGAGCTACCACTATTTGTAGGGACCAGGCAATAAGAGCTACAATAGCTAAATAATATGTACTATAAAGTCATTTTTTTTTTTAAACTACTAAAAATAAAAAATTAGTAATTACATCAACAATACCTCTTAAGAATTAATATTAGTGCATTTTTATCAGAGGAAATAAAGATTACAGAAATCTTATTTCCCACAACAGAAAGGTTTGTTTCCCACAAAATTGTCAGAGATGAAAAGACAAACACATGACAACTTTGTCCATTTTCCAGACCAGCAAACATATCTAGAGCTCTTCACAATCACAAAAACCCTTTTTAACCAGGCATTAAAGATTATAGAGAAAATCTGAACTTTTATGGTGTTTTTTCCCTTTTTGCATGTCAGCTGACCTCAGTGTTCTCTATCACCAGAGTAAAATGGAGGCTACATACTGGGATGTGATTTTTGGGATCCTCCAGATGTGGTTGTGTGCAGTGATGGGGCTCATCGTGTTTCCTGCCATGTTTGGGGTTTCGCTGGGCTTCACTGATCTCTACATTAAAATGCTGGTCAAAATACTGGAGGTAAAGCTGAGAACATCTCAGGGGCTTTTAGATTAACTTTACAAATGAAGACTGGTGTGTACATCATGACACTATTTTTTGAAGAGTTAATATAATTACAGACGGTTCAGATTGGCCAAAGCATTAAATGTCCAAAGAATCCCCTTTACCCCATCGTAGTCAGTCAAACAGTGCATGTTGGGTGCATGGTGCCTGTTTGTTAGTCTTCCTAAGCCAACATTTTGTCCATAAATAAATGGCTGAATCTCAGAAGGACATTGCAATGCACCATAATTCCAATCTAAAATAAGCATTTTACTAAACAGGCATTGCATTATTATCAGTATCACTTCCATCTTAAAAAGGCAAAAAATAATCTTAGTAGATTCCTTAAAGAAATCATCAGACCCTAACCCAGATCAAACATAATGTAATATGCTGTAGCCAGTGTGTGAGGATGTTTGTTAAAGGTCATCCAAAAATAAATTGTTTTGTGGGCAGTGGGCCACCCGGAGGATCCAGAGAGGGCAAAAGAAACAGCTTGAACTGCCAGCACATCTCCCCAATGGTGAGTATGTTTTTACTGTCAGAACCTTTAAAGCATAAGAAACCTAAGGATTGTTCTCTTGTCATTTTCATGTCTGCAGAAATTTTTTTGTTTTGTTTTGTTTAATAGGAAATAAAAAAAGAGATATTTTTCCTAAAAGCACTGTAGGAACACTTACACTATATATATATATATATATATATATATATATATATATATATATATATATATATATATAAGTGTCTCTTTTTTGTCTTTTGTGCTTTCTTTTGTCTATTTATCTGCAGCGTCTGAAGTGTTGTTAAATACCAACAACTCTTGTTTATATGTTTCCCACTTAATTCTCTAATGCATTGGTTCTGCAAGTAGCTCTGCAAAAAATCTTAGAATCATAATTGCTACTTACATTATGCAGTTAAAGATAGTGTCCTATTTGATCTGAAAGGTTAAAATAAACATAATGAATGCAAGCCTAACCTAATCATGCAACATTTTTGCATGCTTCTACAGGATCCATGGATGATGCGTATTTCAAACCTGTAGCTTTTTTTATGTTAAAACCGAAACCGCATTATATTGTGAAAATATACACTTATTATACGCATTGAGTAAAGTTATTACTTTGATAGTTTGTTTATTGGAAAAAATCTTGACACCAAGCAAATGCAGTATTGCAGTAAGTCAATCATTTCGTCATTGCCAAGTTCAGCTGAACTTTAACCATCTTAAAAAACACAGTAATCATCTCCAGAGACTGTGTTTCATTACAGGGGGTTGTATTATTCTAAACCAGGATAGAGTTAGAGGTTTGTTGACTATGGCACATTAACTTTTACAGAAGAAGAACATCAATAATTGGGAGCAAAAATCTTTTAAATGTAATTTTTTTTTTTTAACAATTATTAATGATTGAAGGGACAAGAATGATGGCTGTTATTTAAATTACAATGCTTATATTGAGTATATATTACAACAAATCAACATTGTTTGCAGAGCAAAAACGATACATCACAAGCGAACTACATGACATTGCAAAGACCACACTTTTGTCGCCTTCCATTCTAAATATTGTCACTTGCATTATAAAAGTAATAATATTAATAACAAATTTTGTTGTTAATAACAACAATAATAATATCTCTTCTTGGATCACCCCTAAATTCAAAGCAATGTCATTCTCCTTACTGATCATTTCAGGAATTATACAGAAGAACGATGGTTCTATGAAAGAAGAGATCGGGGAACTGCGACGCTCTCATCCAAAGTCTCTGAACGGGGGAGACTTTATGCTGTCTGACGTCTTTTATTTTTGCAAGAAGGGTATCGCGAGCATCGTGGAGGATGAAGTCACTCAGCGATTTACATCAGAAGAGCTTGCTTCATGGAACCTCCTGACTCGCACTAACAACAACTTCCACTACATCAGTGTGCGACTTACTGTTATATGGGGTCTGGGAGTGTTTATTCGCTACTGTGTGCTCCTGCCACTCAGGTGAGGATCCTATAACTGAAAGCCCAATGGGATTATCTACTAATATATAAAAAATCTGACTCTAAATAATAAGTAAGAACTCACACTGCACAGAAATGATCTGTCTTTCTCAAGCATGTTTAAATGTCAGTAGCATTCAATGGCCTTAGGAATGAATGCTTTTTAAAAAAATACTTAACTATGAAAAAAAGTACCTTTCCTTCTTAGAGAATCAAGAAGGTTTCCTTTTTAGCTACATTACCTCTTTGTAAATTAACAGGGTCACCTTGGCTGCAATTGGACTGAGCTGGCTGGTGATCGGCACAACGCTTGTAGGTCTGCTACCCAGCAGCAGGTAATTTTTGGTTAAAAATAACATGAACATGGTGTTGTTTTCTATGAATAGTGTATGAAACAGATGACTGGCAACTAAAATCACATGTTTCTTATAAGAACAATTAGGTTTATTTGAAGTTGGACTGTGTGTTAATGGTAAAATATGTCTCCTCCAGTGTGAAAGAATGGTTGAGTGATCTGATTCACATTACGTGCTACAGGATCTGTGCCAGAGGACTGTCAGCCAACATCCGCTACCACAATAAGTGTGTAACTGTTTAGAATTTTTCTTTATTTAATTACACTCCTTTGAAATGCTGATGTCATGTATGTTTATTATTGCAGAGAAAACCGTCCGAAAAAAGGTGGAATTTGTGTGGCTAACCACACCTCTCCTATTGATGTCGTCATTTTGGCGAATGATGGATGTTATGCCATGGTAAGCATTATCAAATGGGGTTTAATATCAACAATATTTATTTACCATAACAGTAGTACTAAGTCTCACAGTAGAAGCAGAATTTGGGGATAGGAACTTTTAGGATTTGGAAAAAGGAGTAGGTACTGGTTAGCTTTAGAACAATAGCAAGATTTTGTTAGTTCTAGGATTCCATAGAACAACTAGGGTTAGTAGAATGGGACCGGGTGTTTGTAGAACAAGGAACAAGCTTATTAGACTTGTGATGGGAAAATATTTGCATGCCTAAGGATGAGCTGGTTCGACACAGTGAAATGAGTAGGGGCATGTAAGGTTCAGGCTAGGAACCTTGTAGGCATCAAGTTGTGAGCAGGAGATTGTAAACAGGATCATGGCAGTTATATGAGGTCAGAGGCTTCAGGATTAAGCAGGATTTTGTAGACCAGTGGGACAATAGCAGAAGAAATGGGACGAAAGCTTAAGAAACGCAGTATTAGGAGGCAGCGAGCCACGTTACAGGAACAGGAGCTTTAGAAGCAACATGGGAATATAAGTTTGTGGGCACGGATGAGCTTGTAATTGTTAAGACATGCTTACTACTTTTGTAAGTAGCTCTGAATTAGGACATCTGATGTCATCAATATTAGACTGGAACATTGTAGGCCTTCTGACAAAAACAGAATGTGTAGAGTTCAAGACAGGAACATAAATATTGTGTCAGGAGCAGAAATGTTTGTATGTAGGCCCTGCTATGTTGTGAAGATGTCTGATCTGTCTATAGGTGGGGCAGGTCCATGGAGGGATAATGGGTGTCATTCAGAGAGCAATGGTTCAATCATGTCCACATGTGTGGTTTGAGAGGTCGGAGATGAAGGACCGCCATGCAGTGGCCAAAAGGTAACAAAACAAATTATGTTGAACCAGTAAAAATCTATTTTTAAAGACACAGTGCAAATGCTTTATTGCAGTAATCTGACCTGTTATTGATAAACTCGTGTGAACTAAGGTGTTTTTGACACATACTGTTCCTTTTTTGTGCTGCAGGCTGAGAGATCATGTTAATGACAAAACCAAGCTGCCAATTCTTATCTTCCCAGAGGGTAAAGACTGTTATGCTTTATTTCTATATTGCATTATTTGAGGTACACTTTATTAGAGCAATGCCTCTACATGCTTCTAGATAAGAATAGATTTTAAATGAAGACATCACACCATAGTATTCACAGGTTAAAGAGTTTAAAAGGTGAGTGAAGCTCAAATAAATAAACCAGTCAATTTAAAATCAGATTTGGGAAATCAAGGTGATAGGAAGCCGAGAGGAAGGCAGTGAATTATTGTAGTTTGCATTTTTTGACTGCCAGGTGCATTAGTAACTCCATGGAAAAGAAAAAAAAAAGTGGAGCGGTGCAACATGCTTGAAGGTGTGCATGTAAATTCTTCTAGTATCTACATTTCAAACGTCTGTCATGGAAGCCATGGAAGCTTTTCTCTTAAGAAACCTGATAATTACAGTAAATAAGCATAATGTAAATGTATATATAAATAAATGTAAAAACTAAGCATATACAAACCCCAACTGGCTTGAAGGGTGTTAGAGGGAATGTCAGTTTGCATAAGTAAGTTCACATGACCTACGCAACTGTCGGTCATCTGATATTTTTGTTTGGGTCAGAAGACACTTGTGGTGTATTTTTGGGTGATAATTTACATCAGCTTACTGTTACAAAGCAAAGATGTTAATTATTATTATTATTATTATTATTATTATTACTGCTGAATTATTACTTTCTCTTATAAATTAGTTCACAGCAGGACCAGCGTTTGTGAGCTGGTCTTGGATAGACATTAGTGAAAAATGTACAATCTAGGGGTGACAGTAAATGCTCTCATTTTGCCAGAACTGACAGTCTTTACTGTTTGGTTAATACAGCTGTACTGGACAGTGTTTAATGCATAGTTGATGATTACAGAGTCCAGGACAGTTAGAATGGCCATTTTCTTTCCTCTGAGCATCCATTTCATTGATAGTCAGCAGCATATAAAGACAGTTTGGCCAAAGTGTTCTTTTAAAACATCTATTAAAGAGGCTTTATGGTGCAGTAATTGCAGGTGGCTGCTTTGTTCAGATCTGCTACTTCAGCATTTCTACCTGAGCTGGAAGGCTCACGACTTTTTCCCAGGAGCATTAATTTGGGTAGGAGTTGGCAGTATTACTGCATTGTACTGTGTATCAAAGGCTAAAAAATGCTAATAAGCTCTGACTTCTTTCACTGAAGGACTGCAGAGTCGGGAGAAAATAAATGAACCCTTGTGGTAATACAGATGAGTGTAAATTATTTGTCTCAAGTATTATGAGGTAGACAAAGTTCTTTTTATTTGAAGTAGTCTTCTTTTGTTTTTTACTGAAGCTATGCCGCTACTGTAGCTAATAAATTAGGGAAGCTTGCAGCCTCTGCACAACCTGGCCTAAGGAATAATGTCTGCAAGATAAAATATATAGCAATCAAATCAAGTGCTAAATGTTTATGCCCACCTCTCTGAAAGAACAATTTTGAAAGTTAATCAACTTTTTAGAATGGTGCTAGGACTGTTTTTGTTTCTCTGATGTCCTGTTAAGTATTACTGGAATATTAGCAACATGCTTGCAAGGCAGTTTTGTGACACCTGTTTAGCAGTACTAAATCAAGCACTGGATAATCACGAGTTTTGTACATGGGCTTTGCTAGCAATCTAGCTTGCTTGCTAACCTGTCTCAGATGGTTTATAGCATCTTCCTCACCTGAAACTTTTTTGTAGCATGTAATGTAGCCATAAACACTGACTGAGTTTTGCAAAAAGATAATTGTGTGTGTAATAGAAATGCTGTAATCTTGATGGTGTAAGGAGTGTAACAAACAACAGAAACTCCTTTCTATTTAAACGATTCAGAAGTGAATCAAAGGATGTAAATATATCTTTATATATGATATATATATATATTTCATGAGCACCAAATTTTGTGTTAATGCTTCTTTGTCTTCTCATGACAGGAACCTGCATCAATAACACGTCTGTCATGATGTTTAAAAAGGGAAGTTTTGAAATTGGAGCGACGATTTATCCTGTAGCAATTAAGGTATTTCTGCCCCACACCGTCAATTTAAGGGCCCCTAAATGATTTAAGCTGTTTTACCTACACCATGATGTCCATCTCTTTCTGTCTCTCTCTCTCTCTCTCTCTCTCTCTCTCTCTCTCTCTCTCTCTCTCCTTTCTCCCTCTCTTTCTCCTCTCTCCCTCTCTCCCTCTCTCCCTCTCTCTCTCAGTATGACCCTCAATTTGGAGATGCATTCTGGAACAGTGCAAAGTATAACATGGTGAGCTACCTCCTCAGGATGATGACCAGCTGGGCCATAGTGTGTAATGTCTGGTACCTTCCCCCTATGAATCGCCTGGTAGGAAAAGAAACTGTGATAATGCACAGTTGCACATAATGAATGCTTAAATCCATAGGTCATGTTTGGTTTTTTTGCTGATTGGCTTTTTTTTTTTTTTTTTTTTAGGATGGAGAGGATGCTGTAAGCTTTGCCAATAGAGTGAAATCAGCTATAGCACGACAGGAAGCCTGGTTGATCTATCATGGTGAGAATACAGTTCATCCCTATCACAACGCGGTACACCAGATATCTTTTTTTATGTTTCGTGTGCTTGAGTTTTTAAATACTTTTGAGCATTAAAATAAGCACATTTATGAAGAATACTTACACCATGCGAATTAGTCAAGGTTTTTGGTGTGCAATATTGAATTCTTTCCAATCTTTTCCTTTAACTCTCCCTTTTATAGATTTGAATGATGGTTAGCATAACCCTAATCTAACTAGCATTGCGAGCCTAACAAGGGCAATTTTTTTCAACCAGTTCATTTATCTGTTTATATTAGAGTAGACATCTTAACATTGTTCATATAAATTATTTAATAGAAATCATATAATTGCATATTCATAATGATGGAAAAGTGTATTTTGGGTCTGTGGCATACGTATGGAAGTTTGTACTTTTATGGGGTAAGGAGAACAAACTGTATACTTGCTGAAGTATTGATTTAAATGTTGTGTGGCCTGTGTCGCAGGGACGGAGGATTAAAGCGAGAGAAGGTCAAACAATCGTTAAAAGAGGAACAACAGAAAATGTACAGCAGTATGATTGTGGGAGAGGACTGAAAGACACACGTTCATGTTTTCTTCATGTTGTCTGTTTTTTGACCCAGATGGAAGACCTTAATGGACTAAGTTACACAGAATCACTGTAATGAATCTTTTATTCACAGTGAGTGATTGCGGTAAAAGGTATGAACCACTGAGGTGGTTCCACGGAGGTCAATTCTCCGTAGATGAAGTCAGTTGGAGGGTGTGTAGGCCTAATGTATTTTAAATGCCTCAGTGGAAACATTCTCATATGCTTATACTTTTCAACAAAAAAAAAAAAATTTGCTATGCTTATTGATTAAATAATGTTTTTAAATAGATTTTATACAAATTCAATGCAAAGTATTAGTAGTATGTTACTAAAACTGAATCAAGTTTAAAACACTAAAGCACATCTTTATAAAATCCCTAAAGAACTGAATGCGGGTTTGAGATTTGGACACTTTTTTTTTTTTTTTTTTTTTTGCTAAACAGTTTTATTTGGAGTCACTGTTACCACTCAAAAGTTGATTATGTTGCTATAACAGCACATGCCTAAATCTTTATTTCTTGTTATATAGTTTATGTAGTTTTATAATGAGAGAGCTTACAGTATTTCTTTCTTTTTTTTTTTTTTTTTAAGAATTAAGAATGTCACTTCATATTTTTTACATGGTTGCATGGGGACCTTTTTGCATATAGTTTTTTTGATAGTGGATGGTGTGCATGCTATTTAGAGCACTCTGTATTTTCCTTGTGATTTTAAATTCAGTGCATCTGGTCAGAAATGCTGCTCTGTGATATTCACACGGACTTTGCTGTTCAGCTGTTCCTTTGTGAACTGTTTAAGTATCACGGGTTCTTTTAACTCATATGTTGTTTTATTTGTGTTGCCAGGAATTATGTAATAAGTATGTCTGTCTTTTTACAGCATATGTTTTCCAAGTCGCTTTTAGATTAGTCTTTTTTTGTTACGAGTTCATGAAGTGATTTTGTTTTTTGACTTTGTTTTTGTTATGAGACCACTAGAGGTCAGTCTAAACCAAGAAAGGAAAATGTCCAACAATTTACCTTTTCAGTTTTGTCTAGTTACAGATTTTATCACTTGTTTCAGAGAGTTTCTCAGATCAAAATGAAATTCTCAAAACTGCTTGTTTAACCTCCACATCATTTAGTCACTTGTGCACATCATAAAAGCATTTCTCGTTGTTTTGATCAAACTGTGAATGCTTTGTAACATTCAATAAATCGATTGTGTACAATCGTCTGCTGTTTCCTGTTTCAAACATCAGTTGTTTGTCATTAAAGTTGTTGATTCAAATATATAATACTGGTTGCAGATTAATAATCTTAACCCTTAAAATATTTAGGCATTTAGGTTCATTGCATAAGTCATTGAATGCAAAATGGTTTAACTGGTTGTCATCATCTGCCATCTTAAATTTCTATTAAACCTTTTTTTGTAAATGTGTCTTAAATTGATGAATTGTGCAGATGAATCTCGAATTTCACTAAAGAAGAGGAATGTATGCCATCAGATCGAACAATGATCAACTAGTTCTCTAAAAAAAAGGTCAAAGGTGAATCTCGTGAACCTTTAATTAGCAAGCATATACACACTGAACCAAACACAGAATTACAATTTCTAAAAATGGATTAACAACCAAGAAACAAAAGGACACTATTATAGTACAGTAAAAGTGTGAATCCTGTCCAGTCTCTTGCAATCAAATAAATAAATTTGTGCTGTTAAAATTCATATATGCCATACAGAAGTTGTTTAACTTTGTGCATTTTAATTCAGACAAAATGACTAAACATATTGATGACCTTGTTTGTAAACAACGACAAAAGGACTTGTCATTCTTGTCATTCATTGACCCAAATACTAACTTTTAAGAGATGAACTGAGGATTTCAAGAAAATGACAGGCTTTTGCAGTAATCCAACGTGTTGTGCTGTTTGTACAAATTGTTCTGAGAATGCACAAATATTAAGGATGATTCCAGACATGCTTCAAAGCAACTGAGAAAAACTGTAAGAGTCCCAGCAAGGACCTACAACTTCAGGAAAATGTTTGGGTTCTTAGAGCAAAACATTTATCTGCTAAAAAGAGAATTTTATTCAGAAATTGCCAAATGTATTTACTGACATACGACATCATTAACTATAAAACAACTTTCAACCAAACGGATTTTTGTGAGAACTTGTTTGACACAATATACAGAAGTGAATTTGGCCAAATAGAAATAAAGCAAGGTCAGCTAACGTATATAGAAATAGATATAAACCTATAATAAGTAATAAAGGATTTCATAACAGTTTAACATGAGATTAGATTCAACTTAATTGTCATTGTGGAAGGTACAGAGCCAACGAAATGCATTTAGCATCTAACCAGAAGTGCATAAGTGGCATATTTACAATAAATAGCAATAAGATAAATAGGGCACGAGGTCCATATGTACAAGGATGAGGTGATTAATGTACAAAAGGTGCAGTAGGTAATAATATATATGGTGTATATAGTAATATACTATATACTGTGTAAAGATTATGCTTAGATAGACATGTCAGAAAATAATATACTTAAATGACATGATTAGATTAGATTCAACTTTATTGACATTGTGCATGGTATGTGTACAGAGCCAATGAAATGCAGTTAGCATCTAACCAGAAGTGCATAAGTGGCCTATTTACAATAGATTACAGTAGATAAATAAGGTATGAGGTCCATATATACAGGGATGAGGGTAAATAATGTAAAGAAGGTGCAGTAGAATCTGTGTGTGAGAACTGCTGCTGGTGAAAGGCCTCAGTCCCATGATCTAGTCATGTACAAGTATGAATGTATGTATAATACAGTATATACAATATAAATGAGCGAAATGTACAGTAGTGCAAATGAGATACGGTCATATCAAATACACGATGGAAAATGCTGACTTTCAGTTTTTCCAATATTACCATGCTAGCTCATTATATTATAATGCCTGGTAATGAAGATTTTTTTTATTTTATTTTTTATTTAATGTATAGCCCTGCCTTTAAGCATTATTTCATACCCCATCACCTGAATTTGTTGCTATAGAAAAATAAATCATAATTTTTTTTTCCCAAGCTGGTTAAGGTTCATACAAGTACAATTAATTCAAACTTGCTGTGTCATAAAGTTAAAAGAAGTAAAGGAAGAATATAGGAAGTATAGGAAGAAAATTGCTGAATTTCTTATAATATATTCTGAAGAACCATACAGCTTAAAAATATAAAAGTAATATAACATCTTACAATAAAAACTTTGGAGCGATAAATAATTTCTGTGCTATTTGAAGGAGCACTTTTTACATTTATGCTTATTTTACTAGTAGTTACTACAAATCTTTTTTTATTATTAAATCTAATAAATCTGTGTCGGTGTGATATACGCTTTGTTTCACCATAATTTACAATACCAGTGCTGAACTTGTTTGGCAATAGGTTACAGATAACCACAATTAATAGTTTTATATATTTTAATTATCTTTACTGTTTTATTTGGGGTAAATAATTTTTTCGCAGCACAGAAAGTTTCAATAACTTGGTCAGTAGAGGCGAGTTTGAAGAAACAATGTTTTAGAGTCAATGAACAAAACAGAACACTGTCCAACAATCCCACTGGTAAAATTCTTAATATTTTACTAAACTTTGTTGCCAATCGGACAATCATTAGTAGTCTTACCAAAACACAGGCTTTGGTCAAGGTCTAGATGCTTTTAGTGACTTCATTTAAAATAAAGATTCCAATAACAAAACTAGCGACTGTTTGAGCAGTGGTTAGTAACTGTCCTGCACAGATCTTCAGCTCACTTTCCTGATGCTGGTTATATGGGCTAAAGGAGCAGGTTCGCACGCCCCAGCATCAATGTGTAAAGCCAATTTTCCCAACATTCAATCACTGATCACCATTGTTTGTCCACCTGTCCACTTTGCTGTAGACACCATCTTAGTGACCTTCACAGCAATTCAGTAAAAATGCAAATGTGTAATAATATAAAAAAAAATACTATACAGTAAAAAAAAAAGTTTTTGTGTCTTTTGAGTCTTTGTGTCTATTTCCTGCCTGCTCACTTAAACTACTTCCTTTTGTCTGTGTTGTTTTCAAAAAACTGTTTTATTACTGTTTTATTACTGGTTTATTTATTTCTATAAGAAATAAATTATAATCTGTTATTTCCATTCTAATACATCACTGTTCTGTTCTAGCTCCTGAGACTCAAACAATAAAAACAATCACTCTATAGTCAAGAAATTATCCCCAAAGCCAGATGATGCCACATTCATCAATGGCTGGAAGTCAAGAGAGCAAAACTGGACATGTTCAGTCCAGGTGGGTTCTGCTCTGCTCTGCTCTGCTCTGTTCTGCTCTGCTCTGCTCTGTTTTGCTCCGTTCCGTTCCATTCCATTCTGTTCTGTTCTGTTCTGCTCTGTTCTCTTCTGCTCTGTTCTGCTCTTTTCTGCTCTGTTTTGCTCTGTTTTGCTCTGTTTCATTCTGTTCTGTTCTGTTCTGTTCTGTTCTGTTCTGTTCTGCTCTATTCTGTTCTGTTCTCTTCTGCTTTGTTCTGTTCTGTTCTGCTCTGCTCTGCTCTGCTCTGTTCCTTTCTGCTCTGTTCTTTTCTGCTCTGTTCTGTTCTGTTCTGCTCTGTTTCATTCTGTTATGTTCTATTCTGTTCTGTTCTGTTCTGCTCTGCTCTGCTCTGCTCTGCTCTGCTCTATTCTGCTCTGTTCTATTCTGCTCTGCTCTGCTCTGTTCTGTTCTGCTCTGTTTAGTTCTGCTCTGTTCTGCTCTGTTCTGTTCTGTTTTGCTCTTCTTTTTTTCTGTTTTGCTCTTCTTTTTTTCTGTTTTGCTCTGCTTGGTTCTGCTCTGTTCTGCTCTTCTCTGTTTTGTTGGATTTAGTATATCTGATTGTCATTGCCTTCACTGAATATGCAATTTTATCACATTTTGACTTTTGAGCACACAATAGCTACATTCCCCTAAAAAATGAGTTGGCACCACTGGTCACTGAACACTGTGGTCACTAAACACATTGCTTCCAGTCTGATTGTAACCGTACAACTGACACCAAAGATTTAGTTGACACTTTTTCCCAAGACATCTGGTGTCACTCAGCATTAATGACGATAAGAGCATCATTGACTTACTGATTGCAATATTAGTGACTCGTTTAACACGTGGCTCAATTTCGACGCCTGTCGTTATAAACTCATTAGAGACCAATGACTTGGAGCAGCTTTTGGCCAAAATTAATTTTTTCTGCTCAAAAAGTTTTTGCTGACCTTAACAGAAAAACCTTATAAACGCACACCTATTGCATTTTTATAAGAACTTTCCATTGACATAATAATTAACGCAGGTGATAAATGCTATGCTACACATAAGTGTAACCATAAATTTAATCTAACCATAAAATGATCCATTAAAAAAAAATTTCAAACTGTCAGATATTTTTATCCTTTTGGGAGCATTTAATCTCCACCAAAATATTAACACACACACATAAACACACAGAGGGAGAGGGAGGTTGAGGGATGAATGCGGCGTGTTTACTGTGACGGCACTTTAATAAAGAAAGCAGTGAGTGTGAAATAGCAGCGAGTTCTTCTTTAGCACAGAGCTTAGATTTCACAGCTTTTCCTCTCTCTCTTTTCTTCCTCAGCTGCTCACATTCTGCTTTCTCTATCCTCCCTCCATCCATGGGCTTTAATAACAATCCTGCACCCTTAAATTGTTTGAGCAGAAATGTTTGTTCTCTGCTAACAGGATTGTGAATTATTAATCGGCTCCTGAAGCCGGTTTTATAACCTGATTGTTGAGGTGGGATCGTGCACCTCGATGCTCCGCCACACCATTTACTGTGATGTATGTGTCTGCACATCTTTATATCCAATTTAATGTGATTCGGATAGATTTTTTTTAGAAAGACATCATAAAAAAAAAGAAGCGTGTGTGTGACCCCTGAAGGTTCAGCTCCATGCATGAGAGACTCTATAAGCTTTATGATTGGCCATCATGTCTGGGAGAACTTGATTAGATTTTCTCTGCATCTGTTTGATCTATACAAATGTAATGCCGGTACACTCAGTAAATATGAATAAACCGCTGAATTAGATCATTTTCCCGGAGAATGGAGTTCAAACCGAACATCATTTTAAGCCCAAGACTGAGTGCTTTACCTAATCGGGAGGCCAAATGACCCTGCTTCTGCCCTACAGCCGCCATTAGTGAGAGGGAAATGCTTTTTAAATACATTCTTCTACGATCCTCTCTGTGAGCCACGTGGACGTGCTTCACTTAATGCAGGACATGGTGAAGGAACGAGAGACGGTGTCTCACAGGGACAAATCAATATAGAGTGAAATCTCCGCACACACACACACACACACACACACACACACACACACACACACACACACACACACAGACACCACATCCCGTAATAGGTCTTAATATTTGATCTGATACAAACACAACCTGATTAAATTCAATGTATCCATGCTTTTCATTAAACAATGTCACTGATGCACGCCTTGATTTCAGGAAACAATCTGTTTACAATGACTTACAATGAAAAGTCAACTTTTTGCTAATTGTAATAGTTTCACATCTCCTACTGCTGCGTTTAGTTTCTTATTGTAGTCCTTCATACACTAATACTATATATACGGCTTTGTGAGTTCAGCCTTAACTAATCTACTTCATCTTAACTTGCCCTATGTTCACACTAACCAATAGTGACACCATTATAACTTGACATTCAATTTGAGGTTCTCTAGATTCTATGCAAACTAGGTGCTACATAGAAAAACATCAAGATTTTTTAACCCATCCTATACTGCATATAGTGTGAATTTCTAGAGTTTCCCCCTCACAACTTTAGTAGCTAGTTCCTATTTACTGATGCGCGGTTAAGCGCAAAATACAATAATAAAAAATATAATAAATGTTGTTTCATCTTATCCTGTCATATAAAATCTCTCATTGTGTTTTTATACACGTTACATATTAAAAAGCTTGTCTAAAAGTTGCAGATATCATTGCTGTCTCTGATCAGTGTAGCTAATACAGGTAGCTAGCTTTGCTAAGCCACCACTGAAACTATGACATTGAACATGTCACATGTAAATCAAACAACTGATTATCACACAGATCAATGCTTAATTTTTTTTTTTAGCAAATATGACTACAAGATGTGAATACCTTAATTTTAAACTCGTTTTCAACAACCTGAGTCTTATTTATTTTATTTATTTTTTATAAATAAACCACTGTCTTCTTTATTTCTTAGGGAAAATCTAAACTCTCTGGAAGTATGGAACCCCACTGCAAGTATGTCCCTATCAGAATGGATTCTGTGTAGAAACCCCTTATGAATTATGCAAAAGAATCTTAAAGTATTTGATAAGGAGTGTAATCACTGAATAATGCATAGTAGTTGGTAAATATGCTTTAAGATTAATTTATATATAATAATAAACTACAGTGACTCACAGTGGTAAGTGTAAGCTTAGTGGCATTTTGGCTAGCAGGTCATGAGTTCAAATCCCAGGACTAACAAACTGCCACTGTGGGTACCTGGAGTAAGGCTCTTAACCCTCAGTTGCATAAACTTAGAAAGGTATCTGCCAAATGCTGTAAATTTGAATGTATGAATTTTTTTGTGAAAGGTAGCAACATCCAGTGACATGAGTAACAGTGACCGTATGGCAGCCATATATGATTGTTTCCAGCAGCATGATAAAGTTTAGTAAAATTTACACCACCCACTTATAAAAGTTATTATGCCAACTTGGAATGTATAAATGTATGAATTCATATATATATATATATATATATATATATATATATATATATATATATATATATATATATATATATATATAAATGTATTCATATATAAGATTTCATGTGACATAGACATGCATTAGCTACCTTTACTTTTGTGTGTGTGTGTGTGTGTGTGTGTGTGTGTGTGTGTGTGTGTGTGTGTGTGTGTGTGTTTGGGGGCAGGGTGAGGGTACATAGATACACCAAAGTGTTTAAAAGTAAAATGAAAAGGTGCTTCAAAGTCTTCAAGACATTGGAGTCTCAGAAATATTCAGAGAAAAATTATTGTAGCTACTACAGTGCTACAGAAATTGTTATTCTTTTTGAGGATATTATAAATGCAAATGTTTTTAAATACATGGACACATCTTTAAAATGTTTAAAAGGGTAAACAATGGCAAACTACTGCACATTGCCTCATTAGAAAAACAAAAAACACTGATACAGAAAAGTAAATGACACTTTGTTTAATTCCTTTCTCAAAGCGAAGTACAGTGCATCACCTGCCTGTAGTTGTATTTCCACCTGAGTTGTCTCCTTCAGTGCCTGAATGAATGCTGTTTGTCAGAAATCCTTACACTGCACTGTACTGAGAGACTCCAGGAGAGGAAACACAACACCAACTCACTCCCAGCTCAGCATGATTAACATAACTTAATGAAACTGGCTATAATTGGGCTGCATCGATTTTTTTTCTCTTTTTGATTGAGACCCGATGAAGTCCTGATGTCTTTCACCACCGGGCTGATTGATTTGTGGTGCAAATCCAGGACTATTCAGCTCCAGAAATAATTAGGTATGTATTTAATTATCGTTTGCGAATTCATTACAATAATAGCTATATTGCTGTTTCATTTTGGAAAAATCTTTAATATCAAGATTCCCTTCACTAATATTATTTATAATGCTAGAATTAATGACATTAATGGCCTTGAACTTCCATTAGAAAGTTTATCAGTCATTAAAATGTAGTAATGTTGGAATGAAAGTTAATTCTATAATAAATTAAAATAAACTTTTATTCTGGGATGAAAATAGTCTAGAATCCAAAATATTTCAAGTGTGGGCATTTTAGATATCACACTAATTAATTCCAGTAAAATGAATAAAACTTTGTTTTAATTAGTAATTAAAATAAATATGCAAATTAATTTGCATAATCATACATAGTCCTATATCAAATTAATGGAAGTCGGGTGATATAGCCTATTCAAAGGCCATTGTGATGTATAATTCATTAAACAAAAAAAGATTAAAGTGTTTAGATGCTGTTATAAATTCCACACTAATTATAACATGCATGCAGTCTTGAGCTTTCTGTTATTATCAGCTAGAGAAATGTGAGTATGAAATAAACCTGGTCATAAATAGTCACCATTTTTATTGACAGAGTGGAAGAATTTCACCTTGAATCATCGCTGCATGTGTGCTCGCTTCACCGTTCCACTCTTTCACCCTTTACCATGATTGCTTTTGTTTCCGGGTCACCACATAATCCATCGCTCCGACTTTTCCAATTTGTCAAGACTTGTTATATGGAGACAACATCCAGGCATATTGAAGAAAAAGTGAAGTGACTGTGTGTGAAAATGTACATATAGCCACAAAAGAAAAGCAACAGAGAGTTAGAAAGAAGTGCTCTGTGAGCAGGTGGGCTTTTTTTACCCTGAACATATTCCATGCAAAATTCACTCTACAAGTTCATCAAATAAATAATGAAATAATGGTCACAGTCCATTAATGGAAAATTATCTGGGCTCGTGATTAATTGTGTTTAACTTATGAAAGGGTGTTTTTTTTGTCCAAATCAAAGGGAGGAAATGATGGATGGGGACGTGTGATGAATGAAGAAAGCATCCGAACTAAATTGAATGTGTACTCATCCGTTCTTTCTCCACAACTAATGATAAATTGAGCATGTCGCATTGAACAATACAGAGAGAGATTCAAACCTAATCCCTGTTTAAAAGCAGAAAAATAAAAAAATTTGAATTTTATTCATGGATTATAGGCTATTATAATCACAATGGAGGTGCTTTCAGATGTTTTGTGTAAAACAAATGGGAAACCAAGCACCAGGCTTCAAACAAACAAAGGAAATCAACTTCTATAATACAAGATATATATCAATATATAAAATAAATAATAGAAATCAATACAAATCTGGTGTTTTACCCTTAATAAAAATGTGCTTAATATAATTACACATTTCAAAAAATAAAGACCTTTCTTTACTTTAACACTGTTGTCATAAAGTTAATCAAGCTACCAAGCAATTCAAGTTTACATATACTGTAGTTTCCTGTTCAGCATGGCACTCTAAATCTGCATGTGTAAATCACATCCCACATCAGTTTTGTTCAGTGTCTCAATCTTTCCCCAAGGTGTGATTCTTTGATTCTCTACATTAAAATATAACCTATCCCAAAAGATCCCAGGCCTATCCCATTCTGTCATGTAATTAGGAGAACGCAGGTGGTTGCAAGTACATGCAAGAATATTTAATTTAATTTAAACAGACATCTTTGTCCACAGGAGGTCCCAAGACAACTGTCTTATATAATGTCTCTGGCTCTTGGTTTGGCTCAGGGTCAGTGGGATTTCCTAATAGAGTTTACCATATCAACCTATGCACCTCTCATTTCAGTGAATCCACAGTGTTGATTTTTGGTCATTTTGCTAGCTTGGGGGTTTCAATTTACCGGTAATGTATTGTGTTACCGGCCGGAGCAGCCCCTTTAAGAAGGTAGAGGATGTAGGTAAGACATGTGACCGAGGCATCATGACATGCATCAAGAGTGTGTCATAGACAGATGTGGCGGAGAGAATCTGGTAATTTTCCAAAATAAAACATCTTTCAGAATCAGATAATAAATCAAACGGAAATAATGTAAGTTATGTTATCTATTTGTGTGACCCGGTACCAATTGTCCACAGCCCGGGGGTTGGAGACCACTGCGCTGTGTAGCTGTAGCCTGAGCTGACAAGGTGTGCTCAAAGTGTCTCAACTATCACAAATGGCTCCTATTCATCCATAGGAGCAGCAGCTTTTTAGAGGCCTGTGGTCAAATTAAGACCCATTGAGACACATAGTGAAAGGCCTCTTACAAATGCATTCTCCCACTGTTCCCCTTCAGTATGTCTATCTCTAGACTTTGCCTAAGACGGTTGAGGACTGTGAAGTCACATAAAAAAGGCAGACTATCCCTGTCCAAAGGCACAGCTCGGGATATATATAAGCAACATTAAAGGGGTGTATTAACTGAGATGGTTTGGACATGTGCAGAAAAGGGACATGGGGTATATTGGTAGGAGAATGCTGAGGATGGAGCCGTCAGGAAGGAGGAAAAGAGGAAGACCAAGGAGGAGGTTTATGGATGTGGTGAGGGAAGACATGCAGGGAAATGGTTTGAAAGAGGCAGATGTAGAGGACAGGGGGGTCTGCAGACGGATGATCAGAAGCTGAAAGAAGAAGAAAATTAACTATACAACCTCAATCTTGTACAGGTAACAGGAAAGGAAGGTTAATAACTGCCACAGGACCACAGGTGCAGAAGTAAACTCTAAAACAAAAGCACTTTTTGTGCCTAAAGATCAGATACACCGACTATGATCCTTTTCTTGTTATTTAGATTCTAAATGTCACATGTAGTGAACATTTCTATTTGATGAACAAGTTTTATTCACATGAAATTTGTTCACAATTCATTTAAACTATTCAGATGTAAATGATGTACATTTATTTTTACATATGATTCATCACATGTTATTATTACATGACAACATTGACTTTTAGTGCATAACATGGTGAAAAGTGAGGTTTTCTTTTTTATTATTTTTTTTTATAAATGATCACATATTATTCACATAATCACAAGTGTGAAAAATAATATGTGACTTTTCTGTAAGGGAGTTAATAAATCGGTTTATGGTGTATTCATTTATACATGCATTTTGCAAGCTTCTTTCACCTGTTGGCTTCATTCTCTTTGTCATTCAGATGCAAAAGACTAGTTGTGTATATTTATTTTTTAAAGATCTGTTGTTTTTTTTTTTAAGTGTATTCTTAGTCCAGGATGTTATATATAAATCTTTTATTTTTACCCTAATAATTTGCTTTATTATGCAATGTTTATGTATTCTGAATAATAAAAAAAAAAAAAAAAAAAAGAAAAACTTTGTCAGAAAATAAAAATGAACCACTTTATTTGTTGGAACATTGTACTAATTGACAAGCTGGTAGAGTTACAGATGATCAAATTGATATTAGGATTGCAGTTGGCATGCTTCCAGGCCACACCGAGGATTGTAAATAATCTCGCCATCTGTGAGGTGCCGACAGTTGGGAAATAAGAAGTCACATGAATATAATTAATGTAGAGAAAATAAAAGAGGCAGTGTCTCCATAAAACATTATGAGTTGATTTTCTTTTTTTTCTGCAATAAGAATGCCTCTATCACTAACACTGTATGAATTCTTTGCTCCCCTGTGTAGCATTTGTATGCAATACAGCACATCCGAAAACGGCAAACTGCCTACACATAAGCGCTGTTTAATTAAGGATAGCTTGCTGCGATAGCTAATGATGTCTGCTCAAAAATTTGAAAATTATTTTATGCAAACCTTCAGGAAATGACATTATTTCCTCAGCACAGATCATGAGAAAATTGTAATGGCAGTCACACTTTCTACATTTCACATCAGGACCAAAAGCAATGCTGTGATGCAGTGATATTGAAATGCACCGTTCAGTTTCATTTTCTCCAAAGAGGGAAAGAAAAAATTGCTACTGAAAAAAAAATAAAAAATCAGCCCAGTGGAGCATCACACTTACACATTCACACAAAAATGAATATTTTCTTTAATTTCTCGGCTCACGATGGGTTCCGGGGCCCGGAGACAATGTTGATGGATGGTGTTTTAATGCTGCTGAATGTTATTTTCTTTTTTTTTACTGAACAGGCAAAACTATAAATTTTTACTTCATTGCCAATGATCATGCCCTATGCATTAAAGCGTGTCGTGCTCGCGTCGCCCATGAATAATTGCCTCTCACGGCAGATGTTACTTTGCAGAAACCAATTCTTCAGATAAGATTTGCAGAAGATTAATTGTCTACAGCTGTTTCATGGCCCAGTGCAATCTTAATACATTTATGATAAGTTTAAAAAGCTTGCACGAGGCAAACGCACACGCCCGGCTGAGACAGCAGGAGAAAGCCAGGCTTTATTCCTACATCTGGATTCATCTCCTCCATCATATTCATTACTGCCTTTATGCAAGCCGATGGAGGCTGCACGGATTTTTATTGTTCGAGGTGCAGCCGCGTTCAAGCCCCTCAACCCCTTTATCCTGTCTGTCTTTCTTTCTTTTTCCTCTGCCCTCCTTTTTCCCCTCCACACTAGCAAATTATTCAGATCTGTGCAAATGAGTTGCGTCCGTTTCTCAGCTCTCTGGGGTGGAAATTGAAAGTGACCCGCCGTGACCCTCGGATATTAATCGTGCCAAATTGCCGCGAATGCGCAATCCAGATCAGGGTCCCCCTTCTCAAAATGAGTCCTTAATGAGGGAGATACGACCCAGCTGGCTTCCCTCACTCACACTAGTTAAGAACAATCACAGTGTTACGACCCAAACCAGGGGTCCTATCTAGGGGTTTTCCATTTTCCATTCACGACTAATCATTTCCACCCTGGCCTGGTCATATGCCAAATGTTCTACATATGCAGTATCTTATTTAAGGAGGCTTTTGTGCTGACAGACTCAGTGCAATGCAGGCAAGGGCTTAATCTGGAAAGGCTGGAAACTACTGAGCGTTTTGTCCATATATATCTTAAAATACAGCTGGAAAACTGCTGTATTATAATTATTATTTTTTTTATGCTAACATGCAAATAAAAATGTATAATAACATTGTTGCATCTATATTGTTAAAAAAAATACAAATTCTTTACTAGACCGCAGGGTATGCTTTTTGAGTGTTTAGTTATTACATTTGTACAACTGAATATTAATACCTCCTAGAAACAAGCTGTGGACAAAAATGGACAAAAGGTGTGTTTTTGGAGACTGAAAAGAACAACAATTTGTATTTATAAAAAAAAAAAAAAAACGATTAGGAGAAACAATTGTTTTGGTATTTTTTCATTTAGAAAAAGACCATGTTATACAACTGAAACTAGCATTAATTAAAATTTTAATCACATTTATTTTTCTCCCAGTTTGGTCACTTGCCAATTCTCAATCAACACAATAGATTCTTACCATGGGGATGCTAAAGACTAACACTCGATTCTTCTGAGACAAGCAAAGAGAGCCAAATGTATCTACTAAGGTTACTGCCTATGCTTTATTACAATGCATACAATGCATTATTACCAGACTTAGTGAATAATGCCATCCACACTTCTCTGCCTATTCTCTGCCTCAGCTTGTGTCATCATGATTGACAGTAGTGAGACAGAGTATGACTTCCCTCCCACTCATAAAGTATGACCATTTTTGCTTCTTTGCCTCTCTGCCACAGATGTCTTTGGCACTGTCAAGATTCCTGTACACGATCCCAAGACCATAGGGAGAACACTTTATTTCAGAAGCTTCATTGTCAGAACCATAATCGATACCATGTGTATCACCCACCCCTCTCAAAATTTAGGAACCAAATTAAAAGAACTCTGGAAGTGAAGCATATTTAAAAACCTGGTGTTTTCATTGGAAAATACTTTTTAGTGTGCCATATCATTAGTCAACAACATTAGAAGCATAGCTCTAGTGCAAAATCAAGGCATTCATGCAGTCATGTAGCCACTATGAGAATATACAGTATGTTAGAATAATGTGCTCCAAATGCTTGTAGATGACATAATAACCATTCTAACCAAATGGCTTGTTGTTTTCCACCTGCATATTAAAGCATAATAAAACTAATAGACAGGTTGTAAATAAACCCTAAGTAACCATCACTTATGGCTCCTTTCCAAAGCCACCTTGTGCATTGAACAAGAGTTCATATGGTGCAATAAAATCGAACCTTCACTTAATGAAGTTGCATGATTTATATAAGGAATATTAGATCAAATTAGCATTATGAATATGCATGCATGTGCAATCAGCATAAGCTGAATAATGTTCCTTTGCTCCAAAATGCCAGGCACTTAATAAATAATTGGGCACACTTTCTTTTCTTATTTGTGTACAGGAATAATTTAATTATGATTAAATTCTTAATAAGCATTTCATAGATCGACTTAAGCTTTACTTTTGGTTTAATAAATTTAATTGAATGTTTAAATTGACTACTTGAGTATTGATCATCATTGTTTGCAACATTTTATTTCATTTTATTTAAAATTCAGGGATTAGTGGTTTTGCCATAGGGGTTGAGTTAGGGTGAAGTTAATATTCATACCTTTTTTAAATGTATTTACAATTCTTTTTGCATTAAATTAACGACAATTCAACACATCACCATTTCTTAATTGACCTGTAGTGTTATAATGTTATTGTAAAATATACTGTATTGAGTGATGAAGTGCATTATTCTTCAACAACTTTCTATTCTCCTATACGTTTTTTTTTTTTTTTTTTTGCTTCTGTAAAAACAATTTGCTGTTATTATTTATTAAAGAATGGTGTGTTACTTTTTATCAGTATAAAGTTCATCATTCTTGTAGTGGAATAAAAATACATAATCTGTTTAAAATGACATTTCTAGTACTTTTAAATGTATTTAAGCATCGAAAGTAACAGTACTGATCTATGAGAACTACGAGATGGTATCTAAAAGTTTTAAAACTAGCTCTGTTTACACAAAAATACTTTAATTATTTACATTTACACACTATCACCTTCAAAAAAGTCCCCTTAGAACAGCAATACAGCACTCACAGCGTTCCTGCCACTTTTGGAATGTCTCCTGGAAATCTTCTCTTTGAAGCGTGTCAAGCACCTGCTGCTATTCAAGCTGGATCTCCACTCTGGTCTCAAAATAGTAGCCTTTGGACTGGGTCTTCAACTATGGGGAGAGGGCAAAGTGCGCATGAGCCACATCAGGTGAGTAGGGTGGGTACAGAAGTGAGATCTTGTTGTTTCCGGTGAGAAACTCACGTGTAAGGAGATCTCGATGATAGGGTGGGCACGTGGTAACACAGACGTGAAAACGCATGTGGTCAGAATGGAACCAGTTGCACAGCTCCTGGTGTACACAGGAGGATATATTTTGCCAAAACAAAACCTTTTTATACCACCTCGTATATTTCAATAATTTATGCAATTCAGTGTTCCATTCTCCTGCCCATTATACCCTTTTAATAAGAGTTTTTTGTAGTTTCAGACACACAATGAGAGTACCCTTTCTTCAAGCAATCTCTTACTATATCAAAGTTTTGTGGTCTCACTACAGTTTATCATTTATCATTAATGTGATTTATGTATTTTCTTCAATGTAGTGAGAAAAAGCATGTTTTTCAGAATTGTATTTGAAAAAAGTAAGATATTACACATTAAAATGTAGTGAAGTAAAAAGTAGTAGACACTTGAAAAAAAAAAAAAAAACAATGGTTTTCATCCACTTATAGTTAAATTGGAACATCTACAAAATACATTAGATCACTTACGTTACACTAATTAGATTTAGAAACAAATAATTGTATAGTCTCCATTTTATCATGGTGTATAATGATGTCTCCTCAGTAGTCTTTGTTTATTTGTTCAAAGTATCGTTTTATAGTTTTATAGCCACAGTCCAAATAGAATTGAATGGTGCCGAAGTAGGGAATGGTAGAAATGTTATTTCAGTATTTTTTACCTGGAATAAGTCTCCATCCTTGCCTAATTCAAAGCATACCCAAATCGTTAATCTTTTACCTTCATGTTTGACTGTTGGTGTGAGGGTAACATCTTCTCTACTGTTCTCCATCTTACATAAGATCTTCTGTTAGAGAAACTTTTGGCAGGCACTGTCTTTACTTGTTTATTGTTATTGTACTGTTATTGTATATTTTTCAATACGTAAATATTGCATTGTGCTTTGTGCAATATTTGCACACATGAATATAAAATTCTGTTGATGTGGAGCATTTGGTATACAATTCTTTGTGCAGGAGCTATTACTGTAATGCATTTAGAACAAGCACATTAGTATAAACTTGTGATTTGTATTCCTTCAAATGCGATAAATAGAAATCTGCACAAAGTCTTTTGGACTGAACAGGACCATGAACATGAACTCTGGACCAGTCTTTAGATATTTCATCATCATTCCAGTCACACCGCTTCACCTTCCATTCGTGCGCGAACAGATAGCTGTCACGTATGAAAAATAGGACACCTCCCTAACAAATGTCTCATTCTCTGCAGATTATTTACTTTTAATGGGTGTGGGATGAAAAAAGCACTTAATATGTGGTCACAGAGGCTGTGATGTATGGGGTCAGCCGAGTGACGGTGGCAGAGACAGTTTGCTCTTTTCTAATAAATCTATCACGGCTTGGACATTAACAAATAGCATTTAAAAATCTTTGTTCATCCTCCAAAACAGCTCTAAGACAATATATGTTTATTTTAGTTACTATATAATAATATCTGATTTGCCAGTATTTAATTTGTATATAATATGTGTATTTTTGAAAAAAAAAAAAAATATATATATATATATATATATATATATATATATATATATATATATATATATATATATATATATATATATATATATATATATATAATTTATAAAGTAAAAAATGACGAGTGTAGGCCACTGGTTGAAGTAAATTTAAGCTTAATATATTAGTTATTAGGGTTTTGCTTGGGTTATACCAAAAGCACAATTATTATTCCTTACACACAACACTTAGCTTCTGATGATTAACGTGTGGAAATTTTAAAATGGTATTATTAATGTCCTTAATGCTGATGGTAATATAGCTTCACATTTCGCATAGAGGCGATGAAATGATTTCTATCATTTGTCTTATTTAAATACCAAATGATAACACATTCCTCTTTCAATTCGTGAAAAGATTAATATTGCTCAGACTTTAAGTGCTGACTAATCAGAGCAATTTCACAAAAGCTTAATCAAAATCCTAAAATCTGCCATCAATCTTCCTAAAAGAGTCTTAGTGGATGATTTGCAATTTAAATGTCCATTCAGTTTTTATCTTTTTTTTTTCCTTCCCAACCTCTGGAAATGGGCCACATTTTAGCTGGCCATCATTCATCCTCGATATGTCACTGTTAAATATGCTGAATGTGATGTAACTGTAACAAGTGGCACTTTTCCTGCCTTTATTTTGCCAGCTCTGGTTTCATTGTTGACTGTAAAAATCACTTTTCAAAGACATTTTTTTTTTTTGAAGAACACTCCTGTAAAATTCAATCTCATCAGGACACTTATATTTCGAGGGGAATCATGACTCCCAAACTTACACTTACATCACAGTCCTGATCGAGCCAAGAGAGTGAGTTCACTTGTTCAGTTAGGCCCAGAGATATAAGGATAATGTAGCTAACAAATGACAATAACAAAAAATCGTATAGCCTCCAGTTTAGCATGGTGCACAGTAGGTTTTGTGTAGTTGTTCAGTATCTGAAACAGACCTGCTGGTGGTTCCTTAGTCTTTCTGACACACTTTTTTTTATTTATACACAAACAAAAGGACAATGTAACAGAAATAAATACATTCAGTACACGACCTTAAAGCATAAACAGTGTCTTTCTAAACAGATGATTTGTTGTCAATTCCTAAACCATAACCTTCTAACTGCTGTGAGCAACAAGTTGCTTATGTCACAAGTAGCTTGTCTTTTACTTGTGATTTTGTAGCAAATCCATGCATTTGTGGGTGGGGCCCATTTTGCAATCCAATGAAAAATAAACAGTAACAGTAAATGAAAGCTATTTGTAGGTTTTGACTGAAAAGTATCATCAGGGAACATTCAGTTAAATGTTGCTTTATCACTTCATAAAACAATTTGCATAGAATTGAGAAAACTCTCATGCTATAGCTATTGTGTCTATCGCTGTTGTGAAATTATAGCTCTGTGTTGTATATGCCGATTTAAGAATAATTTACCTCTTTTTTTGTGTTTTTGTGGATTGGCTGCTTATCCATTGCCGTGTTGATTGTGATAAAGTGATTTTGAAAAAAATATCCCACAAAACCACAAGAAAAATTCTAAAACACTCATAACTCTGAAAATAATAAACTTAAACCCACATCAAATATTACATTAGCAATCTAATCAGAAACAGAACTATTACAGCCAACCTTATCCCTAAATTACTAAATCAAATAACCTAAAGCTAAATCTAACCCAAATATATGAAATGGAAAACGAAGTGCTAACTAAGATCATTTAATCCTTAAAACACTAAAACGAACTAAAACTAAATTTAATAATGAAACTCAACCAAATCATTATAATCCAAAATAAAAAAATAATACAAAATAAAATACAATAATAATACAATCTCTTCACACTCTTCCTCTTCTTCCTCATATTATTATTATTAAAAACTTTCTTTCGGCTTCTCCCGTTAGGGGGCGCTACAGCGGATCCTCCGCACGTTTGATTTGGCACATGTTTTACGCTGGATGCCCCTCCTAACGCAACCCTCCCCAATTTATCCGGGCTTGGGACCGGCACTGAGGGTCTGTTATGTAAATTATGTATACATACATATATATATATATATATATATATATATATATATATATATATATATATATATATATATATATATATATTTATTTATTTTTACAATTAATTTTCAAATTTTGTTCAAAATATTGCTTGTGGTTCTAAAGGCTAATATTCTTTGTCTGATCAAATATTATTACCATTATTTAATTATTAGTTAGGTCGTAGAAATAGATGCATATGTGTTCAGTAAAACCAGAAGAAACGGCAGTGGAAAAGCATTGATGTGGAGCAAAAACAATGGTCATGTTTAGAAGGTGAAATAAAAAGGAGAGCTCTGTGTTAGGGATCTGCCTCCCCTGCCACTTGTTGATTGCGAAGGTGAAGATGAATCACTAGATTATGCGCAGGTTCACACTCTTACTAAATGAGAAAAGTGGTGCTGGCTGACATGTGCGACCGCCTTCTTGACGTCTCTTTTAATAACCTGTAATACTGTAGCAGGACTTTTAAGGCATCGTGAGACTGATTGATGGCCTTTGGAACAGCAGAGGTGCAAAGTAAATTGACCAACCTGCCAAACATATCAATTATTAAAAAAGGCGGGGTTTGTCTCCAGACCTTGGGGGGATGGGTGATGGGGGCACCAACAGGCCTTTATTTAATATAATTTCATTACCAAGGGGCAATTTATACTCTATTGACTCGAGACAGTGTCCTTTCATGTGCGGAAATTGTCTCACATTGCAGATGAGATGTTGATTCAGGAGCCACCACAAGAGCAAACATGACATCACATATCCGGGAAGATCGAGCAGAGACTAGAGATGAGAGCTGATATTCACCGATGGCAGTTGATTTTCATGACAATTTTCTTTCAAGTCAAACAATGTGAATAACTGAGAAGAAAGGCAATGTGTTTTTGTGATAACACGAATTTCTAAGTGCCGTTTTCATATTATCACTCACTCTCTGATGCTTTGACATTAGAAGATCCTTCAATGCCACTCAAGTCTATCAACATCCAGAGATGGGGCTTCTAGTCACAGACTCATATTTTATTTGGATTACATAGTCAAAGTCATTACACATAAATGTTACTGACCTTTTAAAAAATACAAGTTTAATAGCTTGTTTTTTCTCTCTCAAGGCTTATGAAGTCTCGGGAGGATTACTGTGCCACAGAATCTATCTGTTTATATTCGTCATCGTGCTCGGAGATATTGTGGAGCTGAAAATGAATTTAAAAAAGACTACAAAGAAAACAGGGAAGGAGATCAGGATGATAAGAAAGGCCACTAATTTTCCGCTTGATAAAACCTGACTTTTCTGGTACAGCTGAGTTTATGATGTACTGAAGTGGAAAATCACATCAAAACAAACAAACAAAAAAAAATTTTAATTATTAATTTCAGTTTCCAATGTGACATTCCTGTAATAGCTTTAATATTGCCAGGAATTCAACTTGCGAAGTGTTGTTTCAATTCAGGTAAACCCCTTTTTTTTTTTTTTTTTTTTACAATGTAAAATAATGTTAAGCAAATTAAGTCTAGTTTGTTTTTATTGACTTGTTTTAAATAATATGGTAGATAACTTTACAAGCTGCTAAATATGTTATTTAACATAAATAATTGTTATTACTAGTTGTATACAATTTGTCATTTATGAATGAATAATGATTTATTTTGAAACATTTTCTGCTACATTAAATGTTAAAGAGCATCCATGAGACAGATTTATTCCTATGACATTACTTTAATGTATTATATAAAAAGATGGATGATAGAGAGGTTGTTATTAATGTAAATAAACAAATTTAACAAGCTAAATCCACTAGGTTTTTACATATAGTCAGTGTTTATTGGAACACCAAATGATTCTCACAACTATGAACATGAACATAATTTGTAGCTAGCTAGCTGTGGCAATGATAGGCTCTCGTTCAAGAAGCTAAACATAATTAGCTAGTAAACTTGGGACCCTCAATAAAATAAACTACTAAATTAGGTTAAGGAATCTGATTAGTGTTACAGTAAATGATAGCTCCTCAGTGAGGGGATCTTTTTTTTGTGTTACACCAAACGTTTGCCAATGACATATTTATAGCACAATATTGCTTGGCAGTTAATTAGCAACTATTAGCCTATAAAATAAAGCATTAAACAATGTAATATTTCAATTATTAGCATTACACAAACAGATGATAATAATTAAATAAAGATAAATAATAAATCAATATAAAACACAATTTGCTATCTAGCTTGTATCATCATGAACAATAGCTGTATCTTGTGTTGGTACTCAGTCAGTTTTATTTAATCTACACAAGGCTCTGCATTTCCTGAGCGCGATGAGCTGTGCGGCAGGCTGAGTGCGATCGTTGTGGACTTTCTCACACCTGGCTGCTGTCAAACCCAGTGCACTTATTCACCATCTCATCAGCACTTAGCTTTTTTCAATTTCAGGCCCAGGGAAGTTACAGCTCTTTGTACAAGCGCCTGCAGTAATTGAATTTGCCGCAGAAATGGCTGGCTGGAAAATTTCATTTTCTTCCCCTATCGGCCGTGCATGAGGCCCGAGCAGACAGGCACCTCCCTTCTCTAAACTTATCTTATCCCTCCGCCATCTTCCCTTAATGGTCAATCTCTTTCTTTCTTTCTTAGTCTCTTTCTCTCTGTTTCTGATTCTCTCTGTATTTGTCTCTTACTTTTTTTCTGCCTCTCTCTGTTTCTCTCTTTCTCTGTCGTCTATCTGTCTTTCTGGCTTATTCTGTGAAAGACAGATTTTCCTCCTCCTGTCTTGCCTTTCTCAATCCCTTTCTCTGTCTGCACAGCACGTTACTCCTCAGAGGGACAGCCTAGCAACCCCCCTTATGATTCTTGCCCTTTCCTGGTCGCCTGATCCAAATCCTTAGTCTTGGATAATCTCCGTGAGCACGGGGGGCTTGTCACCGTAGCTGTTTTCCCCCCTAAATGCCTTTCACAAATAATGGTTTTCGGAATGAGCATTAACAGGCTTGATTACACGAAATGGCCCTTTTAATTTACAGCGGGCAGCTATTGATCACAGGAGTGCAGATTAAAGCGTTCAATGAAGCCGGTGATGAGGTATTAAGCAGCCCAAGCAACTCCTCAAGGGAACCAAGGGGGGATTGTGGTAGGAGGAGGAGGAGGCATGGTCGGTCTGTCAGTTGCTTGGTTGTCCCCTCAGCCTGTGTACAGTTATTCCCCTGTAATGAAGTGCCTCTATGCGGCAGCATGAAGCACAGGCAGGAAAAATAGATTGGAGATGATGAGCTCTTCAAAGTCATTTCTCGCTCTCTCATTCTGTCTCATGCCCTCGGCTCCTCACATCGTTTTTCGCGACCTCTTCCCCAAAAATAAATTCCTGGGGATTTACTTAGCTGGACCGATGCAATTTTTATGACCTTATTGCTTTTTTACTGTGGTAATAGTTTTGAATCAATTTATCAATCCCTGGGAACCATCAGGCATGTTGCCCTCAAAGATCAAGTCCAGGTCATTTCATCAATTCACTCAGGTGCACCCAGATGGAAAGTGACGAGAAATAAATAAATAAAAAGAAAAAAAAAAATCCACCCACCTTCTTGGAGCCTTCAAACTGGACAACATGGTACAGTTATTTGTTAAAGATTTACTTTCTTGTCATCTTGGCTTTGCTAAAACCATCACAGAATTTGCAGTAATCAGGTTTTTTCCTTATGTTATTACTCATAGATATTTTTGTTTACTTGCTCCCCTGTTCAAAGCATTAAACAAATCAAGAATGTCCCTAAATACAAATACAATACTTGACTGAACAGATATAATATTCTATACAAGAATAGGAATTGTACTTTTTATGTTTTTTGTACCTATTTGAAATAGATCCCATCGTACTCTATTAAAAATTTGGGAGGTTTTTATTTTCATATGATGCAGGTGTAAGCATGTGGATTTTAAGAATTAAGGTCATGAGACAAGCATTGACTATGTCCATTATCAGGTGTTCCTTAGTAACTGCCTGGTCAGGGTGGTGCTGGTTTGAAATAGATACTAGGTACAAACATAATGCATAAGCATAATAAAAAAAATAAAATAAAAATTAACCAAATCTGCTGTTTAGACCGATCTTGAAGTGAAATGATGAAGCTGAAGTTGAGGAACTGTCAGAGTCAAAATTTACAGTCAGTACTTACAGTGCTGCCATTTCAAGATATTTTTTTCCAGATGTTTCCAGAGGCACAAGGTTAATTTGAAAATATGCAAAAATAAATACATTCATACATAAATGCATACTGTAAATACACTGTATATTTTAAGCCAAATACAAGTACAGATATGAAAATGTTTGGTTGTGAAAAAAGTATGTATTACAGTGGTTATAGGCTTCAATTACTTATAAACTACACACATGCAAAAACAATTTTACTGTTAAGCAGCTAAAAAAATAAAATAAAAAAAGCTTTTGTAGTATATGTCTGACTCTGTAACAGTAGACAGTGTTGCCTCCGTTATTAAATACAAATTAAAATATGTATAATTCACATTTAGTTGATTAAAAAAAGACATCTCCTACTGTCCATTTTTTTTTTAGGAAAAAAGCTGTCTCAGTCACTGAGGATTTATTCTGTGCGTTTGAAAGTCTCTTAATTTGCCTGTATTCCTCTGATGTTCTTTCTTTGTTTGGCTTGAACAAATGCCAATTAATGTTCTATTTCCCCATGCAGGCAAATGGGATCTGAGCTCCCTAATGCAATTGTGATGAATTATCTCAAGCGGCTACTGTACATCGAGTAATCGTAATGCAATAACGTGATAATGACAAAATAGCTTTTAGTGCCTGGCTTTTAAAAGGACCTGCATTTCTTACGTGATTTAATTTCAAGAGCATCTATCAGTACGGGACGTTTAAATGTTCTGTTTTTTATATATATATTAGGCTTTCTGTCCAAGAGGTGCAGATCACTTTCACATTTTTCACACTGCTTATTTTGTCATAGTGTCAAACCATAAATATACAACAGATCCTACATCTAATAAAACATCGGCATCTGTATGAAGCTTAGCATATGGTGTGGTGTAAGGACATGCCCTTCTCTGTGCCTTGGTCTTTCTCTCTTCTTTACAACAGCACAATAAGTCTCCAAAAACCCTGCTGGATCTGCCCCTAATGAGCCTCTTTAAGGCTGTTTGAATTTCTAATGAATAACTCAAGGCACAAAAATAAACACATTGCTATTGATCACGCCATGAGGATTTAGGATAATCTAATAAAGTGTAACTGTGTGTTTGGCTTGAGCTCTGGAGCCGTGTGTTTTCACAACGGGGGGGCTGTGCTCTCGGCCCTGTTATTACTGTACGCTCCGTCTCTTCAGATCAAACCCCGGCTCTGATATTTCACACCTCCTCCCGCTCTCTGAACCATTCCCATCTCTACGGCGTGCTCCGTCAGATTTCAGCTCAAGATCCTGTCACATAGAGACAAAAGACATTTAATATTAAACATTTGCAGCTTTTGTTTAACTTAAACAAATAACTTTTTTTTCCCTCACTGGTGACACATGCTGACTGCCTGATTGCCGAACAGAAATATACATTCAAATATTGTGTTTGTTATATTGTTATATTAACTATCATAAATTGAAAATAAATAAATAGGTATCTATTAAGGTAATAGGTAAGCATATCTTTAGAATAACAAAACTTGTACAAATATTGTGTATAATTCCAGCAAATCATTTGGATGTTGTTCTTTTCATCATTAAAAAAATATGTTTTTCTTTGTTCATTGTTAGCCTGGTTTAACACAAAAAAAAAATAACAATCACAGAGTATGCTGTTGAACAAACCTAGTTTAAACTTATATCACCTTTTGTCAATTCAGCAGATTGTACTGCTGCCAAAAAATGTATAATTGCTTATTTAAATTGATTGTGATTACACATTTCCATATTAATGCAGAATTGCTCTGTTAGTTACATTGTAATAAGGGATGAAGCTTCAGCATATAATGATTTGTCAGTGCATTCTAATTTAGAAAATACTGCATGTGAAATAGATGCAGCCTTGTTGTACACTATGGCTACAACTTCGCTGTTAAATATAAGATATAATATCTGGCTTATTAATGTATTTTTGAAGAAAAATTTTGGTAAAACAAAAATAGAACAAGGAGCATTTTAGTCCAAAAAATAAAAATAAAAATAGTTGCAGTAGTCGTGTAAGTTTTTGTGTATTTAAATTTTGTTTTAAGGCTTATATTCTTATGTTCTTAATATTAATATGCTAAATATTTATTATTACACATATAAAACATGAATGACATTAATCACATTGAGATAATTAACCGAGGTACATTATTGGTTAAAGTAAAACACAATGTTGCCCCCCCCCCCAAAAAAAAATAACAGGAACATTTTTGTGCTACCTGCTACATTTTAATTTCCTTGTAAAACATACATTTTTTTAGGATATTTCCAAATGTACATTTTATTCTATTTCTTATTTGTACAAATCTTTTTGCCTACTTAGATTATGGGTCATGTTTCTGAGTTTCTGATTATTTGATTGATATAGCATATTTCCAAAGCACTGTAATATCAATTTAGAGGAACAAGCTGTTTATTTTTGTTATTTCTGATAGATATTTTTGCATGAAATAATTGTATATTCTTTGTCTTCTCACCACATATAATAAAAAGAGCTTGCGTAGATTAATAACCGTATGCGAAAAATATTCAACCTTCATTCCTGCTGCTCAGCATCACTTTCTTCTTTCAGAAACAAAATATCAAAGTTAAATAAGGATAGCTATGAAATGTTTACAGTCAGTTTTGGCTTTTTGAAGCAGCTAACTGTGCCATGCGTTTGCTGTTTATTTGTATGTAATGTATTGAAATGTTATGCAACATGTTTGAGTAACAGATGAGTGCAGTCATGGCTGAGCTGCATGATTGATTATTCAGCGACACTACCTGCTAGTTTTTGACTCATCCCTGTAAAATCCTGCTGTCTCTCAGTGTCCCGGGGGCTTTCATGGATCTCAGGACAGTAATAGGTCTTCAGGGCGTGTGGTAATAAATATTTTAAAAGCAGTTTACATGCAGCTGTGTTGAGGGACCTTCGTTAAACGGTGTATTAGCATCAGTCATGCACTCTGCTTTGTCTTTACATTCAGTCTTTACGAAAAGTGAAATGTTTGTTTGGCAATAAGACATGAAATTATTATTATTATTATTATTATTATTATTATTATTATTATTAATTTCATTATTATTATTATTATTATTATTATTATTATTATTATTATTATTATTATTATTGTTGTTGTTTTTGTTATTTTGATTGTTGTTCTTATTGTTATTTCCTTTGGGTGTTTTTGGGCCTGCAAAACAGTTTAGTTTTCTGTATAAAATAAATGTTAAATGAAGTAAAAATTAAATGATGTATACATATATATATATATATATATATATATATATATATATATATATATATATATATATATATATATATATATATATTTTTACAATTAATTTCCAAATTTAGTTCAAAATATTGCTTGTGCTTCTAAAGGCTAATATTCTTTGTCTGATCAAATGTTTGATTGATTTTTGAAAAATCCCAAAGCTATATAATGCAATTTGGAGGAAAATGCTATTTTTCTAAATCAATTATTATTGCATTTTACACTCGCTTTGTGAGAATTGTAGCCTCCCTGTAAAACGTGCAATATAATGGCATTTATAATGTAGTTCTTTGATTTCAGACCATAATTTCTCATCATTTTTTCCTGGAGTTTGCCACTGATGATCCAACCTCCAGAAACTTCATGTTTACTGTGATGCCTTCTAAAATTCCCCAGTAGGAGCATCAATCTTCCTCACCGTGTGGTGATGCAGCTCTTTAAAGCTGGGAGGGGGGAGCGACATGTGGGCCAATAAAGAGGTCACGCCGGTGTGTAGCTGATTCAGTGGGGAATGTGACCTACAGAAAGAGCTCAATCAGTGCACAGGCTCTATTATTAAACCTCCATTTCTTTCTCTCTCTCTCTCTCTCTCTCTCTCTCTTCTCTCTCTCTGCCTCTTCGAGGTCAGTTTCAGAACAAGCATTAGGCTAAAAACAGCTAATGTAATTTAGGAGCATAACAATGCAGGGATATCGTGAGACAATTCTATTAACAAGATATAAATCATGGCAAGGGTGAGGGAAGTGTTTTTTAATTGATTGATGGAAAAGACAATCTATAGGTTTTCGGAAGACTAACAGCCATTTACCGTCTCCTCAGTAAAAGAAGGGGGGAAAAAAGCCAAAAGAGGAGAAAGATAAAAGAATTAAAGCAGACAGGCTGGGGGATAAATTATTCAGAGAAGATAAACATTTTGTGCTGACATTACTAACGTGAAGAAGCATTTAATCTCTGGACGTCGAAGAGTCCACTCGTGCCACATGCAGTAGGTTTTACAGAGCTGTAAAAGGCCCCTGAAGTCAAAAAGGTTGCACCTTATTTATTAGTGTTATTTTCAATGCAATAGTATAAAATACATAAAAGTGCTTGGTGCTTGTCGTTTTTTTTTTTTATTAATGCAGTTTATGACTCTAAAACAATTTTAAATAAAATGCCTGCTTGGTTAAATAATTAATAAAATAATATATTTTATTATTTGATAAAAAAATACAATTAATTCAATATATTTTTAATTATATTGATTAAATAATCAATTAAATTGACAAATTAAATGTATTAAATACAATTTAATAAATATAAAAATGTAATTAAATAGTTTACATTTGTAAGACCCCATTTGGGTAATAAAGGTGTAAGTGTGTGTGTGTGTGTGTGTGTGTGTGTGTGTGTGTGTGTATAGGTGTGTGTGTTTTACATTTAATATTTCATTTTCTAAAGATATGATCTACTTAACTGTTCTACTTATTTCAGCATACTTTAACAAATGTCTTCATTTCTTCTATCATTAAGATAAGATAAGATGAACCTTTATTTGTCCCACAGTCCGGAAATTTCCAAAATCCTTCATTCATTCACTCCCTCAATATGCGAAATTGTCAGGATTTTATCCTTTTAAGCAAAATTATTGAAGCTGGACATGAAACTGTAAAGAATCCAAAGAACTAGCATTAGCCGCTAGCCACTTGCAGGTTAGCAGCAAACACTAGCACTATTGATTTTTATTGTTTTCACGCATACACAAAACAAATCTTATTTCCAGAACAGAGTGAGTATTCACAGTGACTGTGCTATCTCTAGTTTTTTTTGTTGTTATATATACACCCCCTGCATTTTCACGTTTAATAATATTTTAAAAAAATGAACTGAAAGTGCAAGGCAGAGACTAAACACACTTGCGTTCTGCCACTTTTGTGAGAGCTCAAAATTGAACTATGTTCTGCACATTAAAAAGATTGCATTTAATACACGTGTACCAAATTAAAATATATTTATACAAATGCAATCCTTTTTATGTGTGAAACATAGTTCAGTTCTGTTTCCTCAAAAGCGTATCAAATGGCGGACCAAATATTGTTTTATTTTATACTTACTTCTGGGTAAACGATTAAAAGTTAAAAAATGAACTCCTATATTTGTATAATTTAATGCACCCTTGTACATGTCCCACCCCACGTGTGTGTGTGTCTTGCAACACAGCAGCACCTCATCAGCATAGATGTTGTTTATCCGAGTGCCTCTGCACTGCATTGCTAGTTTCTTTTTCAAAAATGGCTTGGTGTACAGAAAATGATCAGAGTATTTCAAAGTTTTAAAGAGTTTTTAATGTGTGTGAGTTGGTGGTTTGGTGGCAAAAAGGAGTGTTTACTAACTTGAGATGTTTCACAGCTGTGATTTCACTACTTCAGGCTCATGAGGAACGCAAGCCCATTTTTATGCACAATCAGGGCTTCTCTCTCATTAACAATATGGAATAATACTGAAGAAAAACATTTTTAGTACTGTGGAGATATTCAAAATTGATGACATTATTTGTCACAGTCATGTAACCTATTGATCTTAAAACAAACAAGATGGTGGACGTTGTTATACCCAAGTTGTTGTGCCTGCATTTTAGTTTGATAACATTGTTAAAAATTAATATCACTTTGTAACATTGAATGTCAACTTTCAGACTGTATCTACTGCCAGATTTGATTTTGATTCAATATTGGTTTGGTGTCTCGCCAAAGCTATTATCTAGTGTAAGTATTAGTAGGTGTATATCTGTCAAACATTTAAATTCCAAAATCGAATGATCTCTTTAATTTCATTATTATTTTAAAGTTGAGTTGTTTCTTGGTTGTGGGTACATCACAGGGGGAACATTTATATTGCTAGAATAGTAATAATGACATTAAAGAGAAGGAAAAACTTTAACAATCTTTACAAAACCAAACAGTGTTTCCAGCAAAGTTTCAACGCCACATTATTAAATATTTAAATTAGTGGAGACATTGTGTAAATGCTGGATTTTAAAACTTACAGAATTAAGTCCAGCTACTAACCATAGTTGCTCTGAATTATGAAAGAATCTAGTTACAGATCCAGGAGATGATTAAGATAATAGATGATGAATATATATATATATATATATATATATATATATATATATATATATATATATATATATATATATATACACACACACACTAAAAAAACTGATTGTTAAAGAGAGATCACATGCTAATTTTTTTTTTTGCTAGTTTTTTTTTTCTTCATCTCTGGTGGTCTCAGTTTTGAAACAGTAAGACAAGACAAAACGAGGGATGGAGGAAAAACAAATTTATTGATGCAAACCAAAATCTAAACACCCACTGAAGAGTGAGACAGGAGCATGCTCATGTATTCCATGTAAACATCTTGTTTCTTGTGAAATCAACAGATGTCTCCATCTGCCCGGGACGCCCTCTGTTCATTTACACACACACACACTACAGCAATGTATACCCACATCGATCTCAGCATGGATCCGTCGTGTCAAGATGATACACATTATTTACAAGTGTCCCTCCTCCAACATTATCCATTTTTCACCTCACCTCTGTTCAAAGGGCGATTTAGAGGAGGATGAAAAATACACACAAGCACACAAATAAAAAAATAAATAAAAAATAAGATAGAGACACACAAGAGCGATCTGATAACCACCCACCATGACAAATTATGAGTGTTACACAAAAGAAAATGACAAACAGGGCACAGGCGGTGGGCAGCCAGTTAACAAGGGGCTGGTCTTCCACAGTGCTGTGTTATCTTCTTCCCTGCGTGTTTATTGCAGTCAGCCGTCTTATTGCCCAGTGTCCTGACATTGACTGACAGCTTCTATTAAAGCAGCATGTCCCTGCAGGGAGCAGATACATTAAATAAAACAGTTATTGCTCCTCCTTGTAAAATACGGCTGCTAAATAGCTGGTGCGAGCGACGACGCTTTGGAGTTTTAATTTGAGAGACGGCTTTATAACCGCGGCGCAATTGACATCGGCTTTTGTTTCCTGTTTGTAATGATTGTGTACATATCACAGGTTGAATTGATGGTCCTGTCTACTCATTGGGCTTTGTTAGGATTTAAATGTGCGCTTTACCGGCAACGCCTGGACATGGATTTTTATCTCTCTCTGCTCGCTGTCTGCTCCTCCCTCCTCTTTTCTCTCCTCTTCTCTCTTTCTCGTCATCTTGTATTCGGTTATGTCTCTTATCAGGAGCTGGTGCTCAGGAGAGGCCCAGAGCTCTCATCTGGCTACGAGATAAGGCTTTTCTTTCCATCCGGACGCATGCATGGCAACACAACAAAGGTCCCTGTTAGAGCTCAGCTACACAGCTACCAAATAGGCCCCGAATGGCGCTGTAATAATGATGTATTTGTTACAGGACATTGATGTCCAATGTTGTCTTTCTTACCCCACATGACTTCTTCCCCCTCGTGAAGCTTGGTTATCTCGGCGCTGACAGTGAGGGCAGCTGCGGCTCCTCTCCACTGCTCGGTGTCATGTACAGAGTGTTGTGTGCGCTGCATATCAAATGCTAAGTGCAAGCAGCTAAAATGTACGCTTAATGGCACGGTGCTGGCAGAACAAATGTACAATTGAATTAGAGGTTATCATGGTGCACATCAAACAAGGAAGTAAGCATAATTACCTCAGCCATTTTCTACCTCTCCTACATGGCAGGTTTTGGAGGCAATAACATGACTTAATTGTTTTTTTCCTTTTTCATATTTTAAAAAGTGTTGAGCTGAAAGTGAGCACTAACTGTCCTGGTATTAATTTCTACGGAAATGAGACACATTTGATTCAACAACAATCACCTTACAGAGTTCTGCTGCAGCTCACAAGGCTAAAGAATACGACTCATAATAAAGTTTATAGCTGGCAGTTTATTATCGTACTATTTGCATATCTTTATCTAATGCTCATTGAGTTACGCAGTGTCTCAAGCAGACTGGTACAAAATGATACACACAATTTAATCACGTAGGGCATTAGCAAGTAAGTGATCAATGTTATATGACATTTTCCAGAAAAAACGATAAACGATTCAGATTGTAACTTTTTACATGCATGGTATTTTTGTATCAGTAGTGAAAAATATTATTGATTTACACTAAGGACCTTACCTAGTACTAAATGCATAAAAGGAATATAAATACAAATACAATAAAGGGATGTTAAACCTGGATTTTTATTGTACATTGACAGACTAATGAACATCGTGTTTACTCAATGTTAAAGCCTAATTTTCTTCCTCAGCTCATAGTTTAGTGGAAGTTGTCGTACCTACTGTTTAAAACACAATTCTTTTTATACATTGTTGCTAAACCAAACAATGCTGTGATAGGGGAATGCATGATGCATGTCATTGCAAAACTGGAGGTTGTTATCTTCTAGAAATGAGCAGTTATGCCCAGGCATAAACATCATATGGGGCTTGAGCACCTGCCCTTTTTCTCCCTCGAGAAAAAGTAACCTTTTTTCTAGAGAGTTTAACATAGTTTATATATGTGTGCATGTGTGTTTCTGTTTGTGCACAGCTTTCTCTGTCAAACAAATAAAAAATCCAAATATCATGTCGGATTTTGAAATGTTGACACTCTGTCAAGTTCCGATGCCTTTCACCACTCCGCATCTCTGCGTTACTGCGGAGCACAGAAGAGTAGCACACATTGATCGGCACATCACAGGCAGGCAGAGAGCCGCAGAAGTGAAGGCGCCCTCCCTTTCCAGTTGTGTTTGTCTTGGTGAGGAGGTGAGTGGTGATGAACCAAAGACTAAGCTACATGTGCCTCAAATTTACAGCTAATTATCCAAAAGATAAAAGGCAAATATAGTTAATTTGTCTTGCTAACATTCATGACTCAAGAGCTACCATGTAATAAGTTTAGCTAAGGCAATAAATAATGGCCATACAGTCTAACTTAATGGAAAAACGACAGCTGAATACAGTCAAATTTATAACGTCATCAGAATCGCAACATTGTTATATAAATCAGGCATTAAGTAATTAAAATGCTCTAATCTGCATATATTAATATATAAAACATATTGTTCATATATTTAACATTTTGTTTGGAATTTATTTTTATAAATACAAGAAGTGCCCTTTTATTTCATCTTTCATTACTAGTGCAGCAGCTGGAACAAAACCTGGTCCATAGTGGTAGTCATGCTTGACAAATGGGAGAATTTATAGATGGTAACAACATACATACATACATACATACATACATACATACATACATACATACATAAATAAATAAATAAATAAGTAAACGCATCACTACATCATTTTTTAAATACACAAATAAGTAATTTTATTTTATTTTGGAAATAGTGAAATTGTTTGCAGCCAATCCAAAGACTATAAGAAGTAAACTTGAATCCATAACTATTTTTATTAAGATAAAACTCTTTATTGTTTTAATTGATTGACTACATTGTAGAAAAATAAACATTTTGACGTTTAATATTCAGACAAACTGTTAGTTTAGGATAAGAATTAAGCAACTATATATATATATTAAACTATACATTGCACTGACTGATACCAAACATTGATCTTGTTTTGATAAGGATATGAAATGTCATGACAGATAAGTCAAAATATATCAAGAATGAACACTTAGAGAAAGTGGGACTGACCCAGAGGTCAGGAAAAAAGTATTGAAATAATGTATCATGGGAGCTTACTTCTGTCAAGGATGCTATCGCTTATTTGTTATACTTCATATCAAAATGAAAGATTTTTCATGAAATTGTATGTGCAAATATGAGCATGACGGTTTCCCAGTCATGGTTGTAAAAGTAACATACGATGGCATTGAGATTGCAGCTGCTGAAGACGGCGTCCTTGCTGACGGACTGGTCACTTGCTCAACTTTGGCCATTAACCTGAGAGCGAGAGACAGTTTGCTCTGCTGCCGCGCGCCAGCCGGCACATTTATCGCCCGGGGACGGACTAATGGAACCTGGCTGAGTTGTGTTAACAATTTTTCTATCGATTAATGACAGAGAATCACAGCCAGACTGAACTTAGCCCATGAGATTTAGTGGCTTTTAAGGTAGTAGGGATGAATATAATGCTTTAGAAAGAGCTTGTGCACAGGAGATATATGACACCTGCTACATTAAGCTACATTAAGCTTTAATATGTCTTCATTACTGGCAGGTTGCCGGAGCCCCTCAAGGTTGAAATAGAGATCCACCTTTCATTATGCCACCCATCATTGCCCTGTGCAGGAGATATCAAATAATAATGGAAGTGGTGAAACAGTTCTGCCCGACTTGTTAATGTTAATCGATGTATTAAATATTAAGGATTTCCATAATGGGACGTCGAGCTGCTGCTGCACTGCGCACTAAAGACAGAGTCTAGATATCCCAGAATTCCAGCGCAGATCCAACTTTTGTCCCCTGAGTAATTAAATAAAGTGGAGTGTAATCACTGACCTCATCACCTGTGACTTATGACCTCAACTAAGGAATGTTTGAATTATTACACCTCTCTCAGCACACACTGCATACTGTAGTCCTACATCTACTGCAGCTGGTTAGTAATATCTGCAATGACTGGAGCAATCACAAAGTTTAGAGATAAGAAAAAAAGTAAAAAGAGTAAATAAATAAAATCTAATCAAACTGTAAATGATTACTTTCACAAACCTGAGGTGAAAATAGAGAATAAGAATTCTTCCTTTTCTATTATTTTTCTTATTATTAATATAGTGTGTTTAAATATTTATTGATAATCATATTAAATATTTTACTTAATTGAACATCTTTTACTCCCCCAAAGGTGCTCTATCAGATTCAGATCCGGTGTCTGGGGAGGCCAGTGTAGTAAACTGCCATTCTCATGTAACCAGTTTAGAATGACTTTTGCATTTTGACATGGGACAATATGGTGGTGAAAATTGCTGGACACTGATTGGACATGATTAGCAATACTTGACTTGGTATGACTTGACAATACTCAGTTAGGCTGTGACTTGCGAATAATGCTTGAATATGAATCTCAGCTTCCTCCTATTTGATGAAAGGCTTTCTGCTATTGTGGCCTATACTTCTCAAAGTATATCTTAGTATCTTGAAAGGCTTTTTCTGCTAAACACAGTTGGAAAGAGTGGTTATTTTGAATACCATAGCCTTTCTATGTTTTATTCAGAGTAAACCCTGGAGAAGGTTGGGCATGCAGTAAAATCAGCCATTGATTTTGGAAGCAATAACCATGCCATAGGCAAAGTCACTGATTACACTACGACACTCTCTTGTCCTGCCTGTAAATAATTTTTTTTATTACACTGCTGCTACTAATTGATAAAGTTAGTGCTAAAGCATTCGTTCTCTTTACATTTTTTTTTTGCTATATGACAGGGCTGTGGAGTTTTTACAAACAAACCAAACCATTAATTTACACTACAAATGCACACATGATTCCGTTCAAGTAAACACTCACTAGGACATGGACAGCACATAAACGTGGCACGCTATAGAACTCAAACAGCACATTTCTGGACACGACCATGTCGGGTTTTTAAGCACCGCACACGAGGAAGGACAAATAAACGCAGCACAGTGTGCTGGATGGGCGTGACCCCTCCCCTCAATCAGCCCTGCCCAGTGTGTAGAAAGAAAACACGGTGCCCTGCAGGAGGCCGAACTCAACTCAGCCCCCAGATACTCTGGTCTGCTCCGTGTTTCTCTTTCCTCAGACTGTCCAAAGACTTATGTCCCTTTTGCCCTGCTCCCCTCTGATGAGAGTAAATTTCTTTTTTGTCTCTTTCATGCTGTCAAAATAGTTACAAATCAGCTAAAACTCAGCACCTCATTCCATGACATTCCAGGACAGGGTGTCAGCGAGGTTTCACCATCCCACTGATTTCATGAATAGTTTGACTTATTGTTTAACTTATTTAATTTTCTAGAAAATTACTCTCATAGTTATTCACAGTCTGAGCTGTCGAAGTAGATTTTTTACCAGAAAATGTCTTTAAAATACAAGTAGAAAAACTTTGAGACACATTGAAGTGGACGATAATGTCTCATTACACTTTGTAAAACCATGAGAAAGATGCCATTAGATCACATTCATTATTTGCTGTAATTTGATCCTTCTGATCAAATGTATTAATAATATTAAAAAAAAAAACAAGACCTGGGGCACTGCTTCTTTCCCACAAGGGTGAAATTAATAGAAAAGCATTTATTCATTTAGCATTTCATGATATCCTTATTTATAAAACTAGTGGTTTAAGATTATTTTATGTTGTTTTAGTATTGGATCCCATTTTGGTTTTTGTGAGTGCTTTACAGCATTCATGTCATTCAGGTCTCCAAATTATTATTAGCAGTGACCCATTTCTCATGCTTTTGAGCTGCTGCACTTTACAAATACTATTCAATAATGTTTGTGTAAATTCTATACAAATGATGCTTGCTTGATTGAAATTATGAGCATCATTATTATTTCTTGTAAAGCATTATTGATTTTGTTTACTACTACATATTGAAATGTATAATTTATAAAACTGTACTATTAGCGCATGTGTATTCATGTACTGTTATTGTAAAGTGTTACCTATAAATCTTTACCGCAGACTGGCCCTTCACATCAATTCAAACTTCAACATCTGGTCCTGGATGGTGCCTAAAAAGTGAATGTGTACGTGTATGTGTCATGTTAAGGAAGCTGAAAGTAGACACACTTTAATAAGTGTATCTATGAGCCCTAAGAACTTTAAGAAACAAAGAGAATAAACTAAAATGTAGAACAAGAATCACAACAATCATGGATATTATTCCAGTCATGGAATAATAAATAAAATAGTGTTGTGAACAGTGAAATAAATAAGTGTAATAGTGAAATAAAAGAGTGTAGTGAACAGTGGATTTACTATAAATAAATAGTAACCATTGGAAAAATCAGGTGCATTGGCTGATGGGAAGTGTAGTCTGTGGCCTAATCCTAAAATCCAAATGACAACTTCCTGCATTCAAGCTTACAGCTACAAGGTGAGTTTTAGTATATGTCTTAAAAGACATCAGCACGTCTGTGGAACAGTGAAGGACTGGAGGTCAATTAAGGCATAGATTTTGATTGAAGTTTGAGCGTGAAAGGCTTCTATTAATTTCTACATTAGCTATATTAGCCCCATAAATCCAGTGCAAATCTAAAGAAGCAAAATTTAAGAGGAAAATATCTTGTCTGATCAGCCACATTTGAAGTCAGCACCAGTATTATCTCATGGTGACCTTTTCTTTGTACACAGTAAAAGATTTTGCTAAAACTAATAAAAACTCGGACTCTCTGCTGTTTAAAATGGCGGAGGAGCTTTTGCAACAGTTATTGATGACAAAAAATTCTCCATTTGTCGCGCAGTGGCACTTTTACAGTCTGTAATGTGGAATTGTTGCCAATCTCTTGCCGGGAGCAGATGGGCAAGTCAGCAAGATGGATCAGATGCCACATAAATTGGCGAGTGCCAGCGAAAGTGCCGAGTGCCATGGATGTCTGTGTTTTATAGGGCAGAGTGTAAAGGAAAGCTGCCAAAGGCAACAGCTCAAACTGTCTGCCTGGATTATTCCCTGTTCAGCACAGTAACAAATAAATTCTAATGATATCCTCCCTGTTGCCTGTTTGAAATACAAACATTAAGCAGATCTGTCTTCCTACTGATTCGTTAACTACAGAAATGTCATATTATGTGTAAGCTGATACTGTATAAGTATGAAAAATACAGCTTGAATAGAATATGCTCAGATATTTTTTGATGTCAAAGCAAAAAAAAAATATGTTCTGCCAAAAAACACTAATTGAAGCAAATTTTTTAAAAAGAACAAAAGCATCTAAACATCTGAGTTTTTGTATTACGTATGATTTAAGTGACTATGTCCCTGAGTTTTATTTCAGTGCATATGTAGAGCTTAACGTGATGCATCTTATTGCATGTGTTGTTTTAAAAGCTTTACCAATCATATACGGAGCATCCAATACCTTTTCTACTCTTTTTTAACTGCTTAATTGGTTAACCACAAGCTTAAGTGATTCTCTGCACATCTGTGCATGTGCAGTTTTGTTGCCAACAAGAAAATCCTAATCGGCAGTGAGAGGTTTTTGCAAACAAAAATCCTAGCATATGTTTGTAGATCAGACGGCACCATTAAACAGCATAAATCCTAAACAGTAGATCATAACATGCTCTCTTTCCAAAGAAAAAGTCAATTAAAAAAAAAATGTTTTTCCTGCTGTGAAATTTTGTTTGCCTCTGAAAAAGCAGGCACTTGTAGTTTTCATATTCCTTAAGGACATAGTAAAGGATAAAAAAATCATGAATGCCTCTGGCAAACTAGAGATTATCGCACCGCTGGACAATGAGCATTTCAGTGCAACACATTTTAAAGGACTCAGTAGTGAGTGGCTGGGATAATCTTGCATATTTGCCAAGGGCTTCAAGAAAAGATATGTGACTGTTTGCACAATGTATGCACAAGGCAACTGTCTTTTGGTCCAGTATTTGCCTTGCTGTTTCTTTTTTCTAGTTTGCACAATTCTTGAATTTGCATCTGTATTCAAAATCTGAACTTTTTAGATATTTATTGATACATTTAAAGCAGCTATAAGCCGTCATAATTTCAGAAGCCTCTCTTTTTCCTCTCTGGAAATAACATATTACAAAGATTAAACTCCTCTATCCTGAAGATTTTCCTGTGTCATCAATATATTTGATCTGTTTCATATTAGTCTTAGAATGTGTGCCACAACTGCCATGCAGGTACCTGTGAATAACTGCAGGAATGCTTACTTACTAAAATGAGCATATTAATATAAACCTGTGATTGGCTGTTCTATAATAAACTAAATGAAGTGGTAATCCTCATCAATAATACTCTGTTCTAACCCTATTAAACTGCACATCTATTTAGCTTTGATTTGTGGGATTAAAGAATGGGTTTGTGTCAAATAGACAAGCAAAAATTGATTATGTGCTTTGAAGGTGTACAAATTGTACGTTTTTTTTATAGGCAATCATGATCCTCAGCAAATACAGACATTTTTTTTGTAAAATACACTTGGGTCATTTATGGTCAGATATAAATAATCTTCTGCTAAAGTTCCTATTTGGGTTACCAACTTAGGTTCCTGTGGGTGACAAAAAGGACTCCACAGGATTGGATTGGCTCCAGTATGACACTAATCCAAGTTTATCTCATGCTGGCAGACATAGACCCTGATCAGGGCTTCATTCTGTGTTCTCCTCTTTAGCACAATTGACTTGTCATGTATTTCACAGCTAATTAGACCTTTACAAATGAGACCTATGTCCACTGATAAGGACAGTGCTAAATTGACCGTAAAAAAGCGACCATTCAATCGGGCATAATGAGCGACCCGGCGGCAGTAATCAGGATTAATTAATATGCCTTTATTACAGGCAGGAGATCGGGAGACAGCAGAGCGGGAAGGGGGAGAAGGCCATTATGGTTCACTATCTGTGTGTTTTGTTAGAACCAGGCACCATTAAACAAAGAGTCAAAAGGGGAGTGTAGGATCAGAAGTATACGAAGAATTGTTTACATGAGAACCCCTTATATCACTTTTTCAATTGGCATTCATTCAGCTATGGACGATGAAGATCTGTATAATTGTATTGGTTTGTGTTCTGAGCATTAAAAAATTTCTTAATTTTCACATGTAGTCATATCTTATTCACATGAAGTCTTATTTGTATGCACTTTTTAAACATCCAATTCCATTTTTCCACATTTACTCTTATAATTACCTCCGTTCTTCTGGGAAGATGTTCCACTAGATTCTGGAGTGTGGGTGTGGAGATTTGTGCTCATTCAACCACAAAGGTTTTAGTAAAGTCAGGGTCTGATGTAGGGTGAGGAGTCAGCATTTCAATTCATTTCAAAGGTGTTCATTAGGATTGAGGTCAGAGCTTTATAGCAAGCCACTCAAGATCTTCCACTCCAGTCCATGTAAACCAAATGTTCATGGAGCTTGATTTGTGCACGAGGTCATTGTCATGCTGGAAAATGTTTGTCTAATGGTTGAAGTGAAGAGAAAATGCTACCACATGAAAAGTCTTTCATACAATTCTGTACCTCGTATCCCCAGTCAGGGAACCAACCCCAGCCACTTCTAGTGCCGGTCCCAAGCCCGGATAAATGGGGAGGGTTGCGTTTGGAAGGGCATCCAGCGTAAAAACATGTGCCAAATCAAACAAGCGGAGGATCCACTGTGGCGACCCCTAATGGGAGAAGCAGAAAGAAAGTACTACTGTATGTGGTAACAATTTGGGGAAGAACCACATATTTCATGCTTTTAATTAATTGAAAATAAAGCAATCCTTTGAACAAATATCATGCTTGATAATAAATGAATTATCTGTAAAAATAACAAGGTATTAAAGCAATTATCTGGAAAAACATGATTAATGATATACTGAAGAAAAATAACTAAAGAATCATGTGGGAAGATAAACATATCAGGTAAAACATCCTGTTTAATATTGCATAAATAAATAAAAATAAATAATAAATAATAATAATAAAATAATTAACAATGTGAAAGTTGGTGAAACCCATGTATAAAAAAAATAGCCCACGTGAACTTCAAGTGACTTTTCTGTATAAACTCTTTTTGCCTCTGGTGCCTCTTGCTGTCTTTTCACATTACTTGTACCCACACCATCAGCTGCAACTCCACAGGCTGTGTGATTACTTGTGGCTTCACTAGTTTTGGGGGATAAGATCCACTCTCCCTAATCACATTAAACTCTCATGCACTGTGCATTGGCAATCAGGCATGTTGGTATGGGATATCCCCCTGGGGAAGTGGCATGCGTTTCCACAGCTATTACAGGGTTTGTCTTTGGCAATTGTTTGAATGTTGCACAGCCTAGCAGAATGACTCTGTTGTGCTCAGCTCCTGCTCTGATCCTCATCATGTTGAGGAGGACATTTTAGCACCACAGGATCGATAATGCTCAATAGCTTTAATTCACCTTCTCTTGGCATAATCGTGATTATTGCAGTAAATTTGTCCTTGAATTGGTATAAATACTGTATAAAAACCCCCACTCAAAAAAAAGAAGGAATTGTTTAGCAGTCAAAGCTCCAGTATTTTATACAAAGTTTTTTTGATAATAGAATTGTGAAGGACGTACTGTAAAGTTTTTTTTTAATCCTACTCCTTAATCCCATCGTCTGTCTGTGTTAATCTTATTTCTCATTCTGAAAGGATTAGCTACTGTTTCAGTTTCAGTTCAGGTGAGAATGGCAAATTAAGTGATCTCCTTCTCTTTTCCCTCCTGTCTTGTTCATTTTTCTGTCAGCGGATTCAACCTTGATTCCCTGTGAGACTGAGAGCGTTGAAGGACGCGCCAAATGGCTGACTCTGCACTTCTGCCTGCACGCGGCCTGCCAGGCTTGGCCACAGCATGCTCTCAGGCTGCCGCTTGATGAAGAAAAGTAATCAATGGAGTGAAGAATGATGAAGAAATAAACGCGGGAGATGGACAAGCTGTAGAAATCAGTGTGACACAACTGCAGTGAGAGAAACATGTAAAAAAGGGGAAGGTACACGTGCTGAATTAGAAGCATAATTCCACTGAATGTTTTTAAAGTAATGTCATAAAAATGACTCAATAAATTACGTTATATAATTCATGTACAATGAATTAGTCACAGTGTTGGTAAATGAATCAATAGTAACTTATCATGCTTTATATAAGCTTCATGACTTCATATTCTCATTGTTAAAAGATTAAAAGTGCCGCAGAAATCCCCCTGTTTCCTCCCGAATTGATTTATCCTCCCTTATTAATGAACTTTGCTGCAGTTCCACTTGTCAGGCTCAGCACTACAGGGGGTCAATAAACCAGAGGAAACTTGATGTTAGTGGATTCAGCTTAAGTGATTCTGTCGTGCTAATGATTCGATATATCAGGACAAACGCTAGACACTTATAATATGTTGATTCACTATCACTAATCTGCATTAAGTGCTAGACTCGCAGGATGTGAAATGTGAGATTTATAATGGCCTCCTGAGATTTTTTAAAATATTAAATATTTTAGGTATTGGAGGTGGAATTGGGCTCTCTGTTAAACAATAAATAATACACATCCTGGTTCCGGAATATATAAATACATATAAATATATGCAATTATTATAGTGTACTGCATCACAGTACTGTTGCTTCCTTGCTCAGCCTGTATCAGTCAATAAAAAACATAAGAAAGATCTTAAATTTATTAAATGTAGACTGAAAACTAATGTGCAGGTTGTTTGTTTGAGTTTCCAGGATTCTAGGCTAAAAGTGACTAAATTGCTGCCTGCGGCTTTCTGGCCGGTGGTGAAAAATCGGTGCGATGGATTGGCAGAGAGAGATTTAGTTGCGCATGGCAGAGGTCAGTGTATTGTGTATTCTGTGCAGTCAATAATAAAGTTAGGACGTATGCCTGCTGAAAGTTAATGAGCAATCGCAAGGACATTGAAAAGTCATTTGCATCGCAGTGTCGGCTGCCCAGTCCGACTCGAATCCACCCAGGGGAGCTTGAGTCATCATGATGCTGCTGTAGACATGACACATATGGCAGAGACTCCTGCTCCTTCTCCTATTCTAGATGCATGACTTAAAAACCATGTGACATTGTAGTAAATTAACGTATTAACACATATCTCTAACTGATGTAACTGAACTGAGAGAACACATTAAATATATAAGGTGGTTCATCATCATCATCATCAAAAGTGACACTGATAAAAAAGTATTTGCTTAAATTTAAGCAATCAGGGGCATCATGGAATAATTTTTCTTGAGCTGTTCGCAATGCAGTTCTGATTTATGGGTAAGATATTATTGTGTTTAAACAGCATCTTTAATAGTAAGCACAGAGAGCAGTATTAATAAGCAGGGCAATTAAAATGAATTATGCTCTGATTCACAAGCAAAATGTAGGCACTGGCAAGCAAGGGGAAGGTGAAGTGTGCATGGCTCAGCAATCACTATTGCCAAACTGAAGTGCCCTCACACCTGCTTCACTGATCCATGCTCACCAATATGTGTACAATTTGTGGCGTTCGTTACAAATGATTTACCATAAGATGTTTAAACAGGTTGTGTTGTACAACACTATTGTAAATCCTTCACAAAGCACAGCTTACACTATCCTTGTCTTTGATCATTGTATTTTCATGTATTTGAATAACAGTAAACAATACTTTTACGTGAAAAAGCAACATGCACACGATGTTGGTATGTGAGAAGTTTTATAAAAACATGTAAATAAGTAGTGTATCGTTCCTTTACCCAACACTAGTAGCAGTATCGATGAATCTTAGTTATTTGGCTCACAATCTAATAATGATTCTGATTTAAATTAAAAAAAAAGAAACCTAAACTGAAACAAGCTATTCTAGAGATTTCAGCTACTGACTCCACACACACACACACACACACACACACACACACACACACACACACACACACACACACACACACAAAGCCTTGACCATAACACAAAAGCTTGAACAGTAACAGCTGCATTTTTTTATGGCTGCAATAAAGCACAACATGGGACAGAAGTTAAATCACACATTAACATATTTTTTTCCTCCAATGGCTGAAATCCATCATTAGATTGTGCACTTCAGCAAAATCCATCACTGCACACAGACTGCCTCGTTTTCACATGTGGTGGAACAATAACCTAGCATGCTGACATTTATATATATTTAAATGACATTCTGTTTTTTAAAAGTAAACTGAGTTTATTTTATGAATATTTTAAAGATTTCTTTAAAAAAGAATAGCTGCTTAGTCTTGAATCTTTCTTGTTGCTGGGATCCTCTTCCACTCTTCCATAATGACATGACAGACCTGCTGGATTTTAGACACATGGAGCTTCTCCACCTTCCACTTAAGGTGCTCAATAGGGTTCAGGTCTGGACTCCATCACCTTCACCTTCAGCTTTCTCAGCAAGGCAGTTGTCATCTTGGCGGTGTGTTTGGGGTTGTTATTGTGTTGGAAAACTACCAGTTGGTCCAGTTTCTAAAGTGGGAGCATCATGTTCTGCTTCAGAATGTCACAGTACATGTTGGAAACCATATTTTCCTCAATGAACCGCAGCACCCCAGTACCAGCAGCACTAATGGAGCCCAGACCGTAACGCTACCACCACCATGCTTGACTGTAGGCAAGACACAATTTTCTTGGTACTTCTTAGTCTCATCAGACCACAGGACATGGTTCCAGTAACTCATGCTCTTGGACAGATTGTCTTCAGCAAATTGCTTGTGGGCTTTTTTGTTGGCCAGCTTTAGAAAAAGCTATCTTCTGGGACAACGGCCATGCAAACCGACTTGTTGTGGGGCATATGGTCTAAGCACTGACAAGCAAACCTTCCGCTTCTGCAACGCTAAAAGCAATGCTGGCAGCACTCATTTGTCTGTTTTTTGAAGCCAGCAGATGCACAGCACAAAGGCTCAACTTCTTTGATCGACCCTTGTGAGGTCTGTTTTGAGTAAAACCCATCTTGGAAAACCTCTGCATGAGCCTGGCCACTGTACCCTAAATCAGTTGAACATCCAGTTGTCAGAATGAGAGAATTATACTCAAAGCACCAAATTTTAACTGCTCTAATACAAGATATACAAATTTGTATGGTTCTGTCAAGCATGAACATGATGAATAGGACATGGGCTTTGCATGGGTACACAATATACAGCTGTTATTACTTAGTGTGTTGCCACTTATTTTGACAATAATGGCTGTATGTTGAGTTATTTTATTAGGGGACAGAAAATCAATACTACTATGCAAGTTGCACATTGACTACTCTAAAATATATATAATTTTAATTTCTATAGTATTGTCCCTTGAGAAAATATACTAAAATCGCTGATGAATTGTGAGGGGTGCACTCACTTTTGTGAGATGCTGTCTAAAAATGTTTCTATGTTACTTCCCAAGACAGATGACTGAGTGACATAATACAAACTTGTTTGTATTCTGAACTGACAAAAAGAAGGAGGAGAGAGTTCATATTCACATTAAACACATCAAACTTACTTGTTTAAAAAATGTCCATGTTGGATAGTTATTTTAATGTGAGAATGAACCCTCAGAATTCAAATCCAGTATCAAAAGTACCAAGATCAAGATCAATCTGCCTGTCACTACTAAAAAGTGCACTTTACTAGGATTGCAACCTCAGGAAAATAGCACGAAATCTAAAAGTATAGCTTTACAAATACAGACAAAATTACTGACATTTTAAGGCATTTGGAACACTGTTTTAGGGTGTTTTCTTTTTTTCAGGTCCACTTCCAGTAACTGGATCACCTCTTACTTGGTGTTTTGGTAGCTCATGTTTTCCAAAAAAAGGTACTGGTGTACTACATTCACATGCATTTTTACACATTTTTCTGCATTTCAGTTCAAATATGGTGGATTAAAAAAAGTAAAAATTATGTAAAAATATTGGATTATGGACAGATAACATTTATATGTATGGCTATTAGTGTGGAAAAAGTCATAAATATTATATAAGCTACCACTGATGTCCAATATCAGACACTCTTGTACAAAAAATCCCCTTTGTTTGCTCGGCAGATGTTTTTACCTCGAGTTCCTGAAACAATCAGCTCCAAGAGCAGAGAGGTGAATGGTCAATCAGAATATTCAGCATGGCCTTGAAGTCACCAGGAATTTCTGTTCATGGCAGAAGAATTCACTTTATCATAAGGTTACAGCTTGCCACTGGTAGGTCGTGTAATCAAATCCAACACAATGCGGCTCTTATTTGCAGCTAGAGCAATCTCGTCTGTCAGTCCATCTGCAATATGGATAAAATCTTGGCCAGTTGCTGTCTAGCTTTTAATCTGTTTCTTATTTTCAAACTGAATACTGAGGCACAGGGTGCAGGGAATTCGGCTCTAGGGTTTCACACAGTCACCTTCAGCAAAACTGCAATTTGTTTAGCAAAACGACAAACTAACTCAATTTGAAAACATTGTACAAGTTGTTTTCACATACCCAGTCTGTTTGAAAGAAATACTGGTGTGGTTCTTTAAGCAGGTGAGAACATGACAATGACACACCAATTAGATTTTTAGAGTTTGTAAAAGGTGGGCTTAGTCCAAGTCCAAGTGAAATTGATTGCAATATATTAGCAAACTGCTTTGATCTGTTTTGGGTTGCAACAATTATTATTTCTTTATTTATTTGTGACAGAAAACAAAGGACAGAACAGTAGCAATTTGAAGAACTCAAATCTTCAAGTCTAGTCAAAGATGTAATTAATATAAAAGATTTAAAAGCATGTTGAACAATTGATTAAAGTTTTTTAAAGCAAAAAATATTTAATTAATAAACGGCTATGTGCTAGTTTTTCACATTTTTTGTCAAAGGAAATCAGTTTCCTGGTTTTGAGAGAGGAAATGAGGTTGCGAACAATGTATAGTTTTAGTGTCAGCCCTGCAACCTCTCTGTCATGCTTAGGTTTTGTATAAGTTTGTTTATTAAACTTTTTAAGGTTAAATATGAGACAAATAAAATTTTAAGTGAAGCCATTTGTGAAGAAAACTTAACTTACATTTCTATATTCTATCTACATAATGCAAAACAGACTCATATCACAGCAGAAGGATACTGAAATTTTATAGAGCAGTAAAGAAAAATCATTGTTAAAAAACAACACAAAAACAAACAAACAAAAAAACCCCAGATTGCTCTATACCCCACAAACAACAAGCTTTATTCTGATGCACCAGTGCTACTCGTCCAGAAGCTTTGCTACAGTCAACACTAACATTTATTTATTTATTTATTTTACCTTTCCTAGTTTTAATATATCTAGGGAACAAAAGTGGATTCTACACCATTCTGACAAGAGACAAATGTTTCATTCAAATGTTGCTTTCGCATATTGTGGGAGAAGTAATGAATCCTGGTGCTGGGGCATGGCCCGAATCACCGTGTCAGGTGGAACTTGGCTGCATAAGCAAAATTAAATGTAATGTTCCAGCCTCCACTGAAAAAGTGCATAAATCAGGGCTTTTGATTTGCATGGACTGTAAAGAACCGCCTGGTTCCATGCAAAAATAAACCAAACAGTGAATATGATGTCAGCCTGAGAACAAAGTAATCTTAAGCTTCCCAATAAAAGCGCAAGAGAGGTGGGCGGATTTTAATTTGCACCAGTGTTTTGTTGCTCTGATGTCAGGCGTATTATTAAAAATCTAGTTTACATCACCTCTTTTCAATTGAAAAGGTGGAAGAGGTAGAATGTATTTCTGCTTTTGATCAAGTTCAGATGAAAAAGCAGAGTAATGAAATGAGATTTGGTAAATCAGTCTCTTTGTTATGGTTTTCTTGGTGAAATACAAGAGTGTTTATTTAATTTCACTTGTCCATGTTTGAATCATTTACATATCTGTGTTATTCCATGACTGTGGTACTATTTAACCAATGATATATAAAATGTTTTAAATATTATTTCTAATAATTTTTCAAATTACAAATACGTTTTAACTATTACACCTTTTAAAGCTGTCTCAGAAAATAATCAAATTTTTTCTTCCTTTTTAAAATGATCTTTTAAAAGAGTAACTATACGGTGAATGTGTATATGTGGTTAGACTTGAGGTCAGAGCTCTATAGCAAGTCCACACCAACCAATGTAAACTAGATATTTATAGGAGATGGCAGGAAAATTTGTCCCCAATACTTTTGTTTAAACTGTGTATTATAAAGGATCTGAATAATTGTGTTTAAACCTGATATGTTTACATATTAATATCTTTAATTAATATATATTAATGATAATTATATATTAATAATTAATATATTAAGGATCTTAAAATACTACAGTCAGGCTCTGAGGAAACTGTTCATTTTCCAGCTCTATCAGCTTTACTGTAATTTGAATCGGATTTGCAGTCCCATTAGAAATCAGCCCTGATCAATACTCAGTGAATTAGAGTCCTGCTGATCTATCAACTCTCCATTATTGCCTTTTAGCTCTAATTTACGATGCATAGTGAGAAAATATACCAGTCTCTTAGTTTTATGGCGTTAACATATCCAAAAATAATGTATTTTTGATTTCACCATAACAAAATGTATTACAGTCGGTTTACAGGATAATTAAACATAAAATCTCTATTTTATGTATTTTCTATTAAACACTCAATGTTGCTAATGGTTTAAACACAATTGTGTGTCTTTGGGTATGGTCATATTACATTTTCCTTTTACATGACCTATGAGACCCAAACCTATTCTGTACAGTAGGAAATGCACAGGTATAAAAAGAGGGTGACTCCAGATGGCCTGTCAGGTTGCTCTGGGTGATCCTGGTGTACAAAAATGCACACATACACTGAACTGTAAAACCTGCACTCAACACACACTTATAATCATCTCAATCCATTCCACTACCCATGTTATATTTATAGTTAATCATATTATACTGTTTACATGCTGCTTTGCACCTCTAGACTACATGTTTACAAATACACTCTTGTTTATAGTTCTCTTTTGCACATTACTGTATAACATATTATACAGTAGGTTTACTGGTCAGCACTATTTTGCGTTTTGTGTATCTGTCCCACACTGTCTTGTGTTGTCTGTCTGCACTAGGTTGCACATGATGCTTTTTATGTGGCAAGGACACATTCTTCTTCTGGGCTGTATATCTCCCAGTCCACTAAATATAAAGGCCTCTTCCTCCCCGGCATCTAGGGTGTAGGAGGCAGTGCACAGAAAAGATAGGGCCCTCTTCGACAAACCGGGCAGGTGAAGAGGTTCTGGTGGAGGGTACCAGGGAGCATGCCTAAACAGGTCTAAGGCGAGAAAACATGGAAAGTCTGATGGATTTGTAGGATTCTGGGCAGTTTGTGATGTACTGCTGTGGGGTTTATTACCTTGGAGATGGGGAATGGGCCCATAATACAAAGGGTGAGTTTCTTGCACACAGCTTTGAGTGTCAGGTTGTGAGTAGAAAGCCAGACTCTTTGGCAGATCCAATAGTTGGGGGCAGGACAGCGTCTGTGGTTAGCTATTTGCTTGTAACCGTCGCCAACACCTTTAATGGGACCTTTAATGCTGTGGAAATTTTTCTATACCATTTCCCAGATCAGTGCCTCAATACAATCGCGTCTCATGGGTCTACAAACAAGTTTTTGGACTTCATGGCTTGGTTTGTGCTTTGATATGCACTATTAACTGTGGGAGCTTATAAAGACAGGTGTGTGCCTCGAGCATGTCCAATCAACTGAATTTACCACAGATAGACTACATTCAGTTTTTCTGATTATCAGTGAAAGCAAAATGCACCTGAGCTTAATTTTGAGAGTCATGACAAAGGCTGTGAATATTTATGTAAATTATATTATATTTTTAATAAACCCAGCCATTAGGGCTGCACAAGCCAGTGCACTCTTAGTGCCGGTCTCAAGCCGGATAAATGGGGAGGGTTGCGTTAGGAAGGGCATCCAGTATAAAACATGTACCAAATCAAATATGCGGATAACGAAAGAGAAATTTATACCAGATCGGTTGAGGCCCGGGTTACCAACAACTACCACAGGTATCATTAGCCAACAGTGTACCAGTGGAAATTGGGCTACTGTTGGCCGAAGGAGGAAGACATGTACAGAAATGGCAGGGAAAGGAGAAGTGTAGGAGAGTGGAGGTTAGTGTTTGTACTTTAAATGTTGGTACTATGACTGGTAAAGGGAGAGAGTGAGAGGGTGAAGGGAACAGAGGGATGAGGAGGTAATGGGTAGGTATCTCTTTAAGGAGAGGAATGTGGGAAGGCAGATGGTGGTAGATTTTGCTAAAAGGATGGAAATTCAATTCAATTAATTTTTATTTGTAAAGCACTTTTAACAATAAACATTGTCTCAAAGCAGCTTTACACAGATAATTTGGTGATAAAAAATTAATATCATGGCAGTGGTCAATACTTATTTTAAGAAGAAGGAGGATAATAGGGTGACGTATAAGAGTGGAGGAAGGTGCATACAGGTGGACTGTGTTCTATGTAGGAGATGCAACCTGAAGAAGATTGGAGACTGTAAGGTGTTGGCAGGGGACAGTGTAGCCAGACAGCATTGGATGGTGTTTTGTAGGATGGTTTTGGAGGTAAAGAAGAAGAGGAGGAGAGTGAAGACTGAAAGAAGAATAAGATGGTGGAAACTGAAGGAGGAAGAATGTAGTGTGAGATTCAGGAATAGGTCAGACAGGGGATCGGTGGTGGTGAAGAGGTGCTGGATGATTCGGCAACTAGTGCAGAAGTGATAAGGGAGACAGCTAGAAAGGTACTTGGTGTGACAACTTGAAAGAGAAAGAAAGAAAAAGAGACATGGTGGTGGAATGGAATGGATTTGCTGCAAGTTAGAGCAATAAAGGATGGAGATGGAAATGTGTTGACTAGTGAGGAGAGTGTGTTGAGAAGATGGAGGAATTATTTTGAGCAGCTGATGAACGAGGAAAATAAGAGAGAGAGAGAGAGAGAGAGAGAGAGAGAGAGAGAGAGAGAGAGAAGGTTGAATAGTGTGGAGATGGTGAAGCAGGAAGTGGAAAGGATTAGTAAGAAGGAAGTGAGAGCAGGGATTAAGAGGATGAAGAATGGAAAGTGAGTTGGACCAGATGAAAACTGGTAGAAGCATTTAGATGTTTAGGGGAGATGGCAGTGGAGTTTTTAACAAGATTGTTTAACAGAATTTTGGAAGGTGAGAGGATGCCTGAGGAATGGAGAAGGAGTGTGCTGTACCGATCTTTAAGAACAAGGGAGATGTGCAGACCTGCAGTAACTACAAGGGAATTAAGTTAATCAGTCACACTATAAAGTTATGGGAAAGAGTAGTGGAAGCCAGGCTACGAGAAAAGGTGACCATCTGTGAGAAACAGTATGGTTTTATGCCGAGAAAGAGCACCACAGATGAATTATTCGCTTTGAGAATGTTGATGGAGAAGTATAGAAAAGGTCAGAAGGAGTTGCATTGTGTGTTTGTGGATTTAGAGAAAGTGTACAACAGGGTGCCGAGAGAGCAATTGTGGTACTGTCTGAGAAAATCAGGCGTGTCATAGAAGTATGTGAGGGTGGTGCAGGACATGTATGAGGGCAGTGTGACAGCAGTAAAGTGTGCAGTAGGAACGACAGACTGGTTCAAGGTGGAGGATGGATTGCATCGAGGATCGGCTCTGAGCCCTTTTCTGTTTGCAGTGGTAATGGACAGGTTGATGGACGAGGTCAGACAGGAGTCTCCATGGACTATGATGTTTGCAGATTATATTATTATTTGTGGTGAGAGTAGGGAGCAAGTTGAGAAGAGCCTGAGGTGGAGGTACACGCTGGAGAGAAGGGAATGAAAGTCAGCAGGAGTAAGACAGAGTACATGTGTGTGGTGGAGAAGGTGGAAAAGTAATGGACAGTGTGTTAGAGAAGTGAAGAAAAGAGTGCAGGCAGGGTGGAGTGGGTGGAGAAAAGTGGCAGGAGTGATTTGTGATAGAAGAGTATCTGCAAGAGTGAAAGGGAAAGTTTTTAGGACTGTGGTGAGACCTGCAATGTTGTATGGTTTAGAGACAGTGGCATTGAGTGAAAGACAGGAGGTGAAGCTGTAGGTAGCAGAGCTGAAGATGAGGTTTTCGTTGGGAGTGATGAGGATAAACAGGATTAGAAATGAGTTTATTAGAGAGACAGTGCATGTAGGACGTTTTGTAGACAAGGTGAGGGAGGCGAAATTGAGATGGTTTGGACATGTGCAGAAGAGGGACATGGGGTATATCGGTAGTAGAATGCTGAGGATGGAGGCGGTTTATGGATGTTGTGAGGGAAGACATGCAGGTAGTTGGGTTGATAGAAGCAGATGTAGAGGACAGGAGGATATGGAGACAGATGGTCTGCTGTGGCTACCCCTGATGGGAGAACCCGAAAGAAGAAGAAGAAGAAGAAGAAGAAGAAGAAGAAGAAGAAGAAGAAGATATAATATTTTTAATAAATAAATAAATAAAAGATTTTAAACAAATTTCTTCTATGTTGTCATTATGGGGAATTTTTGTAGAAAATAATGAACTTAATCTATTTTGAAATATGGCTGTAACATAACAAAATGTGTAAAAAGTAAATACTTTGTGAATACTCTTTAAATACTCTGTGAAGACTTTCCAGATGCATTGATGGATAAATACTTTGCTACAGTTTCTACAGTTTACCTATGTTATTGCACTGATAAACAAGGCCTGTAAAAATAAGTTAATTGAAATACAGTATTGATGCTCTAAATCTGCTTTTTTCCTGCCACATGGAGAAAATGGCACAACAATCTCCTCTACAATGATGGGATTAGAGCAATAGAGCAATTGCATCAGCTATGAATAGAGATTTTTAAGTACAGCGACTCACCTCTGAAGTTAAAGAGATTATCAACAACAAATACAATTTAAAGTAAAGTTGTTCTTCTCAATGGCTATGATGAAAACGTCTTGCCGTTTTTTTTTTTACAAATTCAAAAGGCTTTTTATTGCATAAGCATGCTGGAGCTGAGCGTCTCGTCCAAGTGGTCACACGCTCACCCGGTGATCCCTATAGCCGTCACGTCGTTTTGCAAACTCAATAAAAGCGATGGAAAGGATGATAGGCTTTTACATTAAAAGCTATATATTCTGATGGATATGTTTTTTTTTTTTTACAGTTGACATTCTCTCAGCATGATGGGATGAAAGTAGTGGACACATCAAGTCATTTAAGACAGAAGACAAGGTAGTAAATCATTGGAAGTGGTTGCTTTGGGCCTGTTGGGTCTGTGTTGAATAAGCATTACAAGCATATAGACTGTGTTATATAGTTATAGTGTCACAGGTATTGGAGAAACAGAAAAACAGAGCGAAAATATCCTGAAAATGGACACAATGTACATGGAGTCAATCAATCAAATAACCTGAAACCAACTCTTCAGCGATCTCACACAGATGTGCTTATATAAAATCCTAAAAAGCATTTAGAACACAACTCTGATGTGTTCATCACCTTTTTATGGTTCTTCTCAATTATCCCAACTACAGTAAATGGACCAAAATGTCTGTTATGTTTTGTCTGGTAAATTCCCAGTTTAAATGTATGTTGCTAGGAAGATAAACTGTAGTTTAGAGCACTCTAATTTCTTAATGACTTAGATTATAGATGATGTAACAGTATACAAAGATATCTCAAATTCACGTGTTAATAACGTGTTAATGCAAATTCATTTTCACTGCACTCATTTTATTAACACGTGATTAATGCAGCACACATTTCTGTCTGACCATTTTTTTTATTTTAAACAATTTAATAAAAAAGAGGTAAAATTAAAATCTTAAATGCAACACACTTTTATTCACAACATCTTTACTTTACTCAGAAATAAATAAAATAATAACTCCAGCAAAAAAAGTTTTTAATCACTAAACATTTTTCTCCTTTAGGAGCTGCGACAACAACATTTTGGGAACGTCTCTGTGTGACCATGCTCTGAACCACGTGTGTAATCAGTCCAACGGAAAAGAATGACATAACCGGTGGGGTGATGTCACGACTAGGAATTATAAAAGCACATGCCATGGAGATGGCGCTAACTTCTGTTGTTAAGAAAGTGCTCTGTGTGTGTGTTTTTGCCCCAGGTAAGTATCGGAAAGTCCTTAAAAAGGAAAAAAATTATCAAGAAAATGAAAAAACAAACTAAAAGCAAGCAGCTCAATATCGCTTGGCCAGCAGAAAGTCCGAGATCACTCCCTTTGTGCTGGGGCCTGCCTTTTTTCCTGGATCTGCACACCGAGGTGTCCAGGTTTTGGGGCAGCCCTTATTCAGCTCGCCACTACTCAAATGTAGTGGGGATAAAAGAGTGCCCCGGGTTGATAAGTTGCTGGATGCCTATTTCTTCCCAGGTGCTGTCGTCCCTAAAAGCCCTGGTGCAAGCCTCTTTTGACCTCCTCGGCTCTGGTGGGCAAGGCCTATATGGCGACAGGTCAAGCTGGCAGGTGTTTGAACACCATGGTGGTCCTGCAAGCCTACCATGCTGAAGGAGATAGACAAGGAAGCAGAAAGTAGACACAACAATGTTGTAGAGCTTTGAACTTGGCTCTGAGGGCCACCAAGGAGACTGCTAGGGCCATATGTCAATCCATGGCAGCCCTGGTGTCAGCAGAGAGGCACTTCTGGTTGATCCTGTCATCCCCCTGGATGGCCTTGTAGTGCCCACTGACCTGTTAGGTGACACCCTTACTACAGTTGTTGACAGATTTCAGAAGGCAAAAAGGCAATCACAGCATTTAGGTGCTCTTAAGAATTTTAACAGTCAAGAGTGTTTTTCTACTGGCCACCTCGTCTCTAAAGAGATTTGGGGACCTTCACACCCTTTCCGTAAGCCCCTCCTGTCTGGAGTTCACCCCAGGCAGGGGCAGTGCCTTCCTCTACCCCAAAATTTATATTAAAATTTAACTTGCATTATGAGCAATAACGTGAATGCAAACATTGAGCATCACGTGAACAACACGCTCAACTGAGATGATGTTTTTCTCTCGCTGCATAAAACAATGGGAGCTCGGGTCAGGTCCTTATTCGATGTGTATACCTTGTACAGGCAGCATTCGTGCAAACATGCTATTGTGACGTGTTCTCATATATATATATATATATATATATATATATATATATATATATATATATATATATATATATATATATATATATATATATATATACATACATACATAAAAAATAAATATTTTTATGTATGTTTATATATATATATATATATATATATATATATATATATATATATATATATATATATATATATATATATATATATATATATATTAATTATGTATTTTTTTTATCATTAAAGAGTAAAGCTGGGATACAATAAACAACACGTGCATGTGTTTTGTAGGCCACCACTACCAGATGCCACGTTGACATTGTTTTCTCAATTAACGACAAGTCCTAATTTAGAATGTACAGCAATAAATGTGGGTAATTTACAACATTGTCTTTATTGTTCAGCAGAGTCCTGTATTTGACGGCCGTTTTTATGAAGAAGGCTGGAATAGAGGAAAGTCCTTAGCACGGCGAAAACACAAAGCCCATCTGTGTGTGAGGTTTCAGTGCAAAACAGTAACTATTAATGTCCGTATGGCCAGAACGAGATAGGAGCACATCCGAATGACGGAACCATATAACTCCAACGGCAAACAGCTCACTGAAGTGAACGCATTAAACTTTTTATTGTTGCAATATCAAATGTATGTTGTATAATGATTTAAGGTCTTAAGGTGAGTTAAATATTGTGTTGGAGCATTTTATCATGATCAGGGTTCCAGTGGATTCAAAGAATTTTTCCAGGATAGAACATCACACACGCACACGCACATGCAAACACACACACATGCACACACACACACACACACACACACACACACACACACACACACACACACACACACACACACACACATTCACACCATTTACACACTCAAGACTGTTTCTAAGTAGAAGAGCTATAAGCAGTTGCCTAAGTCCAAAGCCAGGACTTTCACCTAGGGCCTCCAAAAGTTCAGAAACTTACCATTTGGGAGAGAGGCCCACAAGGATACAAGCAGTATGTAGATTTCCCCACAGAAAGTAATCTGAGATGAGGCTCAAGCCAGGAAACATAGACCTGTCTTTAGTGTGCCACCCATGAAGAAGATGTAACATAATACACATAGTGCATGTTAAGATAATAATTGTGAAGAAAATATAGCTCTGGGGTCCACATATAGGGACGTAGGGTAGTTGGGGATTCCTAAAGACAGTTTTAAACAAGTGAAATGGTTATTTTATTGGACATTAATTAGGTAACTTTATGTACCACAGTGTTTCTTCCTTTCTAATGTCTATGAATGTATCTTGCCCTTTGCTCTAATTGTTATCCTCTTATTTGAACAGGTGTGAGTGGGTGCGTGTTGTGTTGTGTGTTGTATTTGTCTGCAACAATGTCAAAACAAGAACACTGTGTGAAAAACACACAAATCTTCTCTAATCAATCCCACTGCAGTGAAAGAACAGTGCAAATTCCGGCATTGAGGAGCCCAAGACCCCAGCAAAACAAGCAGAAAGAAAAAAAAGACGAAGGAGGAAAAAAGAACTGAAACTACTTCCAACTTGCAAATAAAAAGGAAAAGCAATCAATCACGTTTGAGGGCTTTCATTCCTGTGCTTGCTCTTGTGGGCAGAGAGAGAATGAAATGGGACAAGACTAGAATATGCAAAGTTGTGCTCAGTTTTCGGGGGGAAGAGTTTGTTGCCGAGGAGGGTGTCAGGATAAAGAAACACACACATTGGCATTCCATTGCAGAGGAAAGCATGAAGGCCTGGTAAATGTTCACCCTTGCAAACAATAATTAATCACCTGCCAGCTGTTATTAATCATATATTAATGAGATGGTCTCTTTGCTTTGGCCAGGCTGCCAGGATGCCCATGCCCCCACCCACCCCTCCTCTCAACAACACTGTACACTGAAAATGCTTCCAAGACTCCATTAATCTTACAGCACCTCTCCTCCTCCAGACTTTCTATTGAAAGAAAGCAAATAGTCAGGACATTTACACTGTCCGTATCTCATACCCGCAATATCGCGACTTTTAATCACCTCAAAGTCCACATAGGAGGACATGCTCTTTTCTGCTTTAGAGGATAATAAAGGTGGAAATGAAGCGAGGTGTCTGGATTGTGACTGATTTTGGTTTAAGCGTTTTTTAGAAACACATCTTGCGTGTAATGAACCTGACTGGCAAGAGGTTGTGATTTATTTCAAACAGTTACAGCTACATAAACTGTTATTACATTTCATTTTTGAATAAATATGTTACATAGATTAATATATAAATATAAATCATGCTTCTCTTCCTCCCAAGATATGTTGGTGTGTAAAGTTAACTTTTTCCCCACTGTGATTATCAGGGTAATGTTGCAGCTGAATTAGTAAAGTTATTAGTTGCTAGTTTATCTTCAAGTTATAGAGCTAGAAATAACAGACTGGAATAGAATAGAATTTTAACAACAGGCATGCTAAAGTTACAAACACAAATACTAATATGGCTCCAGTTTTGTTTTGCATGAAACATTAATATAAAAATTCTGGCCCTCTTCAGGAACCCTAAAAGGTGTTATGAATAAATTATTGTAAATTATTAAGAATTTTATTGCGCAATACATACACAGAAATTAAGAAATAGTGTCTTACCTTACTTATCTTTCAGTTGGGTGTAAATATTTAGAAGTGGCTATATTAACAAATAACACACAAGACAAATTATTATAAAAAAGAAAAGTAACATTTAATAACCTCATGTGTGAGTAGGACAGGAGACCATGTACCCAGAACACACAGAGGTCACAATATTCTCATTGTGTCCTGTAAAGCTCCAGAGGAGCCAGTGTCCTGCACTACAGTTAGGTCTTTACTAATGGAGGCTCATCTGTCAACTGTCAGGAGCTTTACATTGCTGAGAACATCCAGCAGTCATAGCAACCTTGAACCTGTCCTTCCTGCCACCTCCATAACAAATAGAACTACAGATTTTTTTGTTAACACGTGTCATTAATGAGACTATACTCTTACAAAGATAACTAGAGAAGTTCTAGTTGAAAGAATGGATAACTTGTACTGAAGAAAGAAAGAAAGAAAGAAAGAAAGAAAGAAAGAAAGAAAGAAAGAAAGAAAGAAAGAAAGGAAGAAAGGAAGGAAGGAAGGAAGGAAGGAAGGACGGACGGATATAAGAAATAAATACTAAAGTATTTGTATATTGAAAGTAAGAAAGAATAAAATAAATATAGAAAAAAAGAAAGATGGATGGACAGATGGATGGATGGACAGAGGGATGGACAGATTGATGGATGGATATAGGATTTTAGAATGAAAGAACTAAAGGAAGAAAAAACTCTCAGCTTATTGTTAGTTGTTATACTGAAAAAATATCACAATGCAAGTGATTATAATTAAAAACTAGTTTCATGGGCAATCAGCAGTATTAAATGTAAAATAATAGGTGGATATTTTTCCTCTTCTGCAATGCTGAGATTAATTGACAAGAATCATTAAATGCCCAAAAGGCAAGAGATCTGAGAACATCACCTCTGGATACACATCGTCTGACCGGGTCATTGCCTCAGCAGAAATGTTTATCACACTTTGGGCATTTATAAACTGAGGGAGTGCATTAAACACAGAAGATGTCAGTGCATGCTGATGGAAGAAGCTCTGCTTTCCCAGCTTTATGCAGATGAGCACATGGGGTCAGACAGCCTATACACTCTCTCTTACAGCCACCACATACTGATTAGTGGTGTGCTGTTCATGAATGTATCAGCTCTTTCATTTGACTCTTTTTGGGATAACTGAGAGCTGACTCACATGTATGAGCTTTTTTTTAACAGTAGTGCAGTTATTCATCCAGTGCAATTTAATCAATTCTTACAAGTTGTTTGCTTGTATGAAAGGTGATTGGTGTGTTTGAGCAATAATTTGTTTCACTAGTAACAAGACACTCATGTCTGTGATTCATTAAATATATATTTTTTTATATTTTCATTTTTCTTAATAACTTAACTGCACGTTAAACAATGTAAGCCTCCCTGCCACACACACACACACACACACACACACACACACACACATATACAGTGGTGTGAAAAAGTGTTTGCCGCCTTCCTGATTTCATATTTTTTTATATTACACTTTAATGTTTCAGATCATCGAACTAATTTAAATATTAGTAAAAGAAAACACAAGTAAACACAACATGTAGTTTTTAAATAAAGGTTTTTATTATTAAGGGGATAACAAAATCCTAAACTACATGGCTCTGTGTGAAAAAGTGTTTGCCCCCCTGTTAAAACTGTGGTTTATCACACCTGAGATCAATTTCTCTAGCCACACACAGGCCTGATTATTGCCACACCTGTTTGCAATCAAAAAATCTCTTCAATAGGACCTGCCTGACAAAGTGAAATAGACCAAAAGATACTCAAAAGCTAGACATCATGCAGAGATCCAAAAAAATTCAAAAACAAATGAGCAAGAATGTAATTGAGATCTATCAGTCTGGAAAGGGTTATAAAGCCATTTCTAAAGCTTTGGGACTCCAGCGAACCACAGTGAGAGCCATTATTCACAAATGGCAAAAACATGAACCAGTGGAGAACCTTCCCAGGAGTTGCTAGCCGACCAAAATTACCCAAAGAGCACAGCGAAGACCTCCAAGAGGTCTCAAAAGACCCCACAACAACATCCAAAGAACTGCATGCCTCACCTTCCTCAGTTAAAGTCAGTGTTCATGACTCCACTAAAAGAAAGAGACGGGGCAAAAATGGTCTGCATGGCAGAGATCCAAGAAGAAAACCGCTGCTGAGCAAAAAGAACATAAAGGCTCGTCTCAGTTTTGGCAGAAAACATCTTGATGATCCCCAAGACTTTTGACAGGTGTGTGTCCCATTATGTCTGGTGTAAAAGTAACACCGTATTTTAGAAATAGAAAATCATACCGAACAGTAAAATATGGTGGCATTTGTATGATGGTCTGTGGCTGTTTTGCTGCTTTAGGACCTGGAAGACTTGCTGTGATAAATGGAACCATGAATTCTGCTGTTTACCAAAAAATAAAGGAGAATTTCCTGCTATCTGTTCGTGACCTCAAGCTGAAGCAAACTTAGGTTCTGCAGCCGAACAATGATCCAAAACACACCAACAAGTCCACCTCTAAATGACTGTAGAAAACCAAATTGAAGACTTGGAGTGGCCTAGTCAAAGTCCTTTGACAGTATGCCATTGACATATGCACCAGAACCAGCAGGCTTAGAACCAGCTTTTTCCCCATCTTCCATCACCTTACGGAACTCCATGCTTCACTGTTAGGAAACTGATGGCTTACTAAATCTATCTATCTATCTATCTATCTATCTATCTATCTATCTATCTATCTATCTATCTATCTATCTATCTATCTATCTATCTATCTATCTATCTATCTATCTATCTATCTATCTATATCTATCTATCTATCTATCTATCTATCTATCTATCTATCTATCTATCTATTTAATTAATCACCCTTTAAATAACTGATTGGCAATAATCAGTGTGAAAATAGTTTTGTTTTTTGACGTTTTAGCCTTTGTACTTGGTGCCTTTTTCCTTTTCAATATGCTTCAAAAAGTAAACAGGGGCCAAGAAATTGTAAGAAATAAAGTTGCTTGTTGGAAAACTGAAGAGCACAAAACAGAATGGGTCCTCGTTGGGAGCAGTTGTTTTTATTATGTCATAACTTTTTTGAGAAAATGTATGAAATTGATCAAATTAACAGTGCACATTAGAGTCTTTCTGCTTCATTATTGATCGAAATTGTGATGATTCTCTGTGCATTAGAAGTAGCGAACACTTTCAAAAAATATTCCAGCCACAGTTCTAAAAATGAACAATTGCTGAGCAAAATATAACACTTGGTCCAGTTTGGAATAAGGATATGATGAGCCATGATGATCTGAGTTCACTGATTACACCAAAGCTTAAAGTGTTTTTGTAACATATTGTCAAGTCCAATCAAATTTTAAATTTGGACCACATTTATAAATAGAAGTGACTTATTCAAAGTGCTGTACATAACATCATATGGCATTATGTTAAAAAAGATCATAAGAGCACAAGATCAAGATCTTCTTGTAGGAGTGTAAGGCTGAGGAAGATATCAGAGTGCCAGTTCTAATTAGATATTTACCAACCTTAATAAACTGATAAATACAATATATTTAGTCCCCATTTGCTGTTTTAATAACCTTCACTCTTCAGGAAAGATGCGTGCTTAAGGAGAATTGTGCTTATTCAGCCAAAAGGACATTTGTAAACTCAAGTAGAATGTAATGTGAGGAGGCCTGGAGTGCAGTCAGCATTCCAATTTATCCTAAAGGTGTTCATAAGGGTTGAAGTCAGAGCTCTAAAGCAGGCCGCTCAAGATCTTTCAATCCAAACCATGTATGCCATATCATCATGCCGCTGGCTTTGTGTGTAAGGGCATTGTTGTGCTGGAACACATTTGGGTCTCCTAGTTCAAGTAAAGGAAAAAATGTATGCTACTGTATCCAAGTATATTCAACTGTAGGCCTCCAACTTCCCTATAGTTTTGTCCATATAGTGTGTCAACATTTTTCCACATGATCCAAAAGCAATGTAAACTATGTAACAAAAATAAATGAAAACGTAACAAATAAAAACCATCTCTCCAGTACTGTATGACAAGCACCTTATGCTTTATGACATTGTAAAGAGAATGCAACTGCTTTAGAAAAGTGTAAAATGCACCTTCCATCGTTCTTTCATCAGGAAGTCAATGAGTTTTTATCTAAATGTTTACCATCTTATCCACTGTCGACTCATCCTGTTCCAGAGAAAATATTTTCCGATCTGACGTCTTTGCTCTCGACAGACCTCTCTGTTTAGCACTGCATACAGGAAATCTTTCATCAATTCAACAATAACAGAAAAAAAAACTGAAATGAAGGCTTCACACCGTGTTTCTCTCTAGTGAGCAGAAAGCAGTATTCAGTTACGTGGCAGTTTATAATTCCACGATTGCACCCTGCAAAGAGTTAATACACACATGAATGCTAATGAAGTGAAACTTAGCACTCCCCCAGCAAAGGATGCCTGCTGTTTAATTACCTTTTAAAACATCGTTTGATAGTCACACACAGGGAGCGGCGTTTTCAGGGGAACAATGACGAGCCTGTTGAGAGCTCAGAGGTTTGTCTTTCAAATCAAAGTCATGGCAATGATGATGCCTTCTGGGAGACAGAGGACATGTGTGGAAAAGGCTTTTTGAGCAGCAGGAGATGAGTTTGGCTGCTTGAACCTTTTTGAGTTCTTAATTTTTCAATGTTCTACTGCAAGAGAGAGAGAGAGAGAGAGAGAGAGAGAGAGAGAGAGAGAGAGAGAGTCAGATAGACTGTCTGTAACAACCTTTCAAATGAAGGTGTTGGAAGTTTTAGGTTTCTGTGGGAGTCTGGACTGACCTTCAAATGTGACAGAGACAGATCATCTCAATAGGAAGGTGATGGCATAAATGTGCAGGACAGCCAATGACCGCTGGAATGGAGATGAAGGTTGTGAGTTGTGGAGAGCTTGTGAGATGCAGAGTGCTTTTTCTACTGACACTGATACAAGGATGTAGATGTTCAAGAAAGGAATGTCCATCCCAAAGGTGTTCAATAGGGTTGAGGTCAGAGCTTTGTAGGAGGTTACTCAAGAACTTCCACTCCAAACAAATTATCATGGAGCTTGATTTATGCACGGGGCATTGATTGTTAGACTGGAACAGGTTTAGGTGGCCTAGGTCAAATTAAGGGATTACTTTAAACTAATACATTAAAAGATATGCCTCCATTTTTGTGTTAACAGTTTAGGGCAGAACACTCAAGCCTAGTCTATCATGTTCTGAGTCTGATGTTTGCATTTGTAATTGTAAGGCTAATAAAAAGTCTGACTTGTTAACTGACTAATAACTGCTCCTGTCAGTGATCCTGCATCATGTGTGCTGTCATGGTGGACTAAGGGCCTGTAAAGTTCACGTTGTCTCAGGCCCCCTGGCTGTGCAGGAATGACTCAGTCCCACTCGGCCGTGTTTGTGGAGCGCTCAGAAGAAGCTCATAGCTGTGTGGTAATGTCAACGCTAATGTTATGATTACTCGGGCCGAGGGCCTTTGATGACACGGTTAATGAGAAGTCTCGGGGTCCAGCCCAGCGGGGTGAAGTCCAGACCTCCCACATCAAACACACTCTCTGCTGGCCAGACATCCACCCACGTTCTCCATCTCAGCACACGGCTCTGGAAAAATCACATTTCTCTGGAGAGATTCCCATTCCCTGAGCCACAGGAGGATTCCAAGATGCACCACCACAACCACAAGTGTGTAGTATAAGCATCAGATGGTAGGAAATGAAGATCATGAATCAGATTAAGTATTATAAGTATTGTAATTCTAACCAAATTTTTTAAGAAAATAAGAGAAAATAGTTACAATCAGTAAGAAAGAAAGAAAGAAAGAAAGAAAGAAAGAAAGAAAGAAAGAAAGAAAGAAAGAAAGAAAGAAAGAAAGAAAGAAAGAAAGAAAGGAAGAAAGAAAGTGAGAATACAAAAATTATAAATTAAAATTAAAATTAAAATTAAAATGTAATTGTTAAATTAAGTTAAACTGCAGATGATTCGAGAAATAGAAGAAACAGTTGGAGGAAAAAAGAAGCATGAATATGTGGCTCAATGAATAGCATGAATGTCCAGTAAACACAGAACACAGAGTACAAAGCAGAGTTCGGGATATCTTAATGCTGATAATCTGTCTGATGTGGGAGGCGATGTGTCTCATGGGACTGCTCAGGACACAGAGTGTCTCACATGTCCTCTAATACAGCTGTCCACTCTGGAACATGCTAAGCTCCACACAGAGATTTGTACACGTGGCTAAAAAAGTCAAGGATCTGAGATGATATGGAGGAGGGATATGGAGGACATAGACGAGGAGGACCATAAAGAATAAATGGAGGTGATCTAAGCCTTCAATCAGCCTCTGCAGATAAGCATGTTACTCTGAAGCACAGATCAACTCTCTATTGCACAAAAGCACTTGCACACATACAGAAAACACATAGATACAATACTATTATCTTTATTCGTTAGTGTTCCAAATATTGATTTTAATCCAAAGTGGTAGTGGAAAAGTTATTTAATCTCGCATTTTTGCCAAATCTAGTTGGTCTTACTTTTCAAAATATTAACAGGTTTATATCCAAATCCAAATTTAAACCACTGTGACCCTTGCCATGCAGTTACTAAGGACTGTCACACCTTCATACTAATAATTAGGATTTTTGTCCTCATGTGCACTTCATGTTCACACTCACAATGAATGAAAAACAAACAAATCAGTGTACAGTAATGAGATCTTAGTCTCGAAAGTATGCCCTTACTAGCAGGCTAATGCTCCTCATACTCATATCAAAATTTGTACTCCCTCAGAAATTAATATCTATTCAATCTGTTCCGTAATGTTTTTGTATTTACTTATGTTCATAATACCAAAAAATACATATTTAATAATATAGCATGCTTAGACAGTGACCCAGGCCTTCTGTAATGTTTTCTTATTTTTTTTTCCAAGCCCCACTTCTAAAAGGTTTACTCAGCTTTGGAGCTGCAGATGGCCTGTCCGATCAGAAAATCACTCAAAGGAAATATTATTGTAGGCCTGACCTTTGTTTGAAAGTGTTCCCATCGTGTGTTTGGGCGATTCCCGTAGCCCTGACCTCCCTGAGAAATTATCTATCTGATCAAAGCACAACCATGAACTTTACAAAACCATTGAGGTCACGCCGGACCGTGTGCTTCATTATCCTGCTGTATGATATACGCAGCTAACGCAAATAATCAAGCCTTTAAAACACACGTCCTGAATCAAAGGCGGAGCTTAGATTATATATTCACTCATGTGACATCACCACTGAGATCTTTTTATGTACTTGACCTGACAAAATGCTTAGCAAAGCAAAGCACAGATTTATATTAATGCAACTGTATACATTTATATAATAACAGGGATTTGTAGTGGGCAATCCATGTAGGGGGGTTTTTCAAATGTGTAATTGTTTATATGAGGTTCTTGATATAAGGAGACTATTTTAATAGAAGGAGTCTCTGTTCTGAGAGCTTTTTAACAGGTAACACTGTATATATCTAGAGCCCCTTGCCCTCTTTATGATGTGTTTGTTTGCCTTATTATCCCCGAGAAAGGAAAAAAAGACTAGTGAGGGATTGACTTGGGATAAACTGGAAACTTGTAATAACTTGATGTGATAATGTGATCAAGTTCACAACTGGGTAATCAAATTGAACATAAGCTTTTCCCTTTTAGACCTGATACATGTGTATCACAACTGGCATTTATACACAGCAGGCAGGATTAAATATCTAAGTTCTTCAACAGAATTTCTGAATTGCTTAATCATGGTACTTCAAGCAGGATCATAGGCTAGTGGATTTTTTTTTATTTATTAAAGACTTAAAAGACTGTCACAAATTATATGTAGAATGACAAATTTTTGAAATCACTAAGTAATCATTGATAACCAGCTACTTACATTGTAAGCTTCAGAAAATATGATGCACATTGTGTTAAGTGAACATTGTGTTTACTTAACCTGTTTTTTGGTGCATTCTGGGATTTTTGGGGGGATTTGAGACAGCCCTTCAAGTGAACAAACCCATGATCAGTTCTTTGACTACTATAGGCTGCTGGTTTAGACACCGCTGACTGAGACCTTGAGTTTGGTTTAAAAAATTTCGATTTGTACACATAAGAGCAGGTCTGTGCTGCATTTACTCAAACTTCCAACAAGTTCAGATTGATTTTTTTCACTAACTTTTGACACAGATTACATTTTGTTGGATACATAAAATAATTTAGAATATATTTTCCACATTCGATATATTCTAATAAGTTTCTAAAGTCATCCATATTTTGTTAAAAAAAAAATTATAGTCATTGTTTTTATGTGAAAATAGAATGCACCAGAGTGTGATGGCTGGCTAAAAAAATGCAAAATATTTTCTGATTTATTTGAAGAATTTAACACCCATTTTCTTTTGTCATAGGTGCCTCCATTCCACTGCTCCTGACTTCTCAGCCTTGACCATATTTCTCGAGAGATTGAGGTTGACAGAAGTAAAGCAGTGCTCTATAGAGCAGCAATAATGACTATTTTCCTTCTTTTTTTCCTCTTATCATTATAACTTGTGTGTTTGTTTGATCTCTTGACATATTTGGGAGAATGTCTACTAAAACAAATTTCGATTTGATGTTTTACAATTGATTAATTTCATATTTTTTCATATTTTAAATACATACTAGTATTTGCTCGTTTGTACTTTTACATGCCTGGGGAATTTTTGTTCTCTGTCCTTCACAAGGCATTTATTTGTCACTTACTTTTGCCCTTAAGTTTAAAAATGTCCCTGTCTGGACATTGATAAATGGATTGTCCTGTCTGGGGACATGAAAGAATCCATTATGTTTGCACGGGGAGAGAAATGTCCCCTAAAGTTTGTGTGAGGTTCTGCTCAAGTGATGAACATCCGTCCACAAATTTACATCAAAGAGAGGCTTTAAATGGCGAGTCTTGGGAAGTATATTTAATCGCTCAGTGTGAGACTCGCTCAAATCCACAGTGTGTGAGGAAGCATGTTTTTAAATCGAAATGGGGACCGAATTTTCTCACAAGCATAAGAAAACTTGACAGTTATCTGACAGTAATATCTGACAAGATAAAATAAATAAATTAAAAAGGTTTCATGAAGACCAACTAGCTATTTGCTAATAGAGAGGCATTTGGTCATTAATAGCTTTTTATAACCACTCCATGTTTCTTGCGTCTTTCTGTGACAAGGATGAAGCTTGAGTTTTTATGATTTTTTCCACCAGCTAAGATTTAAATCATTTGATTAAACAGTCCTTGTTGCTGAAAAGATTAATGTGTGAGTGCAACACGGCAAATAAAGTTAGTTTGTGCTTTTGTGTCAGAATGAATAACTGAACATCTGGACATGAAGTATTATAATATCTGGACATAAAATATTGTAAAAGCTTGTTATGTTATAATGCACTTTAACCAAGTTCTGCTATTGTATTTGTCTCACAAATTATATTGCATTACTATTATTTCTATTACTATTATATCTCATATAAACTTGTGTTCCTAATATATGCATTCACACATGGCAAGCAAAGCAATCAACATTAAAAGTGTTATAAATGTTATTTATTTATTTATTTATTTATTTATTTATTTATTTATTATTTTTTAGGACTGTGCAGGAATTAAACCAGCGGAAATATTGCATACATATATTATATTATATATTATATATAATATATTGTCAGCATTGGGTAAAAACACTTTCTATTACTTTCTGTTTGAATCTTTAAGTAACATAAGAAAAATAAAGCATGAAAAACAATCTTTGAACATTTTAATACTAATAATACTAATAAGTATCTTCTTTTAAATTTGGCTGACATACAGTAGATACATGGTTAGAAAATTGTCCGTAATTCAGTGTTTGTCCTATAGATGTCAGTGTAAGAAGTTTGTTGATACGTGGATGAGACATAGACCTCGCACACGCTACACATACAGTACACACACACACACACACACACACACACACACACACACACACACACACACACACACACACACACACACACACACACACACACACACACACACACACACACACACACACACACACACACACACACACACACACACACACACACATATATATACATAGAACAACTTTTTAGTTGTGATACATCCCAAACAACAAACATGGGAACATGTGTTTGATTTGATATATAAACTAAATTAATATATTGACAATTTTTGTCTTCTTGCCAACATAGAAAATAGCCGTTATTACTAATAACTAGTTTTGTTATTTATTAATAATTGCTATTAACTACTTATTACAACTAGTTATTAATACTGTTGTAAATCTTTATTCTTAAGGTTTATTCTTGAACATAAATGATCACATTTTTCAAAAGGCATTTTCATTACAGATGCCATAATATCTGTCATCAATGTGAAATGCCAACACTAGCATTTCAGATTCAGTTACTTTATAACGTATATATATTATATGTTTATATGTTATATATATATAATATTATAAATGGTATTCCATGTATAATGCTTTAGAATATAACCAATAAATACAATTATATTAGAAAACTATAAAACTATACTATACTTTACTATATATTCTAGGAAATATATATATATATATATATATATATATATATAGTAGTATAATTAGTCTATTTGGTTAATTATTAATCTATATTCATTTCAGTAATGTAAAGCAATTTGACTAGTATGCATTTAATGGTTTATGGTTCTCTTGTGTTATTTAGTTTTCTTTGTGCTGTGTGTATTTTTACATGTTTAAAAAATACATTTGACTTTGTTTATAGTGTCCTAATGACACACATATAATCAATAAATACTTATTATCTAAGAGAATAATTTAAAAAATTCTGTTACAGCATTTTCTGCTTTTAACACTGTTATTAATTATGCTGACAGATGCATTACACTATTGTTACGTAGAGCGACTACAGCAAAAACAATATATTTTGCTATGGTGCGATGACATGCCTTACATAAAAGCAAATGCATTATTGTGTAAATATTATTTAATTATTTTTCTTATTTAAAATAAAGAAATTGTGTGGTAATATATTTTTCAATAGTCAGTGATTGGTAGTGTTATTGCTATCACCAAAAGTTAATTAATTTCAACACATCATATAATCTTATGCTTTAAAACTTTCTCATGTCAGAAAACATTTCTTTGCTAAATAACAATGTATTGTTTATGTAATAAAATGTATTGTTTATGTAATAAAATAGTAAAAAAAAAAGTGATTATGAAATCCTGCAATTTTCTGCCATAATACAACAGCTTCTGACCAATCAAATTTAATAATTCTAATTAACTAATGAGCCTTTAATGAAATGCTGTTTTTTGTTTTGTTTTTCTTTTTTTTAAATTATTGTATGTTGTGTATTTTTTCCTTTTTTTTCTACAAACAAACTATATTTACTAATAAATTATGATTATATCGATATTATCACAATTCAAAACATGAAGTAGTAAATAAATGGTTAAGGCTCTGGTTTACTGATCAGATGGTCGAGATTCAAGGTCTACCAAGTTGCCACTGTTGGGCCCTTGAGCAAGGCCCTTAACCCTCTTTTCTCTTTAGGGATGCTGTATCATGGCTGACCCTGCACTCTGACCCCGGCCTCCTAATATGCTGAGATGTGTGAAGAAAGAATTTCACTGTAATGTATATGTGGCAAATAAATATATCTGTCTATGTATATATACAATCAAGGTGCTAATTTTAATGCATTTCTTTTACAGTTTATTTACATAACAACAGCATTGCATGACTTGATTTTATTGTAGGTTTTGAAACAATATTTCACAGCAAAACTCTTTTGAAGACATATTATACTCTTTAATTTCCTTTAGATATGTGCATAGGTTTTACTACTTTTGCAGTTGACTGTATATTGATAATTATATACTGATTATGTGGAGTGTATTTCAATCAATTCCCCAAGTACAAAATAACAGCAGTTGTGCTGCATATAGAAGCCTATTAACCTCCATTTAAATTCTCTTTACCCTCCCTATTCAAAAAGGCTCATACAATTGATTTAACTTTCCATGCATGCATTGTGCGCTGCTCCCGCCTGGTTAAATAAATGGCTAACAGTTTAAGACTTAATTGATTTTCCTCCTCCCCCCCATATACCCCCAAGCCCACTCTGCAAACACACACACACACACACACACACACACACACACACACACACACACACACACTCATTAAGGTGGTATTGTATGCAAATCCCATTTGCTATAATGTAATAAATGAATTAAAACACAAGGTGACTTATACGAGTTTAAGTGCCTGTGCCGAATGAGGTTTAAGTATAATTAGTTGAATGTTTAAGATAATGACATTAGTTGCAATCCATCAGGGGAAGTGAGGGGCGTTTCCAAAAGGGGTAAAGCTGCATGAATGGGCAGAAGGAGACATGGATGGGGAGAAAGAGCAGCTGCCGTGCCATGGGTTGACTTAACCTCTGTCACTTTGATGGCCTTTGTGTTTGCTGCCAAGCCAGATGTCTTCGAGCCCCAATTCCACACCCATTGGCCTGTGGTACAGCATAGACGCTCGCTCTCTCACTTTCGCTCTCACACACACACACACACACACACACACACACACACACACACACACACACACACACACACACACACACACAACCACCTACACATTTTCAAAACCTAGAATATGAAAACACACCCTGGGAGCAAAAGAGAGAAAGAGACAGCAAGAGAAAGCAGGAGCCCGGTTCATCGATATATAAAGTCCTTTAAATGAAGTTTGGCTCTCTAGAGCCCAAAGACATTGTGTGTTATTTCTTTGGCTGAATTAAGAGTGTGTAATGGATAGGGCACATTAAAGCACTCTCTGCTCAGCCCCTCCTTCCCATCATCCCTCCTCCTCTTCTTCCTCCTCCACATGGCCATCAGCAAGCATGAACCTTCAGTCTAATGAATGTTAACCAGTCGTGAAATGATCAAATGTAAACAAGCAGTTCTTACATGACTTCTGGCGAGTGAAAATCTTTTAACCTAAAAATTGACCAGTGTAAAGTTCACTGTGTTTCTGCTTTATGTTAAATTCACCTTAATCTATCAATGCCATGTAAAAATTTTATTTTCCAAACTATGCATATATAATACAAACTATTTACCTAATAAAGGTGTCCACTCCACTCAGTGTGATCTTCTGAACCACAGATAACAGCAATATACCTCTACAGGCCTCTTGGGTGGTCTTAATACACACACACACACACACACACACACACACACACACACACACACACACACACACACACACACACACAAAGAGGGAGTGGCGGATAAATACAAAAGGGGAGGGAGGCATTCATTAAGTGAATTAGCTGTACAGTAAAACAATTTAAGCAGCTTTATACCACTTACTTTCAATTTCTTTCTCATGTGTCTCTGATGGGCAGGAAATGTCATTCACATGATCTCTCTTTCTCACTCTCTCTCACACTCTCTCTCTCTCTCTCGCTCTTTCTCTTCATTCTTCTCAGGTTATAAATAATTTCAGCTGAAGAGGACAGTTATAATTGTTAGTAACACTGAGATCTATAATGGATTCCATTGTGAGGTTTTAAGGTCTAACATTTACCATTTAACACTCCAAGAGGGAATACCACTCTCCCAGGATAAAAAAAATCTTATTTGAGAGGTAAAGAGAAGATGTGTGAAAATTAATTTTAATTTAATTAGACAGGAACCTGAAATTTAGTCCATGCAACCAGAAGGAAAAATTCGATTTTGGTAGAGTCAATATATAAAATATAGAAAAATAATACTTACTTATTTCAATTAGGAATTTAGATTTAGTCTTTAAGAATGTAAAAATTAGTTTATATTTATTATATTATTATTATATTTATAAACTGGGAAGATTATAGTGCTTTTTATGTGTAGAATGTGCTTTACAAAGCCATATTTATTGATTCATTTACAAAGATAAAGGTAAACAAATCTAGATGAATTTTTCAAAAAGAGTAAATAGAAAAATGCCTAGTTGAGATTGTTCTAATAGAGAAAAATGAGTAAAAACAAAAAAACACTTGTTTTATTAAATAAATGAAAATAAAAACATATTTTGATTAAAGGCATCAGAACTGCAGACAAAAAACCCGAAATCTCATAATGTAAAAATATATCAAGAACAATCTATGAACAAAAATGACATTGAATAAATGGATAAAAATTTATTAATTTTAAAACTGTGAAAAGTGTCATAACTATAACTATATGTTCTCATAAAACGTTATAAAAAATATTGCGTTTCGTTTACTGAAGATTAATAAACAAAAATGTATTTGAACAATCAATGGTGTGCAAAGTTTCAAGCTCTGCACACATATTTACATTTACATTTTTTGCATTTGGCAGATACCCTTATCAACAGCAGCTTACAATTCATTTATACAACTTGAGCAGTTGAGGGTTAAGGACCTTGCCCAAGGGCCCAGCAGTGGCAGCTTGGTGTTGCTGGGATTTTAACTCATGACTCTCTAATCAGAGCTATCACTTGCCCACAACCAGTTTAAAAGAAGGGGATAGAATATCAGCAAAGGTTCTTAGTTACAATATGAATCACTTGGCAGTGGAAATAATATGACATCATATTTTGAATAATAAATGATATACTGTGTACCATCTTTGACAGTCAGACAACAAACTATGGTGAAAAGACAATTGTTTACATTTCAATTAAAGTGAACTTTATTTGCTTAAAGGAGTTATTTAAAAAATGATGTGACTCACTCATCATTCTCTGTAATTAAATTGCAGTTAAGGATGAAAGGTTAATGATGTAAATAATGAAAGCCAACTTTACACATGTTCATCATGAAAAACGTTCATTTCAGCATTTTCTTCTTGATATTAACCACATAATGATGTTCAGGAATGGCTCAGTTCATCCCTGGAAATAATAACAATAATAATACCAATGGTCTTTGGAAAATATATGCACGTTGTCTTAATTATATTGGCTCAGTCTGCTGTAGGAGTTGTTCACTGACGCAGTGGAATGGTGTGTGATAAATTATCCAGCTGCCATATGTGATTAATAGCGACTTTAACACAGGAGTTAAATGCAATAATAAAGGAGCCCATCGTTCCCCTTTCATATGGCCTCCTCATAAAATTAGTCTGAACTATAAATCATCATAAGAAACCCATTTTGTATTGATATCAATTACTTTCTGCAGAGGCACAGGTACTCACTTACACACACACAGATTTGAAAACATTAACACACAAGAGTGCATCTCAATTGGTGTTTTTTTTATTGATTCTTGAACACCAAAGTAAATGAGGGAATTTTAAATAATCAGAAGTATTACCACATTAGGGTAATTAAAGGCTTTATAAGAGGTTTTAAAGGTTCAGGGATGGCTCAGATGTTTACGTGGAAGTAAGTTGAAGGGCATTTCAGTAAAGTGACCTCATAAAACTCACCCTGTAAAATCAGACTCACTCTGCATGCATTATAAATTTAAAATAATCCCATAATTAGTTGGGGAGTCAAGTCACTCGCAGCCAAAAAAAACAAACAACAGTTTAATTTGCCCCGAATGTAGTCATTTACCCAAATAAGCCATGATAGGATTTCTTTGTGAATCTCATTTAGTTTTTTGTTTTGCACTCAAGCTACAAGTCCAGTGTAATTAACTTTAAAGTCTCCAGTTTAACCTGATTGTCTAAATGCACATGTGCAAATCATCCCACAGTGGTGTCCTCACACTCGCCTTTAAACAATAAGGCCCAGTTTATTTATTGGCTACATTATTGTTCATTCATCTTCAGTACCTACTTTAACCTGATCAGGGTCACACATTTTCTGGTGCAATTTTAAACCTAGGAGCAATTTATGTTTTTTTTTTTTTTGGGAAGCTGTTAGGAAACAGGGGAACCTAAAGGAAACCCATGGCTGAACTATTAAATGTTCCTTTAAGTATATTATAGGAACCTTTATAAAAAAAATAAAAAAATAATTTTGTTTAAGCAATGTTTACTTTTTAATTTTTGATGCCTGTAAATATATGACTGACTTTTTTTTTTTTTTGCTTTAGATTTAATGAGTTTTCCTCATTTAATAGGAACGCTTTAAACAAACACATTTTGTAGCATCAAAGTTCTTTGGCTCTTTTAGCTGTCTAAAATATAAAAAGATCACACATTTACACACATTTGTTTAGGTTGTTTTGCGTGATATTAAGGTCAATATAACGTTATAATTTTATATATTCAGTATAATATTTTTAGTGATCTACCCTAACATAACGTGGGTAGGGATAAGCCTAATTCTCATGACAATTTTGATATCTCCCATGTCACAGGTAAGGGGAAAACATAATTCAATGTTTACAGTGGATGAACAAACATATAAATGTTTGCAAAGAAGCCTTTCTTTTTGTGCCCCATTGACTCTCTCTTTATGCTCTTTGAAAATGGCCTCAAAACAAAGGTTTTCTCTCAATGAGATGTTGTCAGTTTTTTGGCATTGAAAGTGACATGGAGGACAATGTGTTTAAGACAGACAATAATGTTAAGTAGGACCCTGATTATAAGGCATCCTCCTCAGATGAGAATGAGACCGAGCTTTGACCATCCTGTTGTCTCTCAACCACCAGTAGACACATTACCTTCCAAAAATGGACAGTTATTATTGTCCCCACTCAAATGACAGCAAAGAATTAGTGCTGTTAATGTCATCAAAATGGTTCCAGGGCTCACCAGATATGCTGTTAGCCATGTCCAAGATATAAAACCGGCATTTGAGCTTTTCATTACATTGTGGAGGTTTAAATTAGGAGCAGAAGGTTTTTTTTGCAGATTTTAGGGAAACAGGAGGGTTAAGGTTGTGAGATCAAACAAATTGAGTCTGATGATGTCTACAAATGGCAGGATTGTAGAAGTTGGACTTTTTTTACAAGGTGTTTTTTTACAAAGTGGCTGGAAAAATAATGTGCAAGAATTTCATGGACAATCCAATAACACAAAGCTTAGTATCTTTACTGGCCATGCAGATGCAGTCCAGCACATCTAAATGGCATGTGCAATAGTTCACATTTATAGTTTTTTTAATCTGATGAGGTCTCCCAATGTCAAAATTGTGCTCCTTGACCCCAAGAATTTATAAAGCAATCTGGTCCACTAATATGAGACGGTCTTTGTGATAACACAGCGTTGTGGTGGACAGCTGATCACTCAAACACCTCATTAAAATACTAGCAACACTTGCATTCATAAACTCAACAGTTTGTGTGAGCTGATAAGGCTTAATAGTCTGGAGGAGCTTCATCGCAAACAGCGTAACCTTTTAGACTAATATTATTGCAAACCTTGTTGTTATGTGACAAGTTGGTTATGGAGGGAATGATAGCATTTTGGTTAAGAATAAAAGCCTGCAGGCTCTAGGAGTACAAACAGCAGTGGAAAAAATTTAATCTGCATGCGAGCACAAACAGTTATTTACTTTTTTATTAATAAAGTTTTGTGTCATTCTTTTAATGAATATTCTTGTAATGTCATTGAAATCTTTCTATTCAGTTTTCTAAGTAAGTGAATGGAGCTTCACTACAGAATTATTTAAGGTTTCTTTGCTGCTTCACCTTTGTAAAAAACAATAAGGTACTCTTTTTTAAAAGCTATATTTTTATTCAGTAATATTGATAATTTTTTTTATTTTTGTCACTTGATTAATTGTATTATTATTACTCATTGTATCATAGAGAGGTAATCGGAAGGTCATGAGTTCAAATCCCAGCACTTTTAAGCTGCCATTTTTGGGTTCTTGAGTAAGTCACCTGCCAAATACCATAAATGTAAATTGTAAAAAAAAATTATTTTTAAAGAACCTTAATGTTAACTACTGCTTGAGTAACGTAATAACAAAAAACAATAAATTAAATAATAAGTATTATAGTGGCATCTAAGGCAATAAGGGTCTGTTTTGATCCTAATATAGCTAACAAATGGTGTAGCTAGAATCAGCATTATCACCAGCATCAGCATCATCAACCTTATTGCTAATAAGTTTATAGCCACTTAAACTAGAAAAATGTTGGCAAACATGATACAGTATATTCAGTTTTGAAAAAAAAAAAAAAAAAAAAACACTGATTTACTTTCAGGCATCTAATTTTCCTGCATATTTGTCTAAATAATCATGGCATATTAATTGAGTAAAATAGTAGGCATTGTCTACACTGTAACATCATGATAATCACTGTAGATTGACAGTTCCAATCCCACAAGCATTCAGAGATGTTTTATCACATTTATCATCAGAACCTATGCATATGCTTTATCTTTTTTTAACTTAAACAAATTGTAAACATCTAATTGCACAGATGTTTTAGTTTTACCTTTAATAACCAAATGTACTTTATTTGGGATCTTAGTAAATAAAAATAAAAAAATCCAGAGCATAAATAAAACTTACCATTATTTAGTGTAAAACTGGAGTTTGTCCTTTGCTAAACATGTCCCTATAATCAATGTTAAAATAAAAACCTTATAATTAAGAAGAAAATCTTTTTTATATTTTTGTCATGTTCATAAGCACAAGTTTGACCTTTTTGCTGTTCTTACTTAAAAGGAGTTCATCAAGCATTATTATGCACTAATACATGGCTTGTCAGTTTACTAGAAGGACAAGTGATCACAAGTAGAAAATCCATCACAGAAACTGAAATGACTCCATTAGGTTACAAAACACAAATTTGAACTATTTAAGTATTAATTGCCTGAGTGCTCATTAAGCAGCCTGTCTTGGTAATTAGATTCCTTTTAGTGTGTCAGAATAAATGACTTGCCAGTAATATGAATTAGCAGAAAGCTTGCACCTGAAATGAACTACAGCAAACCTGGGACATCTCATTAAAAATGAATGCATCAAATAATCTTCAATAATAATGTTCCTTCTGTCTTCCTGACCTTCTCCTGACCTTCAGCCCTTCAAATGTCCCACAAACATGAACACTTCTTCCTTTCAAAAAAGTTTCTCCCTGCATCACTTCATAATTACAACAATTATAAATTGTTGCTTTATTGACAAAGTTTTTAATTTTATCCAATATAGTTTTATATTCATTAGTTACAACTATAAAATAAAATTCCACAGTTAAACTCATTGTTCTAACCCTGAAATTCTGATTCATTATTTATCTGAATAATTTATCATTTTTGTTTAAATAATAACTTAAAACTAAAACAATATTTGAGAAATATATCAAGAGTTTTAAATCTATTGAACCTCCCTGATGTTGAATATCTACTACATGCTTTATCTGATTGCTATTAGATGGAAAAAGGTAAGTTAGATAAAATGAAAAAATATGATGAGCCATTTCATTTTAGTGAAAACATAATAACATCCCTTTTATTTTTACCTTGAACTATGTAAAAGACTGTGTGCTTGAAGTATTTTCCACTGAATTGATAGTGAACTGATTTATGGCTCTTAATGCATGGTATAATTAATTTTATGCATATGACTTCCCTTACAATTACCACACGGGCCGATTGGAGAAGTTCACTGCTTATATGAAGCCATCAATAATTGTAAATTCATCACAGAAAAGCCTGAAAGTCATGGCAGGGAGAAATGAAGGAGGAAAAGTCCTTTTTTAGGACATCTTTTAAAGGGCAATTGTCTCAGGATGACTACATTCTTTAATGAACTAGACATGACAAATCTGAAGGACATTGTAGGAAAATGTAGGAAAATGGTCTCTTTCATGTGATTCTTTTCAATCCAGAGAAAAGCACGTCCTAGCTTTGAAGAAGGGAGCAAGTGTATTGTTAGTAATCTGTAAAGTTTGTTACATCATTTTATAGATCATGGAGAAAAAAATACAATGTCACTGATACTTTTACATGAAAATGGGTGAGCTGAACCAATTACAATAGCTGTAATGTTATTATTCAATAAACATTTAGTACATATAGCGTGGATAACAAGGCTAAACCGAATATAATTTGTGTATAATTTTGTACTTCCAATGAGTACTCTAAAAAAAAAATTTAATTAAAAATAAAAAATAGAAGCAACAACCAAATGAAGTAGATATATAATGTCAAAATTGTGAAGTAAATATATATATATAAATTTACTTCACAATTTTGACATTATATATCTACTTCATTTGGTTGTTGCTTCTATTTTTTAAATTTTTTTAATTACATTTTTTTATATTTATATATATATATATATATATATATATATATATATATATATATATATATATATATATATATATATATATATATATATACATAAAAGGCTTTGACTACCATTTGTATATTTAGGGCTCAAATCCAGTTAGACATCATATAAACAATAACAATATCTATTTAGGGAACACTTATTTTTTTCAGAACAAAGCCTGGAGCAATAATGGAGGTCAAGTTAACCTTGGTTACTATATAATGCTCGCTAGCTGGCAAAATAACTTAAGCTGACAGGTTTTCTAAGACAATATTTCATATATTCTCCCTTCCATTAATGTTTATAATTTTCAATGCTAATTCTGTCTATCTACTTAACAAAAAAATATTAATACTAGTCAGCTAAATAACATAAGCTAAACTGACAGGATTTCTGAGAGACTTTGTGTTCATAAATTCATACAATATACTGGCACAGATCTGAAATTAATTTAAAGTCAATGTTCATAATCTTTACTGGTAATAATAGTTAACTGGGTATACATAATGTAAGCTAACAGGAATTCTTATTGCAAATTTTTAAGATGCCTTTATGAATGTACATAAATCTACCAAATACTAGCAAGCTGGCTAAAATAAGATAATATTCAAGGCTAGAACACTATAAGTCTCTATAAGTTCACACATCTTAAAAAAGACACACCTACTAAGCTGAGGACTTCAGAATGACCCCAAATGACCTGATTCTAAAAGATTAAGGTGGACAGAAAGAGAGCGGTAGCGAGGGAGCACTGGTGAAAAAGTGGACAGGTAAGAGTGATGTGTTGAGTTTCCCCATCAGGTATGTGACGGCCTCAGCAGGCAGATGATTGGAGCTGAAGCACATCACCCACACAACTGAAGTGGCCTAGTCAGGACCAATTGTGGGCTTGTTCTACTAAGTGACTGATGACCAAACTGGGGTCAGGAGTAATGAAGACAACTGATAGCACGGCTAGAGGAGGCTGGAATGCAGTCAGAGAAACAGATGCTGAGACAGGACCAAAAAAAAAAAAAAGAAGGACTCCCAAAATCTGTCCATCGAGACAAAGGTCTGACAGCAGGTCTGCTCTGAAGCCCTGTAGGAGGTTCACAGAGATGTACTCAGCACAGGGGTCCTCTGATGGGTGATGTGAATGGCACAAATGTAAAGCAACAGTGACAAGACCATGATGCAAGGTGTAGCTGAGTATCAAGAACACAAAGAACAAACATTAATTCTGTCACTACTTAAAAAAACTGGGAACATTTCTTCAACTTGCTCTGTGATGCTCCTCACACCATCACACAGTGTTAATTACTTATGGATTGCATGTAGACATTGCCTTAGAGAACAAAGTGGAATTGAGAAAACTTGATGATTCTTTTATCATTTTGGGGGAACCATTAAAAGTTCCAATCTAAACAGTCCATATGAGAGGGGATGTATGAATGGTTTCAAACTGAAGAACAATTATGTAGTCTGATCTTAAACATGCTGATAAAATTAGTCTCAGACAAACAAATCTGTTTTGTAAACAGCATTTCTGCCTCATGTATGACTTCATAGTCTTTATGATGCATAATAGTCCTCTCTTCACTCATCATGTGCCAAACAGAGACATGCAGGCCTAATGTACAGCTAGTGCATGCATTAATGTCAGCACATCAGTGTGTCATCAAAAAACATCCAGGCAGGCGACTATGAGATCTGTATTAAAGTGAAATAAATGCAGAGTAGGGTAAAAAAAAACTGTTAGATGTATGACCTCCGCCAGAAAACACATTTTGACTGAATTGATCTGGATGATATGAATAATTTAGGAGACGCTAAAGGAGGCAATATAAATGCACACATATATTCTAATCTTTCAAGCAGTGTTCCGTAAACGCTCTGTTTTTCAGTGCCCGCTATTTTTTTTCTTGCTCCTGGTGTGAAGTTAAATTAATCCCGGAATGCATCCTTCCCTCTATTTCACATTCAAAGTTATTCACATAATCGTGGACGCATAATTGTTAATCTGAGATTAAATCCGACCTGAAATCTAAGAGCTTGTTACACTCTCTATGTAGTGAAGCAAGTTTTTTTTCTCTGCTTCTGACCTTTCGCTCACTTGCGGAACATTTCCTGGGTAATTCACATCGACACATTCTGAGTTTATCTAGAGCCAAAGCTGCTGACAATCCTAACTTCCTGTTATACCTTGCTACCTGCTGCTTAAAAACCGCCTGAAAGACCAAAGCAGTGCAGCAACGTTTAACATTAATTTTTAACAGTAAATACTTTATGCATGATTCATGATTCAATGATTCCCTTCATTCACGAACAACAAATGACTCCTATGAGGCTATTATCTTATAAGCCCGAAAAATTTAACAAGTGCATTTGTGATTTACAGTATGCAAAGAGTAATTAGTTACACAAAAGATGGACCATTTTGCATAATTTTAGTAAAGATTATTGTTATGATGCAGAATTTGTCTTTTTTTAGCACAGCATTATGGACTTTTTGATTCCATATGGACAGAAGATGATGTGTCATTTTCTATAACATGGTTCTATAGGGATTATAGGGAGGACACAGAAACATATTTTTAAAATGTAAAATTGTTAAGATGGTGTGGTGTTCTGTTAGGATATTCTTTAACAAGTAATGTAATTAAAAATGTTTTTCTGACAATAAACCATCTGTAGGATTGAAGATTAGATGCTTCAATTGGATAACATTACAAGCTGCACTGTTTTGGTCTTATTAACTTCAACAGAGAATAAACAATGGATAATGAAGATGCAGTTGTTTATAGCTTTTTTAGCAAATAACAGCAGGTGTTTTTAAGACATTCCACATCATATATACATCATATACCTCTATATAAACATTTTTTCTTGTTGAGAAATTGCTGTGGTATAACAGAAATAAAGCATTCTGTTATACGCTCTTATAGAACAATGATCAGCTTCAGGATGATAACAATAATTTTTGATTGATTATTTTTCCATTCAGTCCCCTTTCCCAGTGCCAGTGCTTAACTAGGGGCCATACAGTCAGATAGGAATATGGTTGGTTTCTGGGGGAGGAGAAAGATCCAGGCTGCAAGTGGCTCAATGAAATGGTCCGGGGAGAAAACAGATAAGACAGTAGTAACAGATGGCCAACAGTAGTGTGATCATCTGGTCACAAACAAAGACCCTAGTGGTGATTTAATGATCATTCCAAACCCCAGCAATGATTTAATGATCATTCTAGCCTCACCTATTCTTTATATAGACATGTAATCAAGTGGAAAACTGCTGCATTTCAGCTGCAACACACACGTGCCAAATTCAGAGCTCATCTGTCACATAGTGTTGTCTTTTATTCCCAGAGCTTTTATTCTCGAGTTACCTTTTTAAATATATATTTCTTTTATTATTTCGAGGCTAATGTTTTTTAAAACAGTGCTTTTTGAAAAGCATTGTCTTTAAAATATGATGTATTATTTTTATTTAGTCCGAAATTTAGCAAGGCCCTTTGATTTACGTGAAGTGAGGATCAGCCAATATGTCTGGTCTTTCTATGTGATAGATATTGCAAACAAATTATGGACATAGTAAGCCACCAAATTAGCAGCATATACATTATCGCAAAAGACTAAATATACAAATCCAATGCAAACAATATTATAACCTGAATCAATTTCAACAAACATGGCCCCTACCTAAAACAGATGCGTATGAAAAGTGACACCAAATTGTGAACTGATAAGGAAGGTGATTCAAGATGGGGCTATGGATAGCATATTTATTAACTATAGAGTAGCTCCAGCTTAAAAACTAATAGAAACCTTCAAACACTAAACAGTTTGAACTTCCTTAGTTTACATTTTGTCAAAATGATTCCAAATGAATGTGCATGTATGACTGCGGTTGGTCAATAAATACCAAAAATCCACCCTTGTTCATTCTTATAAGAAGATGGCAATCATAGAACCCCAAGTGGGGGATAACAAGTGGCGCGTGGGTCACATGCGGCGTGTGGCATACGTGAGACCTGAGACACAGGTTAATTACTGCACTGATCCAAGCTCTGATAAAAAAAAAAAAAAAAAAAAGAAACCACGAGCTTTCAGTCCAAGTAGAGCAGCAGGTCGCAACACTGACAGATGCCCTATTACAATGTTAATGATCACAGAGCCCTGGACAAATAATTACATTCAAAGCTTTTCCATGTAAGATCACAATACAAGCCACGCCAAAAGATGGCTTTCCTAGATGAGGCAGTAACGCGGCCAGGAACATATGTGGCACGAGCCTTGGGAGTCCCTCAGCTTCATCTCAGCAGCTTTTTGTCCTCTGATGGAGCCATGCAGTGGCTGTATGAAGGGCACGAGCGTGTGTGCGTGTGCGCGTGTGTATGTGTGTTCTGATTTGGTGGACTGATAGCACAGAGATTGCTCCATTTAGCTGCTCAGCGTGTGCCATGTGCTCTCATCAAGGGACCGTCTCGCCCCCTTTTAATTTTCCCCAAGCTCTGATAGATCCACTCCTCCCATTGTCAGGAGCAAGCACGGTTATCTTCTGCTCGGATGGTAACAGGTGAGGCTCGGCCTAGTGGAACTCATCATACTCCACTTGGTGTTATGAGCCAACACAGATGATTGTAGCGTAATTCCAATACCTCTATAAATCTAACATGGGTACAGGAGATTTTATATTGCATATGTTACTATGCAGGATGCTAAACTAGGAGCGGTAATGTTTTACTGAATGCTGTAAATCCAGTTTTCTATCAGTAGCCTTTCGCAATCCGATCATCACATAAAATGTACATGTCTAATGTTTGCTTTAAAGCAAAAAGAAGGTGAAACATTATTTAGTCATTGTGGTCAATATCAGATAAAATATACCGCAGCATTATGCATGTAAATCTTTATGTACTTCTTTTTAAACATTTTTTATGCAATGGTGATTAACATAAATAACCTGTATCACCTATACAGTATATACTGTGTAATATGTATTACCTGTGCTGTACATATTGTACAATATATACTCACTACCAAAATTATATTAAATTGTAATATCACGAATATTGTTATGTTAATGTAAAATTTCACATCATTAAATTATATTAGGATATATATAAAATTGTAAAGCAATTATATTGATAAAATTGATTTTAAAATTGAATATAAGCAATTCTATTGAAAAATTTATAGCAATTATTCCTTTTTATTAATTTTAAGGTGGAAAAATATTCTCTATTGCCAGATACTGTCCATATATTTTAAAATGATAAAAAGAAAATCAATTTCATAAACAGTGTAATGGATAATATGTTAACTTATATAACTAAAGATCAAACAAAAATTAAACAAACATATAGATACAATTTGTCTTATTTATATGTTTTGTTCTCAGAATTATTTAACTGATTAAGTTTTTTACAGAAAGAATAATCAGTGTTGTTCCATAAATGTTACAAATTTTGAATTAATTTAATTTCATCATTATTATTAACTAAGCAAGAACTGAAGGCATTTTTCCTCCCTGTCAAACATGAATATTCAATGTAAAACATCATTTAGGTATTAGCTCATTATCAGTCATTATATTGTTGTTAATTCCAAAGCCAAGCCTTGATTCCAGTTGGTTCAGCAACATGTCAAATTTTAGCTAATGGAAAACATTGTTATTTTTGGTTAAATGTTATACACAAAAATATGCAATGTTTGCATTCATATGACCAGCAAAAAAAACTTATTTGAAACAGCTTCTATGTATTATATATCAATGTATTTTTTAATGTGAACAATTCAGTCAATTGTTGATAATTGATTATGAAGGACATTTAAAAGTATTAGTATTCGTACTTAAGTACATTTTTGATGCTGGGTTTATCCACAACATATTATCTATACATTCACATACTTTTTCCACCCCTGTCTGTTTGGGCTGAAGCCAAATTAGAAAAAGGTGATTCTAGTTGTTCAAAATGGTCTTGTGTTGTTCTGCTGTTCAGCTACACAGCTATGTTTAGTTTATGTTTATAGATGACAGGAAGTCCCTCTGTGCTTTAAACCACATCAACATGTCTGTATAACTTTACTTTAACAAATGCTTATTTATGCATTTCTTTCTGAAGTTTGAGGCAGAGATTTTGCGTGTTCTTCAGCTTTGATGCAAATACCATATATATCAGGGATTATGTACAGATTAAATTAAAATTGTAAAATGTGTAAAAATGCACCCTGTTGAGATGAGCAAATTGGTTTAACCACACCTTTACAATGCCCCAGTGACCATGCAACCAAGTGAAATATTCTCTTCTCTCTATGATGATATAAAGACATATCAAATAAACAGTGAGATAAAGGGGCCAAAAGCTGATTAGAGGGTGCTGATGGGAGTGTGTGTGTGTGTGCGTGTGTGTGTGTGTGTGTGTGTGTGTGTGTGTGTGTGTGTGTGTGTGTGTGTGTGTGTGTTCACATCTGAAAGGCTGCCATCATAATTCATCTGACCTCTCCATGCTGTCATCTCACATCCTGCGAGAACTAATCAACAAAAGGTAAAGAATGGGGCGGGGAGGCCAGTGGCTCAAGATGGGGAAAAATGAAGAGAGCAAAAGAAAACCAAAGAGCCAGAACGTGCAGGAAATTTATTTTTTAACCCCCTGTCCTTACAGCGTATTAATCTTCCTGTGACCTCCTGTTCAGCAAAGTGACTGCCAGTGATATTTTCCATCTCGGGGCAGTTTCACTCTTTTTTTCCCCTCTCTCTCCCCAAAACATTAAATATCACCTACCTTGATTAATACCAACTTAATTAAAGCCATCAACGATACAATGGCAGGGCAATGAACTATGGAATCATTGAAATAGTAAATTAAAGAACGTAAAGGGGGCCCTCAGTTTTCCTTATTGACAGTGATGGAGAGGAAGTGGGAATAGTGGGGGGGGATGGGGGTTGGATGCCCCAGAAAAGGAGAACCAGGGGTTCCGGCTGATCACTTTATCCCCTCCCCCTTCTCACTACACAGCGAAGAAGTTTCACATTTTAATTCATCAAAGCATTACACGAGTGTGTGAGTGCATGCTTGCGTGTGAGTGGGCCCCTGGGTTCTTATGAATGGCTTCTATTTAAAAACTGTTATTAGAGAACGTGTGTAGCAAGCATAGCCGTGTCACTGAGCCACTCATGTGTTTACTGTTCACACGTGTGCCCCTGCCACAAGCCACAATTTTTTTGTAAACCATTCCAAGCATTTGGATTAATATTATATTACAAAGAAAAACATGGAGGAAAATAATTCTTGCAAAGTGGTGATGTGATAAAGCAGAGTTACACCTTTAAATGTTTTATTCTCCTATGTGATAGCAATGTGATAAGAGTACAAATAATTCCATTTTATTTTATATACTTATTAATTAATGTGACAAAAGTACATTCAGTATTGTGGTATGTCCACAAAGCTAGGTAGGTTCTGTTACCATTATAGCAGCTATAAACAGTAGTTCCTTTAACAGCTTCTTTTAATATTATTAAGTTAATAAGATGAAACTATGTATCTTGTTATTTCACTAAGAGCCTGTGATTCATCCAGGAGAGAAAGTCTATTTCTAAGACTTATTTCTGTTAACTAAGAAAGGAAAAGAAAAATTGTATGTAAAATTAAAGAAATGGGAGAATTAAACATTATTATTATTATTATTATTATTATTATTATTATTAAAACAATATTTATATACAGTCAAGTACTAAAATGGCAATGATTAAATATCACACTAAAAGTAAGTAAAGTACAGGGAAGGAAATTAATGAAATAATTAAATCAGACATGGAATAAATAATGTCCATTAATCAGAAAGGTGTGTGTAGCCCATTTACCTTGATTCTACTGCAAACATTGTGAATGAAAAAAGTTTTTGTGTGGATCTTAATATTTTTTAATTAATGTTTTTAGTGAGATCAGCTTTACTGTTCTCATTTCATTCATGCTGTACACACCTGCTCTATCCACTACAGCTGCACAAAGATGCATCTTCAACCACTCAAAACAAGATGCCACAATGGATGCCAGATGAATATGTCTTGTGGACACTAAACTGACAATTATGGGTTAACTCTAATATAACAATGCATATAGGGTATTTGTGAATGCCTCCTAACTTTTTTGGAGTCTGAGTTTTTTGCTTAAGGCTGAGCCATTAATAATGTCCTGCACAGCTGAAATCTATAGAAGTCAAAATGGCTCTTCTTCTTCTACAAAACCTCATCATATAATATTGCAGTATCACCTGTATGCCAATCACAGGGGTGTTAGGTGAGTGGTTTTGAAAAGCAAGTCTTCCAAACTGCTTCAATCCTAAGTACATTTGAGTCATTCAGAAGCCTGTTGAACAGAAGACAGAAATAAAATACACGCTTTACTCTAAGTAGGTATAAATGCGTCCTAAAAAAAATTATAAATCCTCTATAGTTTTCATGATGTCTGTTGTTTGTAGTCTATCGGGCAAATTGTTTTTATTGTGTTTTATTATAAATACAGTTCTTATTAATGTAAACATACCAGAGATTGATTAAAAGGATCCCAGTGCCCCATCAATCCCAAGCTCCTTACTCTACACTGTTTGAAGAAAGCATGCTTTATTGATCAGTATGCAGGTGCTTAACTCAAAACAGTTGACATAGGCCTCTGTGTGTGTGTGTGTGTGTGTGTGTGTGTGTGTGTGTGTGTGTGCATGCGTGCGTGCGTGCGTGCATGTGTGTGTGTATATACACTTCCCATTACTCTAAATGTGAGCACACTTACACTCTTTCATAATGGACAAACATCAGCCACAGCTGGGATGTTAATGCCAGCAAATAGGATTATCCGTAAAAAGGATTTCTCAACTAAGCGTTTCCTGCTAATTAGATTTCTTTATCTCAGGAACGAATTGCTTTTTAGCAGTGAAAGCTGCCACAGAGGGAGCTGTTCGCTCCTTATAACTAAATTAAATGCATAATTAGTGATACAATTATATTAGCATAGGGTCTTTTGGGTTTGAATATGAAAGAGAGACGAGAAAGAGAGAGAGAGAGAGAGAGAGAGAGAGAGAGAGAGCATGAGCATTGAGGTAATAGAAAGTGTGAAAACATATACTTGATCAGCTTAGCGTTTCTGAAAAAACATATCCAGGTCTTTGGTGATGTCACATATTTTGGATAAAACTTTCGTGTACTGTATTACTTCTGAATCCTTAGGGGAGTCACCATTTAAAGTTAAGGATCTGAGTTTCTGATCAGAAAGTCGAGTTTTCAAGCCCCAGTATTGCCATGCTACCACTCATGGACCCTTGAGCAAGGCCCTTAACCCTCTTTGCTCCAGGGGAACTGTATCATTGCTGACTCTGCACTCTGACACCAGCTTCCTATAATCAGTGGGATATGAGAAGTAAGAATTTCACTGTGCTGTAATGTTCATGTCAATGTACCTTTACCTTTATATTTTTTAATTAGTTTGGTTTGACTCCACCACCAGAGACCACAACTCTGAATTTGATCATTTATTCATAATTCTGGGCAGATCCACAATGGTTTTAAAGTATTTCCTGGGGTCACTGGGTGTAAGGCCAAACTACATGATTGATGAGATGCTTGCAGGGCACTATGCACACATACATTCACAAACTTAGTCTTCATTTAGTAATTAATATGGAGAAACATTTTTAACTAATTCACCTACTGGAATGTTTGATGGGAGGTGAAAGGCAACCAGAGAACCCAGAGGAAACCCACTGTAATGTGGAGAGAACATGCAAAGTTTGCAAAAACTATTGAATGAACCTAAATGAATTTAATGAAAATGAAAAAGATGGGAAAAAAGTAGTAGAGGAAAAACAGAAACTATTTTTAGAGATCACATTCACTTTATAGTGCTGAAGTAAATAACATTATAAAATTAAAAAGTAATCATAAAAAAAATAATAATAAATAAACATTTTCAAGAGTCTGCCAAGCTTGACTGCTTAATATGTCTCTGATTTGTCTGATTTGTATTTCACAGAGGACATTTCCAGAAGGTCAAGATAAAGATTTGTACACTTTTGGACCATGCAAAGTAATCAAAGAGCAGGCATGGTGCTCTGCCCAAACATGGCCAGGCCTCACTATACTGTATGTATCAATGTGAACCTCAGCAGCGGTTTCACCATGTGCCTCCCCATGGGTTTGCATCATGGGCTTTACTGTGGGCCACAGCTGGTATAGGCTGCTCTAAAAGAGAATCAAGCATGGGGAGCAAGGTCTTCTGCTTCTACCCATGCTGCACCTCACCGGCCCATTCATCAACCAGACGCCAGTGACAGTGACGAATGGGTCAGGCCCAGGACTGGCACCACACCAGCAGCAGAATCATACAGCCCACAAGCCCACTGACAGCTGGAGCGCTGTGTCAAGTGGTGGAGAGACGGCAGCCATTAATAATCGCCATCGCATGATCCGAACATTGCATGAGAGGCAACAAGGAAGCAGCAGGGTTCGCCATTCAGACGGTGGCCCAGAAAAGGAGATGTCACGCTGGGTGGAGGTGACAGTCATGGAGGCTTACTCTTTAATCAAGTGAGCCAGGATTGGATAATGAATATATCTCAGCCAAATTGGGAGACGAGGTGTCTAAATAAGCAGATTTTTTTTTTTTAACTGCAGCTTTGATTAATGCTATCATGTCCAAATTTAGAAGTGGCAGAAATGCAAAATCTATCATCAGTGTACTGCATAAGATTCTATAATCCCTGTTCTGAACACTTTTTTTTAAATCAGGTAGTGTTAAGACTACACATTTTCACTGGTTATGCCATTAAATCAATTAGGTGGCAGAATAAAGCAACATATGAAACTTCATAATAAAAGTATGAGGTAATTCTTGAATGTAACATTCATAAGTCTCCAGTGTCAATTGTATTTTAGCTGCTATTTGAGCAGAATAATAAAAACAACAAACACTCAACTTCAATAATAAAATTAAATGCAAGCCGCTGCATTAAAAGGTTAGCTGTTTTGAAGAAAGCTCTTAGTAGAACAAAAATGGATTGAAATCAATGCAAAATGACTTAGCCTCATGTTCTCACAATATTCCCCAAATACAGTCGGTGTTCTTATGTGTACATTGAGTGAATGATGACAAATCCAGAAAAGACAAATGCTGTTTTTTTTTCATTTTTATGATTTGTTTAATTGACGGGTCAGCATATATATATATATATATATATATATATATATATATATATATATATATATATATATATATATATACATAGAGAGAGAGAGAGAGAGAGAGAGCGAGAGAGAGAAAGAGAGAGTGAGAGAACGAGAGAGTGAGGGGGGGATATATTAGCTCATTAAGTCATAATGAGCTTATTAAGTCATAATAAGTACATAAACAAATTAGATTCCTTAATTAGATCACTTTAAAGAGTGCAAGCAAAACAGTACACAAGAGAAATATGAAAATCCCATTTTCCTGAATCTTTTTTAGCCATTAGTTATGACAGAGATTTTAAAAAATCAGCTCTCGCATCATCTATGCAAAATGCAAATCATTATTTAAATAAAAACTAACTTTTTTAACATTATTTTTATACTTTAGTATACTTTATACTTTAAATATACCTTTATACTTTTTATACATTTTAACTTTTGCTTTTATTTATTTTATTATTTTATATTATATTTCTATTTACACGTTGGACAGTCATAAGAAACATTTCACACCATGTACTCTGTATGAATGTGTATGTGACAAATAAACATTTTTATTTTAATTTCAAATCTCTATGCATTACATTGGTTTCATCTTCATTCTTATTTTTCATTTATACTTATCACCATTTATTATATTACACCTGAGAAATTAGACATGAAATAGTCATTTATGCAGAAATCAAATGTAATGTGATTCTCAGTAAAGAGCTTTTAATTGGTCTCTTTTATTGGCTTCTATGGATACCTGAGAAGTCTTTAGAGCATGTGTGACACACAAGGCCTGTGGCTGAGATCCAGCTTGTAGCCCTAATTCGAGAACTTCGAAAAAATGTATTATGGTCCCAAAGGACCATTTACACTATTTAGAATTCACAGCAGATCCATAACATTGTGACCGCATTGTGCATGGAACATGGGCTCACATTTCACAGTGCTTAATTAAAACTGACTAGCAGCAGCCTTTTTTTGCCATCCAAACTGTAATTACCATAAGCCTTATAACCATATAAACCATATGTAAACCATATGTGCCCTCTGTGTTCTAGCTGTGTTCCCTCATTCCCTGTTAAAATATTAAATGTGTTGGATAACTTTGAACATTGCACCTTTAGTGGCAAAACAATTACATTTTTAGGTGAGCTAATTTATTTTAAAAAAGTCTTAAAATAAATTAAAATAAATAAGACTAACAATTTGTTTACATATCCCCTGACTGGCATCAGCAAATGTTGCATTAATGTTTTGTGATGCCTTGAAGTCTTTTGCAGGTTTCTTCCTTCAGTCTCCTCTTCAGAATGCAAACTGCATGCTCAACTGGGTTCTGGTGATTGTCTTAGCCAGTGTAAAAGTGTACATCAAGTACTGTGTTAGCAGTGTGTTTTGGGTGCTTTTATTGGTACTTGATGAAGTTCTTCTCAATAAGATTAGATTTCTACATTTTTTTATTCATTCTGCTGCAACCAATCTGTTTGATGAAATCTGTAAAATGAAGTTTAAACATTCTCATGTCAGACAGCAGTAGGCTCTGTGATAACACTAATCATATTTATTCATTTAAAACACAATCTACCATGCAATATCTTTGCTATAAAATATATTAATGGAAATCACTGAAAATTATTAATGTATAAAATATGAAATGTATCATTATAATTGTTGATTATTAGCTAAATTGCACCTATTTTAACTTAGATCTGACACACTTATTTTTAAGCATAATACAGGTAAAAGTAAAGATTATTTTTCTCCTGATTTTTAAAAAACTGAATTTAATAAAAGCATTTAAAAAATAGTATATATAGTAGATAGTAGATATTCTTGCTTACAAGTGTCATTTTTGCAGTGGGGTTCAGGGCAATTAAATAGTAAAAAAAAAAAATTAAAAAAGCTAGCGCTTTTTTGCAGCGAATGATTCAGAATTGTCCAGAAGCTTATTTTTTCCTCAGATTTGTTCAGGTACAAATATAAAAAAATACAAAGAAGTAAAATTACACTGTAAAAACCCTTAAAATGTTTCTGTAAACATCTACTTAATTCAATTGTAACAAAGTTTTACATTTTTCATATACCCATTACTAGAGGTTGAGTGACTCTCTATTCTTCCTGGTCTTTATTCTCATTAGCACCACTGAGAGGAAGCATGCATTTTCCCAACCTGAATCTGTTGCTAACCTTTGAACAGAAATCTTTAAGTTCCAATTATCTTTAATTCTAAATGATTAAAACACAAATGATTTAATTCTATTTCAATTATTATTATTAGAAATCATTTGTTATTCTTATTTCTTATATTGGACAAATGAGTTTAAAATTTAAATAAAAGTACACAGATTGCACCAGAAAATGCTTTAATACACAAAATAAACAAAATAAACATTTTAATTTTTTAAGTTATTTGAAATAATATAATCAAAATAAAACAAAATAACTACATTAAATTAAATGTTCATTATTTGTTATTTGAGTCAAACACACATATTACAGCACAAAATCCTTTATACGTATGTCAAATTACAGGCAGTTACAGCATACATTATAATACAGTTGTCAAAAATATAATTTAAAAGATATTTGATTAAAAAAATATACTATATTTACAGTAACTGTCTGATAATGATGATGGCAAAAAAATAAAAAATATATATAATTAATATAGCAAATTTTAATTTTAATTTGATATATATTGATTACTGAAAAAATAGACTTTCATACAGATTGCATTATAAGTGACAAATTACACCATATATTGCTTAATAATTATGTCAAATGTACAAATTGCAACAAAGAAAAGGGACAAAATGCAAATATTCAAACATAAACTATTCTATACATTTTAATACAAAGAACAATAAGCACATCTTAGTTAAGTAGAAATCATAACTGTTTAAAATGTTTGTCAACCACCAACATTTCTACATTTTCACCAATTTCGTGACATCACAGGCTAAGCTTGTGCATACCATTATATTTGTACACTCTGAAGCAACCTCCAGAATGCTAATTTAGTTTTATTAAAATATAATGGAAATGTGGTCATCTGAGAAGAGTTTTTAGTTTCCGCATACTTGAAACCACTTTCTATAACTCAATGATAAAAACTTTGCTTCCACAGCAGTTTTTATTTGGTTTTTAATCTACAGTCACAGATATTTTACAAACCACAATGGTCACTTTCCTCAGTGCATTTACTCTCTATCACTCCTCTATATTTCAGAGGACACCTGCAGAGGCAGACGGCCAAAGTGGTGGGATGGTAAGGCCGTTCTGGGGGCGGGACTCTCCATAACTAAGAAAGACTGAGCTTTTTTCCCCATGACTCCCATCTGTTGAGTGGTTATTGTGTGTAAAGTGTTACAGCTGCAAAGGGAGCAGGGCGACATTCTCCTTGAAAAACCTTTTCAGCATATTCAAACCTCCTCTGCCTTTTATGCTTGTGCTGTTAGCAGGCCCTAATTTATTCATTGGCTTTTACCTCAAACTCTTGCTGGTTAAAACTTAGCCCCTCCCTCAATCACTTTACTTTTTTTTTTTTTACTTTTCATTCGTGATTTTTTAAGTCTCAAAAAGTATTGCTTCCGGGTGGCGCATCTGTTTCTTGTGGCCGCTCAGTTCTTCTCTGATCACATCCTGCTTTAGGAATTGTTCGGCCGTTCGCTCAGCTTTTGTGGCCAATTTCATGCCATGTACGACTTTGTGTTCCTGTCCTTCATGAAGCTGTCAGCTGAATAAAAGTGGCCTGGCCCAGGGGTCATGCTACGACTGGTGGGAATGGGGACATCACTGATGTTGTTGCTGCTGTTGCTGCTGCTGTCTCTTGGAGCCAGCCCACCCACAGTCCTTTGCTCAGCGGGGCTTTAATTTGACTTCAATTTTTACTATGCAGGCCCCCCGAGGAGAAAACACTTTTACAAGCCCTCCGTAAAGCCCCTTTTAATAATGGGGCCGAGGGGGCGATGAATGGGCCCGCCACTGCTGTTTGACTGCTCATGGCATGCTCTAATAAAGTGCGCTATTCATCCTTGCTCCCTTTCACTGACTCACTATGGGGCGGAATTTAGGCAAGGGTGCTTATGTATGGAGTGCCAAGGAAAGCCGGCGCAATAGATTTAATGGATCTCTTGATTCATGCGCACATATCTTAAGATGCCTTTTCTCTCGCCACTTCCTTTGCCTCTTTCTCCTCCCAGAGCTTTTGTGAAGGACCTGCGCTGGTGATGAGATTAGCACTGAGTGTCCAGTTTTGAAATGGTGCACCAAAGTGCAACAGAAGTGAAACAAACCAACTGATTTTTTTCTGTTTGTAACAATATGAGAGGGATTTTTATGCCAAAAACATGATGAAAAATACAATACTCAAATCTAATCTAAGATAGAAAAAATAAAATAAAATAAATAAACACACACACACACACACACACACACACACACACACACACACACACATATATATATATATATATATATATATATATATATATATATATATATATATATATATATATTCAAATATACAGGTGCATCTTGATAAATTCTAATATCATTGAAAAGTTTATTTATTTTAGTAGATCAATTCAAAAAAGTGAAACTCATATTATATTGATTCATTACACACAGACTGATATATTTCAGGTGTTTATTTCTTATTATTTTGATGATTATGGCTTACAGCTAATGAAAACCCAACAAAAATCTGAGGTTTCCTGTGCTTTTAAATGCCTGTCTGACTACACAATCATGGGGAAGACTGCTGACTTGACCGTTGTCCAGAAGATGATTATTGACACCCTGCACATGGAGGGTAAGACACAAAAGGTCATTGCTAAAGAAGCTGGTTGTTCGCTGTATCCGAGCACATTAATGGAAAGTTGAATGGAAGGAAAGGATGTGGTAGCTGTGAAGTTGGAGTCAGTGCTTCAAAAGCCACCAATGCACAGACGTATCCAGGACATGGGCTACAACTGTCACATTCCTTGTGTCAAGCCACTCTTGAACCAGAGACAAAGCCAGAGGCATCTTACCTGGTCTAAGAACAAAATGCTGAAATGCTGAAGGCCCACAAACTGATCACCTCCATGCCATGCTGCATTGCTGCATAATTCATGCAAAGGGGCCGACCAAGTGTTAAGTGTTGTACATGCTTTTTAGTAGTCCAAAATGTTTGTGTTAATGAATTTTTTTTATTTTTGGTTTTAAGTGATATTAAAATTTTCTGAGATACAGAATTTTTTCGTTTTCATTAGTGGTGAGTTATAATCATCCAAATTAAAAGAAAAAACACTTAAAATATAACAGTTTGTGTGTAATGAATCTATACAATATGAGTTGAATTATTTAAATAAATCAACTTTTCACTGATATTCCAATTTATTGAAATGCACCTGTATAAATATATATATATAAATCACTATACCAGTTCGTCAACATCATAAAGATGTACAGCATAGAGTATACCAGTTGGCACATTTACATCATTAATAGTGATTAAGTTAATGAAATGAAGAAAGTATGACAATATTAAACATTTTTTTATAGATACAGAAAATAATTGTTCGATGTGTTCAGCATATATGACACATTTCACCCCATTAATTATTATTTAATGTAAAACACACAAAAATATGTATGTTAATGTAAAAATAATTATTTAATTCAACTTTTTCTTCTAATGTTTTGCTCTGAATTGTTTTTAAATTTGGATTGTATTCGCATCATTCTCATTTGTTCCTATAAAATGTCAAAAGCAAATTAGCCCACTGTAATGTTGCTTTAATTGTGGCACACTCTGAATGTTAAACAACACCAGGACCCATGATGCAAAGTTCCAGTGAGCCTGAAGGGTGCAGTTAAAGTCACGCTTAATGCGGTGAAGGCGTTAACAGATTGATTCCCTCTAATCTGTTCAGCTACACCAACAGTCAGCATGGGGCAACCAAATTGTCTTCAGACAGCCCGGTGTGTTGTGTGTTAACAAATTTCACGGCCATCTGTCACGCACAGTTAAACTTTGCACAGCACTGCATATGGAAGGAGGCTGTCCCAGAACCCAGGATTCAGGGATGGGGACAGAGAGACAAGGGGACAGGACAGGATGGAGGGTGGAGGCTGCTATACCAAGCATCATCGCCCTCAAGTTCATTCAGATACCATGCAGCCAGACTTTCTTCCTGGCTAATTATGTGGAAAACGACAAAGACAATATAGCATCTGGTGGTCTTTCTTCCCCCGTTTAGAATTTTTCTCAATATTGTGACAGGCTAATGCATTGTGTCCAGATCGCCCCTCCCAGCTGGAGGCTCCCTGAAAGCCCTGGGTCAGAAGAGAGCAAATAGATGAATTTATAACCTAGCCTTTTCACATTAAAGAGGCAAGATTGTTTCACTGGAACGTGCTCCGCCCCCTCCCGCCCATCCCCTCCGCAGAGACTGTGAGTCTTGGTGAAAACATGTTTTGTCTGTGCCACCCAAACTGAGTCTGGCCTTCCTTATTCGGAGGAGGTTTGGGTCAGCAGTGTTGGCCCACCTCCCTTATTCCCCCAATGCTCATGGTACACAGCTAAAGAAAGAGGGTGAGAGACAATCTGGCCTGATTTAAATCCAAGCTGAAGACAGGGTAGAGGGAAGAAAATGAATAACAGATTCAGCACTGTCTTACAGTTCAATGGGAAAATGTTTACAGTTGGAAGTAAAATTTATAATAAGAATAACCAACACCTCCACTGCAAATACAAAAACATAAAAAGGAAATGAGAAAGCTGCTGAAATATAGATATTTTTGATGGTGATATAGATAATTATATGGACCATATTTGTAACTTATTTAGTGCCTTTCAAAGTTAGGAAATGCTTTTCTAAAATATTATCTCAATAGCTATAATAATAGGACACACACACACACACACACACACACACACACACACACACTGTGTGTAATATGTAATAGACCGTGGAAAGACAGCGAACATATTACATTTTTGTTTTTTTGTATTAAAAGGTTAGTAGTAATAAAACCAGAAATTATGGCAGTAGTAGTAGAAATAGCAGTAGTGTACTTAAAATGATTTATGGGGCTAGATTTCTACTATTTACTATTTATTTATTTGGTGCTTATTTTATCTACTAGTAATCCAACCAATACCCAGTTAAATCTCTTTTTTTTTTCAAACATGCTACAGTCAACCAAATGTCAGCAAAAACCCAAACATAATAAGTACAAGGGAAAATGAATGGATGACTGAATGAATTGACAAATGAATGAATGAATGAATGAATGAATGAATGAATGAATGAATGAATGAATGGACAATAAGTGTGTATTTTAAAATTTAGATCACATTGAAAGATGTAGAATATTTGCTAATATAAAACAAATGAGTGTGGTGTCACATGGGGAGGGTCGCAAACACACCCACATAAAGAAGGGACAGGGAGAATCTCCCAGCACACCCTATCATATCCGAGTCATCACTGATCTTCAAGAGCCCTCCATTTCCCCCTTTTTTCCCTTGTAATTAAATGTGCACTTCATTAATGTAAATTGGGGAGCTTTAATGCCCTTGTTGAAATTCTGAAGAAAGTGCTGTGGCCTCGCGAAATGCTCCAGCATCGTTGCAAATTAGATTAGCGAGCAAGAAAGGCAGTAAAATTAGAATGATAATGGTTGATATGGCTGCCTGACAGGCATGACTATTCAAGGATCAATGGGGCACAGAATGAACGGTGAAGCCCACTGCGAGGCCGGGGACCCACGTCAGCCTGCAGATGTGCCTTTTGGAAGCACTTTAAATTAGTTTAATTTGGTAAATGGTAGGGATTTAGAAGCTCTTAGCTGGCCTGAAACAAGACAAGAATACATTGAAACATTTTGCCATTTATTTATTAGCATAAAATGGGATTGAGGTGATTTGCATTCCCTACAAGCCCAACCTTTTTATTTGACATTTTGTCTTGTTGGGTTTTTTTAATACATATTCAGAATTTTCATCCATTTCTCAGGCTTTACAATGAACCACTTTTCCCAATCTGCTTTTCATTCTGCTTAATCTATTTAAACTGGGGCTGATTTTATCCAAACTAATCTAGTCAAACACCAATTACAAGGTAATTTTGATTAAAAAGCTATGGTTGAGAAAAAGGCTAAGGGCAGTTCATTGCAACTGCCTGAGATTCTTTGTTTGGCTGCTGCTAGCTCATTTCTGTCCAAACTACTAAAGCTCACAGGAAATAATAAGCAGGGTGGTTTATTAGACATTGAGTTTAGACCGGACAAAAACCCACTAACATTTCTGAACACATAGTGACAGGGTGTGTGAAAACAGATTTTTTTTTTCTCTCTATCCTTTGATTTGGAGCCCATTCTTCCTGTAATCTGACATCACTGAGTTAATAAGTTTACTCTCAGAGAAAACAAGCTAACTTAGGCTAATCTGGAAGTGAAAGAGAGGAAAAGATGGTGTGGGGGTCACAGGAAGTGACTTTTAACCGCTTTGCTGGTTCAGCCACTTAAGGAAAGCAAAGAGAAGGATTAGTGAGGAGCACAGTAAGAGGCTAGGGTGGGTGGGTGCTTTGCTCACATTTACCAAAGGCCTTTTTTGTGTGAAACCCGCAAACAAATAACTTAATGTGTTTGCATGAATAAATACTAAAGAATATGAAACTTGTGGTACTGCTATCTCTTTGGGCATTTTGCTAATTTTGTAAATAAGATTGTGCAAGCAAATTAATTTGACCGAATGGCAGGTAATAAATATGCTGATGCCTATTTACACAATTTTCTGAAATTATTAATATTTCTCAAAACTATGTCTTAGCATAATTGATATTACCTGAAAATTAAAAAGAATAAAATCAGTATTTAGGATGCTAGTTAGTGTTTATAAATTAATAGCAGTAAATTTTTTATTCAATCAGTAAACATTGTTGCTGCAAATATTACATATTTACAGCCTTTCTAAAACCAAAAGAAGCTGTAAAAATGTTACTTTGTGAACAGATATCATGCTGAGATTTTTTAGTAAATAACCACCAATATTTATTCAAAATATTTCTTCCTCACTCCTTGCATGTGCCATTATTCAAGTGAATATTTTTTTGGAAACCATTTGCTTGGGGTACAAATTAATGCATTTTAGACACTGGCCAAAGTTTTCCCAACACAAGGTATTTTATTATTTCTTAAGGGAATGGAGACTGGAGGTTATAACATTGTATTACTGGTTAGCTATAGTAAATTAATCACACTTGCAAAAAAAAAAGACAATTGAAATATTATATACTGTATGTTGTGGCTGACTGAATTAATTTAAAAGTATCTACTTTTTAAATTGTTCCATAAAACAAAATCAAAAATAAAATGCACCACATATAGTGCATCAAGTGTCTGAAACTGAGCTGTGTGAAGGTGTTAATGGTGTCGTTGTGCTCAGGTAAAGTGAAAGACCAGCAGAAAGCAAATGAGGATCCTGCAGCCAGTGGATGCTCTATAATTAATCAGCTTTTCTCCTGTGATTATGGTGTCCATCTACAAGAGACACTGCTGTTAACACCTACAAGAGGAAAGACTTCAACTGGACACTGATTTGAAATGTTCAATTGATTGGTCGATTCTTGAGAGTATTACATTCCTCTAAGTAAAAAAGAGATCTTTTAATATAAATGTTAACAGGCCATGGATATAAGTAGAGCTATAATACTCTAAGTAGGTTTGTGGAGTGCTTTCTATCTACTCTTCCTTCCTCCCTCTCTCTCTTTCCTTTCCTCTAGATACTATTTGGCAAGGATGCATGTCCTCGATGGAGCCGGATCAATGGTAAAAAGTGGAATTAGTCATTCTAAATCATGTAGCCGTGGTCGAAGAGATGGCCTCCGAAAATCATTAGGCAATCATGTATTCTTATTGATTTATTCAAAATACCTGGAGGAAAAGCAGATTAAAGAGAGGCTAAAAGGAAGCTAATGCTGATTAAATGGCTCGGAGATGGGAGGTCTCCAGGGTGTGTTTTTGCCCTAATCAGTAGGAAACAATACTGGTGCAATAGCAGGTCCAAACCAGGTCTATTAAGGGCCCTTTACTTGGCATATTTATGTATTTCAAATACTGGGGAGCACATTAAAGCTAGTTCACTCACAGCACCTTCACCATCGAGCTGTAAACATCTGAAAAAATGAGGATGGAGTGAACGGTTCTGCAGCGTCCTGGTGTGGTTTGCAACTTTAATACAAGACATTAGAGCAATGTTTGTAAGGATTGTATCAATCATCAGAAAAACTGTATTTTAATGATGACCATCACTAATTTTTAAATAATATCATAGATAGATAGATAGATAGATAGATAGATAGATAGATAGATAGATAGATAGATAGATAGATAGATAGATAGATAGATAGATAGATAGATTACTCATATTGATAAAGGCAATAATAATAATAATAATAATAATAATAATAATATTGACATTTAATGACTAAAATGGGTTTTAAATCAAGCACAAAATTAGTGTTATCCAGTGTATACACATAGTGTGTTATACCGAGTCAGAAACTTCCTCAGCATGTCTGTGTGCAGCACATTTACTGGACCATGCAAAATTAAATGCTATATGCTTCCATTGCATGTTAGCCTTGTCCAGTGTAAAACTAAAAAGCTTTAGACAGCAGACATGTCTTGGCTGATGAACTACACTTTTAAAAGCACTGTAATCAAGATCACCTTAAGGTGCATGCTTAACCATTTACTATTTGAGGAAACACAGACCAATAAAGGCTGGGTTTATTTTTTACATTGTGGTAAAATTACACATTGTACAACACATTGCTGATTCCAATATTAATTCATTTGCCACATAGAAATGGTAATAATAGATTCTTTTCCACACAGATTAAATATTAACAGTCTAAATTGTGCTGTTCAGCAGGACTTTAATATGTGCATGTGTAATGAGGTGCGTTTTATTTACAGCTCAAACACAGTGGCTCCCGGTGAACCCCGCTTTGTTAAATCAGCCTCTTCTTAGTTAAATTTATTGCCATTTAAACATGACAAAAAGGCCATAGAGGTGGTCATTACAATAATCCATCATGTCTACAACTGCTGGCCTGCATGCTCCTAAATTCAATCTAAGAAGGGTCAACAGACTGAATTTTTTTTTTCTCCCTAAATCATGCTGCTTTTCCTTCAGTTTTATCAGTTATAAAAAGGGTATTAAACTGTACCTTTTCTTTTCCCTAGGGTGAACACCCGTGTCTTTTACCTAGAAAGATTAAAACCTTTGATGATAAATGGTAATCCTAGTCCAACGTTTCCATCTTTTTAAGAGGTATTAAACAATTAGGCTGTGATCAAAGCATCAATTAAATGTAAGATTAAATTATTATTAGTATTATTATTATTGTTATTATTGTTATTATTATTATTATTGTTGTTGTTGTTGTTGTTGTTGTTGATGATGATGATGCTATTCTCATTGCTTATTTAATTGTGGGTTTTTGTTGTTGTTTGTGCATAAAGCTATATGTATTTTTCCAGACTATATGTTGTGTAAAACAATAAAATTTCCACTGAATGATTCCCTCATCTTTTTAGAACTGTAAGGAACCTGCAGATGGAGTAAATCAGCAGCTCTCACCCTCTCGCCTCATTGATTATCCACCTAGTAAAGAGCCCAGAGAGCTCAATTCTGCCATCGATGTGGGCTGCGGAGGCGGAGGAGAATCTCAGACCCCCATGAACGAGCTTTTTATTTTGTGTGTTTGTGCTGAAGGCGTATCGATTTCAGTGCGACTCGAGCAGTCGATCTCCAGCATAACCAGGCTGCATCAAATCCTGTTTTTAACGCACACACATTCAGTGACACAATGCTCGAGATCCACCTCAGTTTTCTTCAAAGTTGAATTGACTTTTTCGTGTGTTTTTCTCTGCCTATTCATCAGGGCTCGGTGTGTGAGCTGTGTGAGGTGTGGGAGGGAAACCAGATAAATGACAGCAGCTCGGTGATGAACTGAATTCTCTCACTAAGAGTTTGACAAATGAAATAACTTTTAAAGATAAAAAACATAATTAGGGAACAAACCAGGCTCTATTTATGTATGCAAGTGCTGGAACAGCTGGGCTACCATAAATACATTAACAAACAGGATTTACAGTTTATCTGTAGCATTTTATTAATTTGTTTTGTTGCTACATTAATAGGGGGATGCCAGAAAACATTTCTGCTTTCTCAGCTTAAACAAAATCAAATAAAATTCTCCAAACTTTATTGAAGAGGAAAGGAAAGTAATAATGACTGGAAAATATGCAGTTGCTGTAAATGCTGTAAACTTTTAGCTATTTTACCAACTTCAGTCTTGTGATCCCATAGAAAATGACTTGAATTCCTGTACTGATATACTCGCTCTATATTAAAAGTAAAGGTGAAACATTTGTATATAACTGATTAGCATATTTTTTTTTCTTCTTTCATGGCAGTAATAAAAATGTGCAGTGATTACACATTTAACTGGGTGCTTGCATGTAAATATAAATTTTGTTCATGTTTAATTTTGCCATGGAGCCAAGATTGATGTTTGCCTGCTGGGATTTTCTTGTGATTTCATGTGTATTGTAGTCACATCACAAAATTGCTTCTATTCAATTATTTAATAGAAATTATTCAGAATAAGACAGAAAGTAGTAAAAAAAAAAAAGGAGAAGTCAGTGGAAGTATTTCGCTCAGATGGAGATGTGTGATTTGGAGCAATAGCCAAACAAAGTTGAAGATGGGCCCATGCCAGAGAGAGACACTTGTTGACACACAGCTGTTTAAATATGGAACTGCTTCACCTCTAGTGCACTACTTTTACAATAAGGTCTTGCTTGATTTGGTCTCTGTTTAACTGTTTAACTGTGTAACTGTTTAACCATGCCAGCCACACCTGTTAAATCATAATTACTGTTATCACTGCTTCATTACAGAGCAATGCATAGAGGACTCTGCTCAGTTACTGATAATTAAGTTAAAACATTTGTGTTGATGTGGAAAAATAATACAGGATGAGGTAAATTAGAATTACTGTTTTCATCCAAAATCTTTAAATAACAGCATGTCTTTAAGTGGTTTAGTCCTTTCATACAACTGCATTTAGTAGCCAGGTAGGAGAGCATATAGTGTCGCTTCTATGTATGATTTGAAATAAAACAATGAGATTTCTCAACTCTCATTGAAGATATTTATGTGGCATATAATTTAGTTTGCACTTATCTATACACTTACCATTAGCATAGCTTTTAAAGTTTGTCTGTGCTACAGTTTATTATGGTCAGCAGTGGATACCTGACCTTCACAATCAAATGGGGGTCTACCCCGATCTATTGCCACACATTTGGATTGACAGAATTGTCTCTAATGTCTATAATCATGTATTATGATTTTACTTTACTGAAACTAAAAGGCCCAAACCTGTTCTACCCTATCAATGCCCCAGTGAGCAATGCAATGTTTATAAAGACATGTTTATGTATAAAAGACATGTATATGTTAAAATGTTTTTGCAAGGATAGAGTATGAGTGGTACAAACAGAGCAAAGACCCACTGACTGAGATGAATTTACCTTAAATGCTTCACACCAGATTTTCTTAGCCAACATTAGTGCCTTACTTTATTATTTCTCTTGTGACTGAACAGGTCCAAATCCTCACTGCCTTGTTCCACCATAACAGTAAAGTGGGCTTTACTTTGGAATAGAATGTTCAGCACATATGGGTGTGATTCATCTATTTTATTAGCAAGATTATAAGAAACTGTGGCACATCTATAACACATGGCTTAAAGCATCTTGGTTCAGAGTTTGCACTCTTATTCTAATGAGTGAATAAGAAATATAGATGAGAAGCCAGAAGAAACTTTAAAAAACATCAGATCAGCAGAATGACCCTAAAACAGCAGGAGCACCAATTATACAAAAAACAATAAGCAATAAACCGCATTCCTACAAATATGTCACTTATTCATTCCCCTATTCATTTTGCATTATACTTTTGTTCATGTTTATAAAGAAGCGTATAAACAAAATAAGATAAAAGAATGTGTATTTATGAGCAAAAAGCTGCTGGCAAATTATCCTCTCTTTTTTTATTGTTTACTTAAAGATGATAAAATAAAGCAGCTTGTCATGTTATGATTTGCTGCAAAGTGTTATAATTATGCTATGTCACAAAATGCATTACATTTCTGTACATTCTGTACATTTCTCATAACAATACATGTTATGAAGTGCTGACACTGTAGACTTCTTTTATAAATGTTACATAAAGGTTTATATAAAAATAGTTTATAGAAAAGGGTATAGAAAACTGCACCATATTAACTATTCCACATATTTTATTATACTTAAAAAAAAAAAATTTGGTTGCTTTTTCAAACGGAAAGGTGAGTGTGGTAGTCATGTAACTAAATGTTATGTGTAAACCAGACTCTGGAGTTTACCTTGCAACTGCAGCATATTTGCCTTTAGACAATTTGTCACACTATTGAACCCACAGCCATGCAACAGATGCCTGATATGGGTTTTGTCTTGTGAGAAGCTACACATTTGTGTGTGTTGTTTGAGAGCCTGCTGGTCGATGCTTCCTGTGTGTGCCGAGTTAGGCGCCTCAATCGCTCTTATCTCCACCCTGTTCCTGCACCAGTGATTGAGTAGAACCTCCTCAGAAAGGGTCTTCTCTCACACTCACTTTCTTTCTCACACATACACATGCGCAAATATCCAGAGTAAACACTGTGTTTTGTGTATTGATGTACACTGTATTTTACAAGCATATTATAGCATAACAAAAATGATGCTATAATCCTATAAATAAAATGTATAAAAATAAAAACAGAGTTAACCACAGTGTGTATATATATATATATATATATATATATATATATATATATATATATATATATATATATATATATATATATATATATTACAGCATTAGGATAAGTCTGAGATTCAGGCAAACAGTCTATAAGGACATGGAAATGAAGTAGCCTATGCCAACACACCAGCACTTTCTCTTTATCATGAATAAATATTAGCAGTTCTCACCATCCAACTTCTCACAAAAGTCCATGGCCAGTGTTGCATTCCTGCTTCCTGTTGCTACACCAAGTGTCTTGAGGCTATAAAAGCCCTGCAGCAGGGATTGAACCATTTTTATCAAAGGACAGGTTAGGTGGTAAATACAAAGTCATTAACCTCTGACCCTGATGCATTGGAGGCCCTAGGAAAATGCTGCCTCTCCATCTGATTGTTTGGGAAAGGAATTCCCAGGAGTCTCAGAGGTGTCAGACAAAAATGGTGTCATTTAATAGATTTCAGAGCCAGACCGACACTGACAGTTGTTAACCTACACACATCTCCATTACTTATTTCTGATATACTGTGCAGAGCCAATGTGCTTTTTGAATACAAACTCTGATTTAAAGTAGAGATGTGATTTGATTGCATCTGTTGTTGTATTGTCTTCTGAAACACAGGCTATGAACAAATAAAAGTGACTTGCAGTATACAGCAGTAGAACATGTAGTAACTCTGCATGTGTTGTTAAATGATGACTTTCTTGAAAGTCACTGATGGTAGTCAACTGGTAAAATGAACGCTTTTTCTAGACAAAAGATCCAAACAAGCTATAAAAGGTGTGAGAGGCACTATGCTTGACATGTCAGGCCTTTACACCACTTGGTATAAATGTATTTGGTGGAAGGAAAACTTTTGGTGACAGGAATGCGGTTTTTGTACAAAATAGTGATGCTGTATGTCAGAATGCTCTCTATGACACATCTGTTAAAATTAAGAATAAGTGCATGCTTGCTTGGCCTTTTCATTCTTCTTAGGAAGTAGACACAATGTTGTGCCTTCTTCACTAAGAACAAGGTGTTGAGGCATGTTGACAAATGATGTGCTTGCCCAGAACATTTGCTGACACTTTCTACTAGAGGACTGTGATTTGTTTAGGTTCTCTGTGCATAACTTTTGACGACATCAAATGACCTGGTGAGAGAGATTGTAATTAATTGTTTTTATTGCTTCAAAAAGTGGGAAACACTATATAATAATCAGACAGACAGACAGACAGACAGGCAGGCAGGCAGGCAGGCAGACAGACAGACAGACAGACAGACAGACAGACAGACAGACAGACAGACAGACAGACAGACAGACAGACAGACAGACAGACAGACAGACAGATAGATAGATAGATAGATAGATAGATAGATAGATAGATAGATAGATAGATAGATAGATAGATAGATAGAATTTCTTTCTCGATATACTATAACATTATTGTCCATAACAATAAGGCAAAGGTACCAAACTACTTTATTATTTAATGGCCACTTTTAACATAATGAATGAAATAAAGGACTAGACCAGAGTAATGTGCTTATTTTATTCAGAGGAGAAAAATATCCTGCATGTTGGGAACAAAAGCAGCAGACAGGAGCGACACGCTATAGTAGAACATGTGGAGACAATAAGCAGCGTGTCTCTGAGATTGGCATTTAGACGTGACCCAAACAGCCAGACATTTCAGGAGCTGATTTGAAGCGGCGTCTCTGGTGCCACAGCAATGTCTCCTTCACGCTCAGCTCTAAATGGTTTCATGGTCGGAGGGAGTGTGTGGTTGGTTGTGTGTGTGTGTGTGTGTGTGGGAATAAACTTCACTCTCCAATCCCCTGGCCCATTTAAAGAGCAGATAAAAAGGTGCGGCGACAGGCAATGACATGTTACTCCTCCTTCTTTCGGCTGGTAAACAAAACGGCAAATATCCAGTGCATTTTTTGACACCCACTTTTCGCCTGCCACTCCACATAAAGAGCAGCGTGTGGATTTTCACATGTCCTGAATTTGCTGAGTGATGGACACAGTTTTCCTTTTTTTTTCCATGAAAGAATCTAACACATGCTTTTTTAAATTTATTTACTTTTTTATTTGTTTACTCTTGTAATTGTTTCCTTTGCTTTTCCATGGTCATCTTCTCATATCAACAAAACAATGTTGTTATATTGTTATTAATATGCTTGAGTGTATGCTGTGTGTGTTGACTAATCGGCTATGTTGTTGTTTTGTTTAAGTTTTAACAAGAAATTAATAAAAATATTAAAAAAATTAAATAGTGGCTGAATGACAGAGGGAAATTTGCATATCCATTTAATCAATTTTATTAATATGCATATCAAAAATCTTTCATATGAAAAATACAATAGAACAGAACAGAACAGAATAAAGTTTGAAAAATAAGAGTTATTAAGAAAAATTTAAAATGACCAAACAAAGATTGAAAAAGCTGCTCAGGTGAGTATTGAAACATTTCGATCCAACCAGATAGAAGCCCAATTGACATGACAACTTCCAGATAACTACACCTGGTTCTCTTCTGATTCTCTCAGAATCTTCACAGACTGGCCTAGTTGTTGGGAACATTGTGGAACAGTGTTTTGTCAGTATGAACAACAGTGATCAGTGATTTGTCAATGTGATCAGAAGTTCACATTAAATGAGTCTGAAAGGTTATTAAATATGGTGACAAAGTCAAAGTTGTCAACACTGAACAAAAACACTGGGTCAACCGGTGGTGTGACTTTTCAGCCAATTATGTATGTTATGATTCAAAATCATAGTTAGTAAAAGCCAAAATGTAAAAAAAAAAAAAAAAAAGGAAAGTTGTTTGACTGGCTGATTGAAATTAATTCAATTCTCCGTTTACTGCAGAATCAGGATTTTTCCACAGCGCACCATTTAATGAGTCATTATTACACACACACACACACACACACACACACACACACACACACACACACACACACACACGATTTATTGCAGTCAACTGATGAAATTTCTTATTGCATTAAAGGAGCAGTAATCATTATAGAACATGATTAAATATGTCTCCATCTATTGACTTAGAACTGTTTATGCATTTCTGCATTTGTTTAGTCAATAGTGTGATGTAAATGATGTAATTAATTATAGATGTTGGTGTCGGCTCATTGATGAGAGAAACGCCTCCAGTGTGACGGATGTTAAAGGGGGGATCAGAGTTGTTCGGGGAATTCAGCTGTGCCCAGATCTATTTATTCATTTACATCACTCACTCGTTCCTCCTCCCTGTTTTTAACTACTTGCCATCGCGACTGATAGACTTGTGTCAGTGCGCTCGTCTCTTCGGTCTGAGAAACACTGACGATGGACAGATATGAGACACAGAGGAGTAAGCAGGTATCACAGGGGACACAGCTCTCGTTTACAGCCACATAAATGTGAATGTCTTTCAGATGAAGCTCAAATAAGGCCAGACAAATGTTCTGATATTTTTTTCTTTGCTAATCTTTTATACAACCATCAGGAAAGATGGTTGCACTGAGAAAGAAAGAAAGAAAGAAAGAAAGAAAGAAAGAAAGAAAGAAAGAAAGAAAGAAAGAAAGAAAGAAAGAAAGAAAGAAAGAAAGAAAGAAAGAAAGAAAGAAAGAAAGAAAGAAAGAAAGAACATAAGAGACAGCAAGCAGGAAAGAAATATTACAAATAAAATGTGTACAGAGAAAGGAAAAAAGAGAGAAAAATGAATGAATGAAGATAGAGAATCTAGAAAATGTAAAGCAGAAAAAGGAAAAAATCAAGTCAGAGAGGAATGGGCTGAAAGAATTTAAGTTCAAAGTTCTTACTCAAGTCCGCAATTCCCACTGAATATGATTTTAAGCAAAAATTGGCTGCTGTAACACCAATTACAACATCATCACCGGGCAGTTAAACTTCATGAGGTCAGTGTGTTTTATACTTTAGAGTGAAAAACATTAAAACAGATACTAGTGATAAATACCCACAAAGAAATTTCTGAATAGATAAAAAAAAAAACAGAAGTGAGCAGAGTCATTGCCCAGCTCCAGAACGCACATATTAAAAGCAGAGTACAATTAGGACTGATCAATGAGCTGAACTCATCCTGCGCTCACTGTGCTGCATGGAGGATTAAGTGCTATTGGAAAATTGAGTTTGTCCACATGCACGAATATCACGTGTCTGTCCTCATCCATGACCAGCTCCTTCTCTAAAAGGTCGGCGTGTGGTCTCGCTGGGAGGTCAGAGGTCATGCAGAGTGCCTCGTCAAGCTCAAGGGAAGTAATTTCCATTTTAATGTCACACTCCTAATCTGTCAGAGATGCAATGTACACGACATGAAGGCATTAAGCGAGCTACATCTATCACCCAGTCTGTGTGCTTTCACTGCTCTAATAGTAGCTGTGGCTTTCAGTATCTCACTGTCCATCACTTCGAGTGCTAGAACAGCTTAATGCTGAAGACTGTAGCTTTCACTGACTGTGTGGGCATCGCCATATCTTCATCCTTATCCTCATCCTAATCTTCTGTGCTTCTCTTCACTGGGGACTGAGGGAAGTAGTAAACCCATCCACTTAGCTATGTGTCAATTATCTGCTCGTTTGGGATTCTGCTAATAGATCCACATCCCACTGAGAAGCTCCTCCCTGTCCCTAATCCTTAATATCATCCTAACAAGAATGTGGTGCATATACGCAAGTTAAATTTTATACAGTATTTGTATAGATTTTTTTCAAAATACATACTGTCTTAATGCAGGTTTACAAGCAAGCTATATATATAGAGATACTGTTTGAGTTTAAATGCAGTTTTCAATAAATTACCTATTTTTGCCTCTTTCTTCCTTTTCTTCTTTTGACATTCTTACAACCTGGTTATGATCCACCAGCACGAAATGCGAATACTTGGAATGTTTCCCCAGTCTTAAGATTTTGTTCAGGAGTGTGTGTATATATATAGAACTAAAGCTATCCAAATAAATTAACATAGCAAAGTCTGTACTACAGTGCACTTTGTCTTACATTTTGGAACTTGTAATAGTTCTTCAGTTGTTCCTCTGGGCAACCCCAAAAAATTCTATCCAAAAACAGTTCCAATAAGAAAACTAAAGAAAATGTGAATAGTGGTTGATGGTGTGACATGATTCTCATTCTGATACATCACACATCTGTTTGCTGTGGTTTTCTGAGGGGGCATAACTAATGACATCTCATTAGTCATTACTTCACACAGCAAATCCTCATGGCAGTCCCCCATAAATATTATCCAAAAAGAGTTCCTTGAATGTAATAAATCTTAATTATATGATGTAACAATTGTGTAATAACAAGTGTAATAAATGTTATAAAGTAAAAACTTTACTCTTTGGACAGGTTTAAGGGAAAAAACTTGAAAATATGAGCCATTAGCTAGTTAAATAAATCTTAAAACCATGAGTTACCCATAAATAAGAAAAAAAGTATTGGGAAAACATTTTATATGCATATATTAAATAAATATGTACTGTACTATATATAGCATGTATTATGCTTCAAGTCCATACAGTTAAATATAAATTTGTATTTAAATTTGAAAAAGTGAAGCTTTAGTGAAGATTTAGTGAAGCTTTAGCTTCTCCAAGAGTATTAATATACTATAAGACAGTACTTTAAATGCTGTTACCTCTTCAAAATACAAAGTACCAATCAGATTGGTACTCATTGAGTACCAATCAGACATTTACCAAGGGTTTTTTTTTTTTTTAAATAAACAAGGTTTTAAAAATGTAAGAAGGATCTAAGGGTGCCCCAAAAAGGGCAATCAGAAAACTTAAGGGTTCTGTATTTTGAAGAGGTAACAGCATTTAAAGTACTGTCTTATAGTATATTAATACTCTTGGAGAAGGCACTTAAAGGTTTATAACTTTACAAGGGGGCATTATTTAAGACATCCTTGAAATTGAACTTTTCTGCTCTAAAGCACATCATGGGGTTAAAATGTGGTTATTTATTTGATCATTTGACAAGTAAGGTGATGAATTAAATAATGTAATTCATTTGGCAAAAAATACTACTTGGAATTGTTTGCTATATAGGAATACTTTTTTTGTAGTTGTTTGCATAGAAACTTTAGTGGTTCTTCCATAGGATCCTTAAGAGAGTATAGTACATGCTTTTAATATATCATCAGCCATACCACAATCACATAAAAAAAACAAGAAAACAAATAAATTATCTAGCTGAAATTAAATCTCCACTGCAGAAAACTAGCTGCAGCTTCATTTTGTCCACATCATTATTACATGTTATTATTGTGTTATTTTGTTCTGCACTGAGCGTAGTGGAGAACCACAGTGAGCATCTGGTTCTCGGTTAGGCTGTGCCTCTGTACACATCGTTTTCGGGTGAGTGCTCGCTCAGCCCCGCTGCGCACCATCATTTTTCCTGTCAGAATCGTAGGGGGAAGAATTTGCAGAGGAACCCCACCATGCAATGTTTATATTTCATAAACAAAATGATGTTTTTACCATAGGGCTGAGGCGGGCAGTTCCACTCACTGAATTCCCCCCAAATGCTCGACGCAGATTATTAATGCGCTCCAGTAACTGTTAATTTCACTTTGGGGGAATGATTTATGGGCAGGCAAAGAAGAGAGGCATAATCTAATTGAGATCAGAATAGCTGTTTCTCGCATATTCACAGGCACACCATCCAGATGGGGCACAATGATTAATGCCTAATGAGCAAATAATCCATGAAATGAATAATAATAAAAAAAACACAATTCTTCAATAGCATGTCGCAATATAGGAGGGATGAAAAGAAGAAGATCGCGATGGAAATGTTCCTGTCATTTTTTTTCATCATAGCTAAGACAGAGAAAGAGAGGACTCGGAGATTAGACTATTAGATTATTTACTTTAAAAAATCAAAACTGAAAGTTGTATTTGATGGTGGAAAATCATACCCATTTAAATTGATTGATTGATTTGAATGTGTGCATACATGCTTTAAAGCCTCTATAGTCAAACATAATACAAACTAAAACAAATTACTAACTAAAAAAAAAAACCAAGGCATTTTTACAGTTTCATAATTAATCAAGTAATAAATAAAACACTCCTGTTGTGTTCGTATAGAAAAATAATCATGATGGGTGGGGTGATTAAGTGGAGTTACTGTTTACACCACAAAGATGATTGTAGTCCAATAACTCTACACACATAGTCCTCTAAAAACTAATTATTTTTGTACATCACATTTATTTATCTAGTTATAGTTACATTTGTAGAATGTATGTAAAAGGCTATTTAAAAGGTTAAAGCTCATATAAATGGTATAGAAGCTAAAAACATTAGTTTCCTTAAAAAACTTGTATTACCAATAAACTACTTACCTACCATCAAAATAAGCTTTCTGATTGACACAGAAGACTTTTTCTAGATAGCTACATATTACAAAGTAGATCTTTTAACAAACATATCTTCCTAACAAAAAACCTTGCCATATCAACAAATTAATTTATCCAATAATAGACCAATATTTATAATTATGGTGCTAACAATTAAGCTTCTTTGAATTGTTACCTACATTAGATTCTTAGATACAGAAGTAACTTAACTTAATTCAATATTACATATTTGCTTTCAGAAAGTTTTTGGCTGCTCTTTTTAAATGCATCCTGCAAATCATAATAATTCAAAGATTTTCTATATTAATTAGATATATTTTTATAATCACAGCTATACCAGGATTGACAGGATACACTGTTAAAAAATAGGAAAACATCTACACTCAACAAGATTTATATTATGGGCAAAAAGGATATTATTGCAATAGAAAGTTATATCTGAATTAAAATTATGGAGGTTTCACATTAAGATATTGATGCTAATGTCAGAAAGATTGATAAGACTAAATGCTGACACCTTTTTCCCCTTGAGTCGTTTCCAGTATTGATTTTTATATGATGGTTTCATCTGTAAGCGTTATAACACACCATGCAGCACCTTTCGTGTGCAGCTTTAACTGAGAGCCTTTGGAAGCATTAGCTACTTCTTCTCCCGTTAATGCTTCATTAGTGAAATGGGCTGTTCCCATCATTCAACCACACAGCTAATGATTTGCAAACTGAATTCGGTTAGAAATAGAAAAGTCTCTTTATACCGTTATAGCAAATTATTTATTTAAGCAACAGAACTGAAGCTGTGCTGAACATTTTGCAAACAGTATCACAGTATCATGGGGTTTATTCAGCTGGACAGCCAACTTGGTGTGGTGTGACATGACTGAATCGGCTTCTTTCTTACTGCCTCAGTTTCCATGATTTCACAATCCACTTATATTTCTTACTTATTAATTGTAGGTCTACACTTCTTGCCAGATTTCCATTTAGCTAAATGTAAATCAAATCTAAACCTCCCACACCCCTTGCATAATCCATCATCCAAAAATTGATAGATAAATTGATAAATTGAGACAGTAAAACTAGACTAGACATCTTTTAGAAGTAACGTCACTGTTTCTTTGTAATATGATCTAATTCATGTTACAATATATTAGTGGGTGTGGCCATCAGGTTTCATATATATATATATATATATATATATATATATATATATATATATATATATATATATATATATATATATATATATATATAGTGTGTGTGTGTGTGTGTGTGTGTGTGTGTGTGTGTGTGTGTGTTTGTGTTTGTATGTATTCCATGTAGCAATAAAAAATGGATGCTTGAATCAATGCATAAAACACTCAACAGCTATATAGTGATGGATTTTATGTGTATTAAATATAGAAATATATAAACACAGTAATGAGAAAATATAAGAATTATTATACTTAACATTTTAACAAATATAAAGTCTTTTACTGGTGTCTTTTACTAGTGGTTTACCATTAGCTTTACTTGATCTCTTAATGCTGAAGTTTAGAAAAGACTAAATATGACTTGTTTTTCACTTATTGTACTGTTTTTTAAAGCTGTTTCTCAAGTCTTGTTACTACAATTGCTTTGGAACAAACATGCATGCTAAAAATAGTTCCCTTTCAGAAACTCGAGCTGCGTCAAAATGGTTTGGGATTGCCTCGCGTTGCCCACGCTCTGAATCACGTGTGAAATCTGGCCAATAAGCAAGTCGTGACGTCATCGGCGGGCGACGCTGCGTAAACCAGGAAGCTACAAAATGGCTGCGCGATGGTAGCGACATTAGCTTTTAATTTGTTCAAGTAAGCGCTTTGTGAGTGAATCTCTGCAACCATGGCTAAAAAACAAACAAACTTTGGCATGTGTGTCCCTCCTTGCCCCAGTTTCATTATGGGACACACACAGGAGCTTTGTGTTGTTTGTTTGGGAGTATAGCATGCCCAATTGGCTCTCGAGATAGACAATTTTCCGTGCTGTAGCTCTATGGCTATACGCATACTCTGCTCCTGGAGAACACTATTTGAGGAGAGTGATCTCCCTTACGGCTCAGGTCCCGCTCTCGCCAAAGCAAAGCGGCACCGAAGGTTGTGGGGCTTGCAAGCCGACCTAGCAGAAGGCATGGGGATGGATGAGTCCTCTTCAGCCTCCCCTGTAGGGCCAAGCTCCCGTTTCCTGAGAAAAGCATTCACTGATGATGGGCTGACGATATTAAGGAGTTACGTCGCGCTGCCGACTTAACCCTTAGGGCCACCAAGGACACTGCTCAGGCCGTAGGTCAGTCAATGTCAGCCTTAGTAACCACAGAAAGGCATCTGTGGCTCACCCTGTCAGAGATTCCCAACAGGGACAGGGCTTTTCTGCTATATATAGCTATTTCTGGCCTTTTTGGCGACACGGTTGACGTAGACATAGATAGGTTTCAGGAGTGAGCAAAGCAGTTGACGACGTTTAAGAAATACATTTTTCACCGCTCTCTTGGCACTGCTTGGTGCTCGCGAAGCCCAGAAACAAAGTGTTGCCACCTGGACCCCGACGGGAGGGACTAAGAACCCCAGGTGATGCTCTAGGCCCAAATCGAAGTAGTCGACCAACCTGAGGGTGGTCCTCTCCTCGAATAAATGGGCAGAGTGAAGAGGCCCTGACAATTAGAGCACCCTACATCGAGGAGGACGTTCTACACCTTGTGCGGTGCCTGTACCTCCTCGTCACCACCAGGAAGCTGAAAACATATTTATTTAGAAAAGCCTTTTATCATTAGGTTTTTCTTAGCTAAAGGAGCAGATCTGGAGGGATCATGGATATAAAGTGTTCAGTGAACTGGGGTATTTGTATGCTGTCGCCCCCTCACTCTCACGCGTTCACTCAGGTTTGTCGACGGTGGTCTGGAGGGCCATCTCTTATACCAGAGAGTCCTCATGTCTCTCTCTCGTTCAAGTTAAACATGCCCCTCAGGTATATTTTATACCAGTGACCACTGTTCCTGCCCCTCTCCTCTTCTCAAATCTGCCCGCTTCGTCCTGGCCTGCCTCTGGTTAGTGTTCTCTTCAATTGGAGGTCACTCTGTGCAGCTGGGGATGTTTCACATCTATGGCCTGGGGATCCATGAAATCACAGAGTAACACAGAAGCTTTGAGGATGGATTTACTGTAGACTCTACTCAATGTCAACAGTCTGCTACACTGATTCAGGACTACAGTTTGCATTTCATCACTGCATACCTCAACATTGTTTAGCTGTAATAAATGAACATCTTAGAGCCACCCATATGAGGATGGGCTCTCTATTGAGTCTGGTTCCTCTCAAGGTTTCTTCCTTATACCATTTCAGGCAGTTTTTCCTTGCCACAGTCGCCACCGGCTTGCTCATTAGGGACAAACTAAAACATGAAAAACATTCTTATTCATTCTTTTTTTTACACATTATCTATGTAAAGCTGCTTTGAGACAATGTCCATTGTTATACAAATAAAAATTAAATTAATTGAATTGAATTTACATCTGTAATTTGATTAAATTTTAAACAGCAATAATAATCAAAAAAGAAACATGTTTAGGATAAAAATGACAGCATGAACATTTCTATATCAAATGAACACTTTTGTAAGTTAAAAGGGTAAGTAATGTTTCTTTTGAATATAATATAAATGTTCTGTAAAACAGATTAACAGTTAAATAATTTCAGAAAGGCATATAAAAATTTTTTTGGTGATATTTTAATTTTTTTTAAACAAAGTCTTTAATGTTAAATCAGTAATCTGAAGTCTGCTATGATGGGGAATCTATTGTGGTGTTATTGATGATTGTATATTGATGAGTATTAAAACATCTGTGCCCAAATAACATGGTACCATGCGTCTCTTAGATTTTTGGCCACTTTTGCCCAAAGTTTTCATTTTATAATATTTAGCAGCAAAAACTATAATTTAAAATATTGCATCTTCAAGACTTGACTATATGTTTCATATGTAAAATAGATAAATAAATATAAAAGTGGCTGCTTTATTAAATTACAAACAGATAAACAATATACTTCCATATGTTAACATAAATATGATGTCTGCGTTTTTTGGAATGACTGCATCAATTTTAATTTCTTCCACACTAAACTTACTCTACAAGCATTTCTGAAGAATTTGGCTGAATGTAGCAGTTCACCTTACATCTACAATGCTGCTGATGCTACTTAAGAAAAGGTCAAATTTGTCAGAAATTGAATAACAAAGTTTTTTTTGTATAAGTGATATTTAAATCTCAAGTTATAAGTAAGATTTTAAAGTAAATAAATAAATAAATAGGTTTCACTGTTAGATTTTCCAAACAATAACAAAAAAACAGTAACAGATATTTAATAAAATGATGGATGCATCATGGTCAATCCCAAAGAGTATGTTCTACAACCATTCTCTCTCTACAAATCTTGAAAAAAACAATTATAATTTTTTTTATAGTTTCCAAAATTAGTTTAATTAGTTAACAAAGTTAGGCTAACATTAATCTTTACTTACTTTCTTTTACATTTTTGTAAATTGTATAATATTGCTGTTTTCTGTAATATTGCACATTGGTTATAGATAGGTGCACATAAATGGCTTAATGCGATTCAAATTATCTAGTCGTCTGACTTTTATATTTTCACCTTTAAATACTAACACGTTTTTTTTAGATGGATTCACAAGCATGTTTATTTTACTTTTATTGTGCAAGAAAAGACAGATTGATCCACAAGCTCCTAATTCTATAATGGTTTGCTTTAAGATGGTCTGGCCTGCCTCCCTCTAACCCATTTTCATTATAATTTCTTCATCATTATATTATATATTTCCCATCTGGGCTTACTCGGCATGGTAATCGAATTACCATTCCTCAAATTCAGTCTTTGTCCTGTACTGCATTGCCCTCTTCATTTTCTGTGACTTCTATCAGGCTGGAGAATTAAGCTGAAAGCCATAAAGACGACTGCAATAAAACAATACCTGACGGCTTGGGTGGGACAGCATTTTTACATCCATCTGACTGATGTGACTGGTGCACAGATATGTAGGTTATTTACTATTAAAACTTTATCATTTATACAGATACACAAATACCATCCATGTTAATTATAAACCGCTGTAGAAATGTGACCTCTGTGGCTTTTTCAACAAGTACAGCTGCATGAATGTAAATCTGTTTATAATAAAAATATATGGTAAGTGTATATACTTAATTTTTTTGGCCAAATCCAGAGATCGTTTCACCTGATAGCCACCCCAAAGCCCTCATTAGGAAGGTTATGCAACCCCACTTATAAACCTAATCTTAACTTCAATCCCCTAAACTTAATACATATAAATTCATATGAATTTAATTATATAAATTGTTTTGATTTTGCATTACAGCATGTTGGCTAAATTACAGTAAAATACATTTGGAGTTACAATTACATATTTCTTACTTACTTACCTATGCCATACAAAAAAATAAAATGACCCTAATGTTTAGGTGTAACAAAAAGAACTTGCTTTAAATCATAGCATAATACATGCCATGAAAAACTGAGGCTGTTATGAAAGCTATATAGTATTAGCCTGGTCTTAACAAAAAAAAAAAAAATTGACTGCTTAGTGTATATCAAAAGATATATATAAGTTTAGTATTGTTGGATGGTCTCATTTTGATGACCTATTCTGAAATTTGAAGCATGTGTATGCATATCAAAATCCATGTAATCTGAAAATATCTAATAGTCGGATTATAATGTGGGGACATTTTTAGTCTGTAAAGTGACTTGTGATTTTTAAACAGCTACTACTGCTGTGAGACAAATGACTACAAATCTGTGACTTTTCTCTTTACAGCATAACAAAGAGACCCCATGGATCCTTTCTTTACACAATGGGACTCCCTGCAGACCAATCACACACTTACACACACAGACATATACACAAACTCGTTAATACTTCCTATTTATAGTTACTTTTATTGTTGTGAAACATCCTGAAAAGCAAGGTTTTACTTACCTTACAGCGGCTATAAATGTTCATTCTCTGGCAGGCCATCTTTTTTAAAGTTAATAAGACAAAAAGCAGTTTGTTATGTTACCAAGAAACCACAAATCATTAAATTGTCAGTCTTAAAGACATTTCCATGGCAGAAAACCCTGACTGTTACAAAATGCTGACACTGGGGATTCTTTTCATAAATGTAAAATAACCACTTCCTCATGTGGACCAGTTACAATAGAAACAATACCATAATACATTAAAATAAACCCTGTAATTGGCTGCACTTTTACTGTTAGATCTATGTTATAAAAAATTACCAAACACCCTGTGACTAATCACAACCCAGAATTCAACACCACTGTGATGTAAAAGATAATAAATGACACTGAATTGCAAAGTGTTATTAGTGTTATTTAGCTAGATAAAGAACAAATCGAACATTAACTAAGGTAAACTCTCATTCAGCACTGAAAGAATTACTGTTTACACTCCCTTCCTGCTTGTGAACAGACACAACTTGTGTAGTACCAAAGGTAAGAGAGAGAGAGAGAGAGAGAGAGAGAGAGAGAGAGAGAGAGAGAGAGATAGGAAAGAGCAAGGTTTAAGGCAGGAGAGCATGATTTATGGCTGGTCTTAGCAGAGAATGCTCTTTTATATACCTAATCATGCCTGGGAAAGTTAGTATACATGATAGAAAGTTGTCAGGTCCATGTAGATAGGGTGAACAAAACAAGGCTAGGATTGTGTGTTTTCCCCGCTGTCAATTTGCTCCCAGGCTATAATGCTGTTTTCCCATGCTCGCCAAGGCCCGGACGTTTGCTCAGCCATCTCGCAATTGGATGTTAATGCCTGTTTAGTTATGTCACCCCAAACTGTGGACGACTAGCTGAGGCACCTCTGTCTCACTCCTCCTAAGCCTGAACTGTTTCCAATGGGGTATTTAGACAGGGAAGTTAACAAGAGGTCAGCAGGGAATGGTTTTGGAATCTGCTGTTTCTTACATTGTATGTAGGAATTTAACCAGTTACTAAATCACATTGCTTTCTGGTGTACCTTTCATGCAATAGACCATCAGGATTATGCTATGCTTAAGGGTAGTAATGCAAAAAATGGTATACAGAAGACATTCAGTCATTAAGTGTCATTTTAAAAGTTTTTTTTTTTTTTATCAAAACCAAATCCTGGCCAATCTAAAAAACTATGACTTGTCTATAATGTTTGTATTCAGAGCAGTTACACAAACATGTTTCTTATTCCATGCTGATTTAAAGCCAGCATTCAGAGAATAACTCCAGGTCAATACTGATCTTCTATGAATGTATAGCAGTGTGTGACAAGAATAGACCCCCAGTTATAATAGGTCTATGCATCTCCCCAACCCTTAGACACTAAGACGACGGCTCTCTGGAGGCTCGGCTCTTGACCCTGGTTGGTGTCTCAGAGCGCCGTAATCACCCTCATTTCTGAAGGGAATCGAATCCAGTGTAAACAATGAGCTCGATGCCTCATACGGATGCTTGTCACACACACCGAGACTCTTTCACCCTGATGGGAGGCCCCTCCAAAGCCACACAGGGTTTTCAATAGAAAGCGATTTCTCTATTCTGTCCGTTCATTAACAGAGTGACTTCGGATGCACTTTGTGTTGGATTTTGGCCACCTGTCCACTAGGTTGAAATATAAGATCAATAAATTCTGAGAGACTTAGTCTACTCTATGGATGCTTAAGGAATAAACTGATGAAAAATGATCATATCTTGCATTCAATGTCAGAATCATTTAGCGAAGTCAACTGCATTTTAAGCCTATTAAATATCAGGCGTAAAAAATACCAAAAAAAATCATATAAAAATAAAAATAAAAAATGTGGAAAATGTAAATGGTTTTTGTGTTAAAATGAGCGAAAGGGTATATTTTTTAAATAGATTAATATATGAATAAAAACAAAAGACACACAACTTTGCCTTTGACCTTGCATTCTACAAGCAAGCAACATCAGTTTCGACCGCTTTCCTGTTCGCTTTATTGACTGACCACAGACCAGTGCTGTACGTCCATTGTGCTAAATGGCTTTTCATTTTTTATTGGCAGGCCAGCAACTGAGGTGTTTTACAGCCACTCTTTAAAGTTTAACAGCTCAGGGCCTCCATGCTATGTTAAATGCACACTTATAAAATCAAACAAAAATGAAATAAAAATCAAAGTGAGATGGGAAACCCTCCAACAAAACGAAAAGTAACACTTCACACACATTAACCCTGAGGAATTAATTAGTAATGATGGGGTGGTGGTGGTATGTTTTGTGAAACGTGTTTATGAAAAGGATTGTGGTTAAAGGCTGCAAAGCTATAAGCAATCAGAGCATATAAATTCAATCTACATACAAATAAAAAACTATAAAAGGGTGCGAGGTTCATAACATTCTAAGGGATTTTTCAAATCCAACTGAAATCCAAAATGCATATGATTCTATGTCTAAGAGCATTTTGACTTCACTCATATCCCCATTTATTATTTGTCAGAAATGAATATATACTCATGATATAATAAAGTTTTTAAATGAAAAAGCCAAATGGAAAAAATCGAATGCATTCTTATAATCCCAGAATGTACTGTGATATGTAGCACACAAATAATCTTACCTTAATGCCATCAAATATATAAAATATATGAAATATCACTAATGTATTGCATATTTTAATTAGATTTTCAGACTAACACAAATAATACAAATATAGCAAAATAACACAACTAGTGTTTCATCAAGTGTTTCAGTTACATATTTGCTTTATAGTAAACACAGATTAGTTTAATAAATATATATTATATCAGTTTATATCCAAAGTTCTCCTTCTGGGTCAAGTATAATTATATTAACCTGAACTCTGAACATCTACAACATTCCAATGAGATACTTAAACAATTTGATAAATTCAGGTATACATCAATTTAATGAATATTTTGTTTAACTCAATCATTTCATTTCAATAAGAATTAAAAACAAATAAGACTAGCCAATCAATGAAGATAAAAGTAATGACTCACAATGAAAGGTGGAAAAATGTATGTGTGTATGTGATTACTGACATGCTGCAATGGCTGAGCTGTATTAGGGGATGATTTAGAGCATACAGCATTTAGAATGTGATCTTTCACCATTTAGTTGTCATTTTCAGCTTTAGTGATTTTTGCCTTTTATGGAATTTTGCAGGTGTGATTAAATGTAAATCAGTTTTGTCCTGAATGCACTTGTAATTTATAGCACTCTCTAATAGTCATTTAACATTTTTACATTTATGTAACTGAATAAATGCCAACTAGCCCTCTGACTTGATGTATAGTCTTTATTGTTTGGTGAAATATTTCATGCTGTGTCATGGCTGCACCTGTTGAGTCATATGCACTGATTAAATACGCAGCAAAAGAACTATGTCAGAGAGCGATTTAATCAGTGCTCCTCCTGATTAAAATGTTTCCTCTTTTAAAAGAATTTCATCCTGTTACGTGTACGCTTGGCTAATTTGAGAATTAAATTAAAGGCCCGGTGATGTTGATGGTGAACGACCTCAGGTGCAACATTCGACCTTTGACTTTTGACAGAAGGACACGTCTGGGATGCTGAGACACATGATGAGACGGAGACAAGAGAGCCAAGAGGTCAGAGCAATGCACTTATGCCCTGCCTCCTTTGTTATTCTGCCTCAGTCTGCAAGGGGCCATGTCCTTTGATTTGGCATTCAGATCAATAGATTTTCAAAGATTGACTTCATAAGTAGGTCATAAGAAGCATTTCAGATATTAGCGCTGGCTAGAAAGTGGCTTCTCCAGAGTTCATGCTCTGGCCTCTCACTTAAACTCTCACCCGTGCAATAAAACACAGAAAAAATATGCATGAATCATCCAAATTCAATAAATGGCCATAGAAAAAAGAGAGATGAGGTGGATGAAAGTCCCTGCTGAAGAAAGAAACAAACCAATACTTTTACAGATTTACAAATAGCATACAGGATGATATCAAACTTTAGTCAAAATGCATTAAACTGTGTATATTTCTGTCTTCTAGTCACACAGATATGCTGCTTTGATTTTAGACATAGTGGAGGTTCTTTCTCTTATAAACAAAAGCCCTGTATTAAAAAACAGAATGACATTTATAGAAAAATATATATATTACAACAGGAATCACTTTTTTCAATGTAGCACAGTGAATTATAACCCAGCCCCTTTACATCAAATTTCGAGCTCCTAGGAGTAATTGTACTTCTAGGAGGAAATGGTGTATTTAGTTATTTAAAGTGTTATATACAATGAAATATAAACAGTGCCTGTCAAACAATATACAGTGCCTTTCAAGGTTTAGAAACACCTAGTCTTTTATAGATCTGTAAGACTCATGCATGCTCCTTTTGTTTATATGCAACAATCACTGGAATGACTGGAATTATGGGAAGAAAGTTCTATGGACAGAGGAGTACAAATTTAACTAACATAAGTGTACATACTTGCGTAATCAGAGTACAGGAGAGAGCTAACAGACAAAGGCAAAGCCAAGATTGTGTAAAACTGTTTTTCATGGTAAGGGAGAATATTATTGATCAAAATATAAATTTACATTTGTACATTTATAAAAAGACCTAATTTGTTGAATATAAACACAAAAAACTTGCACATGTTTCAAAAATCATAAAGGACATTGTACATTATATATTATAATGAGATGATTATATTGCAAAAATGTTTGGTTTTTATTTTAAATTTGTCATAATTCCTTAACAGATAAAACCACTTAAAGGAAATAAATAAGTGTTGATAAAATAAGATAAAAATATAGCTTTCAATTTGTAAAATTGACAAGAAAAATTTTTTGTCATGATATAATACAGTGCAATGAAGAGGAGTTTCTGTTGATAACAGCATTTCCAGAAGTGCATTATTTCTCTTTTGCATCAGCAATTTGTCAATCTGCTGTTATAAAGAACCATAGCCAATCCAAAATTAATGTATATTAATTGTGCCCGATATTTCAACTTGTTATAAAAGCATCTGGGGCTTATTTTTAATGTTTTGGGGCTTTATTTAATTGTGTTGTTATAATGTGATTTAAACAATATGGGGGCGCTCTCATAATGCTAAAATAAATAGCTATAAAAGAATATTTTTATCATGATAGATTCTCCAAATTATTGGAAATGTAATTATTTGTGACACCAACAGAAATAATTGTCATAAACATTACTAAAATAATATACTTTAATATACTAGTTATCCAGTAAAACCCCTTCAGTGGCCAGTGGCAGTGTGTGTGTGTGTGTGTGTGTGTGTGTGTGTGTGTGTGTGTGTGTGTGTGTGTGTGTGTGTCTCACTATTGAGTGAGCTGTCACTCTATAATGGAGTGATGAGCTGGGGACAGACTCCTCCATTCCACCACCCCAGTCCTAAAGCACATTTGGGTAATATTCCGGGGCGGCCCCTGTTTATCATGTGATGCATTCGTGGGTGGGTGCGGTACATTATGTACATAATTCACTGCTCAGATTTGTCAAAACATGGGTTTGTATGAGAGCTAATGATCCGTGGGAAATTAATGATGCTATAAAAAAGAAAAATCCACCGTTTGTGTTGGTCTGACAGGATCCATTCGCCCTGATAATGCACTAAACGAAGGAGAATCTCGGCAGGAGGGTAATCAGAGCTCCAAAAACACATAAAACAAACACTGAATGGAACACAGAGCTAAACACTGAGCCAAACATGACATAGTAGATTTTTCTGAGATAGTGAACACTTCTCACCTGTTCATTCTAAACCTCCTAACAGTTACTTTGATATTTTACATTGACTAATTTGTAAAATGCCCACTGTATTTTTATAGTATGCAATATTGTACCAGTTAAAGACAGCTTATAGAAAGTTACACCGAAGTTCGGTTGGCACTAATACAAAAGAGAAAATCAAATAACTGGATTTCTTTTTGTGTGTGTCAGTTGGAACAATGTTATGCTTATTAAGTTATTGACAGTGTTTTAGCATGAAAGCAGCCGTATGTAAATTTTTTGGCAGTGGGGATTTAGGAAAATCTGTGGTAGAGGTTATTACTATATGCAAGTTGCACAATGCTTCAGGGAGTGTTTTATTGCATTTGTATTGTCATCTTTTATTTGCTAATAATATCCTCCAAAATCATGATATCATCCAAAATAAGGGCCAAATATCCATTGAGAGAAAAGGTGCCTAGAAAATCCCATACAGTGCTTGTCAAAACTTTGGAAACACCTAGTCTTTTACTGTTTGTAAGAGACATGTGCATGTTCCATTTGTTTATATGCAACAACTTTTACTTTGACTTAACAAATATATAAATGCACAGATGTAAAACATAATTTTTGTTGAAAAATCCTCCCTTGGCAAAAATAACAGCTTTACACACTATTGTCATTGGACAATTAGTTTTAAATACTTTGCTTGTAAAACTTGACAAAGGTGTTTGCTATTTTGATATTTCTTTCTGGCCATATGATCCAGTGCATCCCAGTGCAGTTCAACAGGTTTTAGGGCTTACAGGGCTTGCTATGCTTCAGGTCATTGCTTTGTTGTAAGGTGATGTTTGTTCCTATTACAGAATTGCATGGTGTTAAATTATGAAGTAGTAGGTGGTTTTGGTTCAATATTTCTTTTACTCTTACTTCCAGTCATTTACTGTCCAATTCTTATGTGGTTTTGCCTTTTATCTAATTTGTTGCTTATAAAGACGAGGTACATGCAAAAAGGATAAAAGACTAGGTGTTTCTAGTTTTCTGTATATTTAAGTATATTAAAATAAATATATAAGTATATAATTAAAATAATTAAGATTATTATTATTATTATTATTATTATTTGCAGTCATAGTAATAGCATTGTATTTTATTATTGTGTATATATTCAAAAACTGCAGAATTTATAAATATTTTTTTTGTTCTGTTTTTTATTACATAAACGTAAACAGTCTGACGTAAACACAAAAAAAAACATTTTATGTATGCTGACATACATTACTTACTTCTTGCATTGTAAAATATAGTTTCCTATATTTGTTTTTAAACTGCTGTATAATACTATATAAAATTTAATCGCAGAGTAATCTTGGCAAGTTTTACCAAACAATACAGCGTTGAAATTAGAGCAACATTAACAGCACAAATATAAAGTGACTATTTAAAAGGGTTAAGCGGATAATTAAGTATTTTTGGGGTCCAAAAACTGTTCTTAACATCCTGTTAAAAACATTCTGTTGTAGGGCTCAAAAATCCCTTTAGCGGTCTAAACATTGTAGGACTAAACAGTTTATATGTAGATTTTTTTAAGTAGACTTTTTAAAGAAATGTTATACTGTACAATAAATTAATAATGACAATGTAAAAAGAAACACTGGCAGAAAGGTTCAGTCTGAAATCATTAATGTTTGTAAAATTTTCTCTGCAGTTCTGTAAAGAGTTTTTTTTTTCCAAAGAACTTGCTTGAATGTGTGTTTTTCTTTTCTTGAAACTCATAACAACGCTGAAACTTTGTGTCCTCAAAAAGCCATACGTCGATAACAGGCTTTACATCCTCTAACACACACATACACACACGCTGACATCACTATCATTGAAAGATCATAGTCAACATACCCAGTGCACCACTTTAATTTCATTAAAAGATACAATATATTCAGAGTGCACTTTATCACCTTTTTATTGTCTCTTTAATTCATTGCTCTGCTCCTCTCCGTGCCAGTCACAACTTCTCAGCTGCTCTGCGTCCTGCTGTGTGCTACAGGCCTAAATGAATGTATAATAAGGCTTTGATTTGGGTGGAAGGCCAGGCCACTATACAGCAAGCCAGAGACAAATCTATTACTCCACTGCCATTCTCTTAAGTGTTTGCACCCCGCCATGACCCTGCCACTTTATCTGTTGGTTTTTATTTTCAGAGTGCATGCTGTCCATATGTTACTCTAATAGTTGCTATAATTCTTAGCCGATAGAACTCGTGCTTTAATGGTCCTGAATAAAAAACAGAGGAGACAAGAATGCATTTTAATAAAAACCCCCCTTTAGGCAATAAACTAATGGGCTGACACTGATGTATTTGCATAGAGATGAATTATACAGGGCCGCCTTGACGTGACTTTTAAAATATGATTGAGGAGGTTATTATTGCTGCACTCTGATACATGTTAACAGGTTATTTTAGCATGGCTTTTGTTAATAAAATTCCAGACAAAAGGCTGGCGATGACGAGAGTGTTTTTTTTTTCAACATGGTTACAGTCATCTACTGAAGATGCCCATTTTGTCATTATTTCCTCAACCTGATGCCCTGCAGACCATGGCTCTAAATGATCTTGATTAAAAATTCACTGATTCTATTTCTATCATTTTAATGCATTAAACAAATTGCTTGCACTATTTTAGCTTTGAATCTCATTGTAGTCAATCAGTCAAAACATATTTGATGTGTGAGCAAGTTAGTCTATCTCCCTCAAATAGTCCTTGTACATATTTACTTACCACAATTATTTTAATTATTTAATCTGCAAAGTGTAACCACATTTTCTACCTCTAAATTGGTATTGATTATTTTTTAATCACTGTAGAATTGCAGGGTTTTGACTACATCACTATAGAATTAGTAGAATTATCAATAATTTCACGTCTTTGTTCATGCTCCCGTCAGCATACCCTAGAACTACAGTAAGAGGGAAATGTAGTTTGAGTAACCAGTATCCTTTCTATCAGTCATAACACCTATATTCAGTGTTCTCCACAAAATTATTAGCTTTATGGTTCCTCCAACCATCAGGGGCAGTGCTATAACTGAATACTGTCTATCAACAGCTGGACACCTAGAACCGTGGCTTAGATCATCAACACAAAATTACATGGTGACCAAATGACACCATGAAGTAGATTAGAAATATCTAACATCTCATTTTACTTTTAATATCAGTTTGTAACATTAGAGCTACAAGTAAACCTGTCCTACATATAAAGCAATAGACTTATATTAATTATATAGTCTGATAATCATGAATTTTTCAGTTGGCCACTAGTATTATAGTAGTAATATATGTATTTATAATAGTAGTTATGATGCTTACATTGTAGTAGAGTATGGTATATCTGCTAAGTCTTTCAGGGAATCCTGTCATGTTAGACAGTTTAAGCTGTAGGAGATTGGGAGGCCCTCATAGGTCTCTGTTCAAAATGTGGTCATTAATGTTTTGCACAAACCTGCATATACACTATATGGTCAAATGTATACTGTATGGACAGAAGACTGTGGATGCCTGACAATTTGTATGCACTTTTTTAACACCACATTTCCTTCATACTTGCTGTTAAAATAACCTCTACTCTCATGGAAAGATGTTCCACTAGATTTTGGAGAGTCATAGTTGAGATCTGTGATGTCAGGTACTGAAATAGTGTGAAGAAGCCTGGGGTGCAATCAGTGTTCCAATTCATCCCAAAGGTCTTCAGTAAGGTAGAGGTCAGAGCTCTAGAGCTGGTAACTCAAGATCTTTCAGTCCAACCCATGCAAACCACATTTTCATGAAGCATTGTCATGCCTCACCCAAAGACATCCTATACAGTTGTGTGGCTCCAGCATTGTGGTAACAATATAGTTAAGAATCCCATATGGCTGGAAAAGGTCAGGTGTCTCAATACTTATGCCTATTTAATGTATGTGTATACCTTACCATCTTATACATTGCAGTTGTTGAACATCCCTTTCCAAAGTCAATCTCTACTGCTACAACAGTCTTCAGTTTTTTTAGAAAAATTTTGGAGCATAGCTTTGAGAATTTCCAACTTAGCCAAAAAAGCATTATTGTCAGCTAAGGTAAGAAGGCCTCCACACAATCAGCATTCCAGTTCATCATTTGAAGTCTGGACCTAGATCTAGTTAAAAGGAAATCATAATATTACAACATATGGTATCTGACAAAAGAAAGTACACCCATCACATTACAGCAACCATTGTATTATATGTTCTCAAGGGACAATACTTTAACATGTTAATTTTGAAATGCTTTAGAGTAGTCAATGTGCAGCTTGTATAGCAGTACAGATTTACTGTCCTCTAAAAAACTCTACATACAGCCATTACTGTCAAAATAACTGGCAACAAAAGAGAGTACACCTTAAGTGAACATGTAAAAACTGTTTCCAAAGTGTCCATGTTTTGTGTGAGCACCATTGTTATCTAGCACTGCCTTAATCCTCCTGGGCATGGAATTCACCAGAGCTGCACAGGTTGTTGCTGGGATCTTCTTCCACACCTCCATAATGACATCACGGCGCTGCTGGATGTAAGACACATGGCACTTCTCCACCTTCTGCTTAAGGATGCCCCACTGGTGGTCAATATGGTGCAGGTCTGGAGACATTTTTGTCCACTTTCAGCTTCCTCAGTAAGACAGTTGTCATCTTGGCAGTGTGGTTGGGGTCATTATTATGTTGGAAAACTGCAGTTCAGCCCAGTTTCTGAAGGGAGGGGCATCATGTTCTGCTTCAGAAATTCACAGTACATGTTGGAATCCATGTTTGACTCAACAAACCACAGCTCCCCAGTACCAGCAGCACTCATGCAGCCCCACACCATGATGCTACCACCACCATGCTTGACTGTAGGCAAGACACATTTTTCTTGGTACTCCTCACCAAGGCATCACCACACATGCTGGAAACTATCTGAGCCAAACAAGTTTATCTTAATTCATGCTCTTGGACAGGTTGTCTTCAGCAAACTGTTTGTAGGCTTTATTGTGAGCCAGCTTCAGAAGAGGCTTCCTTCTGGGATGACGGCCATACAAACAACTTGTTGCACTGTGCGACATACGGTCTGGCCACTGCCAAGCTGACCTACTGCTTCTGCAACCACTAAACCAATGCTGGCAGCACTCATGTGTCTGTTTTTTTAAGGCAGCTTCTGCACCTGACAAACAGCATGAGAACTCAAGTTCTTTGTTTGACCGTTGCGAGGCCTGATCCGAATGGAACTGATCTTGGACAACCTGTAGGACCCCAGCCACTGTACTGTAACTCAGTTTCAGGGTAACAGTTTGAGAATTGCCTATTTATTTGTGTGAGATTGTGGTCAGATATCTACATACCTTTGACTATATACTGTACAAGTAGGAGAGGGCATTTCTCTATCAAAACACGAGAAGCCATTTGTGCTCTTAGGAAGCCTTACTGGAGTTTACAAGATCTCTGTTCATTCAGCAACTTTTTAGTCATTGTAGTCTATTGCATAATAAAACCCATGGCTTCTTCTCTTTCTGTGCAAAATTGCAGAGCAGTCTGTCCTTATAAGAATGCTCTTGGTGGTGATTTTCAGAAGTGCAGGCCCCACCATCCACAGTACAGAGTGATTTAATTTTCAGCACCTCATCCCAGAAAGGGTTGTATTCAGAATAAAGTTCATGCCAACTCTATTATTTAGTAAATAGGGTATCATTCTTCAGTGGGGCATAAAGTGTTCCAAGAGAAACATAAAAAGAATACAATAGAGACAAAGCACTTCTAAGTTGCTGTGACCCAGCTTGTCACAGGGTCAGCCACTGAGGTCTTGTTTGCCCTAAGAAGGAACTAAATCGGGGTCTTTAATTGTATCTGAAAAGTGCCAATATGGCTGCAGCCTTTCATTACAGCCAAATTTGAGTATGACTTGCTAAGTGACATGAGACTAAGGTGAATTGAGTACAAATGGGAAATCAGGTGTGGCTCCTACATGTTTGGAATGAAAGTCTGCATCAATTTTCTTTTTGGGCCTTCTAAATGAAAACTATAATCATTTTCCTCTGTTTCTCTCATTGATTAATTGAGTGTTCAACTTGGAGTCTTCCCAATAAATATTTGTTGACTCAGATGGACAATGGAAAACAATCTCAAACCCTCTTTTAGAATCTAGTATCTAGATGTCATATTGTACTTTTGTCTGTCCCACACCCCCGTATTTAGACAGAGGATAATCCAGTAAGTGATAAATGTCAACCCCATTGGCCTGTACATTGGTCAGGAATCAGGTCACATGGGCTTTAGTATCTACTTCGCATTGGCAGTACACGCAACATGCATTACCATTTAACTTTTAGTTTTTTTGGCAAAGTAATTGAAAACATTAGGTTATTGTTTTATAACCATGTTTTGTGCATTTCTGATTATTACCAATGTTCTGTGTCACTTAACATTAAACCAAGATTTTGGCTGAACTTGACTAAAAGGTTACAAAGGGAGTGTCAGCCATTACTATTCTATTTTGTCATATGGTTACCATATGACTTTAGTTTAAAGGTCTCAACATGTGTGCATAGGCACACAAAGAAGACACCCAGTTGTTGGAACACGCCTCATAAAAACATTTCAGTGTTTTGTGATGTTAAGTTTAGTTAAGATTGTAGATAAAAGGAAATTCCATTGTAACTTAAATAATAATGACTGTCTGACATCAGTGCAGAACTAGATATTTACAGCAAAGATTCTGAATCACACACACTTCCAATACTTGTTAGCAGCAAAAACGTTTGGCCAATTTACAGTTGGGGTAAATTATCTCTGTAATCTTAGGGTTTTCACGATGAAATTAGTAATAGCAATTGAGCTTGGTAACTTTATAAAAAATACATATTATTACTTAATGCTACAAATCTCTCAGTGGATCTCAATGGAAAGCATTTCAAATCCACCTCAGTGTCTCGTTCACAATTGTTAGTCTTTACACCAGTTTTGCAAAAGCCTCCAGAAGACTTGTGAAGCGGGACAGAGCCAAGAAAAAATATTCATGCCAGAATCTGTCTGACACTTTTGCTTCAGCATGGGCCTAATTTTACTGTTTACTTGTATACAATAAAACTAAAACAAAATAGGTTACTTTTTTAAATGCGTGTCTTGGTGGTAATTTACCACATCTGTATTGTGCATCTTGATCTCTCTGTAAGCTACTAGGTGGGTTCATTTTGACAGGGTAAAGAGAGTATCATTAGAGAAGATTACAAGAGATAATAAGAACCAGAATGTGTTCATCCCACCATGGGTGCTCCAAGTATAAGCATACAGAGATAAGAGCCTCAAACATCACTGCAAATATTCCCTGCAGACCAATCACACACACACACACACACACACATACACACACATATACACATACACACAAACCAGCTCCAGCACATGTGATTGACAACCTCATCACCTGCATTTCACCCTTAGCTCCATTTCTACCCACATCGCCGCCTCCCCACGACCTGCTGCATACACAAATGATTAACCAACTCGTTCATTTGCTTAACAGATTAGGTGAACGGTCTTTAATTAAGTTCATACAGCTTTTCCTCATGCTGATTATTATTTAACTCATCAGGGGCAAATGCATAACATTAAAGTACATGCTGCATTTAGAACTGTGTATAAATAATTAAAGCAAAAGAATTTGAGAATTATTCGATTATAATGGATGCTAATTTTCACAATTGCATTGTTATTAATGACAGTTTTTACAGCAATAACTGTGCAATTTGTTGCTTTGGCTAGTCACATTTGATGTTTAAATCAGTCACATTTTAATGTTTCCATTTGTAGATTTGACATTTTTTTTAATGGAATATCTCAGAGGAATTGTGTTTGCAAAAGAAATTCAGCATTTATGAGCATGCAATTAGCAAAATAGAGGTAAAATATGGCATGCTATGTAACTGTATCATTAACAGGTAACTGTGATGCTGAGCACAAACACATTTGTTAAAAGAAAAAAGTTTAGCATCCCACAGCTTGATAACCCGATTATGAATTTTTCAGTTTTACAGTTGGCACCATAGACCTGTGACAATAAATTTGTGTATTATTAAAAAACATTGTGATGATGAGAATAACTGGGGGTGGGGGGTGTAAAAAGCTAATGTTTTGATTAACATGCTTGCAGAAGATACAGTAATTAGTATCATGTTTGGTTAAACGAGACCGAATATGTAAAAAAAAAAAGAGAGACAGAGAGATGACGCCATGCTTTTATAGGATGATAAGCAACATTGGCCTAGTGCGATGTGGCCCAATGAAAAGTTATGTTCTCCTAAAAGAGCACTTTCTGTAATGTTTTATTTGTCTTATAGCAAAGAAACATCCAGACAATGCATAAATCATCATTTTTAATTATTCATATTTATTGTACAAACATTAGCCCTTGCTATTACTTCCTGTCACACCCTCACTAGCCTCTCTGTTTTCTATCTCTGGAAGAAATATTAAGCTTTTGTATTATAATGGCATCCCCAGGTCTAAGAGCATCTACAAACAAACAAAAACTGTAGTATGGCTTTACAGTATATTAAGTTATAAAATGATGTTCCTGTGAGTTTAAGTCTTGTTCAATTAGTTCATGTTAAGGGAAAGCTAGAAGGATGCCAGGTCTGTGATTTTCCTGTGAAATTAGGGTTTCTAAGATTTTTATATACAATTTTATATCTATATATTTTTTTCAAAAAAACATTCTATTATATGCATCGGTAGCTACAGGCGATTACCATAAATGAACCATGATCTTCATTTTAGATTTAATTTAGATTAAATTTTTGTTTAAATGTGTTACTTTGTGTGAATAAACTGGTCAAACTTTAACCAGGTTTAATGCCGTTTCGTTATAAAATAATTGTTTAATAATATTTTTGAAGATTATTATTAGATTTTGCATTGCTCAATACTGTCTTGACATAGTTTGATTTTAATTTTAAGTTTGATTTTAAACTGGTTTGGTGGTGCAAATCTGGCAACCCGGCTGCTTAACAAACATCCAAGTCTATAGTGCTTAATTTGAGACAGAGCCGTCCCTCTTCAGTGATGTGAGCCAAACCACCTGCAGCTGAAACCGAGTATGAGAATGAGAAATGGAGAAGAATCGGACTGCTGGGAAAGCATTTCTTCCCAGATATGGCTGGCGAGGTTTTAGTAATCGAGGATCCCCAGGCGCTCTTTATCAGAAGTCTGCAAACGCGTGTGAAGGAGATAAGACTGCAGGCATATGTAGTAAAGCCAGGATTCATTTGCTGGCTCTGTGGCCTCCTGTGACACATAGCCTTGCGTAATCTCTTGTAGTACACGTTCAACTGAAAGCACATCAATGGGCTCTTTATGCCAAACACACACATTAGCCGCTTCACTAAATGCCAAACGATATCTCGGAGAAGTGCCGGAGAAATAAATGTGAGAACAGGCCTACAGCTGATTCATGGTCATCTTCAGAGAAAGCACGGTGCTGCTTTATTGTAGTAAATCATTAATCTATTATATCCCACCTGCAGCCTAATTAATAATGCTGTTTACGCACGGACTTGGACACGACGCACAACACTATGTGATTGCAAAACAACATGCGAGTTGTTCTGCGGCGTGCATGGACTCTAGGCACAATAAGCTTTTTTTTCGACTAATTAACCTCACGTCCAACAAGTGTGTGATGGGAAAATGAAGCTAAACCTGGAGCGCATGGCCATCTGCAGCACCATGACCGCGCAGGCACCCAGCAGATGCTAGCACCAGTCCCTGAAGTGTGCAAGCCATGTTCAAATGTTCATCACACCTGGATCACCCTGGAGCATCGCCGTCCCTGCCTTCTGACAAACTGTCCTGTCAATGGCTTTGTGCGCTTGCGCACTTCACATTTGCGCGTCTAAATATACGTCTTCGTATATTTTAATACTGGATGCATTTTTCACCGCCTGCTACACATAAACTATGTGCAGAAATGTTCACAGCAATGCAGTACAAAATGCACAAAAAGTGATTTTAGGAGGAACGTTAAACGCCGTTGTAGGGTACATGACATCTTTTTAAACTACAGGGCAAATCTTTCTTTCTGCTTGTGTTTTTCAGATGTGTCCTTTCCAAGATGATTGAGATCCACCAGTTTAGAAAGCCCATTAATAAAACCGATTGTACTCCACAAACTCATTAATAACGCACTACGCTTGGTAGCCTTCTTTACTGCCCAACATGCTTATTATCTACATTGGAAAGCAATGCAAGACTAATGTAGAAGAACGTTAGAGGAGTGAAGAATGAAAGTGGGGAACCGTCCATGTTTTCATCCTCCCTCAGCTACAGCGCAAGATTCATATAGAGTCGAAAAGCTTTCATTTGTGCCAGGGATCCATTTAAACCCGTGGATTCAATTCAAAATTAGAGCTTATGTGTTCATCAGAAATTGAAAAGTAGCATCTAATAGAATGACAATCAGAAAAGCACCCAGACCCAAAGTGACTTATTAGGTTGAGCATGCTATTCATGGCAGACTCAGAAATATAATGCTTTGTTTGATATATTCAAGGTAATATGGTATATTATGATCAATATTTTATTGTTGTAAAAAAATACATAAATAGTATTTCCTCATTTACTATAATAGCAGTAGAAGTAGTGATTATCAAAGGGAAACTATGAGGTCTTCCCATCACCACATTAACAGCACCAAATGATACAGCTCCAATGTTAATGAGCATGCTAATATAGATATTAGAGTTTGAAGCAATCAAAGATTAATTATCGCAGATAAGAGTTCATTAACTACTCACTCAAAGTCATTTGATACCTTATTTAAATCAGGTCATTGGCCTACACGTGTATCCAAATAAGGACTCATTAAAATTTCAACACTTCGGACTAAATATTTACATTCACACAGCTCCAAATTATGATAGTTAACAAGTTATTAACTATTACAGGAACTAGATATCTAATTTACGACTCAACAAAATAGTGTCGAGTGTGATGTTCAAAAGTTGAAAACAGGGAAAGAAACCACAGATTAAAAAGAAATACATTTAGACCTAAATTAAATAAAGTAGCTATTAAAAAAATGCAAACACATCTGTAGTTTCTGTGAGTGCCTTTTTTCTGAACTTTGTTGAAATAAGTATTAATAATATTTCAAGTGATGTTGAGTGTGACGTAACGGTGAAATTGCTTATAATGCTTATAAAAATAAAGTATTCCATCTAAACACGAAAAGTTGAAAAGGTGACGTTGGATGTATATGACTACCCCGCATACTCTCTGCATACTAAAGTCTACCTATTAATCTAAAATTATATATATATATATATATATATATATATATATATATATATATATATATATATATATATATATATATATGTTTATATATGTTTATATATATATATATATATATATATATATATATATATATATATATATATATATAAACATATATATATATATATATATATATATATATATATATATATATATATATATATATATATATATATATATATAAACATATTATTTTTTGCAAAGAAAAGGTTCAACACATTAGGAATCCGATCATGAAAAAAAAAGTGGAATTTACAGTCCAGTCCAAGTTGCAAAACAATTTAACTGCAATCTTAATATCTTTATCTTAATATTTGTAACTAACATCTCGGTTTATCCAAAAGTTCTGCACTTCTTTTACTTTCACATATTCCTTAAATGAATATCATTCTGTAACCCAGAACGAATCGCTTGACTGGTTTCCAATTTTAAACAACACGCAGATGTAATCATGCGAGACAGATGAGACACCCCGCTTATTCCGGCATAAACTGTAAAACATCTCTCAATTCTTATTCATCTGTCCTCTGTCACCTGTTACCTGTTATAGTCACTGCATACATTAACAAAAAAATACACATTGTAAATATTGTAATTAATGTTATCAACACACTCTATAGGTTATTACACTACTACTACTACTTATTATTATTATTATTATTATTATTATTATTATTATTATATCGAATAATATAAACAAAAAGCCATATGTCTAAAAAAGTCTTAATACATTGCTTTAATACTTTGCTTTAAATATGTGATACTTTGTTCTGACTTTTGTTTTTTATATTCAGAAGTTTTATGGATTCCCACAAAGACATATGCGAATAAAACTTTTACCATCATAACAATAAAATCAAGGTACATAATAATAATAATATTCACTTTTTTATTAAATAAAAGTGCAATATCACACGAATATGCAAAGCGCATTTCCCGCATCCAACACCGTTACAAACGTAAAATTGTATAAATTAAGTGTGGAGAAAAAAAATGAAACATCCTATTATTGTGAGACGAACACTAGAGGTTATTTTTACAAATATAGTTTCATTGTTAAACCGTGTTAATTATTTACACAAAACTTAACTTAAACTGCAAAAACTGGCTGTCAGGTGTTTTGGGCCTGTTGGGGGCAGAAACTGGGTTACACTGATTTATAATGAAATGCTATTTGGAAGAAAGAAAAAAAAGAAAAGAACGAAAAGCTTGTGTAAAATGTAAAATGAGACGCTTATTCCGGTGTGGGGATGCAAACAGAACATAATCGAGATTAGAAAAAAGAGCCTATAGCGTTTACTATACAAAAAAAGATATTTTACACATAAATATTCACAGTAATATAATTTCTCTTCAATACAACTCACGCTGTTGTTTTACATAAACGTCCGCTTGCAGTGTGTGACGCGCTCGTTTCCTTCGGCAGTGCATGAGATTATTATTCTTTTTCTTTTTTTTCTGCTTCCTTATTTCCTTGCGAAAAAAACACACTCACAGACATTTCACAACTGAATGAAAACACGCAGTTATTTTTTGTGTGTAATTCTGCAGTGGAGAGGCAACCCGGATCCTCCTGCCCAGACATTTACGAGCTGTCGGTGTCTCCTGCGTGCATTATGAGCCCGGGGGTCGGTTTGTGTTTTTTCAGCAGCTGCGTGATTTTTTCGTCGTCCGAGTTGGGATCTAAAGGCTTGTTGTAATCGTCGTCGTCGTCTTCGTTTTCCGACGCTCCTTTCAGCCGCTCGGTCTCTGAGTCTTGTTTTTTCTTGGCTGATGCCATTTCAGCCGCGTGCCTCTTCCGCCACTTCGTTCTCCGGTTTTGAAACCATACCTGAAATAAAGAATATAAATGCAAATTTTTATACATATAAGCCGAGCAAATATGCATGCAATTATGCTGTATTATACTTTATACAACTAAAAAATAATGCATAAGATTTTACCATTGTAACATATAATACTATGATTGTAACAGTGTAATTGTTTAAACAAGAATAGTGTGTATGCGACTTATTTATTTAAACGCAGTAATATTTATAGAGTTTAGTATAAAGTACATTTAATTAAAAAACTGTGTATACGTTTTCTTAAATGTAGGAAATATTCTTATTTCATTCTACTTTACATTTTGTTTACAATTATTTGAAGCAAAAAGATAGCAAATACAAAATATATTATTCCACGTAGATTACAAAATAATAATAATAATCATTATTGTTATTTATTATTATTATTATTATTGTTGTTGTTGTTTTGTTGTGGTAGTGGTGGTGGTGTTAGACAAAATCCTGATTATTGACAAATTTATTTAAATCATTTATTTATTATTATTATTATTATTATTATTAATAATAATAATAATAATAATAATAATAATAATAATAATAATAATAAATAGCTGATTAATCATTGGAAGGTTTAAATGTAACACTCATGATCTTGCTGTGCTAATTATCCTGAATACAACTTTTTAACCACAAGGTTTAAAAGGTATAAAAATGTGTGTGTGTCTTTAGCTTCTTACTGTGAGAGTTTGTGTTTGTGTTTCTTACCTTCACTTGGCTCTCTGTCATGCCCAGGGAGTATGCCAGGCGCGCTCTCTCCGGTCCCGCTAAATACTTGGTCTGTTCAAAAGTCTTTTCCAGCGCGAAAATTTGCTGACCGGAAAACGTTGGTCTTGTGTGCTTCCTTTTTCCGTCCTTATCCAGCAGCACCGAGTTTTGATCTAAGAAGAACAAAAAGACTGCATTTTAACTCCAGGATTACATAACAAAAATAATGTATAAATTAAAGTACATAAAAACATTTGCTATCAAAATTACTCAATTACATTTAAATCTGGACTTATAAACACCACATCCATAAACATTTCTACCACCACTGGTGCATACAGTATTTAAACCCAAATAGATGTAATGAGCTGTAAGAAGGAATTCAGCACAGTAGGTAAATTGGGGTACATTTTAATAACAGACAATTTCCCTTCGTAGCATTAAAGTACATGCAGCATTTAAACCCAACAAGACACTATTAAATATGAATTTAAAATAGGAGTGAACTTAGTGGTGTGAAAGATAAAAAAAAATCATGCATAATGGGCATATTGAAGAACAAATTAAAAAATATTTTTAAGAAGAAGAAGAATGTATACTTACGAGGCGAACACGCAAATCTGGCATCTCTCCAGTGTGGGCTTTGCACCACTCCCGGCCAGAATATAGGAGTCCTGCCGGGCAGCTCTGCCAGAGGTTTGGGGTACCGGGCAACGGCCACAGCAGCTGCGCTCGGGCTGAAGTAAAGCCCCGGAGGAGGAGGTGGACTCAGACTACTGAAACGAGGCAGACCAGAGAGCAGACCGGCTGGAGAGGACGTTGCTCCAGTAGAAAACACCGACGGCCGACCGAGGATGTCGTTTATGCCATGTGGGGTGGCTGAGGCCCCGCACTGCTGCGATCCCAGAGCCGAGAGTACAGCCGTTGATGTTTTGATCCCCGGGGATGACACCGGGACCCCGCCTGGGTTGGGAGAGGTCGAGGTAGGGGAAGTAGACGAGGCCGGGCCGGTAGATGGTAAGGGGTAAGCCGGGTACAGAGGTGTCTTCATTTCGGTCATGCTGTGCAGAGCAGATAAAGGCGAAGTGTTCAGCAGGAAAGCGCCCTGACGAGGTCCGTCCATTTGCCCCACAGCTAACATAACCGAGCAACTACAGCTCAAAACTGTCTCACAATGTGCAAATTACGAAGAGAGTGGTACAAACAAAATGCGTTATTAATAAAAAAAATAATTGATGTTATTTACTGTTTATGAAATCTCCTACAAAACAAAAAGAGAAGCCTATGATGCAGCAAAGCGCACGAAATTGCAAAATCGCGCATAAAAAGCATCGCATTAACAAAAGTAAGATTATGTTGGATTGTGTTTTTTTTTCTCGTTAAAAATCCGAGTTATTCAGCTTGCTGTGTTAAAGCCATCTCCTCCCAGGCGAAATCCAGTCGCTGAGTTAAAATCATTGCAAATGTTCAAGCTTTGGCATTCTCTTTGAATCAAGAAGAAGACAGAAAAAGAGAGAGAGAGAGAAAGAAAGAGAGACAGAGACAGTTCGAATCGACGGCTATAGGCTGCTATTTAGTGCTGCTTTGAAATCTTCTATAAATAAAACGTCAGTCTTTCTTGGTAGTTCACATATGAAGACCTGGAAGATAATAAAACATTTTCATCGACCTGCTGTCCTTTTGCTGAAAAAGTCCAAACTTTGAGCGTGTCATTCGGAAAGTAGAAAGGCTCGTACCCTGCTGTGATTGGCTAAACCCGATAGTGACGTCATGGCTGTCAGAGACGGGGGGGAAAAAGTGCCGGACTGAATTTGGGAGTCTGTTTTCATTGGCGCTCTCTGTCACCGCTTTACATTTGCACATTAAAAGAGCTGCCACCCGCTATTAAATACTTATATACCTTTAAAAAATGAACAAAAACAACCTAGTTCATTTGAGATCTATTTTTTTCTCTCTCTAAATAATTGGACATCAGCCAGGCGGACTAAATCTTCTTGGGTTTTTTATTTCGAATTTATTTATTCAGTGTTTTATTTTTTTTCCACTTGACACAAAGGTCTAATTAATTCGCATTTGACACCAGTACATGACTATTACATTCAAAGCAGACCAATATATATATATATATATATATATATATATATATATATATATATATATATATATATATTTATTTATTTATTTATTTTTTAAGTTAATTTCCCCCAAATGATTACAATTTAATCGAGACTTAATGGTGGTGAAGGCATGGCTTATGGATGCATAGAGCTGCATATAGAGAAATGTAAAAAGAACACATTTTAATCGAAAGAAAAGAATAACAGTAAATGTATAATAAATGTATAATATAAAATGGAAAAATTGATGACTAAAGCGTTATGACAGAGTCTACAAGCACCATTTGTTCTTTGGAAGAAGGTACATTTTTTATTATATTTTAAAATTATTAGAATAAATGAATTCATAAATGCAGTTATTAGAATAAATATACATTTATTACGCTTATATTTATATGAATTATTTTATATTAGGTATAGGTAGTCTGACAGACAAAAAAAAATGTTTCAATAATGCTTTCGTGTCAGTCATTGTGATTTTTCCAGTGGGACTGTTACCCTGTCTGTGTCCTGCGGTTTGTTTCGGAATGATTTCTTTTCATGATTTCAGGATTCGCAGCGAATTTGCAGCACAAACGCATATTTTTTAGAGACAGCCTAACGTCATAAATAATAAAGGTGTGAATCCAGAGACAAGCAGTCATCATTCAGTCGACAGAAAACGAATATTAATCGACAGCAGCATGTAAATACAAAGCAGATTCGGATCTTATGACATGACACGCATATCCATAAAGCAATCAATATTACAATATTTTATTTGAATAAAATACCTTGCTATACAACAATCATTAAGAACTTTATTAGAATACCTGCTATCTACCTCAACTATCCTTATAAAGACTTTGACATGAGAATATTAATAGGAAAAAAGAGGACGGCATAATATACTACCACTGCACTTCAATGTATCTGTACATAAACGATCAACAACCATTATAAGAGAACCAGAGCGCCACATATGGCGTAGAAGCTATAAATGCATTGTCCTTGTAGTGCATTATACAGGGAATAGGGAACTATTTTTTTTTTTTTAAAAGAGTTAGACTAGTCGAACTCTTAACTTTAACGACACCTAGTGGTGAACCAGCTTAACTGCTCATTCTAGAACATGTAATAATGCCTGTGCAACAAGATTACTGAGTCTACCGCAGGTACCAGACCATAGCAACACCACAGCACCTTTAACATACAGTCTAACTAAAACATTATTAACGATCGCATCATACACATTAAAACATTTTTCCTTTCACATTTCACAAACAATTAATCTGGAAATAAATAAAACAATTGGTAATTCTAGTTTAAAATTTGATGAGATTTTCATAACCAGAAGGGAATAACCCCTAAATGAGAGGTCAATGCACCTAGGGTTGAGTCAGTATTTAGATACTTTCATCTTCCGGCTTCTCCCATTAGGGGTCGCCACAGTGGATCCATACCCCCCGTTCTCTACATCTACCTCATTTAAACCAACTACCTGGCACGTCTTTCCTTACAACATCCATAAACCTCCTCCTTGGCATTCTTTTCCTCCTTCCTGGCGGCTCCAACCTCAGCATTCTCCTACCGATATTAACCTACATTAAGACGCTACATACGGTTACACATACACGTGCCCACTTTTATTTTTCAGAATTACAGCGCCGCCTGGTGGTAAAACCATCTGTGCACATGTGGGATTATTGAAATACTATTTTAATAAAAAAACCATGTGCAACACACTAGAATTGCAGCTGCACAACAAAACTTATGTTAAAAGCAATAATGTATGTAGTCTCTCCACTTTGTGTATAACATATCCCAGAACGTGTTTGACCTTTACCTAATTAATTTTCTAAACAACCTTTTTCTTTTTAAACCAGCAGTCTTTTGTTAAAATTGTATCTTAAGATAATCCATAGCATTCTAGATCAGAGAAACCATTTCAATAGTGCATTCTTTAAATTAAATGCAGAAGAGATTAAGTATTTTAACATTCATCTCTGCCTTCAGTTTTGATTTTGCAAAATATCAGGATTGAAAGTAATTCAAGAAACTACAGCCATTTTAGTGACTGCATTTCCTTAATGAAATGGCAGCTATTAAATTGGCTATTAATGCCATGTTACTGTAGCAGATCTGTATATAAAGGGTGATTGAATACCAAATTATATTTAGCTAGATCAAATGATTTCCATTATCCAATTTTTCATGAATTAAAAAAAAAAAAAAAAAAAAAGCTATGGTAAGTACAAGTAAATTATATCTGCAAAAATGCACTGTTGTGTAAAAGACCCTCCAAACACAAAACAGAAAATAATTCACACACATCAGACCACTTCTTGTTCAAATGTTGGAATTTATTTACATTTACTCCCGAGCCATGAGTTTCTGCTTCTTCAGCTTCTTCTGAGAAACCTACAAACAATTAGAAAACAGTCAATTCATTATCAAATCAAGTGTCAGAAAATCAGCACCCTTATGCAGCTGTTACATGTTAACATGGTAACAGGAGCACATAACTGGAGTAGAAGGCTGCTCAGAAAAACATTTGATTCTTTTCATCATTATTCCAAAGGTGTCCTAAGAAGTCATCATTGCAGCCCAACAGGGGAAAAGAAAAATGAAAGCATATTAAAAATAAATAAATAAGTACCTTTTTCTTCTGAGTGACCTCCTCCTCTGGTTTGGGGACAATCTGCTCCTTCTCAGTGAGGATCATCTCAATGTGGCAGGGAGAGCTCATGTAGGGGTTGATGCGTCCATGGGCACGATAGGTACGCCTGCGCATCTTGGGGGCTTTGTTCACCTGAATATGCTCAATTACCAGTGAGTCCACATCCAAACCCTAGGTGATTTAAAAAAAAATTATAAATTATTCATTTAAAAAGTCAGCTTTGATATTAGTTGAGTTTTACTGAGCAGCTCAATATGACCAGTAGACCAAGTATTTAGGTAGAAACCAGTGCAATTAATGAAATAACGTTTGTAAAGAAAGAAAAAAAAATGTATCCTGTTCTGCAAAATGCCTTTAATTTTGAAATATTTAGATAGAAACTGAGTGGTTTAATAGTGATCTAAATAAGAAGAGGGGGAGGGGGGCTGGAATACTCATACAAGTCTTACATGTAGTCTGACAACCCCCCAGAAAACATTTGATTCTTTTTCTGCCTAATTATTTGCAATATGAAAGGAAACCATCATACAAAATACATTTTATTACATAATACAATTTGTGTCCTTAGGCAGTCCAGAATTCTGCAATCGTTGGGTATAATATGCCCATGTTTCTTTCTTTGACTTTAGTCAAAAAGAGTAACAATATAAATTAATTATCAGATGTTATCAAAGTTGCATGTTTTGAAAAAATATTCCAAGTCATGTCTGTGTAATCAAATACCTTCAGTTCAGCGTTGCTCTCTGCGTTCTTCAGCATGTGGAGGAGGAACTCTGCACTTTTCTTAGGCCAACGTCCCTGAGTCCAGTCATGCTGCTTGGCCTAAGAGGGTTAAAAACAAGCATTGAGAGCTCTGCAAATAGATTTTAGATAATATTTCTTTCCCAAAACATTGTAGGTTGCTCAGATTAATATAGCTGTTTTCATGGTAAATTCCAAAGGTGTCCTAAGATGGTCATCATTGCAACCCAACCACATTTAACTCAGGCAAAAACAAACATGCACACTGAGGACAATTCAACCGGATTTAAATTAATCGATGTTTTGTGGCGTGAACAAAATAGTGTATTTAATCATTTTAACAGTTAATAAAATAACTAAAGAACCAATGACATTGATTCCAAGTAATTACCCCACATAAACAAAGCATCCATACGTTTTTGTGCACAAGCTTCTAGAACCTGATCATCTCATCTCACATTAATGCATACAGAAGTAAACAAGAACCTTGGGTTTAAGCAACAAGAAACAATCTGCATATACAGTTTGTTTGTTTAATTTTTTTTCCCCAACTGGAGTTAATCTGATAGTGACTACTGCATCTAACTTGTTTATAATATCCTTAAATCCTAAACTCATACTAGTCCAGAACCCTAAATGATATGTATTTAACTAAACTTTCTTTCGGCTTCTCCCGTTAGGGGTCGCCACAGCGGATCCTCCGCACGTTTGATTTGGCACATGTTTTACGCTGGATGCCCCTCCTAACGCAACCCTCCCCAATTTATCCGGGCTTGGGACCGGCACTGAGAGTGGCTGGGATGGTTCCCTGACCGAATCGAACCCGGTCGCAGCGGTGGGAGCGCTGTGTCTTAACCACTAGACCACCAGGGGAAATGATATGTATTTAACTGAATATAAAAATGTTTACTGTTCAAATTAACATGTTACTTTAAATGACTTTCAAAGAAAATCAAGACAAGTAAATTAGTAGCCACTATTAATATCAGAGACAAATTAAGATTAGAGCAGGACTGCTTATTTCCCCAAACTCCTCACAAACCGAACAGGTGAATATAATGATATTGATGGGAAGGTGGGATCTGTTCTTAAGTCACTGGATCGGAAGGTCACAAGTTTAAATCCCATCACCACCAAGCTGCTGGGCCACTGAGTAAGACCCTTAATGCTCAACTGCTCAGTTCAAAGATGTTCTGTTAAAGTCTGGTAAATGCCATAAATGTGCATGATACTGTACAGAAAAGAGTCTTAAGTACAATTATGGCTAATTTTATACATTTATCAATTTACACTGTACACAACATAGGTGAGGGAAAATACAAGAAACACCACAGCTTACCTGGGCACAGCGACCGACGCCACCATTGTAACGACGGAAGGGAACACACTGGTGTTTGACCACAACATCCTTCAGGTATTTGGTGGCTTTGCGAATGTGCATGCCTTTGATGGCTTGAGCCGTCTCACGTGTGTTCTAGGAAAAAACAAGACATGTCAAACCAAAATGGAAAACTTAAACAAACCACATTCCACAGAGAAACACAGCTGCTCAGAATTTTTTCAATTCTTTTCATCATTAATCCAAAGGTGTCCTAAGAAGTCATCACCGCAGCTGGTGGACAAATTTCCAATGACTGATGAGTAACAAAGTATATGCTAAGTTTTGAATGAAAAAAAAAGTTAAATAACAGCTGGCTTATATATTTATAAACACATTTAACCAGAGGTCCCAACTGGTTCTAGACAGTGTGACCTCAAATTCAAAGGCTCCATCTCAAATTTTAACCCAGAGCATACTTGGTAATATACTGAATTTTGTGTACCACGCTCATAAGTGTAAGGACAATTTTACACAAATATCATGGCCTACATGTCTGAAACACAACTTGCATCTGTGCTTTCTTGCACTTGATTAATTTACTAAAATAAAAAAATATATACTGTCAGCAACTATTACAAATACACAAATAATCCAAACTGATTTACAAAAGAAAAAACAAAACCACAAGTCAGTTTAAATTTAACCTTAAAAGCCAGAGGCCCTCTTCCATTTGACAAATGTACACATTTCTAAACACTGCAAAATAGATCAATTTATTTATTTATTTAGCAAAGGAAACCCCCAGAACATCACAAACAATACATATTATCTTAAGTGGCCCCATTTGTACACTGCCAGGTCCTGATGCCACCTGATGCCATTAAAACACAATTGCAGTAAAGTTGTACCTTGAAGTGGACACGAAGGTTGGAGCCCCGTGCCTTGCATGCTGTCGGGTAAAAGAAATAAGTGGATTATAATACATTCATTTTTACCAAGCAAAAAAACAAAAACAAAAAAAAAACTTGACACTCACACTTAGTCGGGTTCTCAGGGTCGAGTGAGTAGCGGACCATTTCTGCAGGTCTGTAGACAAAATGAAATAAAATCATTAAGTCATTCATTTAGTGAATCACATTTTCTAACAGGGAAAACACAAGGTTGCTCAGATTGATAAGTTGGTTTCATATTTATTTCCAAAGGTGTCCTAAGATGGTCATCACCGCAACCTGTAATACTTCAATGGATGCAAAGGAACCAAACCTGTTTTAAAGAATAACTAACATTAAAGAAAAACATTTACTACAACTATTAGATAATCATATAACCATTAAAAAAAATTCCCTTTTTTCCCACTATACTTAACTACTACAATGGGATAACATCCATAACAGCTGAATATCATCTCCCAGTCATTCAAACGAATTAAAGACTCAAAAGAGTTTGCACTACAGATCTAGGGCCAAATTAAAGTACTTAAAGCAGTGACATGTTTATAGTCAGACCACCGCTTTCACAAACTACAGGCTGATCATTTCAATGCTAGCTTACATTCAAGTGCCTGTAAGTCAGCCTGGGGCTCTCAAAAGAACAAAATTCCATGTAATATCATTATGGTTGAGAAAACTTCGTTTAAACTTAACAGAATAGTAACATTAATATACAAACTATATATATATATCTTTATCGCCTGCTCCCAAACCTTTGCTAATCGTGACTGTGGCCAATATGGCAGCACCGAAACACCGGAGAAACCTACGACCATTTCTTAAAATAAATCACTCAATATACAAGTTCATAATTACAAATCTTATTAAAAATATACCAAATATACACACAGGTGTGCAAATTCAAACTTAAAACTTCAGGATGATAAAGATATTGAGTGGATAATCTTATACTTCGGGATGACAGCCATCTTTAAGGCACTTACGTTCTCGGGCCGCAGAAGGGAAGAGGAAGTGCAAGGCATGTTGGGAAATCAAATCAGTTCAGTCTTCTTCGGCGCATGTGACTGGGCGTTTGAACGTGCTTTAAACGCGACAGCGGCACTTAGCGGTCAGATTCTGTCATGACTATTATACTACCCAAAACTTGTATTGCTTTTTAGATTTTTATATAAATACATATATTTGACCACATAGAAAATATGCGATTTATGTTTTTGATTTAAAATAATAATAATAAAAAGCTTTAGAACTTTAAATTATCTACAACAAAAATAGTAAATGTTCTATAGCTTCCAAATTTTAGAGTTTCTATGTTTTAATCTTTTAGTGTTATTTTAAGTACTCTGTTTATTAATGGTTTGTTGAAAATAAAAATAGCCTTTGTTCTGAGAAGGAAAAAAATGTCTTTATTTTACCAGTACTGGGAAAGCAGTACCATTTACCTGAGGAAATGTTCACATACAGATAATTTCACAGATATATTTTTTCTTAGGGCTGGACTGACACACACACACACACACACACACACACACAAAGAAACTCATTAACTGTTTAACAATTCAATACGATGTTTTTATGTACAGTATTTATTGATATATTGGCAATTCAGAATGCACTAAAACACAAATATTCTGTACTGGTCAATGCTGCAGTGTTTCTTTTGTTAATTTAAAACCCAGATTACAAAAAAGAATACTGTGAAAAATGTAAATGAAAACAGAATGCAATGAGTAACAAATCACATAAATCAATATTCTATTCACAATAAAAAATAAATAAATAAAAACGAATAATAAATGAAATGTTAAAACTTAGAACATATATACCATTTTAAAGAAAAAAAAAATGTCATTTTGAATTTGATGGCTGCAACAGGTTTGAAAAAAGTTGTGACAGGGCTTTACCACTGTGTAGCATCATGTCTTCTGTCTATATACATCTGGGAACTGTGGAGACCATTTGCTAGCGTTTTGGAATGTTGTTCCATTTGTGTCTAATACAGGATTCTAGCTGCACAACAGTTCTGCGTGTCCTTTGTTGTATTTTTCTTTGCATGATGCACCAAATGATTTCAATTGGTGAAAAGTCTAAACTGCAGGCTTCTACTACGAGTAAAGCTATTCTAATACATGCATCAAGGTGTCTATTCATGGTGTCTATTCATGGTGTTCAAAATTTTGATTTGACTAACCACAGAAAAGTTTTCCACTTTGCCTCAGTACAGTATATTTTAAATTAGCTTTAGCCCAGAGAAGATGGTGGCATTTCTGGATCATGTTCACACATGCAGTGCTGCCTGACAGCCTGAAGATCACGGGAATCCAATTTAGATGTTTTACACCCTTGTCCCTTGTGCACAGAGATTTCTGGAGATTCTTTGAGACATTTGATGAGATTATGTACTGTCATTGATGATATATTCTTCTGTTTTGTGATTTTATGTTGAGATACATTATTCTGGAATTGTTCCACAACATGTAGACACGTTCTTTTACAGATTGATTATTCTGTTTCACTTTGTACTGTAACATATAAGGTTGGAATGACAAAAAAGTCGACTTGGCTATTTCACTTCCACTGAGAGCTTGCTTCTTGATGTCAAGCAGCACAAGAATTGACAAGCACAGCTGACCAGTCAGCTTTTCCGCAATGCACACACATCACTGTATCCTGTACAGTGAATTGGGTTTTGAGCTGAACCACACAATCATTAATGATTATATTAAATGTATATATACATTTAATAGTGTCAATAGTGGATCTGTAAAGCAGAGATAGAGCTGGTTAAAAGATAACAGTCTCTGATCAGCATTACTCAATTTGGTTGTGTTTGAGTGGAGGTTTGGGTTGGTACTTTAAATGTTGGTACTATGATTGGTAAAGGGAGAGAGATAGCTGATATGATGGAGAGGAGAAAGGTAGATATGTTGTGTGTTTAGGAGACCAAGTGGAAAGGGAGTAAGGCCAGGAACATTGGAGGTGGATTTAAACTGTTTTATCATGGTGTGGATGGAAAGAGAAATGGTGTAGGGGTGATTCTGAAGGAAGAGTACAGTAAGAGTGTAGTGGAGGTGAAGAGAGTTTCTGATAGGGTGATGATCGTGAAGCTGGAAGTTGAAGGGATGATGATAAATGTCATTAGTGCCTATGCTCCACAAGTTGGCTGTGAGATGGAGGAGAAGGAAAAATTCTGGAGTGAATTAGATGAAGTGGTGGATGGTGTACCTAGGAAAGAACGATTGGTGATTGGGGCAGACTTTAATGGGCATGTAGGTGAAGGGAACAGAGGTGATGAGGAGGTGATGGGTAGGTATGGTTTTAAGGAGAGGAATGTGGAAGGGATTTTGCTAAAAGGATGAAAATGGCAGTGGTGAACACTTATTTTAAGAAGAAGGAGGATCATAGGGTGACGTATAAGAGTGGAGGAAGGTGCACACAGGTGGACTATGTGCTATGCAGGAGATGCAACCTGAAGGAGATTAGAGACTGTAAGGTGTTGGCAGGGGACAGTGTAGCTAGACAGCATCGGATGGTGGTCTGTAGGATGGTTTTGGAGGTGAAGAAGAAGAGGATGAGAGTGAAGACTAAAAGAAGAATAAGATGGTGGAAACTTAACGAGGAAGAGTGTAGTGTGAGGTTAAGGGAAGAGGTCAGACAGGGGCTCAGTGGTGTTGAAGAGGTGTTGGATGATTGGGCAACTACTGCTGGCGTGATGAGGGAGGCAGCTAGAAAAGTACTTGGTGTGACATCTGGAAATAGAAAGCAAGAGAAGGAGACGTGGTGGTGGAATGAGGAAGTGCAGCAGAGCATAAGGAGAAAGAGGTTGGCAAAACAGAAGTGGGATAGACAGAGTGATGAGAAAAGTAGGCTGGAGTACAAGGAGATGCGGCAGCAGGTAAAAAGGGATGTGGCGAAAGCCAAGGAAAAGGCATATGTTGAGCTGTATGAGAGGTTGGACACTAAGGAAGGAGAAAAGGATTTATACCGATTGGCCAGGCAGAGGGACCGAGCTGGGAAGGATGAACTGCAAGTTAGAGCAGTAAAGGATGGAGAGGAAATGTGTTGACTAGTGAGGAGAGTGTGTTGAGAAGGTGGAGGAGTATTTTGAGCAGCTGATGAATGAGGAAAATCAGAGAGAGAGAAGGTTGGATGATGTGGAGTTGGTGAAGCAGGATGTAGATAGGATTAGTAAGGAGGAAGTGAAAGCAGCGATTAAGAGGATGAAGAGTGGAAAGTCGGTTGGACCAGATGACATACCGGTAGAAGCGTGGAGATGTTTAGGAGAGATGGCAGTGGAGTTTTTGACCAGATTGTTTAACAGGATTTTGGAAGGTGAGAAGATGACTGAGGAATTGAGAAGAAGTGTGCTGGTACCGATCTTTAAGCATAAGGGAGATGATGTGCAGACCTGCAGTAACTACAGGGGAATTAAGTTGATCAGTCACACCATGAAGTTATGGGAAAGAGTAGTGGAAGCCAGGCTGAGAGAAGAGGTGACCATCTGTGAGCAACAGTATGGTTTCATGCCGAGGAAGAGCACCACAGATGCCTTATTTGCTTTGAGGATGTTGATGGAGAAGTATAGAGAAGGACAGAAGGAATTGCATTGTGTATTTGTGGATTTAGAGAAAGCGTCGACAGAGTGCCAAGAGAGGAGTTGTGGTATTGTATGAGGAAGTCAGGTGTGTCAGAGAAGTATGTGAGGGTGGTGCAGGACATGTATGAGAACAGTGTGACGGCAGTGAAGTGTGCAGTAGGTACGACAGACTGGTTCAGGGTGAAGGTTGACTGCATCAAGGATCGGCCCTGAGCCCTTTCCTGTTTGCAGTGGTGATGGACAGGTTGACGGACGAGGTCAGACAGGAGTCTCCTGGACTATGATGTTTGCGGATGATATTGTGATTTGTGGTGAGAGTAGGGAGCAGGTTGAGAAGAGCCTGGAGAGGTGGAGATATGCGCTGGAGAGAAGGGGAATGAAAGTCAGTAGGAGTAAGACAGAGTACATGTGTGTGAATGAGAGGGAGGGCAGTGGAGTGATGCGGTTGCAGGGAGAAGAGCTGGAAAAGGTGGAGGAGTTCAGGTACCTGGGGTCAACAGTGCAAAGTAATGGAGAGTGTGTTAGAGAAGTAAAGAAAAGAGTGCAGGCAGGGTGGAGTGGTGGAGAAGAGTGACAGGAGTGATTTGTGATAGTAGGGTATCTGCAAGAATGAAAGGGAAAGTTTATAGGACTGTGGTGAGACCTGCGATGTTGTATGGATTAGAGACAGTGGCATTGAGTAAAAGACAGGAGGCGGAGCTGGAGGTGGCAGAGCTGAAGATGTTAAGGTTTTCGTTGGGAGTGACGAGGATGGACAAGATTAGAAATGAGTTTATTAGAAGGACAGCGCATGTAGGATGTTTTGGTGACAATGTGAGGGAGGCGAGATTGAGATGGTTTGGACATGTGCAGAGGAGGGACATGAATTATATTGGTAGAAGAATGCTGAGGATGGAGCCACCAGGTAGGAGGAAAAGAGGAAGGCCAAGGAGGAGGTTCATGGATGTGGTGAGGGAAGACATGAAGGTAGTTGGTGTGAAAGAGGCAGATGTAGAGGACAGGGTGGTATGGAGACGGATGATCCGCTGTGGCGACCCCTAATGGGAGCAGCCGAAAGAAGAAGAAGACTGAACCACACAATAGAAAAGTGTATGGTCACTTTTCTATTACAGCAAGTCTCATCATTATTATTCACTGTTATACAAAGAGTACAGTAGAGCTGAGAGCACACATATTGTGGAGTATATTGTGGAGTGTGTGGCTCTGACTAGCTAAGTCCCAGGTTCACAATCTGTCCCAAACAGAGATGTTCTGGCACAATCTATTAATGTCCACACATATGACTCTGAAAAAGGAGTCTAGAGGGTCCAGATAAATGAGGACACAGTATAGCTTCAGGTTGACTAGGGTGTAATGTGGTCTATAAGCAAAAACTGCACTGGGTAAAGAAGGGAGTCAGAGGCGGACAAGTAGATTTAGTAGTTCTTAGGTTGTCAAAAATAAGATACATGTCATGCTTAGGGTATTAATATGACTTTGACACCCAGATTTCTGTTTTGCTTTTCCTAACACACTAATCAGTATTTTGTCCACTCAAATCCACACATCCCTACTTGACTTGAAGGTACTTGAAATTACATCTTGAGTTTGAAATATGTGCATTGCTATATTTTTTAAATTTTATACAAATATTTTTATTTTTCTATATTTTTTTGAATCTTTATGACAACTCTAGGAATTGGCCCACTGGTTTCTGAGTGTCCCATTTTAGTTTTGTATGATTTATTTCAGGGGTTTTCAACCGGTGGTCTGCGGCCCCCTGGTGGTCAGCGGCGGCATTGCACGTGGTCCGTGACAGCCTACATAATTTCACTATTAAAATCACTTTTTTTCCATAATTTATTTTTCCAAACATTTCCAGAATATTTGCACATTAGTGGGAAAACTAAATTTAATGAAAATATCTAAAATATTCAAACTGACACAGGATAGGCTTTGCACCTATCAGGCCTATGCTTTGCTAACGTTGCGTTTTGCGTCATATACGTACACATTCATCTTGCGCGCGAAATAGACCAGCATCTCAGAGTTAAGAAAACACATTATTCAGGTTTTATTGAATAGACGCTTAATAGTTTTGGTGAATTGAAATTTCATTGAGATGTCAACAGACTCTGTCAGGAGGCATATGTATGATACACAACCCCTTATGAAGTTCTGGATAAGTTGCCAGACAGAATTTCCAGAGCTTTCCAGAGCTCCAGAGGTGTCTTTTACCCTTTCCAACTACATACCTTTGTGAGAGCGGTTTTTCCACACTGGCATATCTAAAGAACAAGTACAGGGCAAGGCTAAAACCAGAGAATGATATGAGGGTGTCACTATGTACCACTATATCACCACGAATAAACAGACTGTGTGGAAGTCACCACGCCCAGAAATCCCACTAACAGGTAAGGAGTACCCCCCCAAACACAATATTGGGCCGGGGATTACTTGTTAGTCAGAATGGTGGTCCCTGGCACAGAACCAGTTAAAAACCCCTGATTTATTTGATCAATTTTGTAGTTTCCTTAATTTGCAGCTAGATGGAAGCAAATGACACAAAACTAAAACATTTAAAATGTATTTTGGGTGCATTATATTTAAATTTGGTAGAGCATAATTAGTCTTTAGGATTATCTCTATTATATAGAAAATATAAAAACTACTACACATGAGCCTCATTATATTTAAATGTTGAAACCCTTTGTGTACTACATTTGAACCTTTGTGGTTTTAGTTTTGGCTTCCTAGCTGAAAATATCAGAAACCATAAGAAATTTCTAGTGGATCCTATAAAGTATTAAAGAGTTTCTGCTTGTCTGTAATGGTGGTTTAATAGGATGTCAATTCAAGTAGGCTTTATTGTCATTCCAACCATATACAGTGCAGTACACAGTGAAATGAAACAAAATTCCCTCAGGACCAATGTGGTACACCAGACAACATAAATTTACAAAAAGGAACACAGGACTACACAACATTTAAAACTAACAGCATAAAGTGCACATGTCCAACATTTAGTGCACACGACAAAGGACAACATATGGAGACAGTAAACACAGTGACTGTCAATACAGTAGACATGGCCACATTGTAGCACCAACCAGTAGGGTACAGAAGGTTGGTGGTACAGGATGTGTTACCTCTAATTGTTTCTTTTGGCTTATTGCATCGTTAAGCTGATCAGTTGAATCATATGTTTATAATTAGAATAGTGAGAGGTGTATGAGTCAGCCTGACAATCAGGTCCTGTCTGCATGTTATATAAATTGCAATGCAAAGTAATGTTCTTTCATTTAGATGTAGAATATTATTTTTAGACATTTCCAACTGCAAAAAGAAAAGCAAATGCTCATGATATCACAGATTCCTTTAGAAAAAAAAATAGCAAAATGAGCTGTTCAGAAGATGTAAGCAGTTCTGCAAGTCATCCTGGATAAAGGCATCTCACAAATGCCATACATGTAAATGTAAAAGTAATTACTCTTGTTTCAAAGCTGAGACAATGATCTGATTTACAAAATAGAGCAGTTTATGAAAATAATACTTCAGTTATGATTTGTTAGATATTTTGTGATTACACAATCTAACCACTAGATGGCAACAAAGTACACACTCAATACGGCCCGTTTAAGTAAGATATTTGTCATATAGGCCTATATGTCAAGGGAATCATTAGACTTTGGGGTGGGCTTAAATTGTAGGTTTCCACGTGACTACCGCATTAATAATGAATTACATTAAATACTTTCCTTCTTATTACTATAAAAAAAATTATATATTAGATATTTTTTTATGCATCTTAAAGTGATTAACTTTCACTTTGCTTATTGCCATGATCTCCCACTGAAAAAAAAATTATAATATGACTAATATTATGGATCATGTGCCTAAGTCAGCCATATAGCTCATTTAATGCCCTCAATATTATATATATCACTAGGCCCAGTCAAAATAATTGAATTCCTTGAATTGTGGACCCACATGGTGTGTTTGTTTGTGTGTGTGTGTGTGTGTGTGTGTGTGTGTGTGTGTGTGTGTGTGTCAACATCTCTATTTAACTGAAATGCTTCAAATACAGATAATTAAGTGGTCTTAAGGGGCCTGGGAATTTTTTGACTGATGCTGCATGTTGCAGGGTTGCCATTAGACTTTGATGACAGCAGCAGAAACATCCGGGTAACAGAGCACTCTTGAGGGAAGAAAGCTATCTGGCGAGAGCTCAGAAATTCTCTCAGAGTGCTCCCAGAGGGGGTACAATCTAAGTAACACAGCTTTTCTCCTGTCAAGAGAAAGAATGAATAGTGCAAACTGTCTGCTTTTCTCTGCATCAAGTGCTGATGGCATAACCCTGGCTCGCTGAATCAGTCGCACACAGCAGAGTCTCCTGTTTCTCACCACTTCCTGCTTCCTAAGAACCACCGCACACCCTTCCAAATCTCCATCACACTGGTCTTTTTCTTTTTACAAATCAGTTGTCAAGTGTGCACATCTCCGACCAGTTAAACACGGATACACAACTTGTCCTACTCATCCTTAGCTTAACGAAAGTTATGTGTTCATGTTGCAGTATTGAATGGCTGTCTGGAAAATCTGCTGCCAGATGACTTACAGGCCCCTGCAAGAACAAGCCCTGGGACAGCTTGAGCACCGATCGCTGATCAATGTGCATTTTCTTTTTTCAAGAACAAGCATTACATTACGTGAGGATATGTTCTGTGTAGCAAAAGCACATTGATCTTTTAAAACAGCACACACTTGCATGAGGTATGTGCATTATCCTGCTGAGCTTTTTGGAGCTCCATTACATTTGCCTTTTGAATGATATCTAGGTAAATGTATAAGCCAGGATTTTTGCAGCTTTGCAGAATTTCCTGCTTGGACTTGGCACATCTTGGTTTTCAGCTAATGGATTAGTCTTTGGACTTCCATTTAATCCATTTAACTATCGGTGGTCAAAAAGGTTTATAATACATTTCCACTCTTGAAGGCTTTATCCTTAATGCCATTTAGCATTCTGGCCAACTCCTTAACATTGACACACAGATGAAGCATGCAGTTGAGGGATGTTTTATATGAGAGTGCTATTAAAGTGAGTGATGCAGATGCTGAGTCAGCAGCATGGTCGTTTCTCATGTATGTTACCAGGTGATGGAGTTACGACTGACTGCAATAAGTGAAGAATGATTTACTGAATCACTTTTACAGAAGCAAGCTGTGTGACCTGTCAGAATGAAAGTCATGCTGAGTAACAGCATCTCTCTCCATGCATTTGTCTGCCTTTCTGTCTGCATGTCAGCCTGTCAGTCTGTTGGTGGCTGCAGTGCTGCATTGAGTCCTGCCTGTAAAGTGCTTTTGCTCTGTTCCTATAGCCCCTCCCCCTCATCTTCCTCCTCCTCTTCTTCACTGCAGAAAAGCAAAGACAGGGGCATGAGGAGGAGTGGGAGTGCTTTGGAAAGACAGAGAGACTGCAGCACTGCAGAAGCTGGGCGTTGGCTTGAAATTAATGAGAGAAAAAGAGAAGGGACACGAGTAGAAATGTTAGACTAGGCGAGCAGGGTGTGGACGATTGGGTGTGTTGGAGGCAATAAGACATTATTGGAGCAGAAAGCCAACACGTTAAACTCAAGCTCATATGCAGAGCAAGAAAAGTCAGAGTTAAATGTTTTACCTTACAAAACCAAAGTATCAGTTATACCAGCCAGCATGATAAGTAAGAGATAGTGGTTGCTTTATATTCAGACTGCTATAGACTGTTGTAAAAAATAAAGATTCACATCATGAATAAAATCACTTTTGTGTCTAATAATGTAATATGATTGACAATTAGATAAGCAATAGCTAACTATATTAACTATTAGTATTAATATATTAGTGATGGCAGGAATGCATTTTTCATATCTATGCATAGTTATAGATTCATAGACAAATGTTTGAAAGCTAGATCAGCTAACCAAAACCAATGTTGAAAATATATTAGGTAATTCATAAATCTATTCAGTCATGTATTAACGATAACTTTGTAATAAATGGGTGCAATGTAGTTGATTCCTGTGATGAACTAGCAAGGATACAGATGTATACAAATACAATTTCCTATACACAGTAAGTCCTTTGTGCTATGGCAGGTCTGAGCTGAGTTTCTGTTCCCTCAGTTCTTGGCCTAATTTCTTGTTTGCAGCTCTGTGTAAGTTTGTTAACATGTTTAAACCTGGTTTACTCTGGCTTTCATACTGTGACCTTGTTTTTTTCTGTATCAATATGTCCATATGAACTGATTGTTTCAAGCTTGACTCTTGCAAAGGACTTGTGAATATGATGTTTTAAAACAAAATAAAAATGTTTTTTTACATCTGTGTTCCATCATAATTTCGATCTAAACAGTGGCAATAATAATGGTTTTTGACAATACAGCACAATATTAATGACAGTGCTAATTATACAAATTAATAAAAATCTTCTTGTTCTTCTTGTATATACAGGTGTGTGAATACAGATGTGTGAGTGTGTATACAGATGTGTGTGTATATGACTGTTTACAGTGTGTGTGTATACATATGTGTGCTTATAGATGTGTGCGAGTGTGTACACAGATGTGTGTGTGTGTGAGTGTGTGTGTGTGTGTGTGTGTGTGTGTGTGTGTGTGTGTGTGTGTGTGTGCTACTCCATTATTGCTCAATATTTAGCACATAATACAATGGAACATCCCCCCAAAATTGTTTGTGTTTAAACGTTCGTAACTCAAAACAGGTAGTACTGTATTTCTAGTAGGTTTCAAATTTACAAATTAAGTGTAGACTTTATAAAAGATCACCTATTGTTGGACCTTTACGTAAATGATTGGGATCTGTTTCACTTTCCCGCAATGATCCAGGATTTGTTTCAATATTTAACTGTCAGGCAAGCTTTTTGGAGAAATCAATGTAATATGGGCCTTTGTAGTACAGGGTTCATGTCCCTAATATATTATGAAAATGTAAAGCTATTTTTCTTTTGCATTATTTCCCTCTACAATGTTGTTTTAAGCAATTAAATAACACTCAAGCATTTAAGCATTTTAACAATTAAAACATTAAACTCATGAGTCCTCAAGTGTTGCACACATTGAAAAAGATATGTACTGGTGTAAGATTTGCATATTGCTACAAAAGATTTGGAAATTTTGGGAATAAGTAATATCATCAAAAGACCTGAATTTCATGATTATATTACACATTTACAGTTATTAGTTGTATTATTCAGGTACAGCTTAGTTATTAATCTTACTTAGTTCTATAATGATAATTGTCTTAAAATTAATTGGTTTGCTTTTATTTTACTTACCTTGAACATTCAGAGAAAAAATATTCATACATTTAGTTTCTTTCTTTGCCCTAATTTTGAGACTATAATTAAAAGCGAATACCCTACTCTAACTCCATTAAGATACATTAGCTTGTGTGCATGAAAGCGTGACCTTAAATAATTAATTGGCGAAGCAGCAGTTAAATATTAAAGATGATTTATTATTTAAGATTATGATATATTTATGGTTATTGCATCATTTATATATATATATATATATATATACACCGTATATAAAATTAATTTTGGCATACTAGCAAACTATATATTTTAAACTATACATTAGAATTGGAATGGTTCAATTTGCCTCTTTTTGATGTTTTTTATTTGCAGTAATGGAGCTACTGTAGTTGTCTGATAATGTTTATATATATATATATATATATATATATATATATATATATATATATATATATTTGTATTCATATTAAATATAGTAATTAATATGGGTATATATAGCAATATATAGTTTTAACAATATATAGTTACATAATAATATATAGTTACAGTTACTGTAGAATATTGAAAAGTGGCTGCATCTTGCATTTGCTGGAGAGAAGTGAGAAAGGAATGAAAAGGGAGTGTTTGTTATGCAGCTTTATACATTGTCACATTGTCAATACATTTTGATATTTATATTCATATATAAATATATATTAATACAACTGATGTAACAAAACAGTGGTGAATAAAAATCTCTTTGGGAGGACTGATGTCCCTGTCTCTCCTCTGTATTGGCCTCTGTGTGGTTTTAAGCACTGTGCCGTTTTCGACATGTGGTTGCTGAGCTTTAGGAGATTGCTTTAAAACCTTGATGAATAGGCATTTCTGAAAAACCTAGTGTCCCTCTGCAGCATGGTGAAGGAGAGTGTATGGTCACCCACTGAACATGGCTATTATTTAATAATTCATATTTAACACTGCACAGCAATTAATAATGTCAGAAAGCCATATAAAAAGAACATGATAAAATACAAGGAAAATGAAAATGATGAAAATAAAATATCACTAAATAATAAGTGAAATTCTAGAAAATAAAGTATCCTATTTTTTTTTATTTTCAACAATGTTAATGTTTTGTGAAAGGTGACAAAAAAGTTTTGAAAAAAGAAATGTAGTAAACATGCTTTGCATTCTAATTATATTGACACCCTTGGAAAAATTTAACAAGAACTCTAGATATTTTTTAACTAAAAATATCTTCGTTAGAAAACGTGTGCCACAATTATTGCCATTTCTATGTATTCATATGAGTAAAATATATCATACGTACACTCCCATTGATATTTATACATGTTTTGAATACCCAGCTGTCTAGGAACAGGCAATTATTTAACCATGACTTCCTGTTTTACAGGGATATAAATATGAGGTAGCACATTGGCCAGATTCCCTTAGTCATTCATCACAATGACCAAAAAATATAGATTGTTGAGCTTTACAATATAGCAAGTGGCAATAAGAAACAAGCAAAAACATTTCAAATGGCCATTTTAAATGAGAGCAAAGGTTATGAATCAACATGGAATGACGTGTGTCTATAATGTTTTATCAAACTGTGAAGAAGATGGTGAAAGATCAAATAGCACTGGAGAATTGCAGAATTTTGTTATGTCTTACGGTCCAAAAATCTCCAAAACTACAGTCTGACATCACCTACATCACCACAATGGGTTTGGAAGGGTTTCAAGAAAAAGCCTCTATTCTCATCCACAAACAAACTCAAGTATCTTCAGTTTGCCAAACACTCCTGGTACTTTAAATTGGATTAGGTTTAATATGGTGGTGGTTCTCTGGGGCTGTTTTTCCACAGACTGACCTTGACATTTTGTTAGGATACAAGGCATTATGGACTATTTTAAATATCAACAGATATTATATAAACACATGACTGAGAGAAAACTTAAATTCGCAGGACAGGTTCTTTAGGCAGGACAATGATCCAAAACATACATCAAAATCAACACTAAAAGCTGTGGCTACTTACTCCATTCTGAAATAATATTTGTTTTGCACATGCATGAAAATGCTAGCTAATCCATAGTCCTAGCATTAGCCGCTAACCAGGAAGTGGCTATCGGCTAAGCACCAAAGCACCAAAGCACCAAAGATTCTTTAGCATTTTTTGTCCAGCTTCAAGAATTTCCCTTAAAAAATGAAAAATTTAAACTGTTGATGTTCACAAATGTTAATAATAATAAACTGCATTAATAAAAAAAATTACAAGCTATTTTATGTTTTGCACTTCTTCCCCTAAACGTAACGAAATTTAATATATACAACTATTTGATTTACTTTAGATAACTTTTGGTAATTCTCAACAATCTTAAGTAGTTAAACAATTAAGAAAATTTTTCGCAGCCTTTTTCATCATAGTTTCTATTCTTGCCAATATAAGTGTAGATCACTGTAGTTCTATAGTCTTATCACAATAAATTTACTGGGTATATTATTATTCTTAATAACTGTTATAACACTTGTAAAATGTACTAATTTAATACAATTTTAACATTATATTATATATTATAATGAAAGCTTTTATCACATTTAAAATTTAACTGTATGTTATTATTGACTCTTATGCTCCTATATTTGATATCTTGTAGGTGTTGTTTTATTTTATTTAGGTGTGAGTTTACAAATTATACATGGATTTTGTAAATATGATGCCAAACTGATAGCTATTAGCTTCTGTTAGCAATGTTTAGACTTCTAGCTTCAGAGCAAAAACTAAAGAAAAAGAAGACAGAGAGTCATTACTTATCATAATAATACATTAGACCTTAATGTAATGTAATGTAATGTAATGTAATGTAATGTAATAATTAATGCAGATCACGTATATGAATTCTAAGTGCAACCAGTCCTGACTCCTCCATCTCCCCCTCACACACACACACACACACACACACACACACACACACACACACACACACACACACAAAAACACAAACACAAACACTTTCCAAGGTCACTCTAGTTTCTAAAGCTGGCCACTATGACAGCTGAACAATAACGCTTCTAAATGAGGAAAACGCAAACACAATATAATAAACTAAGTGCATTTATAGTGATAAAGCCAAATCGAGTCTCTTGCTGAATCAGCACTAATTGAGTCAGCACTTTAACAAGGGGATGGGGGCAGCCCTTGTGGTTTTACTGCCCAACAGAGGGCAGCGTTATCTCTGCTTCAGTGTAACAGTGCACCATCAAAATAAAAGACACACACACACACACACACACACACACACACACACACAAACACACAGAAAGAGAGAGGAGCTCCGCAGTGCAGAAACTCGCCTGCACTGTTATCAATTACACCTCCATCGTAGATCAGCAGGCCGGCGTGCAGACACAGCACATTTGACAAGGCCTAGAAATGCAGGGTGTGGAGCAGTGAGCTGCAGCTACTTGAGTCCTGAGTGTAATAAAATCAGCAAACCCTGAAGCTCACTAATACACACACACACACACACACACACACACACACACACACACACAATTTCATTCTCTATCTCACTTTCTCTCACTCAATTGTTCTCTTACACACACACACACACACACACACACACACACACACACACACACACACACACACACACACACAATTTCATTCTCTATCTCACTTTCTCTCACTCAATTGTTCTCTTACACACACACACACACACACACACACACACACACACACACACACACACACACACTTACAATCACTCATAAACACAAACATGTAAACATGGACAGTGTGCTCAGATGGTGACCTTAGTCTTCCCAAAAATGTTGTGACATTTCATCACATAAATTGAGTTACACTTACCAAGCTAGTCAACTAACCAACCATAGACAGTAAAAAATTAAAATAAAAAAATGAAAGATAGCAAAAGCCATGATATCAAATCCAGTCCCCTGTCTGACTGCAAACCACTCCTTTTTTCAGACGTAATGAATAGCCTATGTAGGAATTATTCCATTATAGTTCGCATAGCTAAAATTAGAAACACTGCCATTTTGGATCATCTGCACTGCAGTATGGGGGACCGCCCATTTCGATGTCAAGGCAGCTGTGCTACACATCAACAATATATATTCATATAAATGTTGAACCTAATGCTTAAAAAGATTTCCTGTGTGTCAAGAGCATTGTGTCATTGGAGACATAATTTAACAGCCTTCATTTCTTCTGCCCTTTTATTTCAGGGTCCTATATTTTTTAAGGACCCTGTGGTCCTAGTGCCCTAGATTCTCAATATCCCATATACCCAGTGTCTTATGTTTCCTATTTCACAAAGTGTTGTGTTCCCTTTGTCCTATATTCATAATGTCCCATGATCCTAGTGCCTTATTTCCCTAGTCCCCTATGTTCCAAGATTCCAAATCAACATGTATCCTGGGTCCTATGCTCTCAATGGTCCATGATTGCAGTAACATATGTGCCAAGAGGCTTTAGGCTGTTACTTCTTCTAAATTAATAAAAAATAAATAATACACTTCTGGCCCCGATGAAACAGATGTTTGACAGCAGCTGCCAAAAGATATTGCAAAGATGTTACAGTCATCCAAAGCGAGAACTCACAGCTCACAGCATGGTGATAAACTCGAGAGGAAAACTAAGATAACAAAGGTAAAGCAGAAGACACATGGCAAATACTGCTGGCAACTGTGCATATGTTTCTCTTCTAATAGTTCTGCATCTAATCACATTAAATCATCTGAGTTTAAGCATACATACACACACATAATATTACTGCAGGTGAAAGCCTACACATTATGTAACCAAGCACAGACCAACGCACTCGCACACGCACACATGCGCACACACACACACACACACACACACACACACACACACACACACACACACACACACACACACACACACACACACACACACACACACATAAATGTATGACGCACCTCTGCGTACTTGTGGGATGGTTATTAGTGATTTCTTTTTTTTTTTACCAATATCGGGGATTATCATTAGATTACAATTTTGTTTTTTATCAAGGTGTTTTAGTGTGCTCCACCAATTTTTGACAACAGCTCTCAAGTCTTTTTAACTGTTTAAAGTGACCCTTCAGGAATCAGAGAGATCAGACAAAAAAAAAATGTTTCTTGGCATCTGCCCTTCCACAAAGATCAAGCTTTTTTTGACTGTACAAGGCTTAGTTTGGCCTACCAATGGAGCTGCCAAATGCTGAGTCAAGTCCTTGACAGATGCAAAAGTATGATTTTTATATCTGTTATATTCTTTGATCTTTGGCATTTTAAATAAAAATATTATGATTGATAGTAAGCCTTATTAGCAAGCATACAATTAATTAAACTCATACATGTGTTTGTAATGCTCAAGTATGTCTTGAACAAACCTGATGTAATAGATCTTTTTCACAGCAGTCAATATGACGTGAAATTGCAAGACAGACTCTATGGAATTAATTGGCATTCCGTTCTATTTAGGTTTATGATTGACGGGTTGCTTTCTCAAGTGTAAGGGGAGGACACACATGCACACACACATACACACACACACACAATGGGGGCACATTACAGAGTCTGCGGCAACACAGTGTAATTTCAGCACTTACAGTGTTGTACACATTGATAGCATAAAAAGGTATGAAAATGTTGCAACAGCCGCATTTAGACAGAGGGACTACCCAGAGACATTTCATAATCCAATAAGTAAAAGCAGTTTTCTTTCAGTGGTACAGTTATCTGACATATAATAATAGTGCAGTCTGCAGGACACAGATGTATTGAGTACATTAAGACGCCATTAACAGTCTCTGCTCTCATCTCCTTCATCCAAGTCATACCTGCAATGCGATACAGAAAAAAGATTAAGTTCACACAGTAATGCACTACAACACTAAAATGGAAATAAGGTTTTGGCACCATAAATATCTGATTAGAATCCTTGCTTTTCTGCATTACACTTAACGCAGGTGTATCAGGCAGTCTCAGATTGCAATGTTTGTCAGGTATCACCACACACTCAGTGGAAATGTGATTCATTCACTCAGATTACAGGAAAACAGCAAGCATCATTACAGACAATAAAGGTGAATGTGTACACATTTAGACAACTACATAACCACAATAATGGATAACTATGTTGGAAAAAGCTGCTCAGATTGCAATTCCCAAAATATTTGTGTGTGTGTGTGTGTGTGTGTGTGTGTGTGTGTGTGTGTGTGTGTGTGTGTGTGTGTGTAAATATATATAGTATATATGCTAGGGGTGTACCGTTTTCAGTATAGGGCTTTCGATTCAGTCCACACATACATGCAATCCTTTTTACAGTACATGCGGAATAGATGGTTAAAATCTGAGTTCCCCCAGGAACATATTAAATGTTGGACCACATGTTTGTTTAGTCTCTGCCTCGCACTTTGAGAGCATATTATTACTATTATTATTATTATTATTATTATTATTATTATTATTATTATCATTAAACTTGAAAACATACACAACAATGCCAGGGGTATTAAAAGAAAGTATACTTAGCGCAATGTCACTGTGGCTACTCACCCCGTACTGGAGAAAAGATTTGTTTTGTGTAGGTATGAAAACTCTAAAGAATCCATAGCGCTAACATTAAAGCTATGTATTCTTTAGTGTTTTATTAAATTAGATTAGATTCAACTTTATTGTTATTGTGCAAGATACATGTACATCTTCAAGTACATGTCCAGCTTTAAGAATATTTTTTTAAAGTAGAAAATCCTGACAATTCCTCATATCGAGGGAGTGAATTAATGTAGGATGGAATAAAAAAAGATATTTGTTAAAGTATGCTGACATAAGTAAATCAAATTAAATACTAAACGTAAAACACACAAATACTTAGCGTACATGTCTTTATTACCCAAATGGGGTCTAACAATGTAAACTAATTAAATTTTTCCATTAATTTAATTTAATTTAGTTAAATTTGTGCCAATTTAATTGATAACTCAATTTAATAGAATAAAGTGTATTGCATAAATTTAATTTATACTATTTTATCTTTATTAAATATTCAAAAATATTATTTTATATAATTTAATCAAGCAGGCATTTTATTTTTTTATTATAAAATTGTTTTAAAAATGTAAAGTGTTCAAATGTTGCTCACAAATGTTAAAAAAAAAAAAAAAACTGCAGAAAAACGACAAGCAATTTTATGTTTTGCATTTCTTCCCCTAACCATACTGAAATTGAAAATGTCATCCCATCTAGTTTGCACATAGTTGGACCATCATTTACTTTCCCAAACACACTTCTGGGTAGTTCTGCATTAGAATACCTGTCCTCCACAATCACCCGATTTAAATAAAGATGAGATTGTTTGAGATTAGTTAAACCAGAGATTAAAGGAAAAGCAGCCAACAAGTACTCAACACCTCTAGGTACTCATAAAGATTGTTGGAAAATCATTCCAGATGACTTATGAGGCTGGCTGAGAGAATGACAAGACTGTGCAAAGCTGTCTTTAAAACCAATGATGGCTATTTTTGAGAATAAAAAAATCAACCTTTAAAAATATAATAAAATATATGAATACATGCTTATATATATATATATATATATATATATATATATATATATATATATATATATATATATATATATATATATATATAAGCAACGAATTTGGTCTGTAGGCCTCATCATACATAAGATGTGGACCACAATATAAAACTTTGTACTAGAGCACCACCATTAGGCTAAATAGGCCTATCTTGCTTGCCTGAGTAGGGGCAGGAATACTCTTTATTGACCTAAATGTTTAATGGTTTGGTCTTCATGATTTATTTCTCAATTACACAAAATATACAGTACATGCATGATTGAAATCGACTTTTTTGCTAATTACAGTTGACCCATTAATGCAACTCATGACAGAGAGTAGCAATGTTTTGTAATTAGAAGTACTAAGAAAATCTGTTATTTACTCAACCATAGCAATCAATTAGAGAAAGCAATAGAGGCTTTAATAATGCATCAAAACAAATGTCCCTCTTTCATTTAGTACTATGACATTTTTTCTATTGAAATAATTTGCCATTTTTATAAACAATGTCTAACATTGTTTATTTAAATGTTGCTGTTCCTAACACACATTTGAGTCTGACATGCAAAATTATTTTAGTGCTTATATGTTGTCCCTGTTTTTTTCCCTTCAATGTCCTACACAAATAGATTGATGATTAATTCAGTTTTGGAATTTAATGCAACCGAGAGCAAATACATTTTAAACATGCTTGATAATATTAGAGAATATATTGGAGATTGGAGGAGCACAAAGCGAAGAGTGGCCAAGCTGTGAGAGTCAAAATTCGCTCAAAATTCAAGAATTAAAAACAAAAGTATGAGAATAGAAAGAAATTACTCATGCTCTTGTGACTGAATTAATACATTTTTCCACATCATTGCTCCAGAATAAAGTAGAAAGTTGTTCCAAATTGTGAAGATTATTATAATAGTACATCTGAAATGGGTTTTTTATCAAGCACATACATTTGTGATTAATCCGGTTCCTATAAACCATATAGCAATGTAGTGTAATTAGCTATGCCACCAACTATTCAAGGTAGATAAGGTAACAAACTTCATGGTTGCTCGCTGTCATCAGTTGAATATTCAAAAGAGTTTCTAGCTAATAGCTTTTTAAGCAACATGAGTAGCTAAGCAAAACAGTAAAATGCACTCTTTTTTTTGCCACTTAAAATTTTCTCTACACAGTGAAAGCTGAGACTGACACAGAGGACTGTAGAAAGAAATGTGCAATATTAGAAGGTGTGAGCAAGGAAAATGTGAAATCTGCACTGCTGTTTTAGAGCTCTATATAAGAGCAGAGCCCTGTCGACAGATTTAATACTCTAGAGAGAGAGTGTGTGTGTGTGTGTGTGAGAGAGAGAGAAAGACAATGTGAGAGAGAGAGAGAGAGAGAGAGAGAGACAGAGAGAGAGAGACAGAGAGAGAGAGAGAGAGAGTGACTCTGCAAAAATAAAACTGTAATGTCAATTTAATGATTACTATAAAAATGTCAGGATTTACAGAGCACAAGGGCAGAGGAGAGAAAATGAGAAAACAAAAAGCTAGGACAGATTTGTCCGCATGCATGGGATGTGAGTGCAGCTATTTTCAGCCATTAATGCTTTTAAAGCCCATCAGAGAGAGAAAGAGTGAGAGAGAAAATGAATGACAGAGAGGAGAGTCTGCAGTTCAATATGTCCTGCTTGACCCCTAAAAGGACCGAGAAAGTGAGAGAGAGAGAGAGAGAGAGAGAGAGAGAGAGAGAGAGAGAGAGAGATGTAGACAGGGGAGGAATACAGATAAGAGAATCAGGGACAAATATCAACAGAGAGAGAGGGACAGAGGGTGTCTTGCCCCCATTCCTTCAGCTATTATTATTGTCATAATTGCTACTTTGGTGATTTTACTGCTATTGGGTCTCATCTATCAAGCTGAATATGAATTTGTTTATTTATATGTGGTCCATATGAGCATTTACACAAGAAAAGTAGTACAATAATCCTGTCAAATGTATTTCATGAATAACACATTTGCATTAGACTCCTGCTCTTGAGTGTATGTACATGTAAGATGTATTAATGTAAAACTTGACTTGATCAGCTTCATATCATATACATTTAGTATTCAATAGCCTCCATGTTACAGCCAGATGCATCTAATTACTTTGGATTATATTTGAGATATTCTCCACTTTGATTGGACATGGTTTGGAAAGAGACCCGGCTAAGAGCCAAAAATGAATATCAGAACAAAAACCAAGCCATGAGGTCAAATAAACTGGCTGCAGAGCCAAGATGCAGGATTGTGTCAAGGTACAGATCTGGGTAAGGCTACCAAAAATTCCTCTCCATTGAGGGATCCCAAGAGCACCATGGCCTCCATAGTTCTTAAATGGAAGATGTCTGGAACAACCAGGTCTCTTTCTAGAGCTGTCCTCTCGGCCATACTAAGCAATCAGAGGACAGGGGCCTTGGTAAGTGAGGTTACCATGAACCTGTTGTTTTATATTAATTGGCTGTTTTTGCTTATTATTATTAATATTATGGTTTAAAAAGTGTCATGGCATATCAGTGAGTCATAATAATGTCCACTTCTGCCTATCAAACTATCTCCCTCACTTTTGTAAGTATGAAAAAAATCATACGCATGTGGGTATAAAGAAAATCAGGTTTTCCAAATCTGAAGAATTTGTTTTTTTTTTTTTTTTTTTTTGGCTTTCATACATATTTATGTTCATATGTTCACAAATGAGACCAAGTGTTTATCTTTTTATTGTAATTGTCATTATGATCACTGCTATAAATATTGTTATCAGTTTTTAGGTGTTAAGCCTGCAAAATGCTAAACTGGAGGATATAAGTCTCTCTTACTGATTAGCAAAATTCATATGAAATCTCTAATTGAAAACTAAAATAATATCACTAAGCCTAATCTTTACCCTTGTCCTGCATAAGGTAAAAAATTGTGTTTTGTGACCTTTTGTAAAATACAAGCTAATATTTTTATGTATTTAAAAAACGTAATGCTTTTTAATTACACTGACACTGACACTGTCTGATGACCTGAGATGGGAAGTAATGAAGAACAAATACTTTGTTAATGTATTTGAGAAGATTTGTCTGGTATTATTTCACTTATTTATTTTTCGGACAACTTTTTACTTTCATTCATTACAATTTTTATACAAATATCTGTACTTTCTTTTTCTTATATTTTCAAACCAGGCTCATTACTTTAGTTTTAATCTATTTGGTGACATGAGCAATATTTTCTACTTTTCTACTTTGTTTTCAGCTCATCTACCTATTTCTTGTCATTTCGTGGCTTATTCAACCTACCACTCGTGTATTATTTCCTGGTTATCAAGCAACACAAATGTATCAATCAATCAATCAATCAAATTTTATTTATATAGCGCCTTACAACAACCAAAAGGAGCACAATGCGCTTTCCAGTAAAACAACAATAGACAATAAAATATAAGAACACAATGTACATAAAATAGCAGTTGAATCAGGGTCTATGTGTTAAAAGCTTGTATGAATAAATACATTTTCAACTGTGATTTAAAAACACTCAGCACAGTGATGCTTCGTATGTGTGCTTGAAGTGCGTTCCACAGCTTTGGTCCCTGGACGGCAAATGACCAGCCTCCAAACCTTTTATATTTGTACTTGGGAGTGACCAGAGAGGTATGTCCAGAGGAGCGGAGAGTTCTGGCTGGTTTGTAGACCGTTATTAATTCGGCGAGTTAGGCCGGGGCCAGACCATTGATGGCCTTGAACACAAACAGCAGGACCTTATACATCACCCTAAACCACACCAGAAGCCAGTGAAGCGAGCGGAGGACAGGGTTGATGTGTAAGCGTTTGGAGGTGTTAGAGAGAAGACGTGCTGCCGCGTTTTGTACCATTTGGAGCCGATTGAGAAGTGATTTATTAAGTCCAGTGTAGAGAGCATTACAGTAGTCTATCCTCGAGCTGATGAAGACATGTATAGCTTTTTCAAGGTCAGCTTGGGACAGGAATGATTTGACCTTGCTGAGTAGTCTTAGCTGGTAAAAGCTTACACTACTGCACTGATCTGTTTATCGAAGTGCATACTTGTGTCAAAAATAACACCCAGGTTACGCACGGTAGGTGCAAACTGAGGTGTTAGAAGATCAAAACTAAGAGAACTGCTGGGTAAATCTGGGCTGAACAGGATGTACTCAGTCTTTTCTTCATTCAGATGAAGGAAGTTCTGGGAAAGCCACTGTTTGATATCCTGAAAGCAATTATGGAGAGGGTTCAATGCAGAACGATTACTCAGAATCACAGGAAGATAGATCTGGAGGTCATCAGCATAGAAATGAAATTGAATGTTGTGATTGGAGATGAGTTGACCAAGTGGCAGCATATAAAGTGAGAACAGAATAGGACCAAGAATAGATCCTTGAGGCACACCAGATGACAGAGGAGCAACCGAGGAAGAATAATCATTAAGCATTACTGAAAAAGTTCTGTTAGTGAGGTATGATGATAACCAATTTAGCACCGCACCCTGCAGACCAACAACATGTTGAAGATGAGAGATGAGGATGGCATGATCCACAGTGTCAGTAACAATTAACAAGTAACAAATGTAGGCTAGTTTACAAAGCTAAAAATGAGCAGGGCAGAAGGCAGCAAGAAATTTGGCTAACGTGGATTAGACAGAGGGAGTCAGTGATGTAAAAATGACTGAGAACAGAAATTCCTGATTACCTGATCATCATATTTTTAAAGTATTAATATGATGTAAGGTCCAGTTACCAGCGTGAAACTATAAGAGGTAGTAGAAATCTCAACTTTTTACTTGAGTACATGTCAGAGCCCAAACTTCTTTACTTTAACTTGAGTAAAAAATTGTAGTCAGTACTTCAACTTTTTCCAAAGTCTTATAAAACATGAGCATCTGTGTTTCTACTTGAGTGAAGGATGTGTGTACTTTTGCCATTATGATGTATGTCTGTTTGTCAACCTTTAGATGGAATTGGATTTTTTTGTTGTACGAAAAGCCTTCCATTTAGCCAATCTATTTTGTAGCCCAGACATGTGAAGAATATGAGAGATTGTTGTTACATGCAGGGAATGCCACTACTTGCTTACAGGTTGTTTATTGTTGCTGTAGATTTCTTAGCAGCCTATCTTAGAAGTGTTCTTGTCTACTTGAGTGAAGGTTGTGTGTACTTTTGCCATCTCTGCTGATGTCTCAATTAATAGCTCTGTTAATTCATTAAACTGCACCCTGCCCTGTATTCTGTGGCATATTTACTACTCTTTCACTCTTTGGTGGAACTAAAAACTCACCAAATATAAATCAGTATTTGTGGGTAAATTTGTCTAAATCTAAATCTGTAATTTGACATGTGTCAGGTGTGTTGTGTTCTTTTATACCAAGTGTCATATCATCAGCATTGACTCTATAGAGGTTAAAGTTATTTGTGTCCCCAGTGTGCTGTATATTGTGTACACGCAGACATTTCTGATGTGATGGAACTCTCACCTGATAGACGATTCATGCTGTGATTGGTTGCAGCTAAGCCATGTGACCCAACAACCCACCCACACTGATGATGAGATTTCAGGATGCAAGGTCATAAATAATGTGTTGTACACCTCCCTTACTCTGGCTGTCCAGATGATGTTGCTGCAGCTTTTTAGGAAATACTTTTTGTGATTTTTTTTTAATATAGCGATACTTTTAAAGGTTTTTCAAGTCAATGTTTAATAAGAGAATATCTAATGAGACAGGATAACATAAGCAAAAAAAGTAAAATGATTATTGAGATTGACAACATCTTCAGTATGTTTATATTATTTGCTTGTACAGATACTACAAAAAAGAGTGTAGTTTTATAAAGTTTTACATTTGTTGCACAGGGTACAGATTCAGAAATTACAGATGCAGACAGAAAGCTGCTGATGCATTGCAGATAAACTGCAGATCCTGTAGACCCCTCCCTGCCTCAATTCCTTGTTTCCACCCAGACGTTCCAGATGACATCAGCATGTCTCCACCCTCACCTCTTCACTAAAGCTCCTCTGGGTGTGAGCCACACTCTCACTCTGTGCTTTGGGAGCCTTATACATTATTGGGACACTCATCACAATATAAGATGCTACAGGTCGAAACAGTTTTGCTCACATTATTTTTCAGATATTTGTGTTTGAAAAGATTTACCTTTAATATGTCTTTTCCTAAACTCCACTGATTTCTTTTCCATTCCACTTATTAACAGCAAAGCACATGAGGAATGCTCCTTGATCTGCTCACTTCACAATAAAATCTAAATCATATAGTATTTCTGATGAAACCATTTAGGTATGTAGTAGCTCATCTGTGCATGTTGGGACAGACTGGTTAGCATTCACTTCCCACATACACCAATGAATCTTGGTTGTCAATGACCTTGTCTTAGGTTCACTATTTGTCTATTCTGTGTTTAGCCCTAGTCAATGTAGCTTAGATCCTCACTATAATTGATAAATGGGCACATGCACATATATATATTTTTTTCCTCAAACTATAAAAGATTGTCTAAAATATCTTTCTGTAAACATTTTTCTGCTAAAAAGCAATAGAAAGTATAAAGTGTAAAAATATTTAAATTTGAACATCAAATAACTAGTGTTTTTTTTTAATTAATGATCAATAATAATTTCTTACTTATATGTAATATTTGGTAAGCAACAATTGACTCTGCTGTTCACCTGTAGAATCCTGTCCTAATGTCTCGAAAATACATTTTTGCTGATTCATTGTTTAATGTGATGAAACAGTGAGATGAATCAGCAAAACACTTGTTGGGTTTGTATTTTTTTAGCTGAATGTTAATAGCTGACTTACATAGTTCTTTTTTGTGTAGGCAATTATGACACTTTGTTTACACAGCAGGCACAGTCATGTTAATACAGAAATGTCAAAAAGCTGTTGTTGGTATGCTGTTGTTTGTATGCTGGGCCCAATGAGCTGACTCACTGACTGACAAGAGTAAGTCATTGTGCAGCAGAAATGTTTTCTTTTTCTAGCAGTTTATTTTCAGTATGGCAATGACATTGATCTGGTTGTGTGCCTTGTACAAGTGGATCAGCTACAGTAATAGGTTTTTTCATTTATTACATCTTGTAAGTAATTTTTATCCTGTACAATGTGTGGTAATTATGCAATAACACTTCTTTGGTGTCAAGTATTCAGATCCACTCATCTCTTTATTCTCTAGTAGAGATGCTGGCCACTATGCTCTATTTACTCTTCTTTATGGTTTATTGTTTCTATATATTTGCGTTATAATTTCATCACTCTGTAAAGCATTTTGCAATCCTGTGTTAAGAAATGCTGTATAAAATCAAATTCATTGCTATTTATTTTAATGGCTCTAATGGCACTGTCTCAAAAGGGCCAAGTCACTCTTACTTATGCACACACACACACACACACACGCGCAGGCACGCACAAGCGCACGCATGCACACAGAGCACTTTAGGTCCCAATCAGATACTGGAGCCTTAAACTGTCAGTAAGAAAAGCCTGAACATGGCCTCATTGTGCATAATGATGAGCAGGTTAATAAACCCTCTGTCTTTCACCAGTGTTCCTGATTTAACTGCAATTTGTTTGAATATTTGCATTCCTTAGCTTATTAGCACAAGATTAACAAATGTCCAGTAAGTCCAATCAAGTATATAATATGTATTATAATAATAGCACTTTTATTTTATCTTTTACTGTAGACATAAGAATAAGAAATACTCAATAAATATAAGAAATATGGAAGATTTGCAAAGATTTTGAACAGTGACACATCATAATTTACCCCATGCTTTTATTACTGAACTTGTGTATCAACATAAAGAAAAAATCAAAACCATCATTAATTATTTTATCAGTATCATTATCTCAGGAATTTTTGCCTCTTTCTTGTTTGCTTATAGACACACCACATGAGAATATCTAATCTCATCTAATCTCTGGCTGGTTCCATAAAAATTTTATTCTAAATACAGATATCTGTAAAATGTGCTTTGTGATATGAATTCTGTTATACAAAAAGTGCTATACAAACAAAGGTAATTGAATATTGCAACTTTATGTGATATCAATATTGCAAAGACCAGTGGTGATGGTTATTTAATAAATAATGTATGAATAAATATATAAGAGTTTTTCAGAGCTCTTTAGTAATGAAAAGAACCCCACAAGTATAAGAACATATTAGAATTTAGTCAAACAGAATGCTGCCAAATGATTAAGAAATGTAGTGACAAATATATTTAAACTATATTTGCATGGGTAAATATACATGGGTGCAAATAGTCAATCAGTCAATCAATAAACCTTAAACATTGCTGATTATTGCAGTGCAAACTGATATTGATTACAATGACAAAGTATTTAAAATGCAACAGACCTACATAAAAGAGGAATATAGAACGAAAAGAGAGAGAGAGAGAGAGAGAGAGAGAGAGAGAGAGAGAGAGAGAGAGAGAGAGAGAGAGAGAGAGAGAAATGAAACTGAGAAAGGCAGAGGGGGGACTGTAGCTGTTGTTTCAGGATATTTATGGCTGTCTGGGTCAGGACACTTTCCAAGCCATGTCTCCTCAGGCTTAAACTGTCTGTCCTTTAGCATCCCTCTGTCCAGTCACCTTTATTTAACCAAATTCCAGGCCCAAAATAAGGTCTGTCTGTCTGACACAGGCCTGTCCAGGATGTTCAAGGGTAAAGACAAAGTGTGTGTGTTTGGAGAACCATTAAGATCTTCAGTTCAGTGATCAATCACATGCCACATGAGGTTAGAAAGCTGATTAGCATTGTGCATTGACTGTGGCTAAAACATGTTAGAAAAAGTGTTATAAGATGTAATGCCATAATGTATTAACCAGGTTACCTCATAACCTTAGTGCATAAGCAAATAAGATAAATGTTTTTGCTCTCCAGCAGAATGTAGTGATGTTTCTTTCTCTGAAAAAACTAAAACCTAAACACACACACATTTTTACTCCCTACATAAATTACACGTGATTAAAATTACATTCAGCATGAACAAGTTCACAGAGTTCAGTGGATTTTGGTCACTCTCACATTAAAAAGCTTTGTGATATGATAGCTTTTTGTTTGCATTCTGCTTCCCAGCACTGAAGCATATTACCTTACGCCCCCTCGTTTTTGCTGAGTCACTGCATCACTGCATGCTGTTAAAAAGGGTGGGGGTGGCTAGGAACCACCCTGAGGAGTGAACATACCAACCTGAGGCTTGAATCATCAGATGCTAAGATCCATGGTAAAACGCAATATGTGATCATGTGATATAAGGTGATAAGTGCCACAAGTCTTATGCTGCAACCATCTTAACCAGAAAATGCAAAGAGTTTAGAACAGTTCAGAAATTTTTTTTAATAATAAATATGCAAGACATGTTTTGTATGGACTTGTTAACTGACACTGATAATATTAGTGTCAGCGAGCAAGATTTAAATTAGGATTATACACAATTTTATTTAAATTAGGTATGGAGTATTAAAGTCACTAATTGAAACGATTTTCCTTATCCAATAGTTCATGTGTATAGCAGCAATATGGAGATAAATAAATCTTGGAAATTAAGTAACAGAAAATGCTTATGTTTCTGGTGAGTGTATGGAGTTAGTGCACTTATCTCACAATGATAATCTACTAATCTGGAGATTATAGCAATGACAGCAATGTCTGCTACATTTTCAGAAATCACAAACAATAAGTGACTTTTTGCCTGCTGGCATAGGCACAGAACAACTCTGATGCTCGTCTCTTTGAGTGACACACATGAATATCATATATAAATATACATGAATATTCATCCTCAAGGTGGCGCCACAACCGACTTCACTTTAAAAGTTTTTCTTTTTTTTGGTATAAAAAATGTTAGAAGGAGAGTATTTTTAATCTTTTTTCACAAAGATTAAAATAATCCCTTTTGTAGTCAGGTCTAGGAATATTTCATTGTGTATGTCTTATTTTTACTGGTCAGAAAACAAGAATGTACAGCTATATCTGTATTTTGAGTCAGAAAATTCAGCAAATCTGAACAACTCCACAAATTTGATTGTTGACTTAACTGGGTGACAACTAAAATATACTGTTTGCATAATGCTTAAACTGGTAGCTATAAGATACTATTATTTGATAGCTACATTTCAACACATATAAATAACTAAACCAGCAAAACTCAGACACCAAATGTGTTCTGTCTTGCTTACTTGGGATTATCAATGGGATTATACATAAATGCATATAATAGAATTCTATAATCTTAAAAGTATTATATACAAATTATTTACTAATTAAAACAAAGCTAGTTATTATAATTATATAAATATTCACCATCCTGTGAAATTCTGCTGCTGTTGCCAACAGAAGCTGCATAACTGGTTGAATGGTCTTGACCTGAGTTATTTAATCACAAGATACATTAACACCTGTTCCTAGACAGTTTTAGAGGTTGTTAGAGAACACAGAACACATCTAAGCAAACCACATTATGAAGACAAAGGAGCTATAAAAAAAGTCTGTGTATACTCTATACATACAGTATACACATAAACAAAATACAGTGGCCTCCACTAATACTGACATACTTGATCAATATGAGCAATGAAGGCTATGACACATTCTGTTTAGTGTCTAACATTTTTTTTTTTAAGAATACATGACAAGAGGTTTGGGAACATTCCTTCATAAAACTCTCTTTAGAGCCTTTGTAGCATGGCAGGAATTTGGTTCCAAGTCAGTAAACAATTTTGATATTTCTGTATGTTATGGATCACTTTCCTGCTGGAAGATCCAACCATGGTCCATTTCAAGCTTTCCGACAGAGGCAGTTTATAGTGTTCCTTCAATATCAATAAAAGAGCCCATTAAAATATATATTAACAAACTAACCAGGTCCACTGGTAGAAAAACAGCCCCAAAACATTAAAGAGCCAGCAGCATTTTTAACCATGAGCATTGGGCACATTTCCATACAGCTACTTCACTGTATGCACCAAAGCCCACCTTAAGTGGTTACTGCTAAAAAGCTCTATTTTGATTTCATCCAACAACAGAACCTAATTCTATTTTAAATTTCAGTGGTATCTGGCAAACTGAAGATCCTTGAGTTTGTTGTTAGACGAGAATAGAGTATTTTTCTTGAAACCCTTCAGAACAATTTCTGGTGAAGTAGGTGATGTCCAATTGTGGTTTCTGAGATTTTCTGACCTCGAGACTGCTTCTGCAATTTTCCAGCTGTGATATTTTAACCACTTGAATCATCCTTTTCACAGTATGTTGAGACAATATAGTCACATTATATTGAACAAAGATTTTTTTATACCCGTGTTGTGTTTGCAACTGTGTGTTATCCATGAGAGCAGACGGGATTTTTTTGTAAGCTTTCCTGAACAAAATATTAAAAGTAAAAAAGAAACTCACTTTTTTCGCTCTTATTTAGCACAGGTGCTAGTATTAGTAGAGGGCACTGAGGGCACTTACATATGAGAGTTACTGTAGCCTCAGATTTCTCTTACTGGCTTATCAAATGTGATCTTCTGCTGCTGAAGCCTAATTAAGGTTTGACATGGGTGTTAATTGTGGTTATTTAAGTTATTATTGCTTTCTAGTCAGTGCAAACTAGTCTTGCCATTCTCCTGTAAAACCTCTCATTAACCAGGTGTTTTCGAATGCAAAATTGCTGTTCATGTCATGTTTTTTTTTTTTTAAACCTTTTTGTGTAAAATCTAGAGCACTGATGTCCACTGTTTCGGGGGTTGTGTGTGTGCAGGTTTTCATTTCAACCAAGCAGAAGCTATACTTGACATTACTGAAAGCTAAACTCAAATAATTAAACAGGTGCAATCAGGCCTGGCCTTTGATTGTAAGAATAGCCTACACCCACTCTGGCTCTTTGTGTATTAAATTAATAAAGGCACTAACATGCCCCAAAATAACTGAACCCACATTTCCTTCTATTCTAATGTTGGATGTGAACATTAACTGAAGCTTTTGACCAATGCCTGAAAATTTTGCTGCATTGCACTGCTGCCAGATTCAGATTCATTATGCAATTCAGGTTAGTTTAATCACTGTAGTATTTCTTTTCTCCGCCCTGTCTATGTCTCCAGATTCTCGATAATGTAGAATGAGCCTGTATTGCAGATCACAGCAATAAATCAAAGTGCTCTTAAGCACTTGCTCATTCTGTAACCATATGTCCATGCACTAAAAACATGATGGCAATAACTAATGTGACAAGCAAACATTATTGCCCCTGGACTGTGTCTGTCTTTTATGCTACTGCTGTAGTGCCACCTAAAATGACTGTGGGTGCTCTGCAGAATGTGGGCGAGCCTGTGTTGAATTTTAAAACAGCCAGTCCCACCACAAAAGCACCTTGAGCTCGACTTGGTCCTGGCTGATTTACACATTTAAAGGAGATCTCCTTCACCCAGGGCAGTGACGGAGTGCACAGCCAACAAAAAGACATGCAGCATCATCAGTGGTGCTACTGATGCTTTACATGGGCACTCACAGACACAAAAATGAGCACATAATCAAACAGTTATAAAATAAAAATCACATATGACTACATCATCTCATTCAGGAAATTATTCCCACAGCTCATGTTAGTCATTTAGTTTAACCTTTTCTCTCAATGGTATATCATTTATCAGCACCTCCTGCTGCTCTGATGCAATGCAAACACGTTTGCAAAATTACTATCTGCACTTGCATCAGGCGATAGCACTTGGTTGCATTATCTGCAGCAGGTGCGGTCAGAGAGTTTGCAGTGACATCACACTGCAGCACAAGGAATAAAAAAATCAATATTAGATAGACTGAAGACTTCAGTCGTGAATAACACATCTGAGGATAAATAGGTTAACTTTGGTTTAAAATGCACTAGGGTTGCACCATATGTCATTTTACTATATTGTTATTGAAATATTGGCCTTTGAAATATATGCAAATGAGCACCTCCTTTCTATTTATAGCACCCCTGAATATGCTGATCAGTCATAAATGTCCTAGATATGTTTTCTGTGATTTGAAATATTTCATCGGCATGACCTGCCTATGTTGCAAAAACAAAAAAAACATGGTCAGGACATTATTTGCTAACTAAATACATAAATGAGATCAATGTAAATAATAGTCGACTCAACTTGAGACATGTACATGGGAAGCAAGAAAACACCATTAAGAAAAGACACACAGACATATAAGGAGAATACAGAAAGTAACCAAATCTATATAAAAGTATATAAATATATAGTATATAAATGATCAGTCATAATACTGGCCCATGTGTCTGATATATGAAAGCTGGTGAGAACTGTGCATTTTTTCCCTGGAGCCAGAAAATTCATTCATCAGTCTGCTCTGAGTTCCTCTGTACTATGGATCTTCTTGTCTCCCTGAACCTGTGAATACTAATATGTTTAATGCACATGGTAGAAATGGACGATTTCTAAAATAATGTAACAATGTGGGATTATTTAGATTAAAGTTATTGCCTAAATAATAATAAAATAATAATTGCTGATAAATTCTGCATAATCATCAGCTCAGCGTCAAGCAAAAGTATTAAAAAGAAACTCTAGCAAACATAATATTTTTTTATTTTATAAAATGAGTATATGATTATGTGGGTGCACATGCACAGTTCCTTATGAAATGTTTATGTATTTGTTTGGTTATTTTACAGAAGACATTTGTAACAATACTTCAACATGACCATTAAAGGGTTGAAGTGATGTGTTCACTATATCCTAAAAGACTGCTGTCCTTGGTGCTTAGGGATCAAACTGCATGCTTACGCTCTGTAGTCTCTGTCCAAGGTTCTGATAATGTCCAGACAATGTAAAGCTACTAGAAGCATGGAAACATACGAAAATAGTATTGGAAAAATGAGGGACATGGTATTTAAATATTTATGTTTTCCACTTTCAGTATAAATCCTTCGAAAGATTTAAAAGAAAACTGAACAGAGAAGGTTTGTATTTATTTTTTTATTTTGTTTTTGATGTAAAGAAGGATCTAGGCATAAGAATTTATTTCAGGAACCACAACCACTAGAATGAAAAATCCACATTTAAAATGTAGGTGTATAATAATAATAATATTATTAATAATAATAATAATAATAATAATAATAATAATAATAATAATAATAATAATAATGGTATACATACCAAATATAGAATATAGAATATATAAATTGTTACAGATCAAATTAAAGATATTGTATTGTATATATTTAATGTTAGTTGGTTTATTGTGTGCAAGTTTAATTGAAATCTTTTTAATAAAGTAAGTCGCACAAACTGCTGCAATACATGGGAAATACAGAGCAAGCAAAGATCCCACCCTTACCCACACTCACACACGCAACCTTGACCCAGGTCCTCTTTTCGATCGGGATGCTAAACCACTGATAACTACAAAAAAAAAACCACCCACTAGGTGGGATCAGTGGTCCAGTCCAAAGAATCCTGCCCGCCTACAGTATATAAAGGACTCGCACTTGCTCTGAGACGCTGTGAAAGCCACATACACCACTCACATACTGGCATACGCCTCCACCTCCACACAAGTACCCCATTCATCTGAACACGGTTCTCCACCGTACCTGTCCGGATGAGCTACTCGGTAGACGTTCTCGGAAGTCCCTTCCGGAGAGTGATGGACACTAGGACGACCTACAGCCGCAGCAGCGGCGGCGGCTCTGGCTCCAGCGGCTATCGCTCGCAGACATGGTCCCGGGCCAGTCCGATCTCACCTGTAGCCTACAAGAGGACGATGAACGCCGAGAGCATGGACCTGAGCATGGACCTGAACACACCGTCTTCTGCACTCAACGAGAAAGAGCAGCTGCAGGGTCTGAACGACCGCTTCGCCGTGTACATCGACAAGGTGCACTTCCTAGAGGAGCAGAACAAGCAGATCGAGGCAGAGATCAACGCTCTGCGGAGGAAGCAAGTTTCCCGCACCCAGTTGAGCGACGAGCACGAGCGTGAGCTGCAGGAGCTCCGCGGCGCAATCGAGCAGCTGCACAGTGACAAGGCGCGTCTGCATATCGACGCGGAGCGTCTTCAGGATGACATCCAGCGGCTGCGCGAACGTCTGGAAGACGAAGCCCGTGTGCGCGCCGACACCGAAGCGATGACGCGCGTTCTGAAGAAAGACGCCGGCGACTCCACCCTGGCCAAAGCAGAACTTGAGAAGAAGATTCAAGCCCTGCAGGACGAGATCGCGTTCGTCCGCGGAGACCACGAGGAAGAGGTCAGCGAGCTGCTCGCACAGCTCCAGGCATCGCAGGTCATTAGTGCCGATAAGAGGGAGTGGCAGAAGGCAGACATCACCGACGCCCTGCGAGATATCCGCACCCAGCTCGAGGGTCACTCCAACCGCAACCTGCAGCAGGTAGAAGACTGGTTCATGTGCCGCTATGCCAAACTGACCGAGGCCGCAGAGCAGAACAAGGACGCCATCAAGTCCGCCCGCGATGAGATCTCAGACTACCGGCGCCAGCTGCAGGCTAAAACCGTGGAGCTCGAATCAGCCCGCGGAACCAAAGATTCACTGGAGAGGCAACTGAGCGATATCGAGGAGAGACACAACTCAGACCTATCCAGTCTCCAGGTAAAACCTCACTCACTAAAATTACACTGATTAAATAGTAATCTATTATTACCAAATGCCCATTTTAATAGAAACTTTTTTAAAATTTATATTGAGTTTTAGAGTATGCATAGAAACACTTATCTAAAACACTAAATAATGATTAGTGCAGTTTTATAACTACTGATTTTTTTTTATTATTATTTGACTTTTTAAAAACATTTTCAATTAAAAGAAAATTCATAATAATTATTATTACATGAGAAATATCTTTAAAAAAAATCAAGACGTTTATTCTTCCACAGAAGAACAAAATGCATGTTGCGGATTTATTTATTATTAATGGGGGGCTGCACTGTAAATATCCTAGAGGTTTATTTAGTGATGCGGCATTGGGTTTAAACAAGACTCAACAAAAATTAATAATGCTCCATAATTAGTATTAATTATATAGTTGCGTTAGAGAATTTGCCATTAATCAGTATAAATAATAAATAATTCAATTGAAAAAGCGTTGCGAAAGTGACAGCAGTTGCATAGGCGAGTCCACTGCAGCAGAGATGCTGTGTCATGGTGTAAAGGTTGAAAAAGAGAGCGAGAGAGAGAGAGGGAGGGAGGGAAAGAGAGAGAGGGGGGGGGGACTCCTCTGCAGTCCCTGCTGTTTCCCTGGACTAATCAGAATGCGGATTTTCCTCATACTGTGTTCTCAAATTTAGCCATCGAACCACTAATCAAAGCAGCACAGTCAATTTCCTGGTGTATAATTGACAAAAGAAAGGCGTCAACTATAAATATTTACTTTCTTTAGAATATTATGTTTCTGCAACACAAAGATACTGCAGTGAGAGAGATTAATTCATGCATATATTAGTTTGGCTTGGAAAGAGTCTGGATAGGAAAATAGAAAAAAAAATGTTTTCTTGACTTGTGGCTTTAAGGATTTATAATGTTCTTGTTTACTATTTTATGTATTTATGCACTAACCATAGGCGCGATGATGTGTTTGCTCCCACTAGGAAACCATCCACCAGCTGGATAACGAGTTGAAGAGCACGAAATGGGAAATGGCAAGACATCTGCGTGAATACCAAGACCTACTAAATGTTAAAATGGCCCTAGATATAGAGATTGCAGCATACAGGTAAAAAGTCTATTTAACAAATCTATAGGTTGCTTCTCTAAGATTGTATTATTATTTTTTACTATAACTATTAATGAAATATTTTATATTTTACCAAGGAAATTATAAAAATACAGGATTTAAGAAATACTTATAGTTCCTTAATAAAAGTCCTGCAATAAGTCACTTTCGGTTTGATTTGCCATCCTCATTTATGCTAAATATATCTTGGTCCATGATCTACTCATGTAGGAAACTACTCGAAGGAGAGGAGACCCACTTCAGCACATACCCTTATCGCCAGACTGTCACCAAAGGCCCCAAGGTCAAGGCAGAACCTCCCAAACTGAGGGTTCAGCACAAGTTTGTGGAAGAGATCATTGAGGAGACTCGAGTAGAAGATGAAAAATTGGAAATGGATGAGGTCTTGGCAGAGATGGCAGCAGAATTTTCTGAAAAGAAAGATGATGATGCAGAGGCAGATGAAGCTGAAGAGGAAGAAGCTGAAGAGAAGGCTGAGGAGAAAAAAGGAGAAGAGGAAGAGATTGTCGCTTCTAGCCAGGCCGAAGTGAGTGCCAGTGCTCCTGCTGATGAAGCTGAGGAAGATGAGACTAAAGAAGGTGACGAGGAAGAAGGTGATGATGAAGGAAAGGATGATGAAGAAGGTGAGGAAGAAAAGGAAGAAGAAAAGGAGGAAGAAAAGGGAGAAGATGCAGAGGAAGGTGAAGAAGGAGAAGGCGAAGAGGAAGCAGAAGTCGAGGAAACTGTCTTGAGCACCAAGGCACCTGAGTCAAAGGCCTCACCTGAGAAGGAAACAGCTGAAGAAAAAGCAGATGCTGAAGATGAACAGGGTGAAGAAGACAAAGCTGATGAGAAAGAAGTAGAAACAGAGGAAAAAGAATCTGAGAAAAAGGATGAGGCTGAGAAAGAGGACAAAAAAGTAAAAGATGATAAGGAGACCACTGACAAGGCTGAGTCTCCTAAAGCAGAATCACCAAAGGAGTCTCCAAAGAGTGAGTCTCCTAAGGCTTTATCACTAAAGAGTGAGAGCCCCAAAGCTACTTCTCCTAAGAGTGAGACCCCTAAAGCTACTTCTCCTAAGAGTGAGAGCCCCAAAGCTACTTCTCCTAAGAGTGAGACCCCCAAAGCTACCTCTCCTAAGAGTGAGACCCCCAAAGCTACTTCTCCTAAGAGTGAGACCCCTAAAGCTACTTCACCTAAGAGTGAGACCCCCAAAGCTGCTTCTCCTAAGAGTGAGACCCCCAAAGCTACTTCTCCTAAGACTGAGACCCCCAAAGCTACCTCTCCTAAGACCGAGAGTCCCAAAGCTACTTCTCCTAAGAGTGAAAGCCCAAAAGCTACTTCCCCTAAGAGTGAGAGCCCAAAGGCTACTACTCCTAAGAGTGAAAGCGAAAAGGTTCCAAAAGCAGAGGAAGCTAAGAAAGAAACTCCAAAAATTGAGAGTCCCAAGAAGGAAACAGCCACAGATGAGCCACAGAAAAAGGAGGAAACAAAACCTGAGTCAGATGAAAAAGCCAGCAAGGATGAAAAGTCTGATGAGAAGAAGACAGACAAAAAAGATGACACTGAAAAGGCAGATGAAGACAAAAAGGAGCCAGAGAAGAAAGAGCTAGAGAAGAAAGATGTCATCTCAAATGGAGTGGATGAAAGCCCTACCAAGGATGACCCTAGCCAAAAGGTTGTCATCACCAAAACAGTGGAGACCATCACCACTGGTGAGGATGGAGCCCAGCACGTCACCAAGTCTGTCACAGTCACTGAAACAGTGAAAGCAGTAGAAGAGTCAGTGGAGGAGAAGATAGTGGCCACCAAGAATGTGGAGAAAGTCTCCACCCACACCGTGAAGCAGATTACAGAGAATGAGTAAAGAAGCACCGCAAAGAGAAGATGACGAAGACGCTAGCACTCCAACCCAAGCTAACTTTACCAAGAAACCATAAAGCTAGATTACAATGTATCTAATTACATTAACCACTCTGAAAATTTAATACGATTTAACTGAAACAAAAAATATGCATAGAGAGAAGCCATATGATGCGGCGAGCTAAAAATTTAAATTGCATGTTGAGTGACAGCTTTAAATTGGTTTTGCTGCAGATGCTGTGTAGGTACCAGGGTCTCGAACGTCTTCCTTTCTGTCTGCAATACCTGAGGGGTGGGCATAGAGGGTGGGCTGGGCATTTGGGGTGGGCGCGTCTGCATGCCAGCTCAGGGGGGAGCATGCTCCCCTACTCTTCGGGGTAGAAAAACAATCCGTATGTATGAAAGCAAATCAGATTTGCACAGCTTAAGAATGTATGCTGAGAGAGTGGCAGAAATATATGTGATGTCAACTGCAGTTTGTCTTGAGGACTATTTGAGTGTGACAAAAATATCTGCGTTCCAACAAAGTAGCCTTACTAATATAAAAGCGTGAGGACACACTGACTGAGCCAAACACAACAATCACAAAATACAGTTTGAAACTAAGGATGATACAAGCAAGTCCATGATCATATTCATACAGTACATAAAGCAATTAAGAAACTCCCTAGCCTTAAACATGCTTTTTACTGTTGTCTATTATGTTTACGTAATGAGTGCAAATGACAATAAAAACCCAACAATGTGCACATACATTCTTGTATGCATAGAATGAACTTGAAATATACCTTCTTACACATTAATGAGGTGCTACGGTTTGCAATCCCATGTCTTCAGTCATCGTTATGCATTTCAGCATATGCTCAATAAACATCATATAGAAATGTATTCGGTTTCAAGTGTTTTTGTTGTGTGTGCATGGTTTGTATCTCTATTTTCTTATTTAGATCCACATTCATTTAACATAGCAGTATGTAAATGGTATATTAATAAATTCTACTGGAAATATTTCAAATGGTGTAAAACAGTGGATAGGAATGAGTTGAGCAATAAAGTACTGAATATCCTCTACATTTACATTCATATTTATTATATTTCTAGCTGCATATTTCTAAATTAATGCACAGTTCCCATGATTTTAAGATAAATGTGGCAGATTTAAAAGATGAATGACTAATTAAGCATAACAATTTTACAGAGCAGAACACAATGGCATCATGTACAATAAATGGGTTTCCATGGTCAGTTTAAAGGCAGCACTAATAACTTTATAGTCACTATATTGACTAAGTTTCCATGGTCAGTTTAAAGGCAGCACTAATAACTTTATAGTCACTATATTGACTATGTAGTTCAAAAAACGAATATATTCCAATGAAACACTCCACTTCACTAGGGACTACTGCACTCCTGCTCATTAAGGTAATTTTCAAATCTTTTCAAATGTAATGTAAAGTCAAGCAGATAAAGATAAAGAGCTTTGGTTAATGTTCAATGTTGGTGCCAGGCCTGCTGGTCTGAGTGTTTAAAAACTTGCAGATCTCCTGGGATTTTTTATGCAGAACAGTTTTTAGAGGTTATAGAAAAATTGTGCAATAACCAAATAACTTTCAGTGACTAATTAAAATAACTGAATACATAAAAAACTGATTTAAGTATAAATGCATCCCAGAATACACACCATGTTGAACATTTTAGCAGATGTGCTTAGACCACATTTGGTTCCACTCCTGTCTGCTATCAGAGACTACAGTGGGCACAGGCTCACTAAGATTCAGCGAAGTTTGTGACATGCAGATAGTAGGACACATCCTGCTTTACATTGGCAGTTCAGGCTAATGTTGTGGGGAATTATTTCTTGGCACACTGTGTGTAATACCACTCAAGCATTGTTTAAATGTCACAGCATATCTGAGTTTTGTATCTGACCACTGCCAAATCTCCCACTAGTTATTTGTACACATAAAAGAAGCAGTTATTCAGAACCTTAATTCTTCTTGACATTTTTTAAAATAAGTTTCTCTTCCTGTAATCACTTACGTTATAGCAATTTTGAACAATTGACCCTAAACAACCAATCGGAATTAGGTTCTGTTTTAACAGAATCCAAAAACCATCAGCATTGAGGTATGCTATAATAATTAAAACCCAAATTCCAAAATAGTTGGGACACTGTGCAAAATGTAATATATATATGCCTTTTGATGGCTGCAACGGGTTTAAAAAAAGTTGGGACGGGGCCATGTTTACCACTGTTAACAAATACGACTTCTCTCCATATATAGGGCGAAGAGAAGTATGTTGTCCCAAATGTGTCTTATACAGATTTTTATACAGATTTTTATACCAGTTGCTCAACTTTTTGTTTTGATGGGCCAAATGTTTCCAAATGGTAAAAGATCTAGACTGCAGGCAGGCCAGTTCAGTACCCAGACTTATACTGTAAAGACATGCTATTATTATAGATGCAGCAAGCAGTTAGCATTGTCTTGTTTAAATATGCAAGGCCCTCCCTGAAAAAGATGTTTTCAGTATGGAAGCATTTGTTGCTTTAAAAACTGTATATACTATTCAGCATTGATGGAGCCTTTTCAAATGTGCAAGCTGCCCATTCCACAGGCACTAATGCACTCTAATACCACCAGAGATGCGTTTAGTTTTTTACCTGATCGCTGATAACAAGCCAGATAGTCCCTCTCCTCTTTAGTCCAGAAGACATGGTGTCAATGGTTTTCCAAAAATATTTAAAATTTAGATTGGTCTAAACACAGAACAGTTTTCCTACTTTGCCTCAGTACATTTTAAATGAGCTTTGGCCCAGAGAGGATGGTGGCATTTCTGGATCATGTTCATGCATGACTTCTTCTTTAAATGGTAGAGATTTAACTTGTATTTGTGGATGACATGGCAAACTGTTTTTACAGACAATGATTTCTAGAGGTGTTACAGAATCATGAATATATTAAATGCAGTGTCACCTAAGATCACTGGCATCCAATATTGATTTTTCGCCAGATTATGTTAAAATTTTAAATGATATTATGTAATGTAAATGAAAAGATATTAACTGTTATTTATTATTCTGAAAATGTTCCACAATATTTTGACAGTCTTTCACAGATTGGTGAAGCTCTGGCTATCTTTATTTCTGAGAGATTCTGCCTCTCTAAGATACACTGTTTATACCCAATCATCATACTGCCTGATGTAAATTAACATAATTAGTTGCAATATGTTTCTCCAACTGTTTGATTTTAACATTAATGATAACATTTACTTTATCCAGACATTTGTTGACCTTTTCTGAGACATTAAATGCAAAATTACCTTATTTTCCTTAAAATTGTATATTTCATCAGTTTGTTTAGAGAGAAGCCATATGATGCGGTGAGCTAAAAATTTTAATTGCATTTTGAGTGACAGCTTTAAATTGGTTTTGCTGCAGATGCTGTGTAGGTACCAGGGCCTCGAACGTCTTCCTTTCTGTCTGCAATACCTGAGGGGTGGGCATAGAGGGTGGGCTGGGCATAGAAAACTATGTTTTCTATGTTCTATGATTGTGAATAAAATATGGGATTTTGAGATTTGCAAATAATTTTTGTTTTTATTTACATTTTACACAGTGTTCCAATTTGGGGTTGCATGTATAATTACTGTATTCTATTATTATAGTTATTACACAGAACAAAATTATAAACACAACACTTTTGTTTTTGCCCCATTTTTCATGAGGTGAACTCAAAGATCTAATACTTTTTCTATGTACACAAAAGGCCTATTTCTCTCGAATATTGTTCACAAATCTGTCTAAATCTGTCTTAGTGAGCACTTCTCCTTTGCAGAGATAATCCATCTACTTTACAGGTGTGGCAAATCAAATGCTGATTAGACAGCATGATTATTGCACGGGTGTGCCTTAGGCTGGCCACAATAAAAGGCCACTCTAAAATGTGCAGTTTTATCACACAGCAATGCCACAGATGTCAACGTTTTGAGGAAGTGTGCAATTGGCATGCTGACTGCAGGAATGTCTACCAGAGCTGTTGGCTGTGAATGTTCATTTCTGTACCATAAACTGCCTCCAAAGGCGTTTCAGAGAATTTGGCAGTACACTGGCCTCACAAACACAGACAAACGTGTAACCACACCAGCTCAGGACCTCCACATCCAGCATCTTTACTTCCAAGCTTGTCTGAGACCAGCCACCCGGACAGCTGCTGCTGCAACAATCGGTTTGCATAACCAAAGTTATGGGCAAATGCACGCATCTGGCACTTTGGAGAGGTGTTGTCTTCACAGATGAATCCTGGTTTTCACTGTACAGGGCAAAATGCATAAAGCAATTAGTGGTCATACCAGATACTGACTGTTTTTCTGACATCTTGGCAAAGGAGAAGTGCTCACTAAAACAGATTTAGACAGATTTTTGAACAATATTTGAGAGAAATAGGCCTTTTTTTGTACATAGAAAAACAGCTCATGAAAAATGGGGGCAAAAACAAGTGTTGCATTTAAAATTTTGTTCAGTGTTATATGCCTTAAAATTAATATAGCAGATAATTATGTGTTAGTGATTTTGATATGCAGATGACAGAAAATTTCTGCAACACATTTCTTGCACTGCTACTGAAAAATCTTTCACTAAAAAGTCCTGCTTACCCAGAGAATTTATATATATGACTTTGCATTTTTTGCACGCTTACATTTTATCACTGCAAGTCCACTGCAGCATAATGCATAAACCTATTTACATTTTTTTCCTTTTAAAGACTCAAGTCAATAGACCCTAGTTTACCAATGCAAAAAAACTGCACAAATTGCTAAAGAAATTGCAGCAACAGTAATAAAGTATGTAAATATTCTCAAAACTACATAAAATATAGCAAAACATTATCCTGCAACTCGTTTTCAGATCCTTATACGGTGCTGTAGATGGTTGCTAAATGAGTGGAATAACCGTTCAGCAACTAATATTACATTGTAATAAACATAAAATCACGAAGGCCTCATATTCAACCCTAACCCTAGATGATCACAAGCTAGATATTCTGTTGAGAAAAGGGAATAGGTACAACTTTAATAAACACAATCACTGCACTAATAAATATCTGTATATTAGTGTGTGTTTTGTAAAAAAAAAAATATATATATATATATATATATATATATATATATATATATATATATATATATATATATATATATATATATGAAATAAAAAGTAGTCACATGACACGTGTGTGTGTGTGTGTGTGTGTGTGTGTGTGTGTGTGTGTGTGTGTGTGTGTGTGTGTGTGTAAGGCTATACATTGTTTTTAAAATATGTAATATGTATATAAGAATTGAGCCTTACAGTTATTTAAGTTAAACATTTGTAACTCAATATCTTAACAAAGATCATGTATAAAACAGTATTTCTTAATGATAAAACTAATGTAGTGTAATTTTTCCTTATTAAAAAGTCATATTGGATTTATCTTAATTTCTTAATGTATTTTGATTTTTAAAAAAAATACATTTTTTTTATTTTATTTTATTAAAAGGCAATGCCATTCCCACTTAATGAGGAGGAGCTTTTTCCTGCAGTCCATTCGGAGTTTAAACCAGGAGACACCCAGGATCTAAAAACTGGCCCACTCTCTCCATCATCACACTTTTTCTCGGTACATTTCTTACCTTTTGCACAACGACACTTTAAACTCTGGACTTGCACAGCACAGTGCACTTTATTTTTTATACCACACCATACCGCACACGGACACTTTACACCACACCATTGCGCACACGGACACTTATGGACATTTTACACCACACCATACCGCACACGGACACTTTATGGACAATCTAAACCACCTTAAATTGTCTATTGTTTACTGTTTCACTGTTTACTGCCATAAGCATTTTTGTATATACATCCTCTCTTTCATATATATATATATATATATATATATATATATATATATATATATATATATATATATATATATATATATATATGAAATAAAAAGTAGTCACATGACACGTGTGTGTGTGTGTGTGTGTGTGTGTGTGTGTGTGTGTGTGTGTGTGTGTGTGTGTGTGTGTAAGGCTATACATTGTTTTTAAAATATGTAATATGTATATAAGAATTGAGCCTTACAGTTATTTAAGTTAAACATTTGTAACTCAATATCTTAACAAAGATCATGTATAAAACAGTATTTCTTAATGATAAAACTAATGTAGTGTAATTTTTCCTTATTAAAAAGTCATATTGGATTTATCTTAATTTCTTAATGTATTTTGATTTTTAAAAAAAATACATTTTTTTTATTTTATTTTATTAAAAGGCAATGCCATTCCCACTTAATGAGGAGGAGCTTTTTCCTGCAGTCCATTCGGAGTTTAAACCAGGAGACACCCAGGATCTAAAAACTGGCCCACTCTCTCCATCATCACACTTTTCTCGGTACATTTCTTACCTTTTGCACAACGACACTTTAAACTCTGGACTTGCACAGCACAGTGCACTTTATTTTTTATACCACACCATACCGCACACGGACACTTTACACCACACCATTGCGCACACGGACACTTATGGACATTTTACACCACACCATACCGCACACGGACACTTTATGGACAATCTAAACCACCTTAAATTGTCTATTGTTTACTGTTTCACTGTTTACTGCCATAAGCATTTTTGTATATACATCCTCTCTTTCATATATATATATATATATATATATATATATATATATATATATATATATATATATATATATATATATATATATATATATATATATATATATACACACTGGCGATCAAAATTAGAGAGAACAATTTATAAACAATTGTACAATTCTGAAATAATGTCATCTTTACTGCTCAACAGTTGAAGGAGTTTTTGTCCTGTCTATACCATGCTACCAGAACACCTTTTCCACAAAATAACTAAGGCATTTACAAAAACATTATTTTGCAGAAAACACACACTTTCAGATACCTCCCAGTTATTGGTGTTAATCTGGTACCTGGTGCTAATTTCCTTGATTATCTGTCAACCCCTATTTAACTGGCAGCCTAACTTCCAGTTTCACTGACTCTGCAAGATGGTAGGCCGTTCTAAAGTGACTGAAAGCCTCCGGCAGCAGGTTGTCCAGATGAAGGCCAAAGGATGACCCTATCAGCCATAGCAAGACAAGTTGGTCGTTCCAAATCTGTGATTTCAAGAATATTGAATCTTTACAACATCACAAACTCATTCAAGTCCACCAAGAAGGCTGGTCGTCCACGGAAGACAAATACAAGAGAGGACAGGATACTGCGGAGGATCTCAATGGGCAATCGTTTCCACACTGCAGCTGGAATTGCTCACCAGTTCAGCGCTGAACAGGGTAAGGATCTGTCTCGTCATACAGTGTCTCAACGTTTAAGAGCATTTGGACTGAAAGCCCACTCTGCAGTGACCAAACCTTTCATTAGCAGAAAGAATCAAAAGGCTAGACTAAGCTTTGCTGAGGAGCATGTTGTGTGGACAGAGGAGAACTGGTCCAAAGTTCACTTCAGTGATGAAAGCAAGTTTAATTTATTTGGGTCCGATGGAAAACATTATGTTCGGCGACAAACTGGAGAAAGACTGAACCCAAAGTGTGTAAAGAAGTCAGTGAAAAGTAAAGGAGGAAGTGTCATGGTTTGGAGCATGTTTTCTGCAGCAGGAGTTGGGCCTCTTATACAGCTACATGGCAGAGTAAATGCAAATGTTTATCAGATCCTTCTTCAACAGCATATGGTTCCTTCCCTGCGTTCATCACCCAATCAGCCCGCAGTGTTCATGCAGGACAACGCTCCATGTCAAACAGCAAAACGGGTAAAGCAGTTCCGTGAAACTAAATAACATTGAAATAATGACATGGCCTGCCCAGAGTCCTGATCTCAACCCAATAGAGAACCTCTGGAAAATACTTGGTGACAAAGTTATGGCCAAAAAACCCACCACAGTCACCGAACTGTGGAGGAGACTGGAAGAAGAGTGGACCAAAATAACACCAGAGCAGTGTGAGAGACTAGTGCTGTCCTGTGGTCGCAGATGTGCTGAAGTCATTCAGAGCAGAGGCCTGTACACTTCCTACTAATTGCTGACTGTTGTAACCTTCAGAAAATATTGTTGTAATCTTTTTCCATGCTACAGTCATTGTTGTTCTCTAATTTTGATCAGTGTGTTTTCTGCAAAATAATGTTTTTTTTGGAAATGCCCTAGTTATTTTGTGGAAAAGGTGTTTTGGTAGTATGGTATAGACAGGACAAAAACTCATTATTTCAGAATTGTTCAATTGTTTATAAATTGTTCTCTAATTTTGGGCACCAGTGTGTGTGTGTGTGTATATATATATATATATATATATATATATATATATATATATATATATATATATATATATATATATATATATGAAAGAGAGGACGTATATAAAAAAAAAATGCTTATGGCAGTAAACAGTGAAACAGTAGTGAAGCATATCTTTATATCTTTTTTTATATATCTTATTTTTATATATTCTTATATTTTATTTAATATAGTTTTTGTACTTGTCTTTTTCTTTGTATTATTTTTCTCCCCATCCTATTCCCTCATGCCGGACCGTCGTAATGAACATTTCACTGCATGTTGTATGTATGTGTATGTAACAAATAATATTTGATTTGATTTGATTTTTAATCAACCTTAATAACATTTTTACAGTAGTGAGAAATTTTAACCAATGTTTCTTTTTTCCCCACATGACATGAAGTGAATTGAGCATAAGCAAATATATTTGTAAGTAAAAACACTGTGTGGTGCTGTTATAGTTTTATACACTTACCACCTTAAAGCAGATTATTTGTCTATAATAATGTCAACAAATATATTTAATACAGATGTCATCATTATTATCCATTCACAATTACATTAGATTTTAATATTATTTTACTTTAATATTTATAAAAATGTACTAAAATATAAGCAGCTATAAACATTTTATACTTTTACCAACTTTAGACAAAAACTAGAGCTTGTTATTTCACTACGAAACCACAAAATTAAATTCTCCTGAAGACGTTTCTGTGATGGAAAATTGTGTGTAGTTTGAGTGTTTGTGTTTGTCATTTTATTCAATAATGAGCATAACACCAACATGCAATAATGAGCATAAAACCTCATAATTCTATTTTGCTTTTAGGATTTAAACAAAGACATTCAGTATGCACACAAACACATACACACACTCACACAGAAGGCTTTCTGTAAATGAAACAATGAGCCAGTCTGTAATATTAGCGGCATAGATTTTATTGCAGCAATACATCACTTTTTTCACATTTGTACTCTTTCATTCATAAATATAGTGCAGTTATTTGCTTTCAGAGCAGTTACAGCAGAATCTATAGGCAAGTTATCATTGTATTGCAATTTGGTGCCATTGTCAGAGAACTGAGGGTAAATGCGTGCAGTTTTTTGTACTGCCTGAGATATTTTACTTCTTTGCTTTGGGCTCTTCTTCCTTCTCTTTTTGCTTTTCCTCCTCTTTCTTTCCCTCTGCTTTAGCTGCATCACCTTCGTCTTTTGCTTTTGGTTTTTCTGCTTCTTTAGGTTTGGCTTTCTCTGGCTCCTCTTTGGCCTTTTCTTTAGCTGGTTCAGGTTTGGGCTCAGCATCCTTCTTAACTGGTTCAGCTGCCTTGCTATCCTCCTGATCTTTTCCTGAGTCTGTCTCAGCCTCTGCCTTATCATCCTCTTTATCCTCATCTTTTTCTGCCTCTTTTTCCTCTCCTTCTTTCTCATCACCTTCATCCTCCTCCACCTTTGCAGTTTCTGCTTCTCCATCCTGCTCCTCACCCTCTTTAACTTCCTCTTCATCGCCTTCCTTTTCTTCCTCTTTTGCAGCTTCCTCTTCTTCCTCTGCAAAACAAAATTGATGTATACACAGATATTGACATCAGAAGAATGTCTAAATTGACAACTTACCTTCTTGTTTCTCCTCTGTCTCATCTTTCTCTTCATCCTCTTTCTTCTCCTCCTCTTCCTCTTCCTCCTCCTTCTGTTCCTCTTCCTCTTCTTCTGCTTCCTCCTCCTCTTCTTCTTCCTCCTTAGATGGTTCTGCAGAGAGGGTGGAGCTCATCATGCGAGAGCTGAGCAGATAGGGGGCAGCAGAGGTCATACTGGACTGGACAGAAAAGATGGGGCGTGAATATGAAGAAGCCATCGAGTAGGAACTGGTGAAACCTCCTGCCATGCCAGCACTGAGGCGGGATTCCTCACCCTCCAAGAGCTTTCTGTTAGGAGTGAGCATCATGAGAAAAAGCCATCAGTTTTCTCATCAAAAATAAAATATACTGTTTTCTGTCTGCTGTATTTCCTACCTGTATGCAGCTATTTCAATATCAAGAGCCATTTTGACATTCAGGAGATCTTGGTACTCTTTAAGGTACCGAGCCATTTCACCTTTAGTGGCTCTTAATTCATTGTCAAGCTCATTGATTGTGTCCTGTAAAGCATGTGAAGACAAATGATTATGATCATGATAATACAAAGTATTAATCAGTTTGCTGTAACATTTAAAAGTGTCTTAATTTTATGATATAAAAGTACTAATGTAGCTATACATTTACATTTAATTTTCCCACTAATGATTTAGACTGACCTGCATGGCTGTGATTTCTGCGCTCTGCTTGTCCTCCACCTCTCTCAGTTGTTTTTCCAATGATTCATTAAGACTCTTGCAGGCATCTATTTCAAGGATGCGTGCCTGCAGCTGTCTCCGGAACTCGCCTGCTTCATCCTTGGATGTCCTCACTGCGCTGGTGTGGTGGGCCACAGTCTCAGTCAGATGGCCCACTTTCCCACGGAACCAGTCTTCAGCAGCCTGCATATTGCGTGCTGCCAGCCTCTCGTACTGTGCCCGGATGTCACGCAGGGCACTCGACAGGTCTGGTTTGGCTGTCTCGGTTTCAATGGCTATCTGTGCACCATACTGAAGCTGCGCTTGCAGCTCTGAGATCTCTCCCTCATGGAGCTTCTTGAGGAAGGTCAGCTCATCCAGAAGGACACCCACCCTCTTCTCCAGTTCCATCTGGGTAAGAGCTCGATCATCCGCCTCTTTGCGTGCATCCATGAGCCTGGCCTCAGAGTTCTCTCGTTCCATCGCTTCCTCATCGTACTGCCTTTGCAGGGCCCGCAGAGTTTCTTCCAGGTGCTCCCTTCGGCTCATCGCAGCCTGCTTCTCCAGTTCAGCCTCATCAAATGCAGCTCGCAGAGCACGGGCTTCCTGATCATAGAGGGCACGCAGGCAGGATGGCTCACTGTGCCTCTGCCTCAGCAGAAGCAGCTCAGCCTCGAGGGCTCGGTTCTGCTGCTCAAGCTCATGGACACGTTCAATGAAGCCAGCAAAGCGATCATTGAGGTCCTGCAGCTGGGCTTTTTCCTGAGTGCGTACCGCTCTGAGCTCAGAGCTGACCTGCGATGCCTGGCTCAGGTCCAGCTCCATAGGTTGGGCAGCACCGCTCAGCAGCAAAGATGAGGAGGATATGCGCCCAGGGGAGCTGTACTGCAACCGAGCCGAGGATAGAGGAGATGAGTGGCTGGAGTACACGGTGCGGGAGCGGGTCCGTGTCGCCACACGTGGAGGTGCACTCTCCACATACCAGCGTTTGTATGAGGAGGTGTAGTAAGGATCAAACCCGATGCCACTCATGGCTTCAAGAACAAGCAGCTCTGTCTCTTTCTTCCTCTCACAGCTAGCAGACTGAGACACTGCTGTCTCTGCTGCGGTCGCAGCCGCTTTTATAGCCAGGAAGAGCAGGTCTGACGCAATCGCTTTTTTACACTCTGACTAGGCAGATTTGATTGAAGCAGAGAGTGGGAGGAACAGAAAGGGGAAGAGAGGGAGGAAAAGAGAGGAGAGATGAAGAGAGTGGGAGGAAATTATAGCACTGTGGAAAAGAAAGGATGGTGCAAGGCAGTAAAAAGGTAACAAATTATTATTATTATTATTATTATTAATAATAATAATAATAAAATAATAATAATAATATTGTTGATGATGTTGTTTGCATAATACAATTTTATTTTGAATAGCACTGTTTAATTTGACTTAGTAGACTATATGGCTAAAAGTATGTGGATTCCTGACCATCACACCCATATTTGCACCCCATTACAGATTATGTTCCTGTTCTACATTTCATTGCTGTGGAAATTTGAACCAATTCAGCCACAAGATCATTAATGAGATTGAGCACTTATGTAGGGGCACAAAGTCTGACACAATCAGTATTCTAAATCTTCCCCAAGATGTTTAGTTGGGTTGAGGTAAGGTTTCTGTGCAGGTCACTCAAGTCCTTCCACACTAACATTGGTTAACCGTGTCTTCATTAAACTTGTTTTGTGCACAGGGTCAGTGTAATGATGGAACAGGCTTGGCCTAGTTCCCTTAGTTCCAGTGAAGGAAAATAGTAATGCTACAGCTTTCAAAGGTATTTTACATTGCTAATTGCTTGATTCCAAACTTTCGGTTTGGCAAGTAAAACATTAAATAAACAATCAAATAAGCAATAATATATAAACATTTATTTAAAAGGAAATATAGTTATTTATTTGTTCTGCATGTTTATGAAACACTAAAATTAAGATAGTTATGGGTTCCTTCTGGAAGGATCTTCCAAGTAGAAGCTCCTTCCAGAAGGAACCCATAACTATCTTAATTTTAGTGTTAAGATAAAAATAAAATATAGATAGGTATATGTATAAGATAGATATAAAAGGGAGTCCCTCATATTATTTCATAGTTTTCACCCTACTTTAATCAGACCTTCTCATATGAAATTTTCTGAATATTAAAATCCCTAATTATATAATTATGGTATGTTTTTATATTAATGAGGAACTATGTGTACAGAAATGTACAGACATTGAAATAAAACATCCAACCCAGTAGCAAATGTCTGACACAGTTCACATCATCTAACCAAAAATAAAACTTGTGAAAGCTATGAAAGCTTTTGAAAGTCTTCATATTAAAATCATTTATATGTCTTTATAAGGTTTTTTCTCTTCATGCTAAATTAGCTGTTTATATGTGGACCGCACTGTACTTAATACTGTAATTAAATTTAAAGTTAAACTGCATTTGGTTACTGAATTCACTTTATTCACTGGGATAGAACAAGCTTATGCAATCATATTCTTCTAACGTGACACGTGACTGCCCCTGCTGGTTATCTTAAGTAACGCAACCAAAGATTTCTTCATGGAATTAACCAGAGATGTAGATGTGGTTTGTCATGTGCAGCCTGCTGGCTCTCCATTTTTAATTTTCTGCTACACTGCTGAGTTCACTCTAGAGGTTTGTCTAATAATAATGTTGCACTATTAAAAAAAAGTATATACTTTATCATTCACTATCTATCTTACTAAAGAATAATAAAGTGTTATATTGAGGCCCACAAACTCCTACTTATCATGAGGCCAACACACTTCTTTGTTTTAGTTTATATATACAGTTCAAGTTTTAATTGTACATTAGATATTTCTATTATTTAACCATTACTAGATTAAATCATACATTTACATTTCTTAAAAATAGAGCCTTTACTGATTTACATGATCTTTTCTGTTGCTGGATATTGCTACTGTTCAAGACGTGGCAGACAGTATTTTTCCTTTGATTCCCATACTTATGACGAGAACAGACCAACAGATAAAACAGAAAGCATAGATATGTGTTTTTATAACAGGCACCTGCGCTTTCCAGATTTTTAAATCACCAGTGACATTGCATTGTATTTTATTCTTTTTTTTTTAATGTTAACAATTTTTTACTTCCACGCTGTGATTGATATTTACTAGGCAGCATGACATAGAGAATGTGCTACACCACTGCTTGTTGAGATGTATTCTACACTGACCAGGCATAACATTATTACCAGTGAAGTGTTAGTGGGTGTTATGTATTAGGCAACAAGTGAACATTTTGTCCTCAAAGTTGATGTGTTAGAAGCAGGGAAAAAGGGCAAGGATTTGAGTAAGTTTGATAAAAGCCAAACTGTGATGGCTAGACGACTGAGTCAGAGCATCTTCAAAACTGCAGCTCTTGTGGGATGTTCCTGGTCTGCAGTGGTCAGCATCTATCAAAAGTGGTCCAAGGAAGAGGCAGTGGGGAACCGCCGACAGGGTCATGAGCGGCCGAGGCCCAATGATGCATGTGGGGACTGAAGGCTGTACTGTGTAGTCCAATCCAACAGACAAGCTCCTGTAGCTCAAATTGCTTAAGATATTAATGGTGTTAATGCTCGACAGGTCAGGACTGTTTTTACATCAAAAGGAGGACCAACACAATATTAGGCAGGTGGTCATAATGTTATGCCTGTTCGGAGGACTTAAATTTATGCATGGTCGGTGTGCATAGTGAGGAGTATTAGGGAAATTGATTATCAATATAAATGAAAAGGACATTTCTTAATTAAGCACATACACAAAAGCAGCAGTTTTACAAAGTGACATCTCATGAAATAAATAGTACGTACCCAATGACCCATAATGGTTCTATGTTCTAAATCTTTGGTTGTCAATGTTTTTTTAGGTTAGTGAGTGTGGCCACATAGTGTACAGCTGACAACGTTGAAATACACTTTTCCAAAGAAATAATGCTACAAGTATTATAATGCCATTAAATGGCGGTTCAAACATTTTTGTTCTGTATATAATTGTTATACCACCTCTCAGTCATTTTACATTAATTTTGCCACACCATATACGAAAACCTGAAAGCACCCCTACTCAAGAACCTCATCACAATATACTGTATTTTGTGGTTGTTGCTTTTGTGGATGTTGCTTAATGCCAAAGCAAGCCTTAACTACTTTGTACTAAAGTCATGCACTAAACCTATATGTGCTTATCCTAATGCATTGACGCATATATATTGATTAATTTTTGTGAAAAGAGGGAATTAGTGGTCTGCAAACAAAACAAGAGCTATCGTCTTACTTTCTAAATCAATACATAGCTTTTATTTTTGCAGTGATTCTAGAAATTCTTCCATACTATGCTGATTTTTTAACATTATGCCTTGCTTGGTTTCACATTTGTTTTTGTCATACTAATTGTGAAATTGCAGATTTTTTTCAGATTATGTTATAGTGGATTGAACTCATTAGGTTAGTTCATTCTGCAGAGTCTTTCATAATCTTAAAGAGTCTCTTAAATCAGTACTGGTTATTTTATCCAGAAGTCTAATGAGTCTATCTCTGATATTTGCACTTTTATTCCACAGCTCTCAGTTTAAAAGTCATGTTGCTATTTTGAATCTATAGATCAACTTTGCCCTTAGAGCCAGCTGACAAACCACCCACCTTCAAATGGCCCAATATGACTAGCTAAGCCAGGCCGTCTGTCTAGAGGTTCTGCTGTTTCCATTGGTTTAGAGCAAGTGATCTCTGGAATCCACACAGCTTCACATTCCAAAATGCTATAAAAAGAGCAAAGGCTCCTAAGATCACTGTCACAGTGTGTCTGTGTGTGCACGCAAAAGCAAGGAAGGCTGTGTCTTTCAGGTTTGGTCAAGTATATATCTAAACAAACTCATCATGACTGCAGTCTATCGTTTGGTCATCGTGCGTCATGGAGAGAGTAGCTGGAACCAGGAGAACCGTTTCTGTGGCTGGTTTGATGCAGATCTCAGTGAGAAAGGAGTGGAGGAAGCCAAGCGTGGTGCTCTTGCCATCAAGGATGCAGGCCTGAAGTTTGACATATGCTATACCTCCGTGCTGAAGCGTGCTATCAAGACCTTGTGGACCATCATGGAAGGCACAGACCAGATGTGGCTGCCCGTTGTACGAACATGGCGCCTAAATGAGCGCCACTATGGTGGACTGACCGGCCTAAACAAGGCTGAGACGGCAGCCAAACATGGAGAGGAGCAAGTAAAGATCTGGAGACGCTCATTCGACATCCCACCTCCACCCATGGATAAAGACCATCCCTACAACAAGATCATCAGTGAGGTGGGACTTTGATTTTAATTCCTAGACCTTGAAAATGCAACTCAGTTATGAGACACATAAACAAACATAGACAAATTGCCTATACATTATAAATATGTATACAACTTCTTTTGCTAGGACTGTATCATGCATCTTGATGACAGATATGTTCATTTTCTTCCACCAGTCTAGGCGATATAAAGGTCTGAAGGAGGGCGAGCTGCCCACCTGCGAGAGTTTGAAAGACACCATTGCACGTGCCCTGCCCTTCTGGAATGAGGTCATTGTCCCTGAAATCAAAGCCGGCAAAAACGTACTTATTGCAGCTCACGGAAACAGTTTGCGTGGTATTGTCAAGCACTTAGAGGGTGAGTTTCACATGATGTTTCTCTGAACACACACAGGACAGACTGCAACTCTCCACAAGGCTTTCACATTCCCGATGATCCTACAGCTAATAATAGTCCACACTCACACACAGAGGAAAAGGCCACAAGCTAGATTCTTGTTACAGCTGCGACCTTTCTGCAGGAAGGTCTTACATTCTCAATCAGCTGAGCTTCATTTAGTCATTCCTGATGGAAACGTCTTTACTAATGCTACTTTGTAGCCAAACCTGTTGCAAGTTAGGGTATTTATTATATAGTTCTAATTGATGAAAGGTAAATCACAGTGTAACTGTCCAGAAAATAACAAGAGCTGTGCATGTATTGTCACATGTTAGAGATTATATTCAACTGTTAAATACAGTTAAGTCTATCTAAAACAAACTGTGCTTTTTTGATTTCCTTTGATCTCAGACCATCGATGCACACTTGTTGTCATTTTTAAATGTCTCTCTCTGTCTCCTGCTCTCCAGGCATGTCTGATGCCGCCATCATGGAGCTTAACTTGCCCACTGGCATTCCCATTGTCTATGAGCTGGACAGTGACCTGAAGCCTGTGAAGCCCATGCAGTTCCTTGGGGATGAAGAGACTGTCCGTAAGGCCATGGAAGCTGTAGCTGCCCAGGGCAAAGTAAAGAAGTAAAACCAGACAAGGTTGCAAAGACTGAACCTACTCAAGACTTCCCCTTCTCACCTGATACCACTCAGCATGCTCAACTCAACTAAACATCATTCCACCATCGGAGAACACTCACACCCCTTTAAAACATAACATAGTAGTGGTTCTCATTGGGTTCTTCAGCAAACCTTATTAAAACTTTTTTTTTTAAACATTGTCCTCACATTTTCCCCACTTTATCTAAATAAAATCACCATTTTGTGTAATTTCTTGTTTGAGTCATTCCTCCCTCCTCTCTGTCTCCTCTCAGTTCTCCTACAACTTGGCATTATTTCAGCATTTTCAGCAGAGCAGCGCAGTGCAGTGCAGTGCAGTGTAAGCTAAGAGCTCAGAGTTTGGCATGGGGAGGTCGTAGGGTTTGGTCTGGCCGCCGTCCCGTCTCACAGTGCTGCAGTGACGCCTGTATCCCTCTAATACATTTTTCTATCAGACCATCCTGAAACCAAGCTGGCAAACCACCAACACCACAATTAGAGGCAGATTGTTCTATAGGGTTCTACAGTGACAACAATTAAATAGAACATATATATATATATATATATATATATATATATATATGTGTGTGTGTGTGTGTGTGTGTGTGTGTAATATGTATCATCAGAAAGACTGTTAGAACCAAACATTAGGCATTAAACACTGTGCATAAGCCCAGCTGCAGGATCACTTTAGTGCCATATACATTATGTAGTGATGCTTATTTATAGCTCTTAATGATAAGAGTTTTTTACAAAACTAATAGTTTGCACACACATTGATAGGTACCCACAACAATGTTCAACAGTAGAAAACTATAAGCCTTGAAATATGTACTAATAAACAAAATAATGCCCAACCCAAAACTGTTCTTGCTAAACACCTTGAAAAATGAACAGATGACTGAAATGGTTAATAATCTTATATAAACAGTATATATATATATATATATATATATATATATATATATATATATATATATATATATATATATAGTGGATATAAAAACATACTACATACCCTTATGAAATTGTAGATTTAAAATATTTAAAGACAAATGACAACATAAAGGCCAGACTTGTTACATCTTTAATGCAATATTTAAAGAATAAAATGCAATTAATAATAATAGTTAAAAAACAAAACAAAAAAAGCAACCACAGCATAATTGTATCAGTCTGATCACCCTGCCCAACTAATACATTGTGGAAGCACCTTTTGCCTTTATGACAGATTCATGCCTTTGTAAATAAGTGTCTATTAACTTAACAAACTTTGGAATTTTTGCCACTGTTTAAGTTCTTCAAATTGTGAGGGGGGACTATGGTGTACGGCTTTTTTTTTCATTCCACGATTTTGATTATTCTTTTCTGAAGCCAAGCCATCAAGCCATGATGATTTTGATGTGCACTTTGGGTCACCATCATTTTGAAATGTGAAATTCCTCTTTATTTTCAGATTTTTGACAAGGACAGAAGGCTTTGTGCCAAAACCTTTTGTTATATGGAGCTATTATTTGTGCCATCTATCTTGATTAGAGCCACAGGCCCAACTGAAAAGAAGCAGCCCCAAAACATAATGCTACCCCTACCGTGCGTCACTGTCAGTATAGTGTTCTTCGGATAATGCTCTGTATTTCTATTCTGTATTACTTTTGTCTCGTCAGACCATAACTTTCCCACTTGGGTTGAGGTGACTGAATAAATTTTTTAGCATAATTCAGACGGGCTCACATTTTTTTTTTTTTAAGAAACGGCTTCCATCTTACCACCCTACCCCACAGCCCAGACTTGTGCAGAATACAGATGGCAGTCACGTGCAAAGAGTGACCAGTACCTGTCAGAAAATCATGTAGTTCCATTAGTGTTGCTCTTGGCCACTTGGCAGCATCCGTGATAAGTTTTCTTCTTGTCCTCTCATCAACTTCAAAGGGTTTTTGGAGGGCCCCATTTCCTCTGCTTATTGATGATGGTTTTGACAGTGTTCCAAGGTACATTCAGTGCCTTTAATATTCTTTTATCTTGCTCTCCTAATTGGTACCTTTTAACATTTAAGTCTCACAGTTTCCTTGCCAACTCTTTGTAGCCCATGGCTCTCATTAGAATGCAACCCCAAACATTCAAGCAACAGCTGAATTTTATCTGGTTTTAATCAGAATTACTTTAATTGATGGCAGGTGATTGTCATTTACCTACATTCCTGATTTTGTGAACATGATTGGTTAACTCTGAGGACATTAAAAAATGCCCCCAACTATTAAACTTTTCTTTTTTTCTGTATTTTGTTTGTTGGGAAATCACATTAAAGATGTAACAATTTCAATAATTAAACAATGTATCATTTATATTGTTGTTTCTGTGTTTATATTTTAAAATCCTGCAGTTTCACAATGGTGTGTAGACATCTTATATGCACTGCACTTGCTAGACTTAATAGAGCAACACAGGTATGTCGAATAAAATATTTAATTCACTACAACACTGCCATCTGGTGCTCATCTGGAGTTTTACCCCGACAGTAGAACAGGACAAGTTTTTAGACCAGGCAGCTGAGAGTCAATTTATAACATGAAATCATCTCAAAACCTTTGTATTTACTATAAAATTATCTAATCTGACCTTGGGAAATTATGCCCTTTTTGGGACATTATGCCATTTTATTAAATATTTAAAAAGACACTGAATATAGCTTCAATATCTAAGCATTTTTTCTACAGTGGTGCAAGTAAGGATGTCACAAATCTACACAACTAGAACTTCTGCTAAACATGTAATAGTACAACTGTATCAAATGGAAATATATTGTATACATACACCCATGCACTGACAAGTGAAGGGAAAACACTCTCATTACAGTGTCACCTGCCAAGACGTAGGATATATAAGGCAGCAAGGGAACAGCAAATTCTTAAAGATGTTAGGTTAAAAGCAAGAATAATGAGCAAGTGTAAGGATCTAAGTGATTTTGGAACAACCTTTCAATGCTTGAATGACTGGGTCAGAGTATCTCCAAAAAGCAGAGATATGAAAAATTACCTGAAAATCATACTTGAGTAAAAGTTATATACCTTACTGCAAAACTTACTCCACTACAAGCTCAAAGTCACCAATTCCAATATGACTTGAGTAAAGTCATGTGGTATCTAATTTGAACAGTACTTGAGTATTTTACTCATATTGAACGTAAGCAAAGATGCACTAGTCATCAACACCAAGACACATGTTAGTGAAAAACAGTTGATTTGTGGGGCTTTATTTCTGAAAATACAAATTCTACACCTCATTATTGCATTAACAGGGATCAACACAACAGCCTCATTAACATGCCAGAATGAAGCAAAGATCAAACAAGTAGGTCAAGAGAAAAAGACAAAGTAGTAAAGTAATCTTTCAAAGATGTATCTTCAATTAACAATTAAAAAGAACCATTAGTATTCAATGGACAAATAAAATTAAAGTAACATTTTATTAATATGCCATGGCAGGTATGAAAAATGTAATTGTAATGATCATTGTCATTTAAATTATATTGGAGTGAAAAGTACATATATTGAAAAATAAATGTATAATTACATTTATAATTATATTTTTGCTACTAAGTAAAACTAGGAAGCAGCGAAAAAAAATACTGAAGTACATTTATTCAAATACTTTACACCACTGCTAAAAGGACAGGACAATGCAGCCTGCCAAAATGCAAAAATTGTATAGGAATGGTTTGGGGAAACATGACAAAGGATTCAAGGTATTTACTATAGGCTTTCAAATGTGCTTAACAAGTCCATAGAGGAATCACATCGCAACTTACAGGTCTTAAAGTATTAGAGCATATTTTTTCATCATGATGTCAAATAACACAGCATTAAAGGTCTTGTAGAGTCAGTGCCTCAATGGGTCAGAGCTGTTTTAATGGCACAAAGAAGTTCCACACTGGTCATGTTCTGTGAAATCTGTTTTTCAGCTGCCATTTTTATAAAATGTAAAAAAATATAAATATAGAATAAAATCCTATGAAATAAATGATTCATGTAAAATAATGTAAAATAATGCAAGTAAAAATATAATATGCATAATGCAAGTATCCTGTGCAAATTAATTGAGTCCAGACTTTTAATTGATGTAAGTTCCTATGCATGAAATTCAGAAGACCAGCAGGAAGTGAGAGTTTTTGTGCAACACCACAAACATCTATGCACATGCATGCATAAGTAAAGAATGTATGCTCTTCAAACTAAACAAGTAAAATAGATCTGGAAAAAAATAATTGAAATGTAAATTATATCATCTCTTTTAAAATCTGCCTCGGTCATTGCATTACTACCTCACCACGTTATCGTGTTAAGCGTACTTTCACGTCAGCTACAGCAGCGCGTTTTATCAATAATCTTCCAGAAATTACGATATTAAATAGGTCTCCGTCTGACCCCGCAGAGCACGACTGGGCCACTGAATACCTAGAATCAACGTTACGTTATACTCTAGATCAGGGGTGGCCAACCCGCATGCGGCTCTTATGTTCCTTTCGAAGTTTGTGTGTGTTTGTTTTTTATTGTGCGTGTTCGCTTTGCTTAAGTTCAATACGGTATTTTTAAGACCTTGGCATGAGGCCAATCATAAATTACAGGGATGCACCGAGAATTTCGGAAATACCTAAATCACCGAAACAACACGGCAGAAACACAATTGTAATGACGCAATAAAAAAGCGCAGCAGCACACGGTTATCTAGATAAGAGCAACATGTCTGCGGTGTGCGGATAGCTATTTGCAAAACATGCAATGCTGACATTTCAAGAGGGGGTGTATCTGCAAAGAGTTTCTCCAAGTCGGGTTTAATTTATTACCTGAAATCCAAACATCCCGATTGGCATTCTAAATATGAGAAGAACGCGGCGCAGAAAAGTAAAGTCAATCCGAGCATGCGCACTCCGTCTGTAGAGGACGTTTTTGAAAAGGCAGGAAAGTTTTCCAGTGATAGTGCCAAGGCAAAAGGCATAACACACAAAATTATGGATTTCATTGCCATTTGAATTGAATTTTCATTTCGAGTGGCAACAACGGAATACGAGCCAGATTTGAAGGGGATTGTTTAAGGCAAAGAATGCCAAAAGTCCCACTAAGTAACATGCATAATAAAAGAAAAACGCTATTGTAAATTATTATATTTTTTTGTGGATTTGGTTAAACAGAGTTTGTGTGTGTGTGTGTGTGTGTGTGTGTGTGTGTGTGTGTGTGTGAGAGACAGTGCACACAATGTTCATTGTTGAAAATGACTGGCCTGTGGTCTTAGAACTGTAGGAGTCAATTTCTGTCATTATGTTGGTGTGTGACATTTACAATAAATCTGGCTGAGCAGAGGGGTGTGTGTGTGTGTGTGTGTGTGTGTGTGTAAGAAAAAGGGATGGGTGATGTTCATGTGTGCCCATGTGTATGATGTGGCTCTTTGCGATAACACAGTCAAAAATGTGGCTCTCGGTCTCTGACTGGTTGGCCACCACTGCTCTAGATGATGTAGCTCCCCTTAAAACCAAAATGATCAGGGAGAAAAAATTAGCACAGTGGTATAATAATCATACGCGCACCTTAAAACAGACCACTCGGAAATTAGAACGTAAATGGCGTCAAACAAAATTAACAGTATTTCAAATAGCATGGAAGGAGCACCTCCTAAATTATAGAAAATCTCTTAGTGCTGCTAGATCATCATATTTCTCCACCCTCTTAGACAATAACAAGCATAATCCTAGATTTTTATTCAGCATGGTAGCAAAATTAACAGGAAATAAAAGCACTGCACTCACATGCACACCATCATTAGCTAGTAAGGATTTCATGAACTTTTTTAATAATAAAATTGAAAACATCAGGCAAGAAATCCAGACGGTTATTATAAATCCAAATAATTTTACAAGTAACCCTGTAGACAGCAGTGTAATTATAACAGACAATCAATAGATTTAGAAAAGGTTGTGGCACAGCAGTTATGCTCACATCTACTTATGAATAACATTTTTTAAATGAATCAGTCAGGATTTCGGCCTCATCATAGCACAGAGACGGCACTAGTTAAGGTGGTAAATGACCTGTTATTGGCCTTTGATCAGGGTTTTGTCTCTTTACTTGCTTCGCTCAACCTTAGTGCAGCTTTTGACACTATTGATCACACTATACTGTTTGCTAGATTTGAGAACGTTGTTGGAATAAAGGGAACAGCTCTCTCTTGGCTCAAGTCTTATTTGACTGATCGCTATCAGTTTGTTGATGTAAATGGTGAATTCTCCACACTCTCTGAGGTAAAGTTTGGTGTTCCTCAAGGATCTGTCTTAGGCCCACTGCTTTTCTCTTTATATATGTTGCCTCTTGGTGAAATTATACATAAACATGGTATTTGCTTCCATTGCTATGCTGATGATACACAGTTGTATATTACAGCAATGCCAGATGAGAGCGATCAGCTGAACAATGCTGAGAAGTGTGTAAAGGACATTAAACAGTGGATGCTTAATAACTTTCTTCTGTTTAAATCAGATAAGACGGAAGACGGACCACATGCAGCTAGAAGCAAACTTTCCAATTACGTAGCATCTCTGGATGGTGTTTCTGTTTCAGCGTGTACGGTGACCACATCACCCCTGTTTTAATCAGTCTACACTGCTCCCAATCAAATATCGCATTGATTATAAAATACTACTACTGACGTATAAAGCACTTAACGGTTTTGCACCGCAGTATCTGAGTGAACTTCTTTACCAGAATGATCCTCCACGCCTACTTAGATCAAAAGGTGCAGGCTATCTGTTGGTTCCTCAAATAATGAAGACTACAGCAGGGGCAGATCTTTCTCTTATAAAACCCCACAGTTATGGAACAGCCTTCCAATCAGTGTTCGGGACTCAGACACAGTCTCAGTGTTCAAGTCGAGGTTGAAAACATATTTATTTAGTCAAGCCTTTGATCAGTAGATTTTTTTTCTTAGGTAAAGGCTCAGATCTGGAGGCAACATGGATATAGAGCATTTGGTGAACTGGGATATTTGTATGCTGTCGTCGCCTCACATTCACACTTTCACTCAGGTTCGTTGATGGTGGTGTGGTGGGTCGTCTCTTATCCCAGAGATCCCTCATGTCCCTGTTACCTTCTTGTTTAGTTATGCTGCCATAGCGAGTCTTGCCGGAGTCCAAACTGCACAGTGATATTAACTTTCATACAACAATAAGGACACTTAATAATCTATATCCTTCTCTTCCTGTCACCCTCTTCTCGCTCTCTCTATTTCTCTCTCTCTCTCTCTCACTCTCTCTCTCGGTCGAGTTAAACATGCTCCTGAGGCTCCAGTGACCACTGTTCCTGCCCCTCTCCCCTCCGTGGATCTTCCCACTTCGTCCAGACCTGCCTCTGGATAGTGTTCTCTTCGACTGGAGGCCACTCTGTGCAGCTTGGGACGGTTTCTCATCAACGCCTTGGGTGGTTCCATGAAATTCCGGAGTAAGAACAGGTGCTTTGAGGATGGATTGGACTGAAATTCATGTCAACAGTCTCCTACACTGACTCAGGACTACTTTTCGCTTCTAATCTTCATCACTGTACCACGCAACATCGTATATCTGCTACAAATGGACATTCGGTGCAACCCAGATGAGGATGGGTTCCCTCTTGAGTCTGGTTCCTCTTAAGGTTTCTTCCTTATGCCATCTCAGGAAGTTTTTCCTTGCCACGATCGCCACCGGCTCGCTCATCAGGGACAAACTTATTATAAAGAACACATTCACTTTTAATCACCACATTATCTGTGTAAAGCTGGTTTGAGACAATGTTCATTGTTAAAAGCGCTATACAAATGAAAATGAATTGAATTGAATTGAATTAAATTAAATGGAAAAGTGACATGTGACAAACTGATGAATGAAAGTATCAGGCTCACAACGTATAACAGCATGGCCTAAATGTTTATAAAATTTATATTCCTGAAAGTTTCATCCCACATATGAAGATTCTGCATATGAATTTTTTTGTAGCATAATTGACAAATCACAAACACTTCTCTTTGTTTTTAACTGTGAATCTATTTAATTAATCTTTTTCTTTTAATTTGATTATGTTTTAATTAACTAATTTTTGCATGGAGTTTTTGATCATTTTATTTAATGCTGTTGTCTTTTTTTACTTTCATAAGGCTACCAGAAGATGGTGCTGTTTCTCTATTTATTATTTGACGGCCATCGTCAGTGCAGTTCTCAACTAAATGTTTTATGTTCTGTGTTTTATACTGAGTACTCAATCCAGTAAGCGCCTGTCTTTTGGAACATGGTAGAGGATGATTTGTGCTCGAGTGGAAGTAAAATTCGTGCCCTCGAGTGCAGAGTAAATTTAAAATCTGAGGATTCTGCCTCAACAGGATCAGATGTCGTGTTTAAAAGCTAACCTGACGGATTGAGAACAGTAAAACGTGGGCTTGGGTTTTGTGAACTCACTAGAAAGTGGATTATTATAAAATGTTTGTGTTTTTAAACACTGCATTACAAGCTTATTGCTGCACTCTTTTAGTAAATTATTTGAACAATAACATTCATTTTATTAATGCATTTTTTTTTTAAAACAGTTGTATTTTGTGATTTTCTGTAGTATTCATTTTAATCTTAAATTTATGTTTTTGGAATTTTCCTTTTCCTAAGATGTTTTAATGCTTTTCGGTTATGTATGGTCTTTTACAAACTCTGGGACTTTCCAGGAACAGCTGTATTGAGATCTCATTGCGCATTCAACCAACTATGTAATTTTGCAAAGCATATAGACACAGCACATTTTTCCAGTGTCAATTGTCTATTATGTATAAATGTCCATTCCAGTTCCAAGTTGTAACACTAGAAATTATGGAAATGTTGAAGTGGGTGAATATTTATACCAGAGACCATGTAGAACCCTACTAGGTTGTGTTTTATAACTTTTATTTATAGTTTATAATGCAGTGTAAAGTAGCTTATAATGCTCTTTGTCTTATGATGATGAACTTTAATAGACCAAAAGACGAACACCTTTGCTTGATTTTTGTTTTAAATGATGAATATATGGAGATGAAAGAATAAAATGTAACTGGTGAGCTAAGACAAATGACCTGACTCATTGAACTGACATGTTACTCTGTGCACACAGAAAATGTGTGGGCTGATGCAAGTCATAGGAGATACACTTTATAATGAACAGTTTGACGTAAATGCTTTAGTGCCCAGGGGTATGAGGACATTCTAAGAGTGCATTCATACCTTTGGGATGAGTTGACACTTGAAATTTTCTAATCAATGTTGCCGTGAGTGAGTGAGTGAGTGAGTGAGTGAGTGAGTGAGTGAGTGAGTGAGTTAGTAAAAGAGAAAGAGAGAGAGAGAGAGAGAGAGAGAGAGAGAGAGAGAGAGAGAGAGAGAGAGAGAGAGAGAGAGAGAGATTTGAAAGATTTCTCTAGTTATCATGGCCTGTTTGATGTGTATATTTTAACCAAATATCTTAACCTAATAATATGTATATCCTGTGTGACTTGTATGGCTTGTTTGTGCTCCAAATGACATTATTAAATGTCAGAAGCCTTGGGAGGTTTATGACTCATTCATTGTCAAATAAAAAAATGAAGTTATTGTATGTGTGAACTTTAACATCAATGCTCTTGTTATAAAAGAGATAGAACATTTTAGGTCAAAAGGTTCAGAGTGTTAAGTCCTTTCCAGAGCATGCATGCCCATGCGCTCACACACATATACACACACACACACACACACGCGCGCACACTCAAACAATGATGTGGTTTCTCACTTGCTGCTTGCTCATTGTATTCTATAAACATAGACAAAAGGACAGATCAAAAAGAAAAAAAAAACTGTTGTTCAGTGGCAGTAGCACTTTTTCAGAATCATACACAAGTAACGGGTGTGGCCTAAATATGGAGACAAAACTTTAGGAGTGATACAGAAGACAATATTGCTCTCTTTTTATGCATTTATTTTTTATTTGTATTGTTTTGTTTGTTTATCTTGATATTTGGTTGATGTTACTGAGCCAAACAAGGCCCAGATTACATAATGTTGAAAGAACTAAAAGAAAAAAAGGTAAATTTAAAAATTTTCGAAAGAAAGGTTTAGAATTCTATTTAAATATTGCCTACAAATATATGTAATGCCATTTTAATCCAAATTAATAGAACACAAAACAGGGAAAATAGGGTTATGCTATATTGTTGTTGTTTTAATCCAAAGTCTCACAATATCACAATCGATGTTTAAACAGATCATGTACTGTATAGTCATTGTGTAGGTTTATGACCTTATTAAAAATCTCTTGCAGCATCTGGGAGACAATTTAATTATACAAGCATGTCTGCGAATCACATTCACATTTTTCACTTGAATATTGACACTTGATCAGAGCTAAATTGAGTTGAATACATTTCGAATTGTGAACATTTCTGTGTAATCTATATTGCTTCTTTAATGTTTTCCAGCAGAACGTCGTTCATGTTGTTCTGTGGGAGGAATAAAAACCAATAGCACTGATTTTTCTCAGGTGTTTGTTTGAAAGGCTGAAAGGATGTGCTGAATGTGTGCAAATGTTCCGCCATCTCTGCACCATTTGAGCACTTAGCATGTGTATGGGCCTCAGACAGGACACTTCAGACCCCAGCCCTGTCCTCCCTCATGGGACATCACAGACACTGCACTGAGCTTCCTGTAGATTTCCACCCCCACACTACCACCTCCTGCATTAACTGGCTGCTAACTGGCTGTCCCATAAGAGGTAAAGAGCTTGTGCCGTCATGGCTCCATGTGCTGATAGGATTAAGAGGCCCATCTTCCCATTGTCAAGGCCAGACAGGGCTCAATACACAAACCAAACTGAGGAGAAGTGAATACAACTGTTTGTGAGCATGACTCATAAGAGAAACAACTTCTGTCCACATTCAGGAAGATGGAGTTGAAGAGTAAAGAGTTAGCCACTTGATATCTTTTGAAAATGCTGTAATAAAGTGCCAAAGTCATATTACATGTTTATTTACCCTAAATCATGTTAGCTTTATTTTTTTAAGTGAAACTTCAGTGTATCCACAGAGATTGATTTTTTTAATATTAATTTCATAATGTGAAATTAATTAAAACTGTTTTCTTAGGTTTTCTTATTTGCTGTAGTGGATTTTTATGAATATTTTGTTCTGTGGAAATATATATATATATATATATATATATATATATATATATATATATATATATATATATATATAGTATACTGGGTTCAGTTTCCTGCTGTTTGCAGTATGTTTTACAGTCCCTTAATGTGAAAAGGTTACTTTTAATTATTTTTTTATAAGATTTTCAGATTACTGTAGATTAATGTGACCTATATATATATATATATATATATATATATATATATATATATATATATATATATATATATACCTGCTTAGGAGTGATTGGAACATGATACATGTTAGAGCGCATCACCAGACGTCTTTCTCTCACAATAATATCCTCATCAGGCTCCTTTTGATCCATGAGTCACCTCCTGCTACTGCTCTACCCCTAAACAACCACACACACACTGACCACCGGTGCTAATAGGACACTTCAAAGTATGCTAATAGACCCTCTCACTTTTGTCCACACACACATACAAGGACTCTATGAGGCCCCGCCCCCTCGGCCAGTGTCTTTAAACTCAAGGTTGTGCTGAGCCCAGGGCATTTGGTCATTGTTTTTACCTGTTGGTCAACTTAAAACTAAGGTCCATTGCATGCTTAAGTTTTTTTTATGCAGTTTTCTTCCCCTGGAATTAATGGAGTCCTGCAGCTGAGGATCAAGATAAGATTATTTTAACAACTAGTGTTGCCATAAACTCAAGCTGCTCCGAAGAATCTTAAAAATGGAGCAAATTGCTGGTGAGTTCATTTGTTTGTTTTACCTATAATCAGATAATCAGTAAGTAATTGGATTTTCTGAAAAATGCATGACATTTAATATTGATGTGCAGTCCTTTTTTAGTACATAATATATATATTACACCCATTACAGACCTAAGACATTCATCTACAATGTCTGGATCGCCCATAGCACCTCACCCAGCTGAGTCCTACCAACAGGGGAACATGAGAATGAAACTGGAATATTCAGAGCTCTGGAAATCCTTTCATGACATTGGTACTGAAATGGTCATCACTAAATCTGGCAGGTAACGAGTAAAAAAATGTTAATTAATCATCTAAATTTGACCATTTAAGCACATATAATTAACTGATAAGGTACATAGAAATGTTAACACATTATTTATCTTTTAATTGTAATTTAGGAGGATGTTTCCATATTGCAATGTAAGTGTGTCTGGTCTTGTGCCCTATGCCAAGTATGTCATCATGGTGGATATGGTTCCAGTGGACAATTCCAGGTACAAGGTAAGCAAATAAACAGTTACAGGTTAATCATTTCTGCAAATACAAAAGAAAAAAGTTGCTATGGAGATGCTTGTTAACCTACAGGTTAGTATGAACAACTAGATTACTGGGATTATTGGAAGTTGTTTGGTATAAACATGACGCTCAAAACAGGAACAAAGCAAGACACAAACCAACCCCCAAAAACCATTTGTGAGTGCAGACGGTGGTCCTCCTGTGGAGTGCCAATCACCAAAAAGTGTGAATATCAAAGGCTATTATCACTTCCTGTTTTTCTTGCCTCAGTTAGGGGTCTAGTCAAGTCCAATTCCCCATACTCCCCCACTAATGTCCTCCAGGAGAGCAATCAAAGTCTATATATGGCACCTCACTTTACATAAGGTCACCCTCCCAGACGTGTTTGTATGTACTACAGCAATATGTTATGTCTTCATAAAAATAAAAAAGAACAGCAAAAATATTTGAGATATTGTCTTATATTTAAACTGAGCATTTATCTCCTACAGTGGAATAATGAGCAGTGGGAGGTGGCGGGAAAAGCAGAGCCACAGCCTCCATGTAGAACCTACGTTCACCCAGATTCTCCTGCTTTGGGTAGCCATTGGATGAAGCAGTCAATTTCTTTTCTCAAGCTGAAGCTCACCAACAACCCACTAGACCAAAGAGGCCATGTAAGGATGTTGTATGGAGTTAAAGCCACCAGTTGTTTCTTTTGCTGTTTCAGCTTTTCGCTTTGACTCATGTTGTAACATTTTCATATCCACTTTCTGTAGATAATTTTACACTCAATGCATCGCTACCAGCCTCGCTTTCATGTGGTGCAGGCCGATGACCTTTATAGCGTGCGATGGAGAGTCTTCCAGACCTTCACATTCCCTGAAACCACCTTCACCGCAGTCACGGTCTACCAGAACACCAAGGTCAGTTCTGTCAATAATACACAAAACCCTGAATTCCTTATTCTTGTATTTGAACTTTTTTGGTTAATCAATTTTTTGTTCTTCATAGATTACAAAGCTGAAGATAGACCACAACCCCTTCGCAAAGGGCTTCAGAGAAGAAGGAACTCATGGCAAAAGGTGGGATAAAAGGTTAAAGACAATAATGTTTGGTTAGAAAAAGGTCAGCAAAATATATAACTGTTTCATTCTCTTGCAGGCACAGAGCTCAGAAAAGTCAGTTGTGTCCAGAGAGTTCAGCGAAGAAACTAAAGTCTTCAGACAAAGAGCCAGAGTTCAACTGTTTCCAAGGTGATTACTGACATTTTGTATTTATATATAATAAAAAAAATGCTTACTGTTTTTAATGCTCAAAATTATTTAAAGTTAACAGATATATTTTTAATTGCCCAAAGTTAAATGTTAAATGAGAAATCTTGGTTTCATGGGTGCCAGCATGATCTTTACCCTACAGTACTTGAGAGAAAAACATGCCATGAATGCATCATTCGGTTTTGCTGGTTAAATGATCTTGTCTGGTTTTAATCTGTATTTAATTTCTTTTTCACCTACAGATGTGCCAAGGCTTCCATATGACCCTCACAGAGAGGATTCCGAAAGCCTGATGCTTTCCAAAGAAGTGCCGATGGCCCAGGATGAGCAAATGTCCCCATGGGGAGGAGAACAGGACCCTGGCCAAAGTCTGCAGAGTGAGGGAGCCATGGACTACACAAACTCAGAGCAGCTTGTTCCAGGACAGGCCAACTACCAACTACACAAGTATGTTATCTGATATGAAACATCTATTATTAAGTGCACAATGTACTCAGTTGATCAGCCTAGCCAAGTTTTTTTTTTAAGTGCCTTGTGGCACAGATAATGTTACAAATACTGAAGGTCAGCATTACAGTAAACAATAAATCAGCTTTAATTAGACTTAAGATAAAAACAACAATATTTAACAAGGAAATAATTAAAGAAAAAAACACTAGAATGACATTTAAACAAGTCTCCTGGGTACAAAAGCAACAAGCAACAACACTGAATTAAACTATAAACTCAATATAAACTCAGTAGCCCCATGACACATTACTGGTAATGACAATCACTGTTGGCAAATTGTTGTGGAATAATAGGATTAACATAATTAGGGTGATCACACAACCACTATCGCTTAATATATTAAATATAACAGCAGAGTTGCCCCCTCTCAGATATACTGTTAAATACTGTTTTTTGTCATGGTATCCCTGCAGAACTCACAACTCAGCATTTGGGAGGATGTCTTCATCTTCCTGCCCCGATGCCCAAACCGTCTGCAACAGTTTTGAGTCTAGATCTACCGACATGGCCACTGTTCCTGAGCAGGAGCTCTCAAGAACCCTGCCATCCATGAGTCAGGGTTCTTCACAGAATAAAGCACAGGACTTCTCCCTGACTACCAACATTGGAGGGCATTCCAAAGCCAGGCCAGGGATGCCGCTGTACAGTCATTATAACATGGAGCAGCCTTTAGGCCACTGGAGTGGAGCTTTAGCTGGACAGTACTCAAGCTCCACCTACTCTCAGCCACTCCCACAACACCTGATGTCAGAGCATAGCATCCATCCCTCTGGATATCACCACAGCAACATGGCAGAGTGGAGTCAGTATTCTCTTTTCTCCTACACTTGCTGAGGAACAGTGCAGAAAAGACTACATCATCAGAAAAAAACAGATAATAGCAAAAGAACAATTGGAGAGACAATTATTTTTGTGCTTGATTCTAATATTGAAAACAAACATACAGATTAATACATCATGGAATAAAATGTATATTCTGGATTATATAGGCTTAAGAAAAATCATCTAATGTCACTGTGTGATTTTAAATAAGCCTACACTTGCTTGTTACTTAATTAAGATAAACTTTTACCTGAATTTTTTGTCCAATGTTTGTAAATGGAAATATTATACATTAAACAAGGTGCAGTATACAAATTATATTAATATTAATACTGTAAATGCATACAGCTATATTTTATAGGGTGACTAATCAGAACTTATGAAATACTGTTTGTCTTTTGTGACATTGAGAGAATTCATGTCAGTGTTCCTCTATTTCTTCCTATTAAAATCTATGTAAAATGTTAGCAATTAGAGAAATCTTTAAAAATAACAACAATGAACCAAACAAAAATTTCTGTTTATCTGAATTCATTCTATATTTAAATCATTACTTAAACTAGGTTTTAAGTTTATACATAGTAATAATAAACTGGGGAAGGGAAGTTTATCTTCTTCTTCTTCTTTCGGCTTCTCCCATTAGGGGTTGCCACAGCGGATCATCTTTCTCTATACCCCACTGTCCTCTACATCTTCTTCTTTCAAACCAACTACCTGCATGTCTTCCCTCACCACATCCATAAACCTACTCCTTGGCCTTCCTCTTTTCCTCCTTCCTGGTGGCTCCATTCTCAGCAGTCTCCTACCGATATACCCCATGTCCCTCCTTTGCACATGTCCAAACTATCTCAATCGCGCCTTGCTCACCTTGTCTCCAAAAGGTCCTACATGTGCTGTCCCTCTAATAAACTCATTTCTAATACTGTTCATCGTCGTCACTCCCACAAAAACCTCAACATCCAGCTCTGCTACCTCCAGGTCCACCCTCAGTCTTTTACTCAATGCCACGGTCTCTAAAGCATACAACATCACAGGTCTCACCACAGTCCTATAAACTTTCCCTTTTACTCCTGCAGGTACTCTTCTTTCACAGGAAGTGGAGTTTATACATAATTTTCTGACTTTGGAGGCAAAAAAAAAGAAAATTCTTATGAATTCATCTTTAATAAGTATTTTTGTTAGCAGCACATATTTTTGAGTATAGCAGTAGTTTGGGAAAAGTTTATTTTGTTCACTTTGCTCTTGCAACAAAACTTAACATAAATATGTGGAATAGGGGTAAGCATGAAAGAAAGCAACTGGGGGTAATTAGAAGTTTGGTGTTAGATCCTAAATGAGAGACAAAATTAGGGCCTTGTCTTTGGTGGGCAAATGTTACAGGTGTGTGGATGGATGTGGTTGTCATTATAAACCAATCTAGAAAAGGCCACCCAATAAGTTTGGAATTTCGTGACATTTACAGTTTCTCTTGCCACAAATATAATTTATCTGAGACTAATATAACATTTAAGGGATCCAGGCGAGCAAACTGCATGTATACATTTTACAATGATTGGTTTAATGCTTAAGGTTTTGGGCTACTAACTGGAAAATTTAAAGTTAAAATCCAGGCACTGCCAATCCTATACTGTTTGTATACTGTTCCAAGTCACAATGAAATTGCATATTTAGCATATATATTTTATATTGAATAGTTTCCCCTGCTATTTCTTTACCCTTGCCACTGCTTATTCAACAGTTCGATCTTTTGTGCACTAGCAAACCAAGTATTTGGTCCCAAAATCGGCTGAAGTTAATCTGTTAAAAACGGGCAAAATATTATTTTAAATCTGTATTTGAACAAAATAGACATAGTCTTTATTGGGCACTTTTATTTGCCTATTTGACCTTACATGTTCAGACGACCTTATCCAAAATGTCTCATATGTATGCCATTTACAGATGAAGGTTTAGGGGCCTTGTCTAATGATCCTAATAGTAAAAGTGATGGCTTTGTTTGGATTTAAAATGTAGAAGACAAGTAGCAAGGGGGCAGTCAGAGATACAGTATGAACTTTGAAAGAGGATAAATGAACACATTTTTTTTTGTTTAGACACTGCTGGTTGGCTTAAGAATTTGATAGTTTGTCAGCTTCATTTAGCTGAAGAACCATTTCTACTCAGTTTATAAGCCCTCTAAACTCCACTTGCTCTCTTTTTAATTTTACTGCTTCTATAATCTTTCTTCTAGAGAATCATTGCACATTTTTATAAACAATTGAGAACTCTTTATAAATGTGGTGAGAAGAAAAGCATCACAGCATGTACGAACATTAGATTTTGAGGTTGATTGGCTACACAAGCAGAAGACCACAACAGGTTCCACTCTTGTAAACTAAGAACAACAATCTGAGGTTTTAACAGGCAGAGACACAGATGACGTCTCTTTTAGATGTCTGTTCCTTCAGTATAACAATTAAACAGCACATATCAATCATAAACCACCTCATGAAAAGTTTAACACTCGAGTAAAAAAAAGCTTGAAAGGAGGTGTTTGGAGGCCAGAAACCTAAAAGGGTCATACCTTCGGCCAAATGGAAAAATCTTGCCATTGTAAAGAGGTGGGAAAGCTGTTTACTTCATATTCTCCTTTCAACAAGTTCAGTGTGGCCTCCCTATATGCACCTATATAGCTGTATCTCATTTAAACAAATAGGAGACTAAACACAGTAAAGTTGAATGTGGACCAAATAATTTGAGACATGCCTACAATTTCACAGATGAGAAAAATGTAGAATGATGCTCTAGCAACAAAAAAAAAAAAATGCAGTAAAATTAGAGACAGAGCTTGAAATATTGATGCAAGTACACTTTAGAGGGGAATAGACCTTGATCTAAATAAAGCTGGCAAACTATCAAATTCTCCAGTCAACCAACAATGTTAACCTTACGTATATTTGTATTTATTTCTGCTTACTGATAGTACGTACCAGATCACTGACTGCCAGCTCACTGTCTACTTCATTTTAAACCAAACCAAACAAACAAACAAAAAACTGCAATCATACTATAAGTGTTAGCTCAGGTTTTATTTAACCAAGAATACAACTAGCCAACACTAGCAAAAGGTTCAAAATATTCATCATCATTCCTAGGACCAGCAAATGTTACTAGAATGCTACAAATGAATTGTTCATGAGTTTTTCTTTTTTTCACATTTTTCTATTTGACATTGAAGATGAGGTGAAAAACATTTTCACTGCAAGTAAAAGTGATTGTGTGATAAAGGTAGAGTAGAAATCATTTCACCCTGTGTATGTACTTCCAGTTTTGTAAGAACCCATTGCGGGGTTTTTTTTCCACATTAAAAACCAAATATTATTATTTTAATTGTATATTTCATATTAACAACTGTCCTGTATATACAAAGAACCATCAAACCGAACAAACTGCCCTAAAAATAAAAACCTCTAACAGGCAGGGAATACCCTTGCATAGTGTACCGAATGTTATTTACAACAAACATTTCATCACATTACTCCCCCCCAGGGCTTCCGAGAAAATGCTGCAGAAAAAGGTTTGCTTGTGGTAGAGTGTGAAACTGTCATGAAGCCAACAAGTGCAACCTTGATGCAGTTCAGCTCAGAGCTCCTGCATCATCTCTTGATATGCATAAACCGATGAAGATGTTCATAGAAATGCTGAGTGTTGGCTGCAACATCTGGGCCAAACAACCAGGGATGTTCGGCTGTTCTAAAACCAGTTGATCTTCCAGTGCAGAAATTTGTTCAATTAAAGATAAATAAAATTAATTTAGGCGAATAAAATTCTACCTTAGCTTAGAGCTTAACAAGCTATAAATAATGTAATTTGGTGCTTTAAATTACACGTTTTGACTAACACAAACTCTTAAAGGTGTGAGTGTAGCTGCTTTTGAATCAAGCCAGTTTCCACATCAAATCAACTGGTAGCAGGTATTAGTTTTAACTGCTGCACAATGATTCTGACCAGGGTAAAACACTTTCTAATACATCAGTGTAAAATAAATCAGTATTTTCCCTGTTCAGGCCTTGACCCTACATGCAGCTGCTTAGTCAAGACATGACTGAAGTTTGCTTCTTTATTTTACACCAGAAACATGACACTACAGGATTAATCTAGTAAGAAAGGATTACAGCCACAACTTTAAGTTGAGTTCTATCAGTTACTGATAACAATTACACATAATGACCAATTACTTTTACATCAACTCTACTCAATTATATTGAGAAAGAAATCTTCCTTACTTGTGCAACAGGTTTTGGGAATTCAAATGCACCAAATATGCAAACTAGCCACATAGATTATCTACTATCATTATCTATTTAATTTATTCTATCTAATATCTATTATCTAAGGTCAAAACGCTGTGCAAAGGGGAAACTCATTGGAGCATTTTACCCTGTGACTTTGTCCATTTGTATGCATTTACTGATAACAGTCAGTCATACATCACTTCAGCACACACACTTACTGCACTTACACCTTCCAATCACATTTTAAGTTAGATTGGACGGGCTAGTGTTTTTTTTTCTTGCAGTTATTTTTAAACATTGTGGGTTTTTTTGTTTCGTTTTTTAAAGAGTGACCGTGGAGCAGGCGGAGGTGCGCATGCGCTCTACACACCACAGCCCCATTTGCACGCCGTCATGCTGGTCTGCACCTGTTCGCAAGGCATGCGACACGCGCTCATTTCACCACGCCGTTGCCAAAAGAGTCGACTCTTTGAAACGGTTCTGTTCAGGGAACACTTGGAGCTGATTCAGTCGTCTGAAGAGCAGTAAGACAGGAGAGGTGTAGTGTGTAGCACGATGGCTTTTACATTTATTTTAATATATCTTTTATAGAATGCAAGGCAATCGGACTGACAACTTAGCATCACTAGTCAGAATGTATAGTAAAAGTTTATATCAAGTAGCTTTGGCTAGCAGATTCGACTCAATTAAAAAAAAAACGTAATCCCCTTTAATAGTGTGAGCTCCTCTCAAACTCTTAAAGAACACCTCTGACATTAAACAAAATAGAATTCCCAAAGTGTGTATTTAAACAATTATAATGTATATATATATATTTAAAAAAACCTCCACTGTTCAGTGGCATTCTGCTAAAGACAATGCATCACAGTGATCAACTGTGTTGTGTAAAGCCAAGTAGCCATGAATATCCTCTTTCTATTGCCAGTTGCTACACAAACGTATCCAAAATAGTTAAGGCACACTGCCATGTTGTATCCTTGCCAGTAAGGGGACATAAGCAGTGCCTGGACTTCCAAACAGCTTCTTCAGTACGCCTTCACAAAGAGCTGAGGAGAGAAACTCGAAGATCAGGTCATGCACACAAATAAAAAAATTAAAAATAAAACAGCCAGGTAATTCAACAACTAAATTAAATAAATTGTACATGCAAAATATAGGAGATCCAAAGAAACACAACTTTTAAATAATTGTCTATAAATTAAGCACACTATAAAAAGTCAGAAGAAAACATCAAACTGTTTAATTTAAATTTAGTAATTAATGCACTCAAATGTAGAGGCAAAAGAGATATACGTGAGGTAAATCTTCTTGTAGAAGTAGATCCCAAAAAACAAAAAAAACCTGCTCTTTGCGTTTATTTTATAGAAATAACTGTGCAATAAAAACACAAATTTATTATAGATACCAGATTAGAAACTCAGTCTGAGTCATGCTCACATGACTAAAAGAAGAGGTTGAGGTAATGGGTAAAGAATATAACAAGCACATGATTTAAGGCCTTCAGAGAAGCAAGAGAAAAACTTGAAAAAAAAATGCCTTTGAGAAGATTCTGTAGGTCATCAATCCATGTTTCTTTTCTTAGCACTTCATTAACAATCTTTAATTACTTCCTTTCTCAAGGGACTTCAAACTGGTGCTAATTTAAAAAAAAAAAATGAGAGAGAGAGAGAGAGAGAGAGAGAGAGAGAGAGAGAGAAAATAAGTCACTGCCGTCCTGTTCCACATCCAAAGCTCCCATCTCCAACCAGAGCAGCACACGGGAGGAAATAAAGCCTCCATCTCGAGTACACAGGTCACACAGATAATGGGCATCTCTACATTCACAAGACGCAGACCAGAGACAGTTAAGAGAAGTACATTTTATTTTCTCACTCTGTACATGATGGATCGTATCAGCATGGATGTTACGGGTTGGCAAATATTAACGCAAATGAAAATGGTCAAAAAAAAAAAAAGGCACATTTCAATTGTTTTGTACTATGGCCACCATAAGGGTACCTACTCATGGACAGTACAGTAATACTGTTAATATAATTACTGAAAAAATTCAGAGTTGATGAGGAAAAAAGTGACAAAAGCAGCAGAAATCCTGATCCTGCGTTCACAAAAAAGTATTTTGCAGCTTTTTCTTCCAAAATGTAGATTTTAATATAAATTAAACAATTTACTGACCGTTTACGATATGTGGTTCATAAAACAATAAAAGAACAAGGGGAAAAAAATAAATACATAATTAAAACCTTTTTAAGCCAAAATCTAAAACACAAATATGGTAAATTTACCGGAGCCAGTCATTTGGATTTGTAGATTTACCATGGCACAATTTTTTATTATTATTAAGTATCAAATCTAATTTCAGATTTGTGGCTGAATGTTGCAAACCTGCACATGATATTCATAATCTCTGCAGCTACCACTTTATGATGTGATTTTGGAGTCACATTGAGGTTACACTAAAAGCATTATGGTGCCATAAAGCAGCCTAAAAAAAAGATGGCAGTGATGAGCTCATTTGAAAAGAATTACAAATCAACAGACTTGCAAATGCAACTATCACTTCCTTTGAAAGATGGTGCTGACTTCTTTTTTTTGTTTTCTTTTTCAGTTGTACAGGTAAGATAAAATTATATTGCCACTTATGAACAGAATTATCTTAATAAATCACAGGCAATGTCATGGTTTTTTTTTAAAAGCAATTCACTCTTACTCACTGTGCCGAGTAAAAATCCATGTTAAATTCTTATTTGTACCAAATACGTTTATGTTAATAGTTGCATCTGTTGTTTCTGCTGGCACCAAACAAAGTATTGTGATGTATACTGTGGAGTGTAAAAAATTTGGGCTGTAACATCCATGTTCCATTGTGTGTGTGTGTGTGTGTGTGTGTGTGAGAGTGAGAGTGAGAGAAAGATGAAAACAAACATTCTGCAAAGTGTTTTGCTGTTGTGGCATTATGACTGTACCTACAAAATAGTATGACACAGGAGTCAGGTTGAGCCCCACTCACTAGAGGTTACCAGTGAAACTATGTCAGATCAATGTAGGAATGGCATGTGAACGCAGGGTCAGGAGGAAGAGCGCTCTTAGTCAGATCATGCGCATAGGCAACCAGCAGGCATTTTTATCCCTTTTTTAGAAAGTTAATTCACTATAGTTCATTTTAAACACACAGCAAAGGACCAATTCATTTGCTAGCTTAAAAAAAAGACAGACTCCAAGTCTGAATGCTACTAATCATTTACAAATGAAAACTGCTGATGTGCAAAAATCACCTAAATGACATGGGTTGAGCTCAGTGGAAACAAAGGCAAAGCAGAAAGCAGCATTAATCATAGACCAAATCCAACCAGCATAACATGCTTCCTCATGAGGCTGTGTGCAAACAAGCGTGCTCACAGCAGTACAGAAGTTATAGATTAGGCGCAAACCTAAAACACTCATTTCACTGGGAATATTTGAGACCGGATTAAAAAAACCTCCCACAGCGCCATTCTTAAACCACAACTATTTCACAAACTACACCTGATATTCACAAATCGTGTATTATCATGGCACAAAAAGGCTACAGCTACAGACTAGTTTCACACATGTCTGCTTCTGAGATGTTTCAGGAATTAATATTAAATTATATGGTGCTCTGCACTCAAAAAAAAAAAAAAAAAAAACTTGCCAAGGAGAGACTGAAGCCCTAAACAGGATCTAGTAGGACTCCTTAAGTCTGTCTCTTACACACACACTCCACACACTCACACTCACTCCCACCACACACACACACACTCCCACCACACACACACACACCTCACTCCCACCACACACACACTCACTCCCCACACACACACACTCACTCCCACCACACACACACACTCCCCCACACACACACTCCCCCACACACACTCACACTCACTCCCCACACACTCACTCCCACACTCACTCCCCACACACACACTCCTCCACACACACACCACACACACACACACACACTCCACACACACACACACACACTCCCACCACACACACACACACACACACACTCCACACACACACACACACACTCCCACCACACACACACACACACACACACTCCCACCACACACACTCCACACACACCTCCACACACACACACACACACACTCCTACACACACACACACACACACACACTCCACACACACACACACTCCACCACACACACACACACACACTCCACACACACACCACACACACACACACACACCTCCACACTCCACACACCACACACACACACACACACACACACACACTCCACCACACACACACACACCTCCGCCCCCACACACACACACACACACACACACCTCCGCCACACACACACACACTCCTACCACACACACACACACCACACACACACACCACACACACACACACTCCACACACACACACCACACACACACACACACTCCACCCCACACACACACACACTCCACACACACTCCACCACACACACACACACTCCTCCCACCACACACACACACACACACTCCTACCACACACACACACACTCCCCCACACACACACACACACACACACACACACACTCCACCCCACACACACACACACTCCACCACACACACACACTCCACACACACACACACTCCACCACACACACACACACACACACTCCACCACACACACACACACACACTCCACACACACACACCTCCACACACACACTCACACTCACTCCCCACACACTCACTCCACACACTCCACACACACACACACACTCCACACACACACCTCACACACACACACCTCCACACACACTCCACCCACACACACACACACTCCACCCCACACACACACACTCCACCCCACACACACACACACTCCACACACACTCCTCCACACACACACTCCGCCCCACACACACACACTCCGCCCCCACACACACTCCGCCCCCACACACACACACACACACACCACACACACACACACACACACTCCCCCACACACACACACACACACCTCCACCACACACACACACACTCCACACACACACTCCACACAGCAAGGTAAAGGCCAGTCTAATTAGAAGAGAAGATTTAAATTGTAATACCCTCATTTTAAAACCTTTTTCCCCCCCAATGAGACTTTCTTTTTCTCTTTCTGTGTGTGTTTTGGCTGGTCACTGTCACAGCTATATATAAAAAAAAAAAAAAAGAAAAGAAAAAAAAAAAAAAAAAGACTAGGCATGACAACAAGCCAGAGTACTCAAACCTCACCTTGGCACAAGGACAAATGGAAATAACAGCACATCGAAGGGCAGACAAAAATACCGATTTGGGAATCGATACCAGGAAAAAGGGATTAGGAACTATTTGAGTTTGGAGCTGTAAACAGTCAGAAGCCACGCAACTGGTTCACTCGAGAATTGCGCTCTGTGGCTGAGCCTCAAGCAGGCAAGTGCGATTTCCGGTGGTGACAACAACAGGGCAGCCAGCAGGTCGAGATAGGTGCTGAGAGGGTAACACCCTGGTCATTCATTCTCATCCGGGTTTTGGGAATCCAATATTTTCACATGGGTGAAGGGAAACAAGCCTCTCCGACCATTCACTTCACCTTCCCACTGCCCGCTGATGTTCATTCTGGTCACCTTCACAAGGTCACCCACCTGTGGAAACATGGCATCAGTTACTCACTTAAACATAGTGCCTTGCATAAATGGACTAAGAATAAAATAGTTTGGGACTGAATCAATATACCAACTGTGGAATTTCATACTTTATACAAAGAGTTCAAACATTTCTACCCATAAACCTCACATCCATCTCTGCTATATTGTGTTATCTATAAATTGACTGAGCATGGTGGCATCATTTGTACAGTGGACTTTTTTAAAAAGGTTTTACAACTATTTCCTGACCTACTGTATTATCAATTTCAGTTCAAATGGACTAACTTTTTTTGCCATTAATCTGTGATGATCTTTATTGACAGAGTAAAGCATGTTTACCAAAATCTTTAAAAACAATTTAAATCCCAATTTATGTATGCACTCAGACTTGGGATAAGGCAGCTCAAGGCCATCCTGTCCATACAAAGAACAAAAATGTCTGTATATATCCCCACAAGGCATATCAGATCAAAAACCAAGTTATGAAGTACTAGAAATTATTAGACTGTGTGAAGATCTTGACAATAGGTATATGGTATACACAATCCTAGTGCTCTAAATATTTCTAGGAGAACTCCCAAACCTGGGGAAAAAAACATAAGTGGGTTCTTGCTCACCTGTCTGACATTTGAAGCCAATGGCTTCTCTAATTGCACTTCTTCCACAAAATTGGGAGAATCTGCTAGAGGGACAGCAATATAAAAAATGCTCCACTGAGCATTTCTGGAATTGTGGCTAGGTGAAAACCATTTCTTTATCAAAAGGCATATAGCAGGAACTTACATCTGTTGAAAACCAGGCATTGTCTAATACCTACCCTATAGTGAAACATGGTAGATGCATCTTGTGAATAGGGACACTGGTCGAGAAAAGGACAAATGTAGCAAAATAAAGAGACAAAACCTTAAACTTGGGACTACGGTTCACACATTAACAACCTCACACACACAGTCAAGACAACGCTACAAAAGGACAAACATCCAAATGTCCTTGCAGGGCACAGCCAAAAACAGACTCAAACCCAATAGTGTATCTGTGGAAAGACTAGACATTGTCAGTTAATAGAACGTCAGTCTGAGCTGGAGAGGATCTGTGAGGCCAGATTCCACCTAGGAATTCCACTACCCAAATTCAGATTTCAAAGCTCTTTTTATAAATACAAGGTCCATCAATTGTCTTAAGTAAACACAAGTGTGCAGAAATCAAATGATGATTCAAAAATCTAGTTTGCGAAAAAGCAAAGACCTTTACTGGTTTTCTTTAAAGATTTAAAAGAGAAAGTTCTAGAAAAATCTGCCATGTCCAATACACCACTAAATATAGCAGAGAACCTAGAACAGATTCTGTGAAGAAAACAAAGCCAAAAATAACTGCTCCAATTTACACTTTTTACCTCTAGGCTCTGATGTGCCCTGGGATTTATCTTCCCCTCCAAACACACATCATGATGCACACTCTATTTAGAAACACATACACTAATCTTCCAAACATTAAAAACAGCCTAATTATGGCCTAATATTGTGTTCTGGTTTACAGGTTGTCCTTCCTCTACACATATACATACACTCACCGTCTATTTTATTATATAGATAACCTCGAAATCTACAGTTAATGTTCATATCAAACACCAGAATAAAAAAAGTGTGATCTTTTGGACTTCAACATGAGATAGACAGTTTGTGCTCTTAAATAACATGAAATATATAACATTTTTTCCTTTCAGCACTGTTTTTTTTTCGTGTTGTATGTGTGCGCGTGCCTGATCTTTTTTTTTCTGCCTGAGCTAAGAAACAGAGGGAAAAGCTAGAACTTGCTGAGCCGAAGGATTTAAGGAATGGAATTCAGCTCAGGACTCGATCCAACTCGTCCTAAACTGTTCTTTTGCAGCAAGGTGTTCCAGGCCTCAAAAGGTTTGAACAGCCCTGCCCATTACTATTATCAGCTGGCATTTTATTTTATTGATAAAAAAAATTAATAAAAAATAAATAATGCACATTTCAAAACAATAATTGGCTAAGGTTCACACAGCTTGCACTTTTACTGTGTTCATTAATTTAATACACTTCATTGCCAGCCTAAGTATATCATAATATGTTAAAATCCTTGTGCTTTTTTAACTAAAATAATTGCATATACATCTCTTTTTTTTTTTTTTTTTTTTTTTAAACTGTGCCTCAAATGAGTTGAGAAAGACAACCCCCAATGTGATAAACTGGTATTTCAAGTTTGCATGTTTCTTTGGTTCTTACAGGTTGGAGTTTTAGAATTCCAGCCTACAACTTCAAGTCAACTCAGTGTCTGAGTATTTTTCTAGCACTGAAGACCCCAAAGAGAAAAAAAATGAGTGATGCGATGGCCCTTTATATTGCAAAAGAATGGGTGCCCATTTACTGTGTTGAGAAAGTTAATTAAATTATTGAAAAAATATTAAAATTATGTATCCTTCATTTAAAAGGGATAATGTTTGTACTGTTTGCTACAGATGGTGCACATCCAAATTTTCAAAATCCCACATTATTTGCATACTTTTTTAATTATGCAAGTTAAAATTTTCAACTACAACTGAAAATGCTTATTGAATTCCTGAACTCAAACGAAAATTCCTATTCATAATCTTCCTCCACAAACATTAACAATGTTTCCATTAAAAGATGCACAATAGATCATTATGTAGTGTCTCAATTTTGGACTTTCCAAAGGCCTGAATAATGGACTGCAAAGTTGTCACGACAATATATTATCAATGTTTTCATAAAAACACTGTTTTTTCTATTTAATCCAGCATTTACCTTCAGACCGTAAAACAGATGTGACAGATTACAGCCCTTTTATCACAATTATGTGCAAATCTATGTGAAAAATGTGTCAATGAATCTCAAAATAGTGTGTTTTCTGCTGATCTAATTATTCTACAACTTCTACTTTTAAACCTTTTTATTGGGAAAATTTTTTAATACATCACACACACACACACACACACACACACACACACACACACACACACGAGTTTTCTAATTAACCAGTTTTGGAAAACCATGCAAGCATGAACAAAAAAGCTACCATGGAAATTGTTGAAACAACAATGTGCCAATGATGTGACTGGAATAGTTCATCATTATCACACCCAACATCCCCGAACAAAGTTTCTCAACTTCAAGTCAATGCCAGTGACAGTACATAGAATTGTAAGAATACTAGCTATAATCTCCAGACAATATCTCAGATTTCCTTATATAGCCATCTAAGATTACTCATTAGAACATTAGTCATGGCCATCAGGACACCATTAAGCTGAGCCTAAAATGTCTTGGTATTTTGGTAGAACTTCCAAAGAGTCAACTATATTGAGTGTTGTTTTGTAACTGAGCTAATTATAATTTATGCACAGGTTAGCATGGACATGAGGTGTTATGTTGGCGGGTTATCTGTCAATATGTACTAACCCCCCTGGCGATCATAAAATAAGAACCTCCTGTAGAAATTCAGGACAAAATACATACCTCTAATGCTAAAGCAGTCTTGTCATATGCACATGGGACACGTTTCTGAATAGCTCTGGCCATGACAGGCCCATTCTGCATGGAGGGTAGCGGGTTGATGACAGCGCCAGGTGTGCCAGGCGGCAGAGGTGATGGCGTCTGAGGCTGAGCATAGGCATGTGCAGGCTCAGGGATGCCATAGCTGTTCGAATTGCGTGAGCCATGGCCAGCCGTCCCAGTGTGAGGCCTGACTATCTTTTCTACATAGGGGACAGGAATCATTCCAACACGGCCCTCCTTGCTTTTCGCGCTCCACCACTGATCCTCAGGTTTCTCCAGGATAATCAGGATCTCGCCCTTCTTGAAAGGAAGATCCTCTGCGTCACTGCCAGTGAAGTCATAAAGAGTCCGGACATACTCCAGATTCTCATCCCCGGGTCCACCAATGGGCTGAACAGGACCACTGGTTAAAGCTATGTTGGGGAACCTGTTTATTAAAAAACAAACAAATACATAAAAAACACTGTGAAAAGTACTTAGAAAAGCAGAATTGTTGTGCTTTATAAACACAATTTTCCCGACACACGTCTGTCCTGTGAAAATCCAAAAACCAAGCATGATCCTGTCTTATGACTGAGAAGTAGTAAACAAATGGAAGATTGTCACACAAGTAACACTAAATTCTAAACATGTTATTAATGTTTTGTTTGTAGTTGGTTCTCAGACATGGCTATGAACCCTTTTTATACAGTTGGTTCATGGTTAGTAGATAATTGTCAGCACTAACTTCATTAGGTGATGAAGTGACACTAATTACTGATGCATTACACAAACAGGATGCCACTGTATTGACCCCCCCACTGCATTACTTCGTGTCACAACACTATAGCTAGACCATCCTATATTTATTTACAGGGAGTCAGAGAAGTCTCCCTGACACTTAATAGAAGTGATTACAAGTTCAAATTCTGACACCACCACATACTGGGCCATGCTCAGTTTTTCCACATAACAGTTTACCATACTAGCCATTCCTAGGACTTTGTGAGCTCATGTATGTGTGGAACAGGTAGAGGCCAAATATCTGGTACTTCTAAAACACATGAAACTAACTGCTGAATTCCGTTCAAACAACTGCTCATACACCGTCACAAAGCTAGTATTATACTCAGAGGAAAGAACTATCTGCCCTCTTCTGCATGCATCCCATACAGCCAATTTGGCTCTACTGAATCCGGGCAATCACAAAGTAGTAACAAAAGCTTGAATTAATCTTTAATGTTGTGGCATATCTGCAAAAAGACTTAGTTCTTATGAACTCATATGCAAGTATAAGTATGCACTTATCATCTAGCACAATCAAACATGTCATGGTCAAAGTCTCTGAGGCCATGTTTTCTTCTCCTCTTGTGTTTGTCATTAACTAAAGCACCTGACCTATATTTGCAAGATTTTATGCATTACACTGCTGCCACATGATTAGCTGATGCATAATTTAATAATATTATATACACTGTATATTATTCAGCAAGACTTCTATGTATGCTTGGTATTGATTGTATACACAATTTGAAGATTGTATACAGACTTTGAAGTAAATCACAAATGCAATGACAGAATGAATGAGTAACCTGATCATACCTACACTACAAGGATTGATAGTCAGCCAGTTGCATCATTAAATACACTTTCATAACAGTTTAAGTGACAATTAATATATTATAATGTCTATTCTGAGATTATGTTCTCTATCGCTTCATTAACATTAGGGCAATAGGAGGTGTGGTTAGTATGATTAAAAAAAAAAAAAAAAAACATGAAATGCTTCTTGGGGGTATTTTTACATTAAGCAGTATGCAGCATTATAATGTGACATACTTAAAGATACTTTACGCAATTTTTACAAAATTAAATATATATATATATATATATAAAAAAAAATAGTAGTTTTGCAACGTTTAAAAAGAAAGTAAAAGTATTACGTCTCGTTTCCAATCAGTTTGATACCATTATGTAAGTTGCTTTTTTTTTATGAATTATTTCCTTGTTGCCAAGAGCATATTGAATCAAAACATTAACATTATAAATTACTAAATACATTGTATACATTACTAAAACAACATACTGTGACCATTTATCAGCAAATGTATTGTTGTGGGCAAAGAAAACACTATTGCAAGTTTTATAATAATATCGTGATTTTATAATTATATTTACCCTGACACTGACACTATCCTGCCCACTACAGTGTCTAGTAACCTAAATTATGATATTGATATGATAAGATAAAGTCCAGTCCCAGGAACAGAGTGTGTGTAATGTGTGGGTTTCTTACCTGGAAGCAGGTTCTATCAGTGTGGTCGTGTCCAGGTAGTGGATCTTGTAGAACTCCAAAAGAGCAGGAAGGTGATCAAACTCCTGGTCGCCTATTTTGAACCTCTTGCTGGGTAATGAGTTAATGATGTAGTGGGACACTTTGGAGTTTTCGGACACGGACAAGACGTAATCTCCTGGACAAGTGGACGAGTCGCGGACTAGAAACATGCCGTGTCTCTGTCCCTGTAACCGGCTCTGTGTCTCCTGGCGAGACAGAGGGCCGAAATACCAACTATTTCGGTCCGCTGAATCGAATCGCGCCGACGACATGTCTGCACGCAAATAAATAAGCTCGAACGGGTCGATATATTATATGAAACTGCAATAAATTAAATACCGCCCGACGTATTATTTTTATTCTTCACTCAAGCTGAACCGCAACCTGACGTTTCACAGACAGGCTGCGACGACCCAACTTTGTTGCATTGCTAAGATTATCCGTTACCCTTTATTCTACACAGAAATACGCCGGAGCGAATCGTTTCGCCGATTGTCTTACTTTATGTTTTTAAATAAAAAAAAATCGCTCGAATACAATTGACACGAATCGAGAATCTTCCATGCAAGTTCCGCTTTTCCGTTCCTTCTTCCGCGAAGTAATGTTAAAAGCAGCCAGCTAACACAGTTTACCAAACAATATAAACCGTTAGCCAGTTAGCCACCTTACCACAGAGAAAAGGTCCCCATAATATCTTCACAAAAGCATCTACATCACGATGCGGTATCATACATTAAACATCGCATCCACTTAAGTTCATGCAAATATTTACACAGCAGCTTTCTGTGAGTGCGTGTCTGTGTGTGAGATCCAACCAGCTATTTTCACCTCCCAGACTTGAGTAACAAAAAATGGCGGCCCTGCAACACGTCTATCTTCACACCTAAATGAATGCTAACGCCTTTTTAAAAAAGTTCCAAAGATTTCAACCTCGAAGACGGTTCCAGTTAGATACACAACTACGTGTCGTCCAAAAACGAGATTTAGAAGCAGTTTTCTCGGATAAAATATTCTATTTTTGTTATCCTCCAACGGTGATTTTTAAGCGACTTCGCAGCTCATCACCAGCTAGCCGATGTTAAGGTGGAGAAAAATGGCGGCTAGAGGGCGGGGCGGGGTTTGGCCTGGTCGCGCGCGCCTTCTCCGTCTCTGTGTGGAAGTCACGTCATTTAGATCAGTAGAGCTCTTTCATTCTCAACTCAATTATACGCGCTTTTCATTATTTTCATTCATTTTATATGAATGGAATGTAATATAATATAGTGCTTATTTACCCGTACCTGAGCGGTGTTATAATACTTAACTAGTGTTGTGTAAAAAATATATATATATTTTTGGAGTCCCCTAAAACCCCTCGCACCTCCCCCTCACACACACACACACACACACACATTATACCAGTGTAATTAATTACATGGCTCAGGAGTTTCAGAAATTGTAATGTTTTGTGAAACAAAATGAAATGCCCCGAATAAATTACACATTTTGATGATCTGAGTAATTAATTCAATACTTTAAATTGTTTCAGTCAGTTTTGGGAGGCAACAATACTTAAAAGTGATGTGGAAAAAGTGACTGTTTTGGAGGCAAAGTAAAAAATCATGCTGTTAAACAATAAATCCACCCAATTCCAAAAAAGAAAAAAAAGCACGGTGTGTAAAATGTAAATAAAAGCAGAATGCAATGAATACATATCAAATGTTTGAACCAAAGAAATGGTATTCCATTTTAGAAAAAATAAGGTGTTACAATTATAATAATGTGTTAAAAGGTTTGGACAGGGCCATGTTTACCAATGTGTAGCACTCTTTTAACATCAGTCTGTATATGTCTGGGAACTGAGGAAAGCAGATGCTTTAGTTTTGGGAGAGGAATGTATGATGAAGCTTTAATCTGCATTTGTGAATAGTACGGCAAACTTTGTTGATGAACAGTGATTTCTGGAGGTTTTTCTGAGCCCATGCAGTTATTTCCATTACAGATTCATACCTGTTTTTTAATGCAGCGCCTATTAAGGGCCTGAAGATAATGGCATCCAATATGATTTCCGCCTTTGTCCATGGTGCAGATTTCATCAGATTCTTTTAATCTTTTAATTCTTAAAAAAGTTCGAAGTCTAATAAAATATTAAAACATCAAAATCTAATAAAAGGTTCAAATGCATTAATAAAAAGTCTAATAAAATGTACAATATAAGAAGAGCCTAAATGCAAATGTAAATGTTCAGGTCCGTTTTCAGGTCATCTGTGGTTCAGAGGCAATGACTTACAGCCTTGTGGTGTATACCTACTTAAGATGGGAAGAAAACCAAAAAGTTAAGAACACAACAATAAATCACTGACATGTTTACTTATCTACCGTGAGTTGAGCAACAGTGATAAAGGGAGGAAAAGGTGATGTTTTAATATATCTCCAAACCATGTATTAATCTATTATTAAATATAGAGAGGGGGGGTGTCTCTTTGGCCGTCAGATATATCCAGCATTACATTACTAAAATAGATCACCAAAATATTTATATTAGATCCTTTAAAACATTAAAACATGATTTCAGAAAAAGGTTTTTCATCAACAAGTAGCCTTGAACAGAGCTGCTCTACTTCAAACTCCATGATGTCCTCGTCCCACTGACTAATCCAAAGCGCAAACAGATACTGTAGGAATTCTCAACAATATAAAAGAACAATCATTACATATAATGATGTGTTATTTTCTCCCTTGTGCATCAGACAAATACATCGACAACAAAGAACCAAGTTTTGCTTGCTGATGTGTCTCTTGCCACTTCAGGAGACAAGCAATGATTCGAGCAGCTGAATACAATGAGCTCAAAGAACACATTTGAGAAGTAAAGATGCTGCTGCATAGAGGAGAAATGTTGGAAAACCAGATAGATTTTAAACAATCAATCTAAAATCTGTTACACTTAATGATGTGTAATTTTACACAGTTACATCCACGCTTACTTAAGCTTTGAGCAGTTCAGCCTTAATCGAATCCTGATTGGACGGATCTGTCTGGAAAAGCTGTGGAATAATAATATCTGTAGACTAGCTGAGCACCAACCAGGTCCACTACAGTAAAGAGACAATGTTTTGCTACTTTGTCTTCTAAAATTACACTGCATGTGTATAAGACAGAACTGTGTGACATCAGCATTTACCTGTTTGTTAGCTGTTGAGAGACACATCAGTATTGTCCTCCCTAAGTTCTGAATGTGGATGCGTGTGAGCAGACTCTGTATATGAGATAACACACAGCAAAATCAGTAAGTGTATTAACATCAGGTCTTTAAAAAAACTAGACAGGTAAAGACAGTGAGACTCATAGAGAATGTCTTGCAGATGGCAGGAAGCTTTACGATAACATGAAACGCCAATATCTCAGGGGTGCCAGCTGAAAAAAACGGACTGAAATTGAGTTGTCTCTGTTACCTTTACACGACAAAGGGCACCTTGTTCTTTTCAAGAGAAAGATCGTCACTTTCCTGCAGAGAGAATACAGCACTAGATCCTTAAACACTTCACTTAGTATATTTATCCAACTTCACACTTATCCAGCTTTACATTGAGGATCTAAATCAAGTCTAATATGCTGAATTACCTCAATTACTGACTGAACATTTAAGTCAGGGTGCAGACAGTTTTCTTCTCCTCTAGATGGGATGTGTCCATGTGATTGTTCACATCCATGTACAGGTAAGAGCATCTCACCTGATGAAACTTTTGATGTGGACAAAACACACATTCTGGTAGTGTGCACAAACAAAAGTTACAAGTGTCCTTTATAACGTACTGGACAGTCTACTAAGTTCATCATGCAATTCCTGCAAGCATGTGGATAATCGTTTTCTTGAGACTGCAGGACAAGAGCTCCCTCACTCTCCTAAAGCCCCACTTCAGAGAGAAAAAAAACCCAATAAATTAGTCATTGTACTTACTTTAGATTTTTGGTGCTATAACAATTACACTCTCACCTTTTTGCTGGTGAAAAAATGCTCATACCAGGTGTCATTAAATCTAAGGTGCCCAAACTGATTGCCATGCCATATATGAGAAAAGGGAAGGAAGGAAAAAGACAATGCCATTGACACCCATCGTCCTCTCTAACTGAACATTTACAGTTTTTACTAGCTTGTAAACAGTAGGTTGCTGTTTTGAAAGAATAAAATGTTCGTTGTTATTATGAAACAAAACATTTCTTAGCTTTAAGTATGGCATTGAGTACATATACATTTGTAGAACATTTTGGCCCTTCATACAAAAAGGTCTGGGCACTTCTTAACTCAAACTTTCATATATTCATAAACAATGCTCATGAACATAAAGGAAATTTAAATAGCATGTTTGATGATGTTAAACCACCACAGCTGTACCTCTGGACCCTCATCGTGCACAGGAAGTACACCAGAACCTCTGACTAGCAACAGAAAAACAAGACAGCATAACCTACAACATGCGAACAAGACAGTATATTTGTCTCTTTGCTGCTACACTGAGCATTGACTTTAATACCTCAAACCGAGAGATGTATGAGTCGGAAAAGAGGAACTAGATGTTTCTTAATGTGCTGTGCAGCTCCTATGCACCAGTGAGTCGTGAAAACTACAGCTCAAAGATTACAGTGTGACTATCATCTGAGCATCTGCATACAAACACATTAAACTATTTTTATTTATATAAATCACATATGAATTTACCAGAATGATGGCTGAGCATCAAGTTCAATGGACCCAAACTGGAGGAATGTTCTTCAAAATGCACACTGATTAAAAGAGCCTCACTAACCTTAAAACAAAAACATGAACACACACACACACACACACACACACACACACACACACACACACACACACACACACACACACACACACATACACACACACATTTGAATGAATATGTAAATATGCTATTAATTGTATTAAACAGTATTTATAGTGTAGTCCTTTTTATTAACACATACCTGGACGACCTTGACTTCCCCACACCATCGTCAGCAGGTCTTGTAGTACACTGTTATATTACAAACCAGTCTGACATGGAGATTATGAAATATTTAATAGCAGCTCAGACTGTAATTCACTTCATACACTTATATTAATGTCATTTACAGTGTCTGACAAAAGTTTGGCAACACCTAGTCTTTTATTTTTGAGAAACACATGCATGATCCTTTTGTTTATATGGAACAAACTAGGTAATTTCATTGTATGATGATTTATTTTGCCCAAACAAATATAGAAATGTACAGATGTTAAGCTTAATCTTCAAAATCCTCCATTGACATGAATAATGAACAATAAACTGTTTTACACACTCTTGGCATCAGAACAGCTTATTTCTTCAAACATTTAGCTGAAAAACTTTGCCCCATCTTTTATAAAAACATCACAAAGGTATTCTTCTGGATATTTCTTTCTGACTTTGAGATCCAGTTAATCCCAGAGCAGTAGAATAAGATTTCTGCTCTAACAGGGATCTTATATAAGATGGAGAACAGGAGAGTTGATTTAATTTGATTTGATTTGAGAGAAGAAAATAGCAAACTGCCTCACACCCAGTCTACCTAGTTTGTTGCTTATACGCATGCATAACTGTATATTGTAAAAGAAGAAAAAAGAGAGAGACGGAGAGAAAGAAAGAGAGAGAGAGAGAGAGAGAGAGAGAGTAATGAATAAATAATAATAATAATAAAGTGTGTAGTAAGGGACTGAGTGTTCATAGCCGCTATAACTTTTTATATAAAGTGGTAATAGTTAATAATTTGTTATTGTCTGAGAGGAATCAGGAATGCAGTACAGTAACTCGGCTTTATGTCAAGCTGCATGTCATCGCCCTTTTATTGAATGTTTTGTAACAGCACAACTAAAGAAGTTTTATCACACTGTCCCTTTTACACGTTTTTAGACATAGTTAGGAGACATACCACATTGTGGGCTAATGCTAACTCACAACTAAGCACTTTATAGCTAGCACTGTAAGCTCAACTACACACAAATATTACAGTGATTAATTTCCTACTTTGTCTGTCAGTGTGTATCTGTGTGTTTGTCAAGTCAAGTCAAGTCAAGACACAACACAAGACAGTTCAAGACAACACAAGACAGTGAAAAGACAACATAAGACAGAGCAAAGACAACACAAGACAGTGCAAAGACAACACAAGACAGTGCAAGACAAAACACAAAACACAAAATAGCTCTGCCAGTAAACCTGTTTTAACAAGACAAAGTGAACAGTAGCCAAAATGTAAACAAAATTTTGTGCAAAAGAGCAATATAGCAGCAGTTCAGAAAAGATGTGCAAAAACAGCATGCAAACAGTTTATGTAATGAATTGATGTAATGTGAGTTGTACTGAAGTCATGGGTGTGCAAAATGATTACGAGTGTGTGTTGAGTCCGGGTTGTACAGATCAGTCACACAGTGTGTGTGTGTGTGTGTGTGTGTGTGTGTGTGTGTGTGTGTGTGTGTGTGTGTGTGAGTTCAATTCAGTTCTTTTTTGAGAAGCCTAATGGCTTGTTGGAAACTGTTACACAGTCTGGATGTGACGGCCCAAATGCTTTGGAACCGCTTCCCTGATGGCAGGAGGGTGACGAGTTTGTGTGAGGGGTGTGTGGGGTCGTCCACAATGCTGTTGGCTTTGCGGATGCAGCGCGTGGTCAAATGTCCATGATAGAGGGGCTGTTGTCCTCTGTAGGGTCAAGATGCTTTTAATGGTCCCTCTGTAGAACGTTGTCAGGATGGGGGAGGGAGATGGGCTTTCTTCAGCCTTCTCAGGAAGTAGAGATGCTGATGGGCTTTTTTGGTGATGGAGTTGGTGTTGATTGACCAGGTGAGATTATCCGCCAAGTGAACACCAAGGAATTTGGTGCTCTTGATGATCTCCACCGAGGATCCATCGATGTTCAGTGGAGAATGGTCATTCTGTGTTCTCCTGAAGTCAACAACCATCTCTTTAGTTTTGTCAATGTTCAGAGACAGGTTGTTGGCTCCACACCAGGCTGTTAACCATTGCACCTCCTCTCTGTATGCTGACTTATCGTTCTTGCTGATAAGACCCACCACGGTCGTGTCATCCGCAAACTTAATGATGTGATTTAAGCTGTGCATTGCTACACAGTCGTAAAGTAGCAGAGTGAACAGCAGTGGACTGAGCACACAGCCCTGAGGTGCCCCAGTGCTCAGTGTGGTGGTGCTGGAGATGTTGTTTCCGATCCGGACTGACTGAGGTCTCCCAGTCAGGAAGTCCAGGATCCAGTTGCAGATGGAGGTATTCAGGACCAGTAGGTTCATCTTCTCAATCAGGTCCTGAGGGATGATCATGTTGAATGTTGCGCTGAAGTCTATTAAAAGCGTCTGTACATAAGAGTCCTTGTTGTCTAGGTAGGTGAGGGCCAGATGGCATCGTCCATGGACCGGTTTGGACGATACGCAAACTGCTTGGGGTCCAGTGTGGGTGACTAGCCTCTCGAAGCACTTTATCACGATGGGTGTGAGCGCGACGGGATGATAGTCATTGAGGCAGGAGACTGTAGACTTTCTCGGCACGGGAACGATGTTTGTCGTCTTGAGGCACGTGGGAACAATGGTGTTGCTCAGGGAGATGTTGAAGATGTCAGTGAAGACACCTGCTAGCTGTTGTGCACAAAGTGTTGAGCACTTTGCCAGGAATGTTGTCTGGTCCAGCAGACTTCAGTGGGTTAACTCTCCATAGAGTTTTCCTCACTTCAGCTGTGGTTAGACAGAGCACCTGGTCACTGGGAGGAGGGATGGTCTTCCTCGCCACCACGTTGTTCTGCACCTAGAACTGTGCATAGAAGTCTTCAGCGCATCTGGGAGGGAGGCGTCACGGTCACAAGCAGGTGATGTCGTCTTGTAGTCCGTGATGCGCCTGGATGGCCTGCCACATGCGCCGGGTGTCTTCGCTGTCCTGGAAGTCGTCGTGAATTCTCTTGGCGTGTGCGCGCGTCGCCTCTCTGATGGCACAAAACAGTTTGGCCCTTGCTGTCTTTAAGGCCGTCTTGTCCCCTGCTCTGAAGGCGGAGTCTCTTGCTTTTAGCAGTGCACGCACCTTGACGGTCATCCACGGCTTCTGGTTGGGGCGTGTAGTGATAGTCTTGGAGATGGTCACATCATTAATGCACTTGCCGATGTAGCTGGTCACTGTTGACGTGTACTCCTCCAAGTTGATGAAATCGCCGTTGGTTACAGCTTCCCTGAACGTGTCACGTGTCTGAGTGTTTATGTGTGTGTGAGAGAGAGAGAGAGAGAGAGAGAGAGAGAGACCGCTGCTCCTCCTCAGCCTGAAATAAACATCTGATGGTCGGAATTAAATTTACTCAATGCGGATTTTTAATAATAAAAACATTTGTTTATAGCAGAGTAATTCCAAAGATAATCCAAATGGCTGCTGTCACCACTGTGTTGATCCTTCTTTTTTTATTATTAATTTTAAAACTCAGCAACACGTTATTGTATTGTATTGTATTGTATTATAAATATGTGTATATACTGTATACACGAGAGCTTGCAACATCTACTTATGTTAGAAAACGGTAGAGGGCGCAATTGCCGCCATTGAAATGTTCACCGACTACTCAAAACGTCCGCCATATTGGAAGGGGTGGAGATCTGGTTATAAATCAGAGCAGTCAGGATGCAATGAACAGTTTCATTATATAAAGCAGGATTTTGGGTTCCCTTCTTTCAAATAAATCTATTTTTTCCCCCTTTTGACTTTTTATAATAAAACAAAGTAACTTATATTATTCACGAATTTATTATAATTCCATTCTATTACTTTCATACCATAGGGAACTTGATAAAACATTAATGCGTTTAATAATTTGTATTATGTCCTGATATATTACAATAGAATTTAAAGAGGGTGTACTTACATTTTTTTACCTGACTGTATCAAAGAGTATTTTTCTTATTTTCTTGCATTTTTAAGCAATGTAATTAATTATTTCTGCAGTTTTAACCAGTCTCATACTTAATTTATTTATATAACATTTTTATTTTAACTATGATTTTGTCTTATATTCACTAATAAGCACTCATCTTTACAAAAAATAATCATACTTACATACTTACTGACCTATTCTGACCTAGTAAGACATTACAATCCTGAAAGCAGTAATGAAATATCAAACACATAAATGCTAAACACTGCAACACGCTGAAACAGAACTAGATCTGCAGATTTAACTTACACTAAAATAGAACTTAGTCCTAACATATTTAGCAGAAATTTGTTTCCCAAACCTCAGAACCTCAGAAATAATTTAAACATAGAATTTTTTCCCCAATTCATGCACGCTGTAATTTAAAGTGACATGAGGGTTCTCACTTTCAGTTCTCATTTTCTGTAATTTATATATTTTACTTTATTAAAATATTAATAGTTAACATATGTTAGGTAATGTTTAAAGAAAAAATTTAAATACAACAATAATTAATTTCAAAGTGGTGTTTTGTAGCCCACTTGCGTCCATGTGGGCCCATATGGCACCCTGAGACAAGTTAGTTCCTTTTACTTACATTATAGCAGCTATAAAGAGTCATTCCCTAACTAGGATTTCATCTTTCTCTACCTCTCTCTCTCTCAAAAATATGATTAGTATTTTTATTAGTAGTAGTTTAGTATAAGTATTTTTTGTTAATGTATTAGTCCAGGATTATGAGGTGCATCTGGCATATAAGCATATCTGAAAGAACGGTAGGTATAGAAACAATATATTTAAATGAATGCATTAAACTACAGGTCATAAGCACCTGAACTAATACACACCAGAGTGGTTTAATGAACACACTACAGACATTATTGCCATTCTGATAAATAGTCTTGAGCCTGAAAATCCAAATTGACATTCTGTTATCTGTATAAATGGAAGGAATATTAAAATAAATGTTTTTAAAAATCTAGTTCACAAAATTTTAATTTATTATTTAAAATCTCTTTTTATAATCCATAGTAATAAAAAAAGAATGTACTGACATTTAAAATAAATAAATACTGTGGTGTGAGAAAACACTAAAGGCAATATAAATCACTGTATAAAAACAGGACAAGAGAAAGCAAAATGTTCTGAAAATAGGTTGGCTACATAGTAATCAACTTCAGACATACAGAAAAAGGTTTGGTTATGCAATGTGTAACGTTTTAGATAAAGCAGATCAGTACAGAAAATAATCTACAGCAATGTTAAAAAAAAAAAAAAAAAAGAATAGAAGAACAGAACAGAATTGCAAAGTCACACATAAGATTTTAAAACCCTCAGGTACTATTAGAGTATTTTAACCACTTATAAACTTTTAATTCACATAAGTGCCAAAGTGCAGGAACATTGAGGTTACGAAATGATTTTATACAGGCTGCTTGAAATATCGTAATTGTAATTAAAAAATGTTAATATTATTAAAGAGGTCTTACGATACCTAAACAACAGAAGTTGGTTACTGCTGCATTAAAATGAAACAGAATTAATTGTATTTAACACTTTTAATCTCAGAATTAACTCTTTTTAGATTATCATTGGTGGCTGATTATCACTTTTTGACCCATTTGAATACCATGATATTTTTTGTTGCTATTTCTCTGTTGCCAGGCTACTAAACCAATCAGTTCTTGACTTACTCTTTGATTGGATACATTATCTTCACTAAAACACTTTTCAACTCTGTATGCAATGCAGTTCCTGTCCTCTTCTTAGAGCAGGAAAGAAAAAGAATGCTGATAAAGACGTAAATAAAACCCCAGAGAACAAATCATAAAATTGGAAATTATCCCAGTGCTCCATGTACAATTCTTTGAGTCCGGATATTGCTTTAGAACAGCATTGATTGGATGGTTGTACAATGTAGATTACACTTTATGTGTTTGGATAAATATGCATCTATCATTTTTTATTGATAATATATATTTTTTTAGGATATTGCTGAAATGTTTTGGACTTTGATACAAAATGACCAGGTTTGGGAGCCAGGGGTTGATTAAATGAATATTGAGGCTTGACTCACTGGCTATGCCACAGTACTTTTTACTTCTTTTATATAGTAATAAAAAAGAATGTACTGACATTTAAAATAAATAAATACTGTGGTGTGAGAAAACACTAAAGGCAATATAAATCACTGTATAAAAACAGGACAAGAGAAAGCAAAATGTTCTGAAAATAGGTTGGCTACATAGTAATCAACTTCAGACATACAGAAAAAGGTTTGGTTATGCAATGTGTAACGTTTTAGATAAAGCAGATCAGTACAGAAAATAATCTACAGCAATGTTAAAAAAAAAAAAAAAGAATAGAAGAACAGAACAGAATTGCAAAGTCACACATAAGATTTTAAAACCCTCAGGTACTATTAGAGTATTTTAACCACTTATAAACTTTTAATTCACATAAGTGCCAAAGTGCAGGAACATTGAGGTTACTGAAATGATTTTATACAGGCTGCTTGAAATATCGTAATTGTAATTAAAAAATGTTAATATTATTAAAGAGGTCTTACGATACCTAAACAACAGAAGTTGGTTACTGCTGCATTAAAATGAAACAGAATTAATTGTATTTAACACTTTTAATCTCAGAATTAACTCTTTTTAGATTATCATTGGTGGCTGATTATCACTTTTTGACCCATTTGAATACCATGATATTTTTTGTTGCTATTTCTCTGTTGCCAGGCTACTAAACCAATCAGTTCTTGACTTACTCTTTGATTGGATACATTATCTTCACTAAAACACTTTTCAACTCTGTATGCAATGCAGTTCCTGTCCTCTTCTTAGAGCAGGAAAGAAAAAGAATGCTGATAAAGACGTAAATAAAACCCCAGAGAACAAATCATAAAATTGGAAATTATCCCAGTGCTCCATGTACAATTCTTTGAGTCCGGATATTGCTTTAGAACAGCATTGATTGGATGGTTGTACAATGTAGATTACACTTTATGTGTTTGGATAAATATGCATCTATCATTTTTTATTGATAATATATATTTTTTTAGGATATTGCTGAAATGTTTTGGACTTTGATACAAAATGACCAGGTTTGGGAGCCAGGGGTTGATTAAATGAATATTGAGGCTTGACTCACTGGCTATGCCACAGTACTTTTTTACTTCTTTTTATATAGTGATATAAAGGGTTAGTTTTATTTACACTTATTTTGATGCAGACATAAAATTAAACACATAAAAAAAGCAATTTACACATTTAATGACAGCAAACAAGAAAAATCTAATATAGATAGAAAGATTTATAGTCATTTAAATAATTCATATGTCAAAACAGGTAAAAATATTATAAGTTTTTAAATGAGACAAACTATTTAGCTCAGCTCTGCTACAAGAACTGACTCATTTGTGCCCCAGCTGACTCACTGCATTTTCCCCTTTATTTACCACATTTACCCGACACATTTACCACATTGAATGACTTCTACGCCCGGTTCGAGGTGCAGAACAACGTGGTGGCGAGGAAGACCATCCCTCCTCCCACTGACCAGGTGCTCTGTCTAACCACAGCTGAAGTGAGGAAAACTCTATGCAGAGTTAACCCACGGAAGTCTGCTGGACCAGACAACATTCCTGGCAGAGTGCTCAGGGAATGTGCAGAACAGCTAGCACAGGGGTGTCCAATCTATTCCACAGAGGGCCGATGTGGGTGCAGGTTTTCATTCCAACCAATCAATGGTCATACCTGATAGTCATTGAAAATTAAGATAATTAGATTTGAACAGGTAGTATTTGGTGTAGACTTGCTTGGTTGCAATGAAAACCTGCACCCACACTGGCCCTTTCTGGAAAAGATTGGACACCCCTGAGCTAGCAGATGTCCTCACTGACATCTGCAACATCTCCCTGAGCAGCAACGTTGTTCCCACGTGCCTCAAGACAACGACCATTGTTCCCGTGCCGAAGAAGTCTTCTGTCTCCTGCCTCAATGACTATCGTCCCGTCGCGCTCACACCCATCGTGATGAAGTGCTTCGAGAGGCTAGTCATGAGGCACATTAAGACACAGCTTCCACCCTCCCTGGACCCCATGCAGTTTGTGTATCGTCCAAACCGTTCCACGGACGATGCTATCGCCACAACCCTCCATCTGGCCCTCACCCACCTGGATAACAAGGACTCGTATGTACGAATGCTGTTCATTGACTTCAGCTCAGCATTCAACACACTCATTCCTCAGCACCTGATCGAGAAGTTGAACCTTCTGGGCCTGAACACCTCCCTCTGTAACTGGATCCTGGACTTCCTGACTGGGAGACCTCAGTCAGTCAGGATCGGGAACAGCATCTCCAGCACCACCACACTGAGCACTGGGGCCCCCCAGGGCTGTGTGCTCAGCCCACTGCTGTTCACTTGCTGACTCACGACTGTGTAGCAATGCACAGCTCGAACCACATCATCAAGTTCGCTGATGACACGACCATGGTGGGTCTAATCAGCAAGAACGACAAGTCAGCATACAGAGAGGAGGTGCAACGGTTAACTGCCTGGTGTGGAGCAAACAACCTGTCTCTGAACGTGGACAAAACGAAAGAGATGGTTGTGGACTTCAGGAGAGCACAGAGCGACCAATCTCCACTGATTATTGATGGATCCTCAGTGGAGATCGTCAAGAGCACCAAATTCCTTGGTGTTCATCTGGCAGACAACCTCACCTGGTCACTCAACACCAGCTCAATCACCAAGAAAGCCCAGCAGCGTCTCTACTTTCTGAGAAGGCTGAGGAAAACCCACCTCCCTCCCCCCATCCTGTCCATGTTCTACAGAGGGACCATTGAGAGCATCCTGAGCAGCTGCATCACTGCCTGGTTTGGGAACTGCAGCTGAGGACAGCTGAGAAGATCATCGGAATCTCTCTCCCCTCTATCATGGACATTTACACTACACGCTGCATCCGCAAAGCTAACAGCATTGTGGACGATCACACACACCCCTCACACACACTTTTTACACTCCTGCTATCAGGAAAACGGTTCCAAAGCATTCGGGCCGCCACAACAAGACTATGCAACAGTTTCTTTCCACAAGCCATCAGGCTTCTCAATACACAGAAATTAAACGGAACTCTCACACACACACGCACTCAAATGTTCTGTAACGAACTGTACAATTTTTCCTGGACTTAACACTTAACACACACTCATCACTCATCTCAATCCATTCCACCACCATTAATTTATTTATTATTTATTATTCTCAACTGTACCACACTCTTAACTGCTGTTTTTTGCACATTTATCATTTATCACTGTATTATACTGTTTACATGCTGTTTTTTGCACCTTCGACTGCTGCTGTATTTTTTGCACTACATTGTTCTGTTTATACTCACTTCTGGGGTATAGTTTTTAGTTTGTATAGTTTTTACAGTCTTCTCGTACAGTACTGTATAATCAAGTATACAGTAGGTTTACTGTTCGGCGCTATATAGGGTTTTGTGTCTTGTCTTGTGTCGTCTGTCTGCACTGTCTGTCTGCACTGTTTGCACTAGGTTGCACTCGATGCACTTTATGTAACTTGTGTTGTAGCTCTATGTTGTTTTGTTTGTTGTTGTTCAGTGTAGCACCAGGGTTCTGGAGAAACGTTGTCTCGTTTTTACTGTGTACTGTGTACCACTGTGTATAGTAGAAATGACAATAAAAGCCTCTTGACTCTTGACTTGACTTGACTTACCCAGTGGTGGGTTGCTGTCAGGGATCCACGTGCCAAGCCCCCTCCGCGGCTCTCTCTCAGCCGCTCCCGGCGCTAATCGCCAACACCTGTCACTCGTTACTGGTTCCCCTTCATTAGCTCCTGTTCCGACCCCACTCGCGTTTGTGACCAACCAAATTCCTGACCAGCAGCATTCCTCGGTGGATCCAGTTCCTTGTTCCAATCCAAAGATTGGAGCGAATTCCTGTTAAGCACCAGCAGATACATTGGGACACAGTTATCCCAATTTCCCACCGAACAAGCCAAGATCGCATTCTTCATCTCCCTCATGTCTGGTGACGCGCTCTCTTGATTCATGGGGATGTTCGGGATGACAATGGCGGACCTCCACTACAGCCCCCACGGTTCTGGGAAGGCCCCAGATCGGATGGTGATGTCAGGAGGCGACAACCCACGCCCCAGTCTTCAAGCCCCAGAGAGTACACCGCCCAGCTTCCAAGTTCCACTGGGGGCATCGCCCAGCCGTCTCTCCTTGCTGGGGGTGCTGCTCAGTTCGTGAGTCCTGCTGTGGGTGTGGCTTCCCCTGAAGCAGTTACTGGGAGCAACAAGGGCCTCTATTCGCTGCAGTGTTCCGGCGAGCGTGCCGCTCCACTCTGCTTCAGTGTTCCGCCGAGCGCACTGCTCCACTCCAGTGTTCCGCCGAGCTCGCCGCTCCGCTCCAGGGCTGCGGAGGGGACATTGTACCGCTGCCTGGCCGTGAAAGGGACATGAAACCACCGCCTGGCCGGGAAAGGGACGTCGTACTGCCCCCTGGCCACAAAAGGGATGTAGTACCGCCCCCTGGCCGCGAAAGGAACCTAGTACCGCCGCCTGGCCACGAAAGGGATGCTGTACCGCCGCCTGGCCGCGAAAGGGACGTTGCATCGCCACCTAGTCTCTCCGAAACCGACGTTGACAATCCCAAGTTCCTCTGAAGGCGACGTTACGCCTCAAAGTTCCTCTGAGGGTGACATCACGCCTCCAAGTTCCTCTGAAGGTGACGTCACGCCTCCAAGTCCCTCAGAAAGCACCGTCATGCTCCCAAGTCTCACCGAAGGTGCTGCCGCGCTCCAAGACCCTTCTGAAGGCGAACGTTACGGATTACAGTCCCTCCGAAAGTAACTTTGCGGTACCAAGTCTCACCAAGGGCGTGGGCATCATTTAGCCTCTGATCTCCGCCAAGGGCGTTCGTAGCTCTTCCTGACTCTGGTTTCTGTTTTGTATTTCTATAAAACATGATTGAGTTACTCCCGCTTCCTATGCATGGTCACGGCTCTGACAGTTGCGCATTTCACACTTAGGCCTTCAGTGGTGTTCTACTTGAATCAAGCCACCTCTTATTACCATCCTTATGATACCACGTCTATAGAAACCATCAATATTATAGTGAAACGCGGTATAACAGAGCACTGCATCACAGACAGACACCTCATACTGTCAGAATAAATGCTATTACAATAGAAAGAAACCAAAGTAACACAATTCAACAAGTCTACTATCACTGCAGTCACACCTGCACTGCCCACATATATCCATACATCATCTCAAGCAGAAGCATCAATATTAACCTCATAAAATTATCACAGGTTTCCCATGCATTTCTGTGCATTTTTTCTGTCCATTATGTTTTTTCTGGGGATATGAAATTTAGGCAAAAAATGTGTTTTGTGTTAATTCTACAGAAACAAAAAAGTATAAATTGTTCATAAAAAAGCTTAAGAACTGTTTTAGTAATCTTTTCTTAACTTTTTAAAAACCCATCCATAGTGACCAAATATAGAAACTGTAATGGACAATCATAGAATTGGCACACCAGAGAGAAAAGCTTTGAAATGAAGAGGATAGGTTAATTGGAATAATTTTGTACATATTTGTAGACAAAAATATATTTAAACATAAGTGATTCTGATAAGTTAGTGATTCTAGCCAGCAGAGAAGACCTTGCTAGCCCTGACAGTCCCCACTTTATTTACCATATCAGTAATTTTACGTATTTGCATAAAATTAAGTTTTATTCTAAATAGTTTTACCATTTAAATTATGTAAGACATAATTGTGCCATCAAGAAGATTCAATTTGTCGGCTCTCAATGTTGACCTAAATGAGCCGACTAAAGAACCGATTCAAGTATCCGATTCATTGGCAGACTAATTCAGTGTGAACTGATAAGAGGTGTACAATGTCTGGGATGGAGGTTCCGGGGCCTGATAATGATTGGAGGAGTCAGGGATTCCGACAAAAAGTAGTCACGCAAATGTAAGTCCTTAAAAAATACGAATTAAATTGTACAGGGGGTTAAAACCGTTTGAGAAATTGTATAAGTTCCGCCTGGTCAGCTTTTGCTAATCTTCATGCTAGCTTACGGTGATTAGCATTAGACTTAGCATCTATTGAGGGAAATGTAAACGGTATACGGACAGAATTGGTAATAATATGCAGCTCATTTTGTCATATCACGTTTGCAGATTAAAATTGACAAAATAATATATAATATTTTTCTACCCGTGTTCGTTAATAATTCATGGCTTTTTTTTATACACACTACCCGTAACAGAAAAGTAGAACTGGTATCAAGGGAAGCTAAAGAATCTCGGCTAGGAAATATATAAACAGAAACACACACACACACACACACGCACACGCACACATATACACATATACAGACACACAGACGTAGTATTAGAATTAATACTTCTATAATATATTCTATTATGTCTGCATTTTGTGGCATTTCGGGTTTTTTTTCCCAGTGAGTCGGTTCATTTGATTCTACATTCCTAATAATGTTCGACATTTTCTCTTTTCAAATGGCTCATATGTTAAAATGTGCTTAAGGCATTCAAGCAGCAACTGAAGATGAATAATACTTTCGATTCACTCATGGACTGACTGGATGAAATTAGAAAGAAAAAATGCGATTTATAAATACGAGTAGTTTTTATTTACGATCATTTTAAAGAGTCTTTCAAAGATTCGATTCGTTTGTAGGCGGTACATCACAGACTAAAGTTATATTGCAAAAAATATTTGATCAAACTTTCAAGATTTGGTAGCAATTTAGTAAATATAGTTAATATTAGCAGGTACTGTATAGGCATCACTTTCAAGTAATGGTCTATGTAATGTATAGCCTACTTTTATATTTATATAGAAACAGGTGGTAAAAGTACCAAAAGTTTGAGAGATCACAAGTAAATATATACATAGTTATTATTACACTGAAGTTGTTTGATTGCAGACCAAAATACAGAGTTTAGTTTTGCAGATAACTTTTGGTACAGCATGTATAACTGTGTGAAATGGCTTTTGGTAGATGCCCACATTAGATTTAAAACACTCATGCTTGCCTACAAAGCCAAAAAAGGACCAGTAGCCCTCTACATCTTAGGTCTTATCTCACCCGCACTGCCCCATGCTCCCTCCGATTTTCAATCGGTGCTCCACTTGTCCAAAGATACAAGGCAGACATGCATCTATTGTTTTATGTTTTGGCATCTATGTGGTAAAATTAACTTCCACTTGTCCGAATAGCTTATTCACTGGCAATCTTAAAAAAACAACTAAAGACCTACCTCTTCTAGCAGTACCTACAAGAGTACTACTTCTATTAAAAACAACTTGTTTTTCTAATTACATTGTCTCCGAATAGAGTTTGTATTTTTAGTGTCCTAATGCTAGTGAAAAAAATTATGACGTGACGACTGGACTAATAATTTTACTCAAATGGTTGTCTTGTTAGAGTGGCAGATATCAGACTCAACATGCAAGTGGTAGTTTGTCCATAGGGGCAGGTGAAGCAGTGGACTGCCATGGGGTACTGGTAGCTCAGTGTTACACCTTGGATCGGAAGATCATAAGTTTAAACTCCAGCACCACCGAACTGCCAGTACTGGGCCCTTGAGAAAGGCCCTTAACTCTCACCTTACCAAAAAAGGTGGATAATTGCAGTTGCTGGGAACAGGAGTGTCTGCCAAATGCCATAAATGTGATTTATATTAGCTTTTTAACAACTTTTTATTTTATGAAGTAACAGATATATACATCATAAAAAATAAATAAATAAGACATCTTTTTAAATGACTTAACTATTTAAAAATGTTGCTATTTAAACGATGTAAGCCAATATCCCATTCACTTTCTTGCATTTTTGCAGAATTGCTGTTACAGCCTCATCTATACTACATGTGATTTTATTCACCCTGGGAAGTCAGACATTGCAATAGTGTCATCAGCTCAATTTATTATATATATGTATATATACATTACATATATGTGTGTGTATATATATATATATATATATATATATATATATATATATATATATATATATATATATATACACACACACACATACATATACAGATACAGTGCCCTCCACAATTATTGGCACCCCTGTTTTATTTAAGTACATTACTTTGGTGGTAAAAAAAAATCATACATTTAGAAAAAATAAAAAACTTGAAATCATGTGTGCCACAATTATTGGCACCCCTAACAAATTTTTTTTTTTATATATTTTTCTGTAGTTGCTAAGGTTGGTCAGGGTATCTAGGGACTTTTAATTAGTAATTCATGATTTCCTGTTTCCCTGGGGTATAAATAGGCCTAATTCTCTTACCCATTTGTCAACATGGCAAAGACAAGAGAACGCACCATTCAAGTAAGGCAGATGTGTGTCGACCTTCATAAGTCAGGCAATGGCTACAAGAAAATAGCCACTCGCCTTAACTTGCCGGTATCTACAGTCAGAGGAATCATTAAGAAGTTTAAAACAACTGGAACAGTGACAAACAAGGCTGGAAGAGGTCCCAAGTTTATCTTGCCACAACGCACAGTGAGGAGGATGGTAAGAGAAGTAAAAAAATTTCCCAAGCTCACCGTTACAGAATTGCATCAAAGAGTGGCATCTTGGGGTCACAGAGTCTCCAAAACAACCATCAGACGCCTCTACATGCCAACAAGCTGTTTGGGAGGCATGCAAGGAAAAAGCCTTTTCTCACTAACACTCACAAACGTAAACGTCTGGAGTTTGCTAAGCGGTACTGGGACTTCAACTGGGATCGTGTGCTTTGGTCAGATGAGACTAAGATTGAGCTTTTTGGCAACAAACACTCTAAGTGGGTCTGGCATAAAACAAAAGATGAGTATGCGAAAAGCACCTCATGCCCACCGTGAAGTATGGTGGAGGATCTGTGATGCTGTGGGCCTGTTTCTCTTCCAAAGGCCCTGGGAACCTTGTTAGGGTGCATGGCATTATGAACGCTTTGAAGTACCAGGATATTTTAAATAAAAACCTGATGGCCTCTGCCAGAAAGCTGAAGATGGGTCGTCATTGGGTCTTTCAGCAGGATAATGATCCAAAACATGTGGCAAAATCTACACAAAAGTGGTTCAGCAGTCACAAACTCAAGGTCCTCCCATGGCCATCTCAGTCCCCAGACCTCAACCCAATCGAAAACCTGTGGGGCGAGCTAAAGAGAAGAGTGCATAAGAGAGGACCCAGGACACTGGATGATCTAGAAAGATTGTGCAAAGAAGAATGGTCAAAAATCCCTCTCTCTGTGTTCTCCAATCTTGTGAAATGTTATAGGAGGAGATTAAGTGCTGTCTTGTTGGCAAAAGGAGGTTGTACAAAGTATTAACCTCAGGGGTGCCAATAACTGTGGCACACATGATTTCAAGTTTTTTTTTTCTTTTTCTAAATGTGATTTTTTTTTTTACCACCAAAGTAATGTACTTAAATAAAAGGTTGGATTTTTCTCTTTTTTTGCATTTGGGTTCTATGTTGTTTTAAAAAAAAGGAGAATTTTTTGAAGTCCATGACCACATCTTAAACAGGGGTGCCAATAATTGTGGAGGGCACTGTGTGTGTGTATATATATATATATATATATATATATATATATATATATATATATATACACACACACGTGTGTGTGTGTGTGTGTGTGTGTGTGTGTGTATATATATATATATGTGTATATGTGTATATATATATGTATATATGTATATATATATATATATATATATATATATATATATATATATATATATATATATATATATATATATATATATATATATAATGTGTATATGTATGTGTATATATGTATGTATGATTTTTAAACTATTTATTTGTATGATACAGCTGCAAATAAGTATTTGAACACCTGTCTATCAGCTAGAATTCTGACCCTCAAAGAGCTGTTAGTTTGCCTTTAAAATGTCCACCTCCACTACATTTATTATCCTAAATTAGATGCACCTGTTTGAGGTCGTTAGCTGCATAAAGACACCTGTCCACCCCATACAATCAGTAAGAATCCAACTACTAACATGGCCAAGACCAAAGAGCTGTCCAAAGACACTAGAGACAAAATTGTACACATTCACAAGGCTGGAAAGGGCTACGGGGAAATTGCCAAGCAGCTTGGTGAAAAAAGGTCCACTGTTGAAGCAATCATTAGAAAATGGAAGAAGCTAAACATGACTGCCAATCTCCCTCGGACTGGGGCTCCATGCAAGATCTCACCTCGTGGGGTCTCGATGATCCTAAGGAAGGTGAGAAATCAGCCCAGAACTACACGGGAGGAGCTGGTCAATGACCTGAAAAGAGAGAGAGAGAAAAAGCCGGAAGATCCAAACCGAACCCGAAACCAAAACGAGGGACAGAAAAGTCTCAAACGTGAACGGCGAAGGGGCGTGGCAGGTGCTTTCTCGGCCGCTTTCTCTGAAGCTCGGCTTCAACTCCTTACCAAGAGCCGTGCTCCTTACCCTGCTCGCCCGCGCCGGTAAGGAGTTGAAGCCGGAGCGCGCGCTCCGTTCATCGCATAACATTTAACAAAAAAAATGCATATGTGCACTTACTAACAGCAGAGATTCACCAGTATACAATACAACACCTGTAGCATCTGTAAGGTTTGATTTTTCCGCCACTTTCGCGAGTTCTTCTGTGGCTGCACAGTGCCGATCGACATAACTGACGTTAAAATTTCAAATTTTTCCCCCCCTGTGCTCGAGATATTAGGGTTCGGCGACATAAAAAAAAGTCGACATAACCGATAAAAAATGCGTAGAAAAAGCGAGAATTTGTCGGTTCCACTTCAAAAACGTCGACTTAATAGGGTTGTCGAGATAACCGAGGTGAGATAACCGGGTTCCACTGTACTTGCTAGGATTTACAAATGTGATGGAATAATATATTTTCTGGCAAAAGTTTGCTATCTTTCACTTTTTCAGCCTTTCTCGGCTGTTGTACTTGAAAAGAGTTTAAGCCACACTTTTATTAAGACATATTTATTTATTTTTTTTTTACAGTGAAGATGCCATGCGCAAAGCTGGAACAGCTCACACCAAATCCAGCAATGACATGGAGAATCATGTGTTTAACAAAGCAAAGAGTAGAGTAAGTAGTGTCTGAGTAATATTTGAAATAACCAGCATAATAATCATGTTGATAATTAGTAAAATCATGATGTGAATGTAAACAGGAGGAGTATCTGTCCATGGTTGCCAGGCTGATCATTCATTTCAGAGACATTCGTAAGTCCTAAGTTCATATTGTTCTGTTGATCCAATGCTTTGTGTTCTACGACAAAGTATTTAATATATATTGCAATGTGCTGATATTTTTATTTATTATTTATTTATTTTCTAAAGATAAAAAGGCACAAGGAGGACAAGGTATGCTACACATTTACACGTGATATGGCGTATGCAGTCACTATGTAAATTTGTAGCTTGCTTGTACAAATACAGTATTTCAGTTCTTCCTCTTTTTGCCCACCTCAGATCAGTTGAACCTTCTACAGAATCTTACTGGTGTAGGTGGTGCCAATGGCCCTGGAACTGTTGGCATGTCCACACGTCCTCCTGGTGCACAAATGGGTGTCATGGGGACAATGAATCAGATGCCAATAAGCCAGCACACCATGCAAGGAGTTGCAGGAAATCAGCAGGGTGGTACGTGCAGCTTCCAGATGCACTGATGTGAGAAGTGTCATTGCTGTTACTCTTGAAATAGCATCTCTTTGCAAATTTATTTTCTGTCAATCTGTGACAGCTGCAGCGGCAGTGCAGTTGCAGTTGCAGCAACAGCAGCCCATCCAGTTTCAGCAGTTCCAGCCACAGCAGGCGACCGTCATGCAGCAGAACGCTATGCAGCAGCAGATTCAGGCCCAGCAGCAGTTAAAACTGCAGCAGCTGCAGCAGCAGCAGCAGCAGCAACAGCAACAACAACAACAGCAACAGCAGCAGCACATTCAAAATCAGTCAATGCAACACCAGAACCAGCAACAGCAGCAGGCACAGGCACAGGCACAACAGCAGCAGCAACAACAGCAACAGAATCAGGTCAGAACATGTAAATAAAATTAACTACAATATGAACATGATTGTTATTTTGCCTGGAACATGTTATCATTGTTTGAAATGATGACTAACTTTGCTTTGTTTTATGATATATTATGTAATTTAGTATAATATGGATACTATAGCGTCATTTTGCCCAAACCCTAATAGGCACTAATAATGTTACTGGTGAAATTATATAAATTTAGATTTTTTTACATTTATGCCATTTTTGACAGATGCCCTTATACAGAGTAACTTACATTTATCACTGACATTATCAGTTATACAGCTGAGCAATTGAGGGTTAAGGGCCCAGCAGTGGCAGCTTGGTAGTTGTGAGAATTAAACACCTTCCAATCAGAAGTCCAACATCTTATCCACTGAGCACCCACTTCCCTATAAACCAATATCACTATGTTTTAGTGAAGGTGAATGAAAAAAAAAAAAGACTTCCCAAAAGGAGTGAGGTAATAACCAAATATGATGATTAAATAACAGTACATACAAAGTATAGCTTTTATACCACTGCAATGTGACATTTCACTTATCAAATATCACATTATACTTGTTCCTTTAGATGCATTTAATGTTGTAAGAATGAGTGAAGCCAGCAAGTTCTTGTTTTCATTTGTCATTCCCACACCAGCTTCGCTAAAATAAATGAAGCTCATCATATTACAAAGAACTTAAACTAAAACATCCTTCCTCTCTTGAAAACAATGTTCTGTAGGTGTATGCTATGCTTTTCATGAAGTAAAAAAAAAGTTAATTTGCTTGGTATATTCATTGGGTTCAGTATTCATATGTTGGAGAATTTTTCCAGTATTGTGCTGTCCATATCCAAAACAAAAAAACTGGGAGTACATTTAAACTCAAATTTCATCTAAATATATTTAGTTGGTGAACATGCACTGCATCTGTGGTTAATTTGATTACATCTCCTCCCAGTTTCAGTCACGACTTCAGCAGCATCATTCAATACAGTTTCAGCAACTCCAACAGCAGGCTCATCCTCAGGCTCAGTCCATTCAGCATTTACAACAGCAGCAGCTTCAAGTTCAAGCCCAGCCAGGTCAGATGCCTCCACATTCCCAGCCCCCCCAGCAGATTCTTGTGCAACAGCCGTTGGCTGGTCAAATGGCCCCTGGCCAACACCAGGCAATTGGAACCCTGAGTCAGCAACAACATCAACAACAACAACAACAACAACAACTGAAGCTCTACCAGGTGAGTCACTGCATCATTGTTATGTTAACAAACATACATGTTAACATTTCTATAAATTCCTTTTGAAGCCTGATACATTGTCATATAGACAGGTGTTCTTTTGCTACAACATGTCTGTCACAAAACAAACTAAATCAAAACCACGATGTAGGATGTCATACTAAGAGGGAATGCAAAAGCAAAATGAAATTACTTTGAAATATATTGCCAGAATGCTTTTTGCCTGTTATAAATGTAGGAATAGTTTGTTTAATGGCCAGATTACTAAAATGTGTAGGTGGGTGGGGGAAAAAAAGGACATGGGAGACAGATGTTACTCCCGATAATTCGTAAAGTTTGCTGAAAATGTGTGCCAGTCAGGATGACTTGTGGAATTGTGGTCTGTTACAATGGCCTGAGACATTATATTGGCCATGTCGATCCTTTCGAAAGTGAGCTCAATGGGTGGAAGGTGGCTCAGTTGCATTTTTAGCCTGCAGGGTGGACTAACCATGGATGATCACAGGATTGTATAGAGAAGTGCAACCCATTGCACTGAATGCACTTTTTCCACAATGCTGCTCATGGCACAATTCACTAAAATTCACAAGTAGTAACATTTAACTATAATGACCCAATGTTTTTTACAGCCATTTTTCAAAATAAACTTTGCACTCTATGCGGTTTCTGTAATTAACAATGTAACAATACAGCATTACTCTTTTAGACAAAATGATACATGTGCTTAATTTGTCTTCCAATCAAAATAACATTTTCTCTTGCATTTCTTGACCTTCTGCTTGCTTGCTTGCGTGTGCATTTCGTATGTTTGCTTCTAAGCAGGCTAGAGTTATGCAGCAGCAGCAGCACCAGCAACAACAGCAGCAGCAGCAACAGCAACAGCAGCAGCAGCAGCAGCAACAGCAGCAGCAGCAACAACAACAGCAGCAGCAGCAGCAACAACAGCAGCAGCAGCAGCAGCAGCAGGTCCAACAAGCAGCAGCAGCAGCAGCAGCAGCTCAGGCCCAGCTTGTGACAGTCTCTGGCTCGGTAAGCGATGTGCAAGATATAACGGCCCCACATGGGATGTGAAAGAATGGATTGAGCCTGGAGTGAATGCATGCCAACTGGGTGTACTTTAATATTAATAATTAATGGATTGTGTTCTTTTGGTTGTTGACCCACTGAATTCTCAAAAAGCCAGCACAAAAAGATTTCATGAGGAAAAACAATTGCATTGATGTGGGTATCGTTGAAACTATTGGATCCTAATTTATTTCCAGTTATAAGAGCCACATTTATAAGCATGTAATATGATGCATTTCCACCATGGTTTTCAGATATTCTAGTAGAACTACTTAGAACTTTTGTCTTTTCAGATTAAAAACTGATTGTTCGATACACATTCATTTTTAGTTAGTCAAAGGGATCTACAGGGATTCCGTGTGGTCTTAAAAAGTCTAAAGAAAAATAAAGTCTAAAATCTAAAGTTTTTAATTCACTCTTCTAGGTCTTAAATAATTGTGAACAGTTTTTAATTTTTAATGTCACGCTACCTCTAAAGCTCATTGAAACATTTATTTGTTTTGTTTCCATGAGGTTGTAGATTTTCCTTTTGCTAGGCCAAATATGAGAAACATGCAACAGCCAATCAGCTTCTGTTGTTAGTGCAAATCTCTCCTGGACTGTACTACAGATGTAAAACGGATTTTATTTTTCAGCTATGGGGAAGTGCAAATTTAGCGATAATTGGCTATTATTTGGCTATAGTGTTTAGGGCTTGGTTAAGGCCAGTTCCTAACATGTGGGTATATTTCTTTCTTTTTTTTTCTTTCTTTTTTTATATTGTGATATAGGTCTTAAATTTCACTCTTCATGGTTTTAAGTCTTTTATTTGACTTTTTAAAATTTTCAAAAACCCTGTTTTAAATGTGACAGGAGCTTTGCCCCAAGGGGCATGTGCCAATATTGTTCTTTTTATGTTAGAATTTTTGTTGTTATTGATTTACTGTATGACCTGTTTATAATAAATTTATAGTTAACTTGATGGCAAGTTAAAAAAGTGCCTTTACTTTTGTTCAAGCTTTGGTTTATGTTCATTAGTAAAATTAGAAACTATTATTATTATAATTTTTTTTTTTTATTGTTTTGCGTGTTGGGATATTTTAGCTTGAAGTAAAAAGAGTTCTGACTAATGTTGATTTCATCGGTGGAAATGTGTCTATTACATAATATCCTACTTGGGATATTACGAGGAGGGGGAGCCTGTTTGAAAAAAACAAACAAACAAAAAGAAGAGCACTCAACAAAAGAACTTTCTTGTTTCCCAAACATTAAGTGGATTCTTTAAGAGGTTTCATGAACTGTCCCTCTGTGTGTGTCATTCTGCGAAGGAATGACAGCATTCATGTCTCTTTATGTACTTTGAGGTGTATTGTACCACATATGTGCCTCCAGTCTGACTCACAGACCCGTGTGTCTGATGTACAGTACTACACTAGAAAAATGTTAAGAAGTTTTAGTGCTTAGAGCTTGAGAGGGGTCTATTTTTTTTGCTTGCTTTCTATGGCTAACAAACTGACTGCATGCTCTGCTTCTTTTGAGTCACTGCATACATGTGCTTGTGAGTTTACTAACTGTTTGATATAACTGCTGTTACAATATATGGTTTTGTTTTGTATGTCTTGTGAGTAAGGAATAAAAAAAAAAACTTGGTTTGTTGCTGTTATAGTAAAACAAGGAATGACTGTTGGTGTGGTAGACCCACAAATGCTACTGTGATCAGTATGCAGTTTAATATTTCCTTTAACAGCACATCCCAGTGTTTTATTCCTCTTATACCATAGCAATTTTTCAACATCAGTTTTTATTAAGCATTAATGAACCTTGCGCATGCCACCCTTTTTGATTAGCTTAGATACATTTGACATTATGGAACGTCCGCAAAACAAGTTCCTGTCATCACTTTGTACACAAGTTATTAACAATTTTTTTGTCATGGTATGAGCATGTTGGTGTAAGACTATATACCTCTGACTGGTCAGAAGTGCCGATTCTGGAGACCACGAGTATTATGTAAACCGCTCCTTACAGAAAGCTTCAACATGTCAGAAATAATTGTTTAAGTATTTCTTTAATTTTCATGCGGACATAAGAAATAATTGTTATAGAAATTATATCCTATTAGAATAAAGGCATCATTTAAAACCTCCACTTATTTATTACGGTGTATGTAATAAAAATGATCATTTAGCTCAATTTGGAATAAATTCCAAAGCTAATTAACATGCATCCTCTGTGATTTAACATTATCATTCAATTATAACATATTGACCTGTATTTATGAATAGTGTTCTATTACTTGTTAGCCTAATAAGCTTTCATTGCTGACTGACTGCATATTAGGTTAGGAGGAACTCTTTAACTTGAAATGTGTAATTTACTTGAATCGTATAATTTATTAATAAGTTCATTAGATATAGATATACATATCACATCTCTCATGTGGCATGATACAGTAGTTAGCATGCTGCCCATTAGCATGTGGATTGCTGTTCTTAACCTGCACAAGAAGAAAGTCACAATTGAACTCCTGCTTTATCGTAGCATCACAAAATGTCTCCTTATGTTTGTGCTTCTGTGCCTTTAGTCCTGAGTTTTCTGAGTGTGCATGTGTGCATGTGCTTCTTCTCATATCCGCTGATGCGCACTGCATTTATTGTTTTGCTTGTGACATGTCTGTTGTCCCCTCTGTCCTCCTCAAAGATGATGCCCCGTGCTGGGATGCAAATGCCACCTCGGTTGCCCCGTGCCATTCCGAATTCTGCCATTCCTCCAAACCCTGCTGCCATGGGAGGACAGCAAATGCCACAGGTATTTACACCAGGGGCAGAGTGCTGGCTTTCCAGTAGGTGCCCATGTCTGTGGCTCCCCCTCTACACCCCCTGGGGACAGAGAGGCTGTCCATGAGCAAGCCTTAACATAACAGCTGCCCCCCTTGCCCCTTTTTGTCCCTTCTTACTTTGTATCTAGTGGAAAAGGGTGGTTACATATTATTGCTATTTCTGCAAGATGTACAGGTACGTGGAAGAGTGGACTTCTGAGTGTAAGCTGGTGTTTTGTGTTTGTAACAATCCAAAAGTTAAATGGACACTAGGGTGGTTTAGTTAGATTAGCATGTCTTTTTCTCCACAGACTCAACAGATGTCTTCACCGTCTCCAGTCCAAGTGCAGACACCTCAGCCGTCCATGCCTCCTCCCCCTCAGCCTCAACCCTCCCCACAGCCACTCTTGTCACAACCAAACTCTGTCAGGTACACTTCATAAATCTTAGGGCTCAAAATCTATTCTGGAAATAATTTATTATATATGATATGTGTAACTTAACACTTAAAAATTGAGAAATTTAACCTAAGTGACATTCATGTAAAGTTCTCCATCAGCACTTACTTGAAAGCTTTCTTGTTTTCAGCTTTAAGAAATCCTCTTAAGGCTGAAACACAGGAAGCAAAGGAGTTGAATTAGTCTAGTCTGTCACATTATGTTAAAGTTCACTTCATAGCCCAATGCTGTTCAATTCTGGTCAGGCACAAGTTATTAATTTTTTATGATGGCAACTCTGAATGTCTTTAGAATTTATTGACCAAAAAAGAAAGAGAGGAAGACCCGTGTCACAAATTGTCTTTTGATTCAGTACATTTGTCCAATAATGCAATTTCCAGGCATGTCATTTCTGTAATAAAGAAGACACTTTAGCATTAATTGATGTTAAGACATAATGGCCATGCAAATATATTTTGTTTCGTGTTTCAGTTCTGGTCCGACCCCATCTCCGGGAGGTTTCCAACCCAGTCCTTCCCCGCAGCCATCACAGAGTCCCGCCACAGCACGTACACCACAGAGTTACTCAATGCAAGTGCCATCTCCTGGACCACTTAGCACTCCAGGTATACAGCAGACATTTCAATGCAGGTCTCTTGGCATACATGCAATGTTTTCGGGACTATAAGAGACGTTTATTTAGCGTTCATATGGTAGACAGTGCTTTTGTTTGTCATATTGGTGTTACTGTAGATCAGTGCTGTATCAAATCTGACCTGGCAAAAATGTCCATCCATATCAGTGTTCCATTAAAATCAGGAGTTGAATGATGTTTTCATCTGGCACTGTTCCATGTGCCTTGGCAACTTGTGTCATAAGAAAATTTTGTTTTATATTCTACAGTATCATGAGATGTAGCTAAAAAAAATGATATGCCATAGATTTAACCAGTGATCTTCCATGTTGGAGAATTATTATTATTTTTATTTAATTATTTTTTTAGATTTTATTGCTGCAAACATGTACTTTCTACATCTAATGTTGCAGGTGCTTGTTTTGGATAACTTTTAAGTCAGAAAACTCTGGAGAGGCAGTACAAAGTAAATTGTGGTCTATAAAATTCACTTGTGGTGTGCATTGATTAGTTTAGTCATTTTGCGATTCAGAATTCCTTGTGGTGCTTGCCTGCTTCCTGTAGGAAACCCCAGCTCTGTGATGAGTCCAGCGAGCGTATCTCAATCAGAGGACCAGCTGTATATGGACAAACTCAAACAGCTCTCCAAATATATTGAACCGCTGCGCCGGATGATTAACAAGATTGACAAAAATGAAGGTATTTTTTTTTCAAGTTTTGTCAGAATGTAAATGTCTTCGTACAAATGTCCTTCTGTGTAAATGTTGGTTTATTACTTCTTGTTTAGAAAGGAAGAAGGATTTGAGCAAGATGAAAAGTCTGCTGAACATTCTCACTGATCCCAACACAAGGTGAACAGAGATGCTTGTTCAGCATTGAGATGTTCCATAGTTTTGGAATTTCTCTGGGTTTATGACATGTCTTTCTCTTTCACTAGATGCCCTCTCAAAACTCTACAGAAGTGTGAAATAGCCTTGGAGAAGCTCAAAAACGACATGGCGGTGGTAGGTCATACGTGCACACTGCATTTACACCCTGCTGTCTGAAGACAGTAACACTACAATCCTAAGACCAGTCAGAGGTACACTATCCAATCATGTGCAATCGGTTGGCTGATACCTAAAGGATAGTTCACTTGGTACTATTTCACACACTTGGAAACTAGATAAGAATTAAGGATATTACTGCCCACTGAAAGTTATCATTATTATTATAAAGTAGCACTTAATAATACTGAAATATTGTTATCTTTTATCAACATGTGCAGACCACATTCTTTACTTAATTCAGTCAGCTCATCTTCCACAGTGTGTTTGACCACCTTCAAACACGCTGTTGTTTTTCCACTGACTCATGTAGCTTGTATATTGTTCTTGTATTCTGCGAGGAAAATGAGAACGGTAATAATTCACAGACAGAAAAATCATAAATTTGGCACATTTCTTCCCTTGTTGGATCTGTGACCAGGCAACGCAACAAATGCTCTTTGTTTGATTGCATTCTCATAAGTGTGCTTCAAGTGTGATCATGTATTTATGTAAAATGAATTTGATCATGATCTAATTACTGAAATACATGATATTGCATTGTATACCTGAAAAATTTGTAGTGCTAAAGTTCATTTAGAACGAATCAAAATGTGTGCCAGTTGTAAGCTCAACAGGTGCATTACATAATAAGTTGCTGCATTTTTATTTAAATCCCATAATCATGTTGTAATCCCCTTGTGCATTCCTTCCTCAGCCTACACCTCCTCCTCCAACAGTGCCTTCTAAAAAGCAGTACCTGTGCCAGCCACTGCTCGATGCCGTTTTGGCCAATATCCGCTCACCAGTTTTCAACCACTCTCTCTATCGAACGTTTGCGCCTGCAATGACCGCCATTCATGGAACACCCATCACGTGAGTGCCACTTAACAATATGAAGTAATCACAACAGTTCGCTTCGACTTCAAATTTGTACGATTTTGTTTGTGCCAGAAATGACCAAATGTGTGAACTGAGCAAGATTTATGTAGGTTTCCTATGCATTTTGGAAGAGTCTGAAAAAATATGGAATTTTAATTGTGCATTCCAGGTCTGTTTTAGCATGGACAAAGAACAGTGTATTGAAAAATGTTTCCATACTTTTGCCCTGTTCAGTTTTCAAATTTATTATTAATAATTTTATATATATATATATATATATATATATATATATATATATATATATATATATATATATTTGGAGAGCTGTTTGAGTTTGTCCATATACAGCTGGTCCTCTGATTGAGATACGCTCGCTGGACTCATCACAGAGCTGGGGTTTCCTACAGGGAAGCAGGCAAGCACCACAAGTAATTCTGAATCGCAAAATGACTAAACTAATCAATGCACACCACAAGTGAATTTTATAGACCACAATTTACTTTGTACTGCCTCTCCAGAGTTTTCTGACTTAAAAGTTATCCAAAACAAGCACCTGCAACATTAGATGTAGAAAGTACATGTTTGCAGCAATAAAATCTAAAAAAATAATTAAATAAAAATAATAATAATTCTCCAACATGGAAGATCACTGGTTAAATCTATGGCATATAATTTTTTAGCTACATCTCATGATACTGTAGAATATATACACACATATATATATATATATATATATATATATATATATATATATATATATATATATATATATATATATATATACATATACACATCTAATGTTGCAGGTGCTTGTTTTGGATAACTTTTAAGTCAGAAAACTCTGGAGAGGCAGTACAAAGTAAATTGTGGTCTATAAAATTCACTTGTGGTGTGCATTGATTAGTTTAGTCATTTTGCGATTCAGAATTCTTTGTGGTGCTTGCCTGCTTCCCTGTAGGAAACCCCAGCTCTGTGATGAGTCCAGCGAGCGTATCTCAATCAGAGGACCAGCTGTATATGGACAAACTCAAACAGCTCTCCAAATATATTGAACCGCTGCGCCGGATGATTAACAAGATTGACAAAAATGAAGGTATTATTTTTCAAGTTTTGTCAGAATGTAAATGTCTTCGTACAAATGTCCTTCTGTGTAAATGTTGGTTTATTACTTCTTGTTTAGAAAGGAAGAAGGATTTGAGCAAGATGAAAAGTCTGCTGAACATTCTCACTGATCCCAACACAAGGTGAACAGAGATGCTTGTTCAGCATTGAGATGTTCCATAGTTTTGGAATTTCTCTGGGTTTATGACATGTCTTTCTCTTTCACTAGATGCCCTCTCAAAACTCTACAGAAGTGTGAAATAGCCTTGGAGAAGCTCAAAAACGACATGGCGGTGGTAGGTCATACGTGCACACTGCATTTACACCCTGCTGTCTGAAGACAGTAACACTACAATCCTAAGACCAGTCAGAGGTACACTATCCAATCATGTGCAATCGGTTGGCTGATACCTAAAGGATAGTTCACTTGGTACTATTTCACACACTTGGAAACTAGATAAGAATTAAGGATATTACTGCCCACTGAAAGTTATCATTATTATTATAAAGTAGCACTTAATAATACTGAAATATTGTTATCTTTTATCAACATGTGCAGACCACATTCTTTACTTAATTCAGTCAGCTCATCTTCCACAGTGTGTTTGACCACCTTCAAACACGCTGTTGTTTTTCCACTGACTCATGTAGCTTGTATATTGTTCTTGTATTCTGCGAGGAAAATGAGAACGGTAATAATTCACAGACAGAAAAATCATAAATTTGGCACATTTCTTCCCTTGTTGGATCTGTGACCAGGCAACGCAACAAATGCTCTTTGTTTGATTGCATTCTCATAAGTGTGCTTCAAGTGTGATCATGTATTTATGTAAAATGAATTTGATCATGATCTAATTACTGAAATACATGATATTGCATTGTATACCTGAAAAATTTGTAGTGCTAAAGTTCATTTAGAACGAATCAAAATGTGTGCCAGTTGTAAGCTCAACAGGTGCATTACATAATAAGTTGCTGCATTTTTATTTAAATCCCATAATCATGTTGTAATCCCCTTGTGCATTCCTTCCTCAGCCTACACCTCCTCCTCCAACAGTGCCTTCTAAAAAGCAGTACCTGTGCCAGCCACTGCTCGATGCCGTTTTGGCCAATATCCGCTCACCAGTTTTCAACCACTCTCTCTATCGAACGTTTGCGCCTGCAATGACCGCCATTCATGGAACACCCATCACGTGAGTGCCACTTAACAATATGAAGTAATCACAACAGTTCGCTTCGACTTCAAATTTGTACGATTTTGTTTGTGCCAGAAATGACCAAATGTGTGAACTGAGCAAGATTTATGTAGGTTTCTATGCATTTTGGAAGAGTCTGAAAAATATGGAATTTTAATTGTGCATTCCAGGTCTGTTTTAGCATGGACAAAGAACAGTGTATTGAAAAATGTTTCCATACTTTTGCCCTGTTCAGTTTTCAAATTTATTATTAATAATTTTATATATATATATTTGGAGAGCTGTTTGAGTTTGTCCATATACAGCTGGTCCTCTGATTGAGATACGCTCGCTGGACTCATCACAGAGCTGGGGTTTCCTACAGGAAGCAGGCAAGCACCACAAGTAATTCTGAATCGCAAAATGACTAAACTAATCAATGCACACCACAAGTGAATTTTATAGACCACAATTTACTTTGTACTGCCTCTCCAGAGTTTTCTGACTTAAAAGTTATCCAAAACAAGCACCTGCAACATTAGATGTAGAAAGTACATGTTTGCAGCAATAAAATCTAAAAAATAATTAAATAAAAATAATAATAATTCTCCAACATTATAAACACACAGATCGCTCAAAAAAAAAAAAAAAAAAAAAAAAAAAACAGCGGCTGCACACTGCCGTCTCACATTTAGTCCACATGTGGAAAAAAAGAAAAAAAAAACAGCGGCTGCACACTGCCGTCTCACATTTAGTCCACATGTGGAAAAAAAGAAAAAAAACAGTAACTAAGTTTCTGAAAACTTATGACCATCAGGCTGAAGTAATCCGCACAAACACACAAAGCAAAGTGTCCGAAAAACTTACGTCCGCGATGCCGAGGGGGAGATAAGCCGAGCGAGAGAGAGAGAGAGTTTGTGAATGGAAAAATAGGAAATTCAAAATACCGCGACCGCGGCACGGCGCGAAGCCGAAAACCCCGGAAGATCCAAAACCGAACCCGAAACCAAAACGAGGGACAGAAAAGGGGCAGAAGGGGTGTGGCAGGTGCTTTCTCGGCGCTTTCTCTGAAGCTCCGGCTTCAACTCCTTACCGAGAGCCGTGCTCCTTACCCTGCTCGCAAGGCCGGTAAGGAGCACGGCTCTCTCGGTAAGGAGTTGAAGCCGGGAGCACCGCGCTCCCGTTCATCGCAAAACATTTAACAAAAACATGCATATGTGCACTTACTAACAGCAGAGATTCACCAGTATACAATACAAACACCTGTAGTATCTGTAAGGTTTGATTTTTCCGCCACTTTCGCGAGTTCTTCTGCGGCTGCACAGTGCCGATCGACATAACTGACGTTAAAATTTTTTCCCCCCTTGTGCTCGAGATATTAGGGTTCCGCGACATAAAAAAAAGTCAACATAACCGATAAAAAATGCTTAGAAAAAGCGAGAATTTGGCGGTTCCACTTCAAAAACGTCGACTTAATAGGGTTGTCGAGGTAACCGAGGGCGAGATAACCGGGTTCCACTATATATATATATATACACAGTGGAACCCGTTATGTCGATGTCGAGGGGTCGCCAAAAGCATCGAGGTAACCGATGATCGAGATAAACAAAAATCAAAATGGCGTGCTTTGAAATTTCTTTATGTACATGATGTGCGTTAATAAATGAGAATGTGCATGCACGTGTTTTTGAGGGTTTTACACAACAGCGTTGCCGCGATTTGTTTGATGAAGGCATGCTATAAAATGTACATACGTTTGTTAACAACAAAAGGCATAAGTGCACCTACTAACAGCAGAGATTCACCAGTATACAATACAAACACCTGTAGTATCTGTAAGGTTTGATTTTTCCGCCACTTTCGCGAGTTCTTCTGCGGCTGCACAGTGCCGTCTCACATTAAGTCCACATGTGGAAAAAAAGAAAAAAAACAGTAACTAAGTTTCTGAAAACTTATGACCATCAGGCTGAAGTAATCCGCACAAACACACAAAGCAAAGTGTCCGAAAAACTTACGTCCGCGATGCCGAGGGGAGATAAGCGGCGAGAGAGAGAGAGAGTTTGTGAATGGAAAAATAGGAAATTCAAAATACCGCGACCGCGGCACGGCGCGAAGCCGAAAACCCCGGAAGATCCAAAACCGAACCCGAAACCAAAAACGAGGGACAGAAAAGGGGGCAGAAGGGGGTGTGGCAGGTGCTTTCTCGGGCGCTTTCTCTGAAGCTCCGGCTTCAACTCCTTACCGAGAGAGCTGTGCTCCTTACCGAGAGCTGTGCTCCTTACCGAGAGCCGTGCTCCTTACCCTGCTCGCAAGGCCGGTAAGGAGCACGGCTCTCGGTAAGGAGTTGAAGCCGGAGCACCGCGCTCCGTTCATCGCAAAACATTTAACAAAAACATGCATATGTGCACTTACTAACAGCAGAGATTCACCAGTATACAATACAAACACCTGTAGTATCTGTAAGGTTTGATTTTTCCGCCACTTTCGCGAGTTCTTCTGCGGCTGCACAGTGCCGATCGACATAACTGACGTTAAAATTTTTTCCCCCCTTGTGCTCGAGATATTAGGGTTCCGCGACATAAAAAAGTCAACATAACCGATAAAAATGCTTAGAAAAGCGAGAATTTGGCGGTTCCACTTCAAAACGTCGACTTAATAGGGTTGTCGAGGTAACCGAGGCGAGATAACCGGGTTCCACTCTATATATATATATATATATATATATATATATATATATATATATATATATATATATATATATATATATATATATATATATATACCGGTGTTGATTTTTAAATGCACGGCGATGCCAAAGGATAAAATCCCGAGAGAAATACAGTAATTGTGAAAGGAAGGAGGAAGACAGTGAACAATGACTTTCTTGGTCGGCTACTGTTTAGATACAAGCCATTGTAGCGCTCTGCTCTTAAAGGAGCCACAACATATTTCACCCGTTACACCGTGTAACAGACACTGTCTTTTGGTAAAACCTGTGTAAAGTTCATTAGTTTCAGCTTATACACAAGGTGCGGCTTATGTTAAAAATAAAAATATTTGTAAAATTCAGTGGGTGTGGCTTATACAAGGGTGCGCTTTATAGTCTGGAAATTGTGTGTGTGTGTGTGTGTGTGTGTGTGTGTGTGTATATATATATATATATATATATATATATATATATATATATATATATATATATATATATATTATTATTATTATTATTTTATTTTTTATTTATTTATTTTTTTATGTAAAACAAACGCTACATGTACCCTAATCTGGATACATTCGAAAACGGTCCACATCCACACTTTCGTTTTCAGTCTTTTCAGAAAAGTTGCTCATTCACACTGAAACCTCTGAAAACGCTTACGTCCCTGTACTGCGCACAAGCAAAATGTAAGATGCATCATCTCCGCCTGGAATGTCACAGCAATGACTTAAAATGTGTCATCGTTTTTACAGTCTACGCTGCTAAAAAAGTGTTTTCAAATGTATCCACTTTGGAGAGCGTTTTAAAAAAAGCTACGTTTTTATTAACTAAAAACGGCATACCAGCGTGGACATCGTTTCTGTGGGGTTAGCGTTCCAGGCAGCTGCCAAAAGATCGATGCTAGATTGGATCTACACGGCTGTGATGGGTTGTGATGTTGCGAGGAAGCAGTTGCCATGACAGTACAGCGCCCCCGACCCTGTGACTAAACAGATGGAAAACATCAGAAATTGTAACGTAATTTGAAATCATCGTTTTAGATGTTAAATATGGTCTTAAAAATCTTTAGGGGAAGTCTGGCAATTTGAGTCTGGAAAAGTATGGATTTTTTTAAAAAAGAAAAATGTGTAGGAACCCTGATTATTCTGCTTCAACCACACCTCTCTCACTTGCCCTGCAGAGGGCCTATCATTCCAACTCGGAAGAGGAAGTTTGAGGAAGATGATCGTCAAACTATTCCCAACATCCTGCAAGGGGAGGTCGCACGCCTTGATTCCAAATTCCTTGTCAACTTGGACCCGTCTTTCTGCAGCAACAACGGAACGGTGCACCTCATCTGCAAACTGGGTGAGAAAAATGTCTTTCTTCTTTCCATGTATAAGCATATATTATCACAGAGAAGACCGGTTATAGGGAACCTAAAACCAACAACTTGGGCCTTTTGTATGATCTTTTAAATTGTTCTAGATGACAAGACCCTTCCAAGTGTTCCTCCCCTCCACCTGAGCATTCCATCAGACTATCCTGAACAGAGCCCCCAATGGGACAGTGATGATCAGCAATATGGTGAGTAAGCAGTTACCTAAATTCAGTATACTAATGAAATAAGGGGTGTTTTGGAATAGCATTTTAACTTTTTTGGAATTCAACTGATAGATCTGGAATCTGTAACATCTGAAAGCCAAAATTCAATATCAAATGAGTTTTTCTTTCTTTCAGAGGCAAACCCTTTCTTGCAGAATGTCTATAGGAACATGACGTCGAAACTGCTTCAGCTTCCCGACAAGCACTCTGTCACAGCTCTGCTCAATACTTGGGCTCAAAGTGTTAGACAGGCGTGTCTCTCAGCAGCCTAGTCATGACGCCATGGATCCTCCCGCAGCATAAACTCCATACTTCTTTTTATGTGTACAATTTGCACGTATGAATTCGATGAAGTAATCTAGTTCTTATCTTAAGTACAACTTTATAAAGGACCTTTAAAAACATTGGTGTGGGTAAATGCATTTTTATTTACACAAATAAATACCATGTTTGGTTTATTGTTTACAACGTGTTTACAGCTTTATTGTTCAGTGCACATTGAGGTTTAAAAATATAGTCCTTGAATCCAGGACTTTTTTTTATTTTCTTAATTGACAAACTGAAAAGGTTCTTCCATAATTGTATTTATCACAGTCATGTGTAAGGATGCACAAACATCATGACGATATCTTGTGCAAATCAGATCGAAATTACTGTATACCCCTCTGAAAAAGCGTTTCTTTTGTTTTTGTATATTTATCACAAATAATTGCTATAAGAAAATAATGAATAGAAACTAACAGGATCTGAAATCAGTAACTGCTTTATGCATAGAAAATGGAAAAACATTTCTTAGTTAAAATAATCAATCGCTGTACATGCTGGATAACAAGAATTATAAAGATTTTTAAGTTTTAACCCTTAAATAAACTGGACAATTTTACCTGTAATTTGTACTGAATTACTGCAGATTAAATGAAATGCCTTGTCATTTTAAATATACATCTTAGCATCAATGACAAAGATTGTTTAAAAAACTAAATGCCCTGAAATTCTTTGTTTTTAAAAACAAAGAGCTTTCAGGTGTTTTTACATTTTTGTAGTTGATCGCCCCTTGCTGGTGAAATCTGGTAATTGTTGGATTTAGTTTGGATTTTATATGGGGTTTTTTTGTTAATGGTTCTGTTTATAAAACAAGTTAATTCTGGAAACACAAATGTATCATATGGACAGAAATATGGCTGGAAAAGTCAGGCGTCCTAATATGTTGTTATTCCCCAATCTGTGCCCACAAAGACAGAGGCACACGATTGTGTATGATGTCTTTGGATGCGGTGGAATTAAATTTTCCCTTCCCTAGGAGATTCACTCTGATCTAAACCCAATTAAACACCTTTGGGATGAACTGGAATGCTGACTGCACCCTAGGCCTCCTCACCTTACAACAGTACCTGACTTTATTTACACACTTGTGGCTGAACGAGCACAAACCTACAACCACAATCTATAATCTAATGAAACATTTTCACAGAAGAGCGGTGGTTATTACAACAACCTAAATGTAGAATGGGATGTTTAAAAATTACCAATCTTATAGTCAGGTATCTGAAAAGTTTTATCTATATATTATTTGTGATCAATTACAATTGAGCAAATAACTGGGTCAAGTTTTTTTAAGTAGTTTTTCTCCATAAGCGGCTCCTTTGTACAGCGCGAGTTCTCCTGCTGAAGCTCTGTTTGAGTGAAGGAAGGATCACTCTTTCTGCCATGTTGGCCGGACACACTGCCCTGTGACACAGAGAGGAAAGAAAAGATCACTCTATTAGTTTAAGTTAAACTAGCTGTGTATATCCTGTGAGATGAATCATACTTACAGTCCTTTGGGCAGGGATCGAAAAGGAAGCTTTGGAAACATCTCTGGTTCCTCAGCTCTGCTGAGTAGGCAAAAAATACTGAGTAGATTTCAAACAAAACATGCACAGCATTCCCCTGAACTCGGTTAATGCAGTATCAGGCTGCTTTCACACATGTGTACAGATAGAAGATAAGTGACTTAATAAATGCCTAGGTTGCTTTCTAGATAAGCTGTATTATTATTATTATTATCACAATTCAGATGAAATCCAGATTGTTTATGGTTATAATGTGCCCACTAGAGAAACTCATTTATACATATGGCTTGTTACTTCTAGCCTTGTGGTCTAGGACACAATTAATGTAACTAATATGTAATAAAAGTCTCTTTTTTTTTTTTTACACACCCTCTCGAATAATATGACATGCATTGGTAATATCACAATTTTAACAGGTTTTAGTTTCAAATTTGGTCCACATCACTCCTAGCATTCAGTTATAATCCCAAACTTCAGGAAGCAGTGCTTTGGCATACAGGGCAGAATTTTGGTATTATGGTTGTCCAAGGTTAGTGTGAACACCATTGTGTGGAGAACTGGATTTGTTTAAAGACATTTAAGCGTTCACTTGTAAGATTAACTAGTGCCATCAATGCAGTACAAATCTAAAAAAGGAAACTAATGATAACCTTTTCTCATCACAGAGATAGGCTTTGGCCATAATGTAGTTCTCTGGGGTGATTTTCCGGTTGAAAACGATGTCCCTGAGGATGGCCTTGATGCGGAGAATCTGAGGGAAACACAAAATGCTGACATTTCTGCATATGAGAGGATTTTCTTGCGAGGATCTTGTGCGCTTACCTCCTGAGACTGAAGACTGTTGGCATTATACAACTGCCGTATGATGACTTCACACTCCTGCAGCGTTGGGACTCGAGGTGGCTCAGACGAGCTGCTGTGGATCCTGAGAGGATGGAGAGAAGTGATGAGACCATCTATGAATTCTGGAAAAGATTTGGTCCCATCTTCTGAGGTGTCAGATTTGTGGTCGCTGGCTCCAGTCTGTGTGCTGAAATGTCATTACGTTACGTAACCATGACTTACTACTTCTGCTGTGTGTGATCAAATGCACTGGGCATGTTTTAGTTACCAGAGGTGTGTGTCCTGTGGCAGGCAAGGGTCTTCTAATGTCTGTTCAAGGTAGAACTCTCTCTCTGACTCAAATGTTTTCACCTCATTCCAGTGCTTGTGTGCTTTGCAACTGGACCCTGAGCAATGAACACCGACATGAACACACAGAAACGTTTTTTTTTTTACTTAAAATGATTTTCCAGCACAAGTTTTTAGTTGTTAGTTTTAGTCATTCAGAGAAAGTAAAGAAAGTCGATTTTATGTTGTTTTATATGACAATCTGCAATAAAGGCTAACAATTAACTCTCATTTACATGACAAATCAGAGAAATAGAAGATAAATGAAGAAAACAGTTTCTATCCTAATCTCTGCATGGTGTGATAACCACAGATAAGTATTAAGATGGAAAATTTTAATTTTTTGAATGTTGCTTTATATAATTATTTTATTTGTATAGCTTTTAACAGACATTGTCCCAAAGCAGCTTTGCCAAATTAAATCGATTATAATAAAGGTTAAACTATTCCCAATAAGTTTATCCCTAATGTGGAAGCCAGTGGCAAGAAAAAACTACCTGCGATGATATGAGGAAGAAACCTTGAGAGAAACCAGATTAAAAGGAAAGTCATTCTCATCTGGGCAGCACTGAATGTCCATTCATTATTACTATGTTCATAAAATCAGGCAGGGTTTATTTGTATTTATTTATTGAAACCATAACTACTATTAAACTACAATTATTACTTATTATGACTAAGGTTTTCAATGGAAGTTGGTGACCCTGAACACACAGAACTGAGAAAAGATGTACAGATGTGTCTTTTTGTCAGTAAATGTTTAATAGATATTTAAATAAGTGTATTAGAAAGGGCAAGTTACACAAGAGCAATGACTGTGTTCAGAAGAGATAAACATGAGATCAAGTCTTACCAAAGCTGTTCCTATGAATTGTTTTAACCATAAAACTGTAACTTTTCAACAGTGAAACAACACATCAAAAATATGTATAGTATCCATACACCATAAGAGTCACACAAGAACAAATTCTTTCCCACTGGAAGTAGTCATTTATATTAATATCATAAAAATCTATGAATTTGTTTCAACAGTTAATGTCAATTAATGAATTACTCAATGTCTGTTCAATGTCTGTTCTTTGATTTCTAATTGACTTTAATCGGGATGTACTAACGTTTAGGTTAAAAAAAGTGCAAAAAAAAGGACAGCTTTCGATTTAGCTGATAATATAAAACAGTTTCGGAATGAGATGAAGCCAGGAGTTGAAATGCTGAATGATGGATAGGATTAATCCAAAATTTGAGGATGTTAATGAGAATCTTAATCTCTTCTCACTAGAATTGAAAGAAATTTTAAGAAAAAGTAATTCAAGGAAATTGAAAACTCTGATTCAAAATGATTTACCTTTACGATGTTCCCTTGGTGGCTGCATGATTAGGTAAAGCTGAAATTCATAGAGGAGAGAAAAAGGTAATGTAGGGCAGATGATGTCATAATTTATTGTTATTGTCATAAATGACAATACAGAGGACTGTATGGGTACTGATGTGGTCTTTTTTCAACAGTCAAGTGGGTTTGTACTGCCATATAGTTTTCTGTGCACTGGAACAAAATGCCTGTTCTCTAGGACTATAGTGCAACACATAACATGGACACACAGAACCATAATGAGGTCCATAAAGTGGCTGATGCAGCATTGCGATATGAGCTGTACAGTGTCATACTGGCTTAAATGTCTGACTAACACAACTAAGTGCTGAGGGGCAACATGGTAGGAAGGAAACTAAAAGAAAATGTATATATATATATATATATATATATATATATATATATATATATATATATATATATATATATTGTATGATAATCAAATTAGTCCTGTGTGAATGGAGCAGACAAAAAACCAGATAAATTGTTTTCCTTTTTGTGATGCAAATACTGTAAGCACTTGGTAAACAAATCACAAGCAGTTAACAAAATTTGCTAATTTGGTTTTTGGGATGGAGATAACTGCTTGTTTCCCCACGATACTCTTGCTTTTTATATATGCTAATTTATTTATGCTAATCTGAAAATGAACCATTCGCACCTGTGAAAGCGGGGGTCATGTTTCTTAAGAAGGTTATAGAAGGTTAAAATCTCAGCGTATTTATTTGGGAAACGTTAAAGTGCTTATATCTCTAAGTAAATAAAAAGAGAAAACAACATTATACATTTTGATTTTTTAAAGCCACTCTGGGTGTTCATTGCAAACCACGTGCAGTAAAGCGATCGTGCACTTCACCCCCCACTGAGGCTACATGAGCCTCAGCTTTATTCAGATCAGCTGCAGGAACAAATCAAATATTAAAGAGCAAAGAAAGATTTACCTCCAGCATGTAATAAACCATGTAATAAACTAAATCGAGCCGCTCTGAATGTTCAATAACAACTGAAATGTATTCCCCGTACAGCCTTAACTGTTAGCGCCCTCACCTGGTAAAGCGACACACATACATTCATCTAAAACAATTTAATAATTGTTTGAATACAAACGATTGAAATATAACAAATGATTAAAAAGCTATTAGGGTAAAAATACTCATTTAGGAAAAAAAAGCTGAGAGTAGATATTGTAAGGGTTGTGCAATTATAAACGTTGTTTATTTGCAGTAATTATAATAAATGTTATAGCATAGTCATTATATAATAATATATTGTGGCCGCGTAGAGTAGGTTATTGGAAAATATTAGTTTAATAAAACACATTATTATTCTCACGTATGTATTTATTTATTAAATCTCACTTATTTTGTTGTTTTCTTGTATCCGGAAAAGCTGCTTGAAATGTATGGCCAGCTTTAAAAACGTGCTCCAATGCCTGTTCTAAATTAATAACTTAATAATTAAATTAATAACAACAGATAAAAAAATATAAAGAACACACCGTGTGGCATTTTGGTAATGACCGAATATTTGGCAAAAAGTTTAAAGTCTAACCTCTGTAGGTCGCCGTGTCTCATCACTTCTCCTCCACCTTTCAGTTCAGCTCACAGGTGAAATGCTGTAGTGTAAACAGGAAAGTGGATCTGAAACCTGAGAAAACAGCACACAGGCACTGTCTGTCTGTCTGTCTGTCTGTCTGTCTGTCTGTCTATCTATCTATCTATCTATCTATCTATCTATCTATCTATCTATCTATCTATCTATCTGCCTGCCTGCCTGCCTGCCTGCCTCCTGTCTGTCCGTCTATCTATCTATCTATCTAGTGTTGTACATGTTTCTCTTTTGTAAATTATTTATTTGTTTATTTTAAACTGAACATATACTGAACATATACAGCATTCTAGCCGCCTTACAAAGCCAAGGTCTCAGGTTTCGAATGTGGGGTCCTCCGACATGCCCTACGTGGAGACAGATTGATTAAGGTGATAGATTAGCTGAAATACTACCCCCCAAACCCCTTCACACACACCCAAAGGTGTGAATGAGGGTTTGAAAGTTGTCCTGAGATGAGCTCAACACTACAGTACATTATTCATTCAATTTCATATACATTTTATAAAGATATAACATAGACCCACTTTTTTGGTGGAAAATAACGTGAAATGTTTTTCTTTTTTATATTCCACAAGTGGTGTTCGATTGCGTTAAATGGAAGTATTTAGTAGACCGAGAAAAGAAATAAACTGCAAACAAATATTTGCCTGATAAAACGTTTATTATACGCATTTCGATCTGAGTTTTAATATATTTACAGGTTTATCCTAATCATGCACAATTTTTATTATAATAATCTAATCTATCTATCTATCTATCTATCTATCTATCTATCTATCTATCTATCTATCTATCTATCTATATAAAAAATCTAGAATCTCATTTGATTTCTCCTTTCAGAAGTGAAGAAAGTGGAGGCTGTTGAAATGTAAATGGAGGTTAATGGCCCATTCCAAGCGCTTTCTACATATTAACACCTTGATGAAACTGAACAGTGAACGGTGTAATCTTCTCTGCTATAAAATCCCGTGTCTCTGAGGTTCTCCTCATTGTAGGTGATTTGTACAGCTGGTGCAACATGAGCGCATGTGAAGACTGCGGGAAAACTGAGAGAGACGGTGTCACGCTGCACAGGTAGACCTGGACAAGAAACATACTTTACTCCGAGTTGTATAATTTCGCTGCTATGGACATACACATGGCCCTTTCTTTTACAGATTTCCTCACGATGAAGAGCAGCGCCAGAAATGGATCTCCAGCATGCCCACAGGTGCGAGATGGAGAACTTCAGACTCTGCGCGATTGTGTTCAGATCATTTCACCTCAGACGGTTTCCACACCGCTGGACATTTACACTCAGGCGCTATACCCTCTGTCTTTCAGTCTACGGTAGGTCTTTATTTAATACTTTATGTCAAGGTCTTGCAGAGCTCTTTGCAGACCACATTAATATACAGACATGTACAATAATATATTGTAATGTTTCTTCCAGTTTCTTCCAGTTCCAGAGGTTATTTAGTCATTCTTGGTCATTTACTGACTTCAATTCAATTATTCTTCAATTTCGCACCATCAACACCTGGCTGTGGATCACATATCCCAATTTATAATAAAAATATATATAACGTCAACAATCATTAATTCACCAAGTAAGGTATGTGAACTGAACCTTTAAATGTGGATTTAGTAATAAAAATATACTATAAGAACATCTGCCTAGAGAGAGAGAGAGAAAGAGAGAAAGAGAGAAAGAGGGAGGGGGGTAATGTAAAATCTCAAGATACAACACAATATCAACAATTGATTCTATTTTTAAAACTTTGTGTTGAAATAATGAAATCATTTTTCTATTTTCAATGTTGCTCTGCCCAAACTTTTTCAAATACTTTATATTGTTTTGTATCGCTGTATTTCAATGTGAAGAAGTATTGGTGGTGGAATTGACAGGATGGTGTGAGGGAGTAGAATTATGACTGGGTTTACAGTTAATGTGACATCATTTAACCTTTTCCTTTATTATAGGAAGAAACATCAGCTACAACCCCAGAAACTTCAAAACAAAAGGTTTGTGCTAACTGTGAAAAACAACTCTACCTGATTGAAAAATCGTACAAACTACAATTACTTTCAGCCCAACTGAAGGCGAAGAAATATGAAAAGGAGCTGAGTGAGCAGTCCCGCAAGATGTCAAAGCTACAGAGAAAAATGATCGTTTTACAGACTGCAGTGAAGGTCATGAGCATGAGGAAGCACACGTCTACATCTTCAAAATCAGAATCTTCATCAAAGACCACCAGTCTGATGTAAAACTGTGTCCTGACCCAAACTATTTTCTGAGGATTATGTATCTAATGAGTAAAAAAAGTGTAGGATGGTGTTGCAGAGATAAACAGTGGAACTACATTTTTCCACCTGAAATAGGGGGCATGGAGTAATGTTGTGTCTGAGTTAAACTATATCAATTCCATTCTGTAAATAATTCCTTACTCATTAACTGAATTGGCTTCAACAAGCTACTAGATGAATCTAGATGTGTTGAGTATTATAATCAAAGTATATCAGACCATGTTTTTTGCTTTCAAATGCTAAACTTAAAAAAAAAATCATGTGTACTGTTTAAAACATTTACTCAGATTTCAAATAAATCAACATAAATGTAAACATTTCATACGTATAAAATACACAAATACACTGATGTATTATAGCCCGTTATTTTGCATAATAACAAACAGATAAATATTTACTGTCTACAGCAACAAGTGCTCATAAAACTCCAAACACAGTTGAGAGTAAATAGTGTAATATTAAAATGGTAGCACCAATCGATGAAATCTTCAGTTTGAAGCCTACAGAACCGTGTGTTCGGTGGGGGTCGATCAAAGGATTGCATTAAACTCTACAGTGAAATTTATATAAAAAATATACATATGCTGACCTATTAGATGTTTAAAGAGTTTTTAGAAATATGATGACGCTGACAGTGGTAGAGGTCGACCGATACGGGTTTGCGGATGGCCGATATATGATTTCCTTTTTTTTTCAACCCATAATGCCATACAATCTAATTCTTAATTAATAAGGTGTGATACAGAAAACTGCTTAAACATTACAAGTCTCCACAATCAGTGCACTGGTTGTACCTGTGCCTAAACTACAGCTTTTTGAAGGCTCACTAACAACAGTTCCAAAAATTTACATCCTCTGTCCAAATGTTATTCTCATCTTTCTCTAAAAGTTATTCTCTCTCCAAAAAATCATATTTAACCAATGAAATATATAAGGCTAGAATAAAAAACGAATCATAAGACCTTATGTTGTCTCTGGGCGAGTAAAAAGAATAGAATTGGCTAATTAGTTTATCGAATGAGCACACAAAAAACACCTGTTGTTATTTTTGCTCTTATCTTTGCAACTCAGCAGACATGATTGAAAAACAAGAATCTGTTAGTAATGATCGCTGCAGGTGGAAACGCTGCTTGTTTTAGATCTTTACAAGTTCTAGCGCTTACGGTTTCCCTGTTTGGATGCCGAATACACACTGCTGCCACCTGCTGGTATGAGAGAGGTATGTTCTCTCACGCAAGCGCAGAACGTACACTTAATAAGCAACCCAATGGCACAAATTAATCGGCCGACCAATCGATCAGGCGACCTCTAGTGGTAACTGGAAGCTTATGTGTTTGAGCAAAGTGTATGAGATGAGAAGAGGTGGACACACTAAAGCACCACTGCATTGATCATCTTTAGGTAAAGATGATGCAAAGGCTAAATCCCTGCTTCAACATTATTGTCCCTGGGTAATGTTGGAAAGTGTTAATTAAAGCCAAAACATACTAACATAACATGATGAAGTAAAAAAAAAAAAAAAAAAAACTCACAATTGCAATACAAAATGCATTCCAGACAATGTTATAAGTAATTTTGGTTATAAATATTTCAATCAATTGCCATGAAATATATTTCCTTTGTTTCCTTGGCAGAGGCCGATTACTTGAAATACATAAAGAAATTCAGTAAGGTGGATAAACACCAGTTTGCAACAATATTTTGAAGTTTCTGAGAAACCACAAGTGTCTTTAATACACAGGCCAACCTGTTCATTTTTTTAAATAGAGATGGCCAAATAAAATATTCAGTATAATAATCAAAAGTTCATATTTAGACAAATATGTTCTTAATTTTTTTATTTGCTTAAAATTTATAAGTAACATATACTTCTCAGTAAGCACCGCTGCAGCATCCACTAATAAACGCTGCCGAGTATCTATAGCTCTAATATGGAGATGCATGTAAAATGTAATGAAATGTATAATTATTGTAAGGGTCCAACGGGTTTGCAGTTGAGTCATACTTTGGTTCTTTCTCACGTTAAAAGAAAACCAATGAAAGTAAACTTGTCACATGTCCTGTGTAAAATATATACGCCCGTGTGTGTGTTCTGTATCACCTCATCCTTAGTGTGAGGTGTAAATGGGAGTCAGATGGCTGAGTGAGCTCTGAGTGAGGTGCTGCTAAGAGCGGAGTCCCCAAACACACTAGCATAAGAGGCTTTAAGGAACTGCACATAGTTCTGCAGACTGCGGTTGGTGCTGTCTGACTGTTCCAGGCGGTCCTTCATGTCCTGCAGGCGGCTCTGGTGCCTTCTCTCCGCCTGAGAATTCAGGCAAAAATGACCAAGGTGAATAGATGAAATGCAGTAAAAAAAAAAGTGTTTACCAAACCCCTCCTTCATTGATTAGTGCTGCAAATTCTGACAATGGAACATTACAGAGCTATTTGTTGGCAGGATTATCCAAACAGTGACTACACTGTAATAGTTACAACCCGCAATAAAGAGAACTATTGCACATCACATATTTCTGAAAAGCTGAATAGCTGTAATTAAATTTAATTTCCAATTAAAGACTTTTCATAGATTAAAAAATTTATTTTAGGTTAGGATTACAACACATAAAGGTCCAAATAAATTCATAGGGAATTAATTGGTACATAAAGCGAAGCCCACTTAATTGTGCCCATATGCCACTTCAACAGTGGCTATATTTCTCTCAAATTGACTTCTTTTAATTTCTCTACACAATTGCAGGTAAACAACCTCCTCACCACCAGTCTGTATTTTATCTGAGTATTGACAATAATAAATCTAATTTAGAGAGCAAGCTTGAGTAACTAATTAGCTGATACTGACAAGAACAGGAAAGGGTGGTTAAAGTTTGCAGTGTGTCTGCTGTTTCCTTTACAATAATATAACATTAAATAACTCACCTCTTCTTTATTGCGCCGCAGCTGATTGAGCTCTGAACTGACTCGGCTTATTTGGGTCTCCAACTCGATCACTTTGGACTGAGAGGCTCGCTCTTTAGATGCAGCTCGCTCCCTTGTGTTGGACACCTGTCAATCAGACCATATTTTGGATTATTGAAAACATCAGAAATATGTACCAAATCAATAGATTGGTGCTCTACCTTTATTAATGCACTCAAAGTTTTATAAATTTATAAACAAATTATACTGTCGAGTTCAAATGATTTATTTAAATTACATGCAAATTACCTGAAATAATGCCACAACATAAACAAAGGCATAAATAGAGACAAGATTAGCCATTTTTACTGAAAGATTTCTTTCAGTCAAGTTTACACATTTTTTGTTTTTTATTTTCAAAATTGTAGATCCACCCGCAAATCCAAACGTTGTAGTAAAAACCCATTACTCGATCCATCCAAGACATGCTTCAAATGTTTCCCAGTGTTTTACCATTATACTGTGGTTTATTTGTAAACAGAAAAAACATAAACTACGTTATTGCTGTATGCAGTGACATGTTTTCTGCAGTTTTATATGTTGTAAATGTACAGACCTGTCGCCTGGCCTCCTCTAGTGCCTCCTCCAGCTGACGGTTTAGAGTGTTGCACTCTCGAGACTTCTCCTCCAAACGCACCTGGTTGTGAAGGATGGTCTCTTCTCGTTTTGCTATCATTTGCAGAAGATCTCCATTCTGAGAGTTGGCCTCCTCCAACTTCCTGTTTAAATTAAAAACAGAGTCAAACTATTTTATATATTTGATATGCATGTAACACTGAAAACAATGTTAAATGAAGCAGCTCAGCTAATGCAGCATATACACATACTCTTTTCCTCCTTTTAAGGAGACACATTCTTTTGTCCTAATTGCATTCTTACATGCCATTAATGCGAAAAGACATTAAAAAAAATAAAATAAATACTGACCTGTCCAGGGATTCCACTTTGTGCTTGAGCTGGTTGTTTTCCTCAGTTATTGTTGTGTTCCTCTGCTGCACCTTCTCCATCTGAGCACCCTGCTGTTCTACCTGCTCAAAGAGGTGAACACATGAATTAACAATCAAATTATCTTAACTAATGTGCATTGATCCTATAGATCTGCAGAGATCAGATCTTCTCCTGTGCAGAGGACAACCATCATCGGGTGGGTTTACATCTTTGTACTAGCTTTACTCTCCAAATTAATAAAGCAAGATGATTGTAGCAGTTATTTTCTCTTGAAAACCAAGTTTGTAAGTTTTTTTTTTTTGCATCAAATAGTAAATGGAAACCAACTGCACTAAAGGAACTAAAGTTATGCCACACATGCCATGGTCAGAGGAATCACTCTAAGGAATCATTTGGATTTGTCACTTTACTGAGTCATTGTATAGAGCATCCATATTATAAAGTGGATTTTAGATCAACACACCTTAACGCGTAGCTCAGCGAGACTCGTAGTGAGCTCGACATTCCTCCTCTCCTGTACACGCTCTCTTTCTTTTGCCTCCTGAAGTTGGAGCTCAGTGCGATGCAGGGCATCGGGTAATGGGTCCAGCTCGCTTAGGCGGCCTATCAGCTGCTTCCGAGCCTGTTCCAGCTCCTGATCCAGCTCCTCCCTCAGGGCCCGCGCCTCTCGCTCTGCCTGCTGCGCGTGCCTACTGTACTCATCGGCTTCAGCACGTGTCTTCTGCAGCTAAACACACAACCCCACAAATGCAAAAATATGTCATAAAGTATCTAGGGCTTTGGTATAGAGCACTGAGGAGCTCCAGTATTTAATTTAATGTGTGAATGTGTGTGTGTGTGTGTGTGTTAAAAATGCAGTAAAGTGATAAACAGACCTGAATCTTGTAACTGTCCACCAAACTTTCATACTGCTTCACTGAAGCTTTGACCTGCTCCAGCTCAGATCGGGACAGAGACACTTTCTCCTCCATTGCACACAAAGTTGCCTACACAAACACCACAATAATGCAAATTTGTTACATATCTGAAACTGTTAATACACCTAAAACTAGAGGTGCAAATACTAATCGATAAAATTCTAAAATAAAAAAATAATCGATAATGAAATTCGCTGTCAACAATACTCAATTAGTTAGGCAGCTCAAGCTCTTTGCAAAAGCGCCGAACAGTACTGGGTAAACCGGCAGCAGGAAAAAAGTGTGCGTCCCCAAGTCATGGGAGCATTTTATATTTAAGGCAAGGCATGAGAACACGTTATATTTTGAATGCAAAAAGAAAACTGCACCTGTAAGTTATGCATGGCTGAGCTTGTGTGGCATGAGAGTACCACAGTGAGGCACGAGCACGTGAAAAGAAAACATACTGGTGTCATGGAGGAAAGTGAAACATCAGCACCTTGAGCAAAAACTGTATAATCATCATGTGAAAATGGTGTCTTTTAATCAAGTGCTATTCTGTAAACTGTTTGTTTGATAACTTCGGGAGAGTCGCACTGGATCTGTTCTGTCGTGAATCGCGAGCATCAGGTTGCGCAATCATGGCAACAATCACTTTTTTTCACTGTTTTGGTTCATTTCCCCCTTTTTTAATCAAGCCTGTTAGCTTACTACGTTTCTCAGTTTAATTTTTTAAAGCATTTATCTTCTACAACAGTAACTTATCTGTTTTTAAACGTGATTTACTACATTCAGATGCTTGTTTTAGTTTATGTATATATCATTTAATTATTATACAAAATAAAATAAAGTATATATTCTAGATGCAATTATCTTAAAGATATGTCAAATAATCAAAAGATATGTGTATTTGTTTAAAACAAAAATGGTCAAAATAGTCCTTTTATATAGATTTTTTTAAGCATGATTGTCAACTTGCCATCTGCAAAATACAATAAAAATGTTGATTTACACAAATTGCTTCACCTTTCATACTCAAATGCTGTTTTTGTTAGTTTTTTACAGAAAGGAACAACCCAGCATGAGTGAATTCCCCATAAGAAATCCCTCATGCACTACTCAACAAGCAGAATTGATAAGCTTTAAAATTCCTAAATTAAAGAAAGTTAAACTGACTATGTGGCTTTTGCATTTTTTAAATACACTTTTATACAAAATACCCTGAATTAGGACTTTCTATAGTTATAATAAGCAAAACATCTAATAAAAAAAAAGTTGTATCTGATTAATTGGGAAAAAATGTCTCGTCCGATTAATTGATTACCAAAATAATCGTTAGATGCAGCCCTACCTAAAACCCAATGTGACATCATTTTAGAGCTACTCTTAAGAAAAAGATTAAATTAACAAATCTGTAATATTCTGATAATGGCAAAATTGGTTGTTTGATTAGCATGTTAAGAAATTTGTATTTTGTACTAACTTCATTAGACAATTAGCAAACCAAGCTGCAGAATAAGGTGTGTTTCAACTGATGATTTTTGAAGATTTGCTGCGAAACATAAAAACTGTTCTTTTGGCATATTTGGCATTCTGGTGAATCTCATAAAAAAAGTATTAAAAAAAATGTGTTTAATAGTTTTTTTGTGTGACTGAACAAATTTGCACCAAATTGCCTGGGTATTTTTTGAAAACATGAAAAGCACCATGTCTAAGTCTGTAATTAGATTTTTTCTAATTATTATTAAAAAAAAAAAAAAAAAAAAAAAAAAAAAAACGTGCTGCAAAATAAAACCAATAAATATATTATTAATCATTATGAGTTTAATCCTGTCATAGCAATTCATGTGGAATGGGAATCAAGAAAGCAAATTTTGGCCATTTTCTCAGCTTGGAAAACATGACATTACTATTTACTGTCAACCAGAGCAACTCTAGCCAAGCCTGGACATCTGTGAGTTCATGCATGTATAACAGCATTATAACAGAGTGTGTTACTCTGCCCTCGGAGGCAAAAATGGCCTTGTGCATCTTGGAGGAAGCACATGATAGTGTAAACTCTTCTATTTGGAAGTGGATGGGTAGTAAATGGCATGACCAAAAACAAATAAACAAATACTTCACAAGTCTTCATACATCTACCTTATGAAGTGGGGAGTGAATTGATATTTTTGATTCATCAAAAATGTGTAAAATGTAGATTAAAATCTGTTGTGAAACACATAAGGTTGTGGATGCACCTTTAAGCTCTGGTTCTCCAGTCTGCCTGTGGTGCTCTCTGTGGTCATACTGTGCAGTCGGTCCAGAAGTCCATCTCTCTCTGCTCGTGTTTTCTCCTCAAGCAAATGCAGCTGGTCTGTCAGGTCTGTGATCCGACTGGAAGAATCCAAACAGATGGCATGTTCTGTGGTCTGCACCCTGTATCTCTTTTAAACAAACAACACTTTTAGAAACACTTTGGTGCTCACCTGTTCAGTACTGTGACCTCCACCTCTAGCTGGCCTTTCTCCTTTAGCTCCTTTGCGTGCTGGCTGCTCCAGTTCTCAGCAGTTGAAACAGCATCTGCCAGACGGGCTTCCTACAATTTAAAAAGAGTTGGGGTTCTTCAAGTTGTCACACATTTTTATTTGCAGCATCTTATATACAGTATACTATGCAGATTTGTTGATTTGACATGTAATTTCCTAAACTATATTTATAACCTAAATATGTACTATAACAAAAAAACCCTAACATATGCAATGTCAGAAATATATATATATATATATATATATATATATATATATATATATATATATATATATATATATATATATATATATATATATATATGATCACATCTTGCGGTTCACTTATGCAGTTTTGTAACAGTTTAAACTTTGATGCTTGTGTGGGCTGACAAAAAAAACACAACAATAATGTTTCTGGCACCCAGAACCCAGTTACCTACTCCAAACTGGGCCTCACCCTTTTCTCACCATTTCGGTCAGCTGAGAACTGAGATGTCCTGCGGTGTCCTCACTGCGCTCTGCTCTTTGTTTTAGTGCCCGTGTGGCTTTCTTCAGTGCCTCTTTATCCACCTCAGCCCGCTGCTTCAGCTCCCGCATCTGAGCCTGTACGTGATCCAGCTCTGCCTGCTGCTGCCCAGCAGCTCGTTCAAGGTTCTGCAGCAATCAGAGGAAAAAGAACCAGATACTGGTTCAGCATCTTTTTTTAATTGCTTAATTGCTTATTATTAAAAAAAATCATTTGTAATTGACTTTGTACGAAGTAGCAGACACAAATTTATTGTTTCTACATACTAAATAATTGTTGTGGCAGGAACAACCACAATACTAATAATAATGATTTATTCTGTTATGAATAAACATTTTATACAGTTCTCAGTGGAAAAGTATAACAAAATATTTCCAAAAATAAAATAATAAAAAAAATTCTAAATCATAAAAATTATTTCCCGCGGTTCATGGAAACAGTTTGGCCTTGTGTATAGGCACTAATACAGTCGTCCCCCGTCTATCGCGGTAGTTATGTGCCAAAACCAGCCATGAAAAACGAATTTCCGCGATTAATGGACGCAGTACTGTAGCGTAGCTTATGAGTAGTTTCTCTACTTGCTTATTGGTTGAAGTGTCCTATGACATCAAAAAAGGGGCTGAGTTAAAGATACACTTCACTGCATTCATTATTTTTATTGGCTAAATCTGGTGACGCATGTCTTCAACTCCGCCCTGTTTTTGACGTCAGAGGACATTACAACCAATAAATAAGAGGAAACCTAAGGTTTCTTGTAATGCTACTCATAATTAATTATGTATTTTAAACATAGTGTGCATATAGAAAATTTTTTTACAATTGTAAAATGATGTGGAATGATGTATTTTATTAATACAAAAACAGATGGACTAAGCTCAGCTAATCACCGAGACATTTAACTTTGGATTTCTTATGAATATAAGTCTTTAGGATTGTTTGAAGTCATACAGCATATACTTTAAAATAAAACAACCTACCTTAATCTGAACTGAAAGGCGGTTGTTTTCTGCCTCCTTGCTGCGTAGTTGGCCCTGCAAATGAGCTCGGGTCGATTCCAAGGACTTGGACAGTTCGCTTGTGGTCTTCACATGTTCCTGTCATGGTGAGTGTGTTAAACATAACACATTATAAACTAAGCTGTAGGATCAATTGTAACTGTAGCTGTGAATTTGCTCAAAGCACCTTCTCATTCTCTAAAAAGCAGGAAAGGTCAGCAACTTCTTTCTCTTTATCCTGAAGCTTGATCTGAAGATGCTACAGAGGAGAAGTGAGGTGTTATACTTTCAGAATATGTAATAATAATCTGTAATAATGTATTATTGTTATTACTATTCCGTTTAGGAAAAAAAACTGACCGAATTTTCTTCCTCAACTTCAGTAAGTCTCTTTAGGAGAGAGTCTTTCTGCTCTAGCAGTTGAATCGAATCCATCTGTCATAGAAAAAAAGAAAAGAAAAAGAATCAAAAGGCACCACAATTACAGATCAATTCTGCTCTCACTTGTAAAAAAGATAAAAAAAGAGTACCTCACGCTCATGCTGCTCTCTCAGGAGGCGGCGCAGTGTCCTGTTTGTTCTCTCAAAAGTGTCCAACTTCTGGAGGAGGAGATCCTTCTGGCGGGCCAGCAATGACGAATCAGAGCCTGTCAACCGCTTCTCCTAAGGTAGAAAACAATTATATACACCAGACAGTGTTCTTTAATATCAATCTCTGGATCTATCGTCTAGGTAACAATAAAGAGTGAAAAGTAAAACGCCTGTAACAGTCTATAACAGTGAATAAATGCTAATACACTTACAGTCCTCGACATGCGGCTAACAGCATCTCGAAGTGCCAGGGCCTGTTTGGCGGCTGCAGTGCTGTCGAGTTCTGCCTCCAGCAGCTTCCTGAGCAGCACATCCTTCTCCTGCTGCAGGTTCTCTCTCTCCAACCTTAAAAAATGCACACAGAGACGAGCAGTGGAAACATGTTTTTTATTCATCATTTATCACTTAACCAGTGAAACAGTTGTTATGTGTAGCGGTGGCTATTTGTTAGAGTTAACGTGTGGCTGTAGGATCCACAAGTGTGGATGTCTCATTTTGAACCTAAAAATGGTCCCAGAAATGGCAGGAGTCTCTGTTATATTAAACAAGACCATCTTCAATCAAAGTTATAGATAGAGAAAATATTTTAAAATATATAAACATGAAATTAAATCCACAGGCAGTTGTATTTTTGAGGATTAATTTTATTTGAGGATTAATTTGAACAACAACCATGTTCTCAATGAACACAAAAAACTCATTAATATCAAAGCTGAATATTTTTGGAAGTAGTTTTTAGTTTTAGCTATTTTAGGGGGATATCTGTGTGTGCAGGTGACTATTACTGTGCATAATTATTAGGCAACAACAAAAACAAATTCATACCCATTTCAATTATTTATTTTTACCAGTGAAACCAATATAACATCTCAACATTCACAAATATACATTTCTGACATTCAAAACCAAACAAAAACAAATCAGTGACCAATATAGCCACCTTTCTTTGCAAGGACACTCAAAAGCCTGCCATCCATGGATTCTGTCAGTGTTTTGATCTGTTCACCATCAACATTGCGTGCAGCAGCAACCACAACCTCCCAGACACTGTTCAGAGGTGTACTGTTTTCCCTCCTTGTAAATCGCACATTTGATGATGGACCACAGGTTCTCAATGGGGTTCAGATCAGGTGAACAAGGAGGCCATATCATTAGATTTTCTTCTTTTATACCCTTTCTTGCCAGCCACGCTGTGGAGTACTTGGGCGTGTGTGATGGAGCATTGTCCTGCATGAAAATCATGTTTTTCTTGAAGGATGCAGACTTCTTCCTGTACCACTGCTTGAAGAAGGTGTCTTCCAGAAACTGGCAGTAGGACTGGGAGTTCAGCTTGACTCCATCCTCAACCCGAAAAGGCCCCACAAGCTCATCTTTGATGATACCAGCCCAAACCAGTACTCCACCTCCACCTTGCTGGCGTCTGAGTCGGACTGGAGCTCTCTGCCCTTTACCAATCCAGCCACGGGCCCATCCATCTGGCCCATCAAGACTCACTCTCATTTCATCAGTCCATAAAACCTTAGAAAAATCAGTCTTGAGATATTTCTTGGCCCAGTCTTGACGTTTCAGCTTGTGTGTCTTGTTCAGTGGTGGTCGACTTTCTGCCTTTCTTACCTTGGCCATGTCTCTGAGTATTGCACACCTTGTGCTTTTGGGCACTCAGTGATGTTGCAGCTCTGAAATATGGCCAAACTGGTGGCAAGTGGCATCTTGGCAGCTGCACGCTTGACTTTTCTCAGTTCACGGGCAGTTATTTTGCGCCTTGGTTTTCCACACGCTTCTTGCGACCCTGTCGACTATTTTGAATGAAACGCTTGATTGTTCGATGATCACGCTTCAGAAGCGTGGCTATTTTAAGACTGCTGCATCCCTCTGCAATATATCTCACTATTTTTGACTTTTCTGAGCCTGTCAAGTCCTTCTTTTGACCCATTTTGCCAAAGGAAAGGAAGTTGCCTAATAATTATGCACAACTGATATAGGGTGTTGATGTCATTAGACCACACCCCTTCTCATTACAGAGATGCACATCACCTAATATGCTTAATTGGTAGTAGGCTTTCCAGCCTATACAGCTTGGAGTAAGACAACATGCATAACGAGGATGATGTGGTCAAAATACTCATTTGCCTAATAATTCTGCACTCCCTGTAAACATGAAATTAAATCCACAGGCAGTTTGGATTCTGTTAGAAAATATACTTCAGATTTTGTAATGTAGGTGCAATAATAAACTTATATTATTTACTAAATAAAAAAATAGCAGTAATTGGTGAAATAAAAAATAAAGATTTTTTTAACAGTTTTAAAGCTACCCTTTAAGTCATAGCTTTAGTGTCGAACCTGCCATAATTGTTTTCCTCCAGCATTTTCTCCATGGACTCCCGGAGGAGTGTGTTCTCTCGCTCTGTGATTTCTAGCTCCTTGGCGACCTCGGCCAGCTCTTCCTCCTGCTCGGCGATGACACGCTGCGAGACGCTTAACCTCTCAGACTGACGCTCCAGCTCCTGCTCCTTCTTCCGCAGTTCCACCTACAAAAAACAGTCAGCAGTCAAACACTTATCTGTTACACAGCTAGAATAAATGCTACTGTTGACACAAACCTTACTCATTACGCTTTAAATATAAAATCTGCTCTGTTGGCTCCAATTGGCAATAGACTGGTTTTTTTTTTTTCTGAAGTGAGTTCATGATAGTCGTGTTTAAAAAGTCTGATAGGTCATGGTTCTTTAATCCCAGTCTAGCAAGTTTCTGGGTTTGCCACTAATCTGATAATGCAGTAGTAAAGTGCATTTCTAACACCCACCTTGTTCTTCAGTGAGCTGACCTCAGTCATCAGGCTGTTGATCTTCCTCTCATACTGGTTGATGCGTCCATGCAGAGCGTCCTCTTCATCAGTAGAGAGGTCTTCCAGACGGAGAGCAGAGCGGGAAGGATCTGGCTCGGGTAGGGGGGCGATCTCCAAGCGATGGCTCGGACTCTAAACAACAAATGAGTATTTAGGATTAATAAAAATGTAAACAATTGTGTTACTCCGTTCCTTTTTAAATAGAATAATGTTTGATGCTTAAGAAACAGTATGTCAGATCTACTGCTCATCTCTATAATTTTTGCTACTTAGTGTCTTCCATTTTTTCTGAGAATTTGTCAAATTTTGGAGTCAGAGACTTCACCATTCGATCAAGGTGATGTGAACAAAACCTTTAATATACACATATCACACATATATAGCGTAATATACATAGTGATTATAGCATCTCCGGCTGTGTTGGTCATTCACAAACACAGATGATCCCTAGTAATGCTGCAGGCTTTTGTATGAATGCAGTTCTTTAATTTCAGAACTTTAAATGACCCCTTTGGAGTTCATACAGTGTAACTGTATTAGATGCACATATTGCTAATACACACTTGTGAATTGCATTTTCTCACAATGTACTGTACATTATCACAATTTTGCAGCACAATGCTTGGTTACACACCGAACAAATACCCGTAAAATATATATGAAAGATGATAAAAGCTATTGCTAAAAAAATATAGTGGAGGTGGAGGCTTTGTTAAATTTTAGCACCAATTCAGGTTATCATTATAGTTCCATTAGCTATTTATAATCTTCTTCTTCTTTCGGCTTCTCCCATTAGGGGTCACCACAGCGGATCATCCGTCTCCATACCTGTCCTCTACATCTGCCTCTTTCAAACCAACTACCTGCATGTCCTCCTTTACCACATGCATAAACCTCCTCCTTGGTCTTCCTCTTTTCCTTTTTCCTGGCGGCTCCATCCTCAGCATTCTCCTACCGATATACCCCACGTCCCTCCTCTGCAAATGTCCAAACCATCTCAATTGCACCTCCCTCACATTGTCTCCAAAACGTCCTACATGTGCTGCCCCTTTAATAAACTAATTTCTAATCCTGTCCATCGTCGTCACTCCCAACGAAAACTTCAACATCTTCAGCTCTGCTACCTCCAGCTCCACCTCCTGTCTTTTACTCAATGCCACTGTCTCTAATCCATACAACATCGCAGGCCCCACCACAGTCCTATAAACTTTCCCTTTCACTCTTGCAGATACCCTACTATCACAAATCACTCCTGCCGCTTTTCTCCACCCACTCCACCCTGCCTGCACTCTTTTCATTAGCTGGTTATAATAATAATACCATATCAATCAAACACTTAGACACTAGTTCTTGAGACAGAATCATGTACAGGCAACCCAAAAAGCACAAGTGGCATGACAACAGAGTTTTATTTTCAAAACAATTCCCTTAATAATGATTACATAATAAAGAAATACATAATAAAAAAAAAAAAGTAGTCTAACCTCCCACTTGAACGATGCTTCTCGGGTTGAAGCTTTGCCTGGAGGAATCCATGGAACTCTTGTCTTAACTTTAGCAGTGGGCCGTAAGCAGCCTTTTGCCTTAACCTGAAACAACAACAGCAAATGGCTTCTGCTAACTGTCTGAATGTGCCTTAACATGGACTATTAGTGCAGGTTTTCATATGAACTATTTCTACAAACAAGGACAGAACTGACTTGTGCTGGTTTTACAGGGCTGTTCTTCATGTCCTTCTTTACATGCACATGTACAGGTGTGCTCTCGTTTACATGCACGTGCAGTGGAGGTGAAGTTGAGCTCGTTCTCATTGCTTTTTTCTACAAGCAAAAAAAGGAATTTATTTTGGTACAGTCAAAAATAACAACGTATTACACACAACCTCATGCAAAACAAATGTAGGAGGTGACAATTCGATACATACATTAGTGGCTTTTTATATGAAAATATATAGACTAAAGTGACTGAAAAATGTTTGAAAACACCTGATCTATTTTAGAGACTCATGTTGTTCCTTTTGTAGGTAAAAGCAAAAACACAAAAACTGGACAGTGAATGAATGGAAGAAGTGTAGGTTGACATCCAAATGTGACATTTTTGGCTCTGACAGAAAATATTAATGTAAGATGGATAACAGGAAGGAAGGTATTAGCAGACTGCCTCACACCCACAGTCAAACATGGAGGTGGGAGACTAATGGTTTGGGATTATTTTGGAACAGGGAAGGCGGTTGTTTTTTTCAGTTGAAAAGAATACTGAGCCAACGGGAATACTAAACCAACACCATGCAATTCTGTCTGAACTGGGACCAATGAAATTGACTTCGCCATACAACAAGACAATGACCCGAAGCATACATCCAAGCTCTGTAGGTGTTATTCATCGAGCAAACAGCTGGTTCGAGTGTTATCTTTAAGGGAATGTCCTGCCCAGCTGCTCTGGGATGAATTCGATCGCAAGTACAGAAAGAAACATCCAGCTAGCAAGGAACACTTGTCAAGATTTACAAGAGGCATGGCAAAGTATTTCATATAATACTATTTCAAATAGTATATTCATACTATTTGAGGATTTTTCAATAAAATTTAAGTTTAACATCTGTACATTTATATTTATATCATTACATTAGTTTGTTTTTTAACTAAATACTAACATCACAATCAATGTCCTATACATTAAGATTCATTATTTCCATAGTTTCAATAAAATATGTATTCTAAAATGTTGTATTATAAAATACAATGAAAAATAATTATAGATAAAATAGATAATAGAAATAAATAAATAGATATGGGTAATATAGATAAATAAAATACAATTCTTTCTTAGGTAGTAATCTTACCTGTTACGCATTTATTACAACATTCCAATCGATTCTTAAACATCACTATGAAAAAATTACATTTCATTTAAATGATAAGCACCATTGCATTGTATTATATTGCAGTGCATTATAGCACATCAAATATTGCATATAATTATTACTATTACAATACACTATACATTGAAATACGCTGAAATCAAAATACAGTAAAATATTGTAATTATATTTGAGTATGTATTGAAAACTTTGAATACATTTTGATTAGATCACATACTTCAATATTTTGATATTCTAAACAGAATTATGCACTGATTAAAATCATTATTTTTAGTTGGAGCATTTTTGTCCTTTATACTGTTTCCTGTGAACTGTGTCCTCTGTCGGTAGACACTCGGCAACAAATATTATACTTTTGAAATACATAACTATAAACATATATTTAAATGAAATGGCACTGATATTTGCTGAAGTTACATTCAAACCCACTCGTATTAATACACGTAAGAGTTCAATGTGATCGTATAATGTAATAGCTACGGTCAATTATAAAAGCAGAACTACACAGACTAAATAACTAACTGACCGGATCCTATAAAATACGTATAACAGAAAATATTGCTGCATCTCATTCATAATGTCTATCTTTACATCAGTAGCTAAGCAGCTAGCTTAACAGTTACTCGACTCGTACTTTAATATAATTCAGAGGTTGCACGCAGAACTGCTTCGTGAGGGCGTAACTAAAACTATAAACACCTCGTACAAAATCATTTTCTTACCATCCGAAAAAGGCTGACATTCAAAATTCATTTAAAGTTGTATCGCAAGAAAAAAAAATCAGTATATGAGCTAACAGGCTAATTATTTTCTTATCACCAGCAGCTACTTTCTCTTCCGGTAGGAACGAGCTCGCTTTCGACTGATTGGATGATTCAAAAGCGTCCCGCGCTCTTATTGGGCAAAGCCATTGAATTGCGTCATGTTACGTCTTACGTTGCCGGTAGCTACGGTTGCCATAGAAACCAAGCCTAATAGTGGACCCAAGCCGCAGGTTGACAAGGACACTAAGTTGTTAGGACTCTTCAAAACCATTAGTGTCTCTTTGTCTACATTTAACAAAACAAACAGTAAACTACAAACGGTTGCCATTGTTGCCACTGCTTTCTGCATATGAGGCATGAAAAATTGACTGTCTAGCCAAAAGTATGTGGACCCATGACCATAACTCAAATGTTGTACTCCCATAAACTACTTCTACAAATAAACTGTTGCATGGATGTTTCCTGCATGATGTAACATCAAGGTTTTACAAAAAACTATAAGACCAAAACCTGTTTCAGCATAACAAATAACCTGTGTGCAAAAAGATGCTGTGCAAGACCTCCTTGGCCAACATTAGTGTCTGGACTGTGAAAAGACAATATGCAGAACTCTGAACTAATATGAAAAATAAGCAAATCCCCACAGCAGTGTTACAAAATCATCTCCAGTGGAAAGTATCACCAAAAAAAAAAGGGAGGTTCAACAATTCCATGTGGGAAACGACTGGTCGGGTGTCCAAATATTTTTGCATCATTGTACATACGCAGTTTAAGAACAATAACAACAACAAAACCCTAAAGCAACATATCTACATTAAATACGATGTGTCTTCAATACATTTTTTCTACATTTTCTGTAGGTAACTTTTTTGAGTATCACGGTTCTTCATTCATTTTGATTTGGCATACTGCCAAAGATGCACTGAAAAGGTAAATGCACGTAAACTTAAATCATTAACCATGAACACTTTTTAATGCCCAGGCCTCAGTCAGATCAAATATTTGTGGCAAAACTTTCTAAAAATCACTTAATGTTTTTATCCAATCACGTAAGCAAGTTTGTCAATATGAATGAACAAAATTATCAGGATACAGTTGTGCAAAAACCGGGAAGAAACATAGACTTGCAGATGTAATTGCAGCAAGAGTTTCATTCATGCATTTCTTTATCTGCTGTTCACACACTCGCACACAAATAGGGACGTTCTAATGTAACCAATCTACCAACATTTTTTTGGAGAGTAAAAGGAAATTCCCAGAACCAAGAACAAACCCACATGAACATAATGGGAACATGCAAAACTCTCCACAAAGCACAACATTTTGTCTGTCTGGCACGAAATATATTTTACAACTTCAAATGTTACACATATTGTGTATCTCAAATAGTAACAACATATTTCATCAATTTCAGTTATGGATTGGAAGAGTAAAATGTGGAAAAATCTCAAGTGGGGCGAATATTTTCTGCAAGCTATTTTATGCTTAGGTCAAACCTTCTTATTCAGCACTTGAATTCCATAAATAAGTAAAGAATATTAATAGCAATAAAATCCTATAGAAGCAACCCATGGCATGATGGAAGCAGCAGGAAGGGGCTCTAAAATTAGACCTGATATGCAGCAGACTTACAGGCAAATTTCCATTTCAACATTTCTGAATTTCATAATTTTTAAATAAATAAAAGCTTCAGTTCTTTCCTTCAAACCTTTCGGAAAAAAACATACCTATATGAATCATATAGCACCTTTTTCTAAAGATTTTTTGCATTTTGGCATTCTCTTTTTATTTGCAACATATCTCTGTGTGAGCATCTCGTTCCTCTCTGACATATGGCCACACAGCAAGAGAGAGAAAGAGTTAAAGAGCGAGAAAGAGAGAAAGAGAGAGAGAGAGAGAGAGAGAGAGAGAGAGAGAGAGAGAGAGAGAGAGAGAGAGAGAAAGAGAGATGTACATACACAAGTCTTCACAACAAAGTATACCAGACAGGGTGAAATGAGCTCCTGAAGCACATCTCTGTTTATCCCCCTGTATCTGGTTATACTTTAAAGTAAGAATCTCAATAATGGCCTGCATCTGCACCTCCATGAGCACCCAAAACTCTTCAGTGAGGTTGAAGAAGATGTAGGACTGAAAAGTCTAACTGAGAAAAGAAGCCGAAGCAAAGGAGTGGCACATTTATCACACAGGTATGCACTTATTTCAGTAAAGGGTTTGCAATGTAAAATTTCCTAATAACTGTCTGGATTTTTTTGTTCCATGTTTTAAATATTTTTCAGATGAATCCATGTGAAAAAATAATTATTAATACTATTAATACTTAATAATAATAATATAATAATTAGTAATACTTAAAAAGAATACTTTCTATATTTGTAAGAATATGGAAACGCCACAAATATTTAAAATAGAAACACTGGATTATTGAATTATTTATTTGTGTGTTTTGAGATTTTTTATTTTTTTACAGAAAACAAGAAGAGTCTACATAAACATTGTGTGAGAGAGCGAACGGTTCAGGGGAAGCTAGCAAGGAAGGACAGCAAGGCAGCAACCAGTTCTGGCAGAACCAGGTTTCTTAATTGGTTACTTTTACTTACTCATGCATGCACACATCTCTTCGTGTCTCTCGAAGCACTCAATCTCCCTCCTCTTATTGCAATTGCTGCTGTCTTATTTATTTGGGGATGCACCTGCCCATGACTCAAGTGGAAACCCAGATACCGTACTTCCACCCACCCAATTGCACACTTCTTTGGGTTTGCTGTGAGTCCTGCCCTCCTCAAGGTTCTCAGGACCACTTGGAGGTGTGGCAAACAGCATACTCCTTAATGGGGGTCAGAGAATTTGGTCCACGAATCATTGAAACGTTGCTGGGGCCCTGGAAATGCCAAATGCAAGTGTGACAAGCTGTTGTAAACTAAATGGAGTGGAAAAGAGTTTTGTTTTTTTATGGAACATTGAAGTCAACTGGATCCACCAATATTCCTTTGTTAAATCCAGTGTCGAATAAAAGCATGCTGTGCCTAGCTGATCAAGCAGTTCATCGATGCGAGGCGTTGTATACGCGTCAAATTTAGACACTGCGTTGACTTTTCGACAGGCTACGCAGAATCTGACCAACCTGTCACTCTTGGGAACCAAGACCATCGTGCTGCGCCAATAACTGTGGGATTTCTTGATTATCCCCATGTCCAGCATAGCCATGACTGCGCGCCACTATACTATACCTCTCAATATGGTGTTCTATGAGGTTTGTTCATCCAGGTTGGGGGAAACACTTCTGCAAACTCTTTTTGCAACCTCCCCACCTGTGCTCTTGTGGGAGAGGTGGTCTCCATGTGGGACTGGGGTGAATTTTGATGCGTAATTTGGGCCTACCTCCAGTTTCAGCTCCTCCCTCTCAGGGACCACCATCACTAGAGACACAGGCACTGGTTTCACATCACCTCTATTTATGTGCCAAACCTTATAGTCAACATCTCCAACTCATTGTGTGACCTAAAAGGGTCCTTGCCATTTTGCGAGTAGTTTAGAGCTCCTAGCGGGTAGCAATATGAGATTCCCCAGTGTTAGTTGGCCCAAGGTGTGGAGTTTTGCTTTCAGGTCATCGAGCACTCCACGCAGCTTGAGGGCGTATAAAAAATTCTAAAGGGGTAAACCTCTTGAAGGCTTGCGGGATCTCTTGTACTGCGAATAATAGGGGCTTGTGCCACTTATTCCAGTTCCATGCATCTTGGTTCACAAACTTCCAAATCATATTTTTGATGGTTCGATTAAATCACTCCACTAAGCCACTGGTCTGAGGATGATAGACACTAGTACAAATCGATTTAATCCCCAATAATCTGTAAAGTTTGTGGAGTGTTTGTGACATGAAGGCAGCGCCCTGATCAGTCAGGATCTCTTTCGGAATTTCAACCCAGGAGACAACACGGAAGAGTGCCTCCGCAACACTACGTGCTGAGATGTTGTGGAGAGGCACTGCTTCTGGGTATCGCATTGCATAGTCTATCAAAACAAACACAAATCAATGCCCTCGTGCAGTCCGCTCTAATGGCTCGACAAGGTTCATTTCAATTCTCTTGAAGGGGACCTCGATTAAAGGTAATGGGCGCAATGGTGCTTTTGGGAGGGCTGTTGGGTTCAGCAGATGACCTTTGTGACATGCCGCACACCATCTACGCACATCGCCTGGGCCATTAGGCGGTCTAAGGTTTTCTTGGGACCAACCACTGGGTTGTTTCCTTAATTGTTTGAGTGTCCTATGTCACTTGGTACAGATTAGCTTTAATGACTGCGAAGTTTGGGTAGGAAAGTACAATGTCTGGCTGGACTCGCTGACCATCAATTTCTTTCATTTGATCAAAGGCATGCTGGAGGGTTTTGTCTTATGTCTGCTCCAGCAGGAAATCCCTGAGGGAAATTCCCCGGGAGAGAGATGGACGGAGCCCTCCCCTCTCCCCGTGTCTGTCGAAGCCAGACCCAACATGGCATATTCGGAGGGATCGGCCCCTGTTTCTGAGGGAGGGGAATGGAAAGTAAGCGAGAAGTGGAAGGGGAGTAATGCAAGATAGGTAGAGATAGAAGCAGAGGGTTTGCCGGCCCCTGGGTAGGCCGCCAAGTGGTCTTCAGCCAGCTGAACCGCCTTATTTACCACTGGCACTGGACCCACCCCGCCGTCCAGGGCGGAGGAACTGCTGCAACATGACGAGTTCGAAGATCTTGTTGCCACTCTAGTCCTTGTCCAGCAGCCACTTCTGGCAGGCGGTGTGGAGCTGTTGAGCGAAGGCAAATGGCCGGCCGACCTTCCTGTAAGGGAGAAAAAACATTGTCTGGGCTCCTCCAGAGGCCATCCAACTAGTTGAAGGTTTGCCTGCTTTGAGGTGCAGGATTCCAGTATGCGATCAGCCAGCAGTTTCTGGGCGGTGAGCTGAGCCTCTCTGGAAAAGAGTGGCAGAAGGCGGCGCACTTGCTCCTTGCTCGGCGGTGGCCACATGCTCGAACAGCTCCGGAACCGCCTTGGCATCATCTTGCGGCCCCATCTTGTTGAGCAGGACAGTTGCTGCAGGTGTTGGGAATGGGAATCTTCCAGACTGAAAAGTTTACACTTAGTGTTTTCTATATAAATAATAAGTTCTGTTGTGCTCTCTTCAAAACAGAAAGAAAAAAGCTAGTAAAAGAATGTTGCTATAGTTGCTATAATATATTGATAAAAAAGCAATGCTGTACAAACAAGAGAGTGGTTATTCTGCATACAGGATGTGAGCCTGCAGTCCAAGTTCCCTACCCCAAAAATCTATAATCTATGTTTACACACTATCACCTTTAAAATAGTCCCCTTGCACAGTAATACAGCCCTCCCAGCAGGCCTGCCACTTCTGGAATGTGTCCTGGAAGTCTTCTTTTTAAAGCGTGTCAAGCACCTTCTGCTGTTTGCACTGGATCTCTGCAATGGTGTCAAAACAGGCAAGTTTTGAGCTGGATTTTCATCTTCAGGAAGAGGGCAAAGTCTGTAGGAGCCAAATCAGGCTAGTAGGGAGGGGGCGGAAGTGAGATCATATTGTTTCTGGCAAAAAAACTGTGTGACAGGGTGGGCATATGGTCAGAATAGCAGATGTGGTATTAACACAGAATAGCACTATGTCGTACACAGGACGATGTCTTTTGGCACAAAGACTTATCAAGGTCGGTGCACCCTGTGACTGTGCATCCAGCCTTGTGCTGCCATCTGTTGGCATGTTACAAAAGTAGTCTTGAAACTTTTTGATACCGCCTCGTTTTTCCTATGTTTAATAATGATGTTGCTAACTCCACTGTAGTAACCATTCTAAAATATCAAGTGGAATTTTACATTGTGAACACAGATGAGAGAAAAACAAATTAAAACATCCCAGTGAGGTTACAGGAAATATAGACACTCATGAAACGCTTTTTATTAGTAGACCAGAACTGATTGTTGTATAACAGGAACCAACTTGCTTCATGGACTTTTAACAGCATTCATTTCCACTTTAAAATGTATATTAAAAGAATATTATGGATAATTTAAAAATATTTTATAAAGTTCTTAAAAGACTATTATAAATTAATAATTTAATGTCAAACTATAATTTGGGGGCATAATTTGGGATCATACATTCAAAATTACTAGTTAATACCACGATATCTCTAAAACTTTGCATGGTGCAACATCCTGTTTCAACATCCTGATATATACAAATATTTTATTAAAGTGAATGTTTTGGACAACACTTAGGATAGGAATGTTTGAAATGTGCTGTAATACACATTATTGTAAAAAAAATCAGTTTTATTTTTACTGTATTTGTTTATAATCTAAATTGTAGTTACAGTGTGCTTAAGACTTTTGTATTCTTATTATGCTAAAAGGGTTATTTTTCTGAAACATGCAAATAGTTTAACCCTGTGTATGTTTAAATCTTTTTTTTGTTGTTGTTTAAGTGGTGCATATGAATGTTTTAAACTAATAATGATATGTTGTATGTAAACAACAGAAGATGCGGGGACAGAAACCAGATGTGGAAGAGCTGCTGAAGCAGTCTCATACCGAGCTGCTGTGGATCCAAAGGCAGCTGTCACTCATTGCAGCTCGGAACACCAGTCACGCCCGAGCCAGAGAGAAGGTCAGTCTGTGCGGGTCACACATTTTTTTGTTATTTATTTTACCTCTGTAGTAATGGAAGCGTATAGCCTTCATATTATTAGTTTAAGATGGTGAGCTTATCTGGTATTTTTTACAAAACTGTACAAATGAAAATTGTGTTATTGGTTTTGATATTCTTTTGATTTGATGATGATAAACTGGAAGTTATAATACATTGCTTATTAAATACATTAACCTTGTAACTGCAGGTGGGACATTATGCACATTTAATTTTTGTTTGCTGATCTACTGCTTTAAACATCTACAAAATTGAGATGAAAAGATGTCATATTCTTCTTTCTAATAGAAGTGGTCAGTCAATCAACTCCTTATTTACTGGGTTTGAAAATTTATTAAAAAAAAACCCCACTGGAACATGAGGTAAATTTTATCAATTGATGCATCAGAAGTCAAGCACAAGGTGGTGCCAGTGTGCCCACTAACATGCAGTTTGCAACCAGAAACCACCAGCTACCACAGAGTGATGATGAGAAACGAGTAATGATGTCGTCCAATGAAAGACCTTGTGTTCCAAGAGGTACAGCAGGTGTGGTTGCAGTGTGCTGTCCAATCACGACCTCTGTGAGTATTGTATTCCGTCTCCACTGGAAATTAACATGGTAGTTTAAACTGATGTGTTTGCACTGTGTCTGTTTGTGTGTGTGTGTGTGTGTGTGTGTGTGTGTGTATTTTGCTGGTGGTGGGATTCAGGGTGGGGGCTCTACCACGGTTGCCAGGCAACAGAAAGAAGAAGACTATAGATGAGACGATCCCTGTAGAATCTGTTCCTTTTCAGCATTAAAAAGACACTAATAGCCTCAGTACCTGCTGCTGTGTCTCAGTAATCCCTCTTAATGTCACACAGATCTTTGATGTGATGTGAGATAAACACCAGCAGATCTGGTGTCCATTTCCTCTGTCCTCTCTTTTAAATTCCCATTAACTTGGCAAAAAGCAGGCCATGTGTCATGACCTTGTAGGCCAGGAGATGAAGGAGATAAATTAGAAGAAAAGGAAAATAGGGACAAGGTGAAAGAAGAGTAAGGACAAGTGCTGAATATGCAAATTCTGTCATTTTGGTCAAGTGTATGTGTGTTGAAAGATTTAATTTCACCTGAACAGGGAATTTAACCCATCAATGAACCCCAGAGGTGGAAAGTAATAAAGTAGGAATACTTCATTATTGTATTTAAGTTGATTGTTCTGGTATTAGTACTTTACTCCACTATTTATTTTTCTGAAAACTTTTTACTTTCACCCATTCAATTTTTTACACAAATATCTGTACTTACTATTTCTTACATTTTCAAACAAGGCTCATTACTTTCATTGGTGAAATGTCAATTTTTTTTTGGCCCTTCAACCTATTTCCTGTCATTGCACAGCTTTTTTAATCTACCACCGGTGTATCATTTCCTGGCTATGATGCTAACAATGGGAAGGCAGAAGGCACCAAGTAATATGACTATCATAAAAATAAGATAACTAAAATAAAAGAGTTCAAAGCAACCACACAACTTTTAATCATTCAAAATTCATATGTTAATTAACTTTTTTAAAAACACAACAGCATTTGTAAACTCCACATTGTTTTATTAGATATTTTTAATTGCAGCATATATTTTCTTTTGTTTGCTAGCCAATTTCCGCTTCTAATGGAATCAGTATTTACTAATATGTGAGGTGGTGTGAGATTGCTGAGACAATGTGACACTACTGAAGGTGAGATGGTCATAGAATGCTGAATCAGTGAGTGACTGATAAGAAGATATGACACTGCAGAGACGAGACAATGGCGAGACTGTAAAAGGCACTGCTAAATTGGTCTGTGACTGCTTTATATATAATATATATATATATATATATATATATATATATATATATATATATATATATATATATATATATATATATATTCGCAAGTGGCAGTGTTCCCTACACACTAAACTGTAACTCGATAATGATAATATTGAATTTTTTTTAAATCTTTAAATTGATTATGTTTATATATATATATATATATATATATATATATATATATATATATATATATATATATATATATATATATATATATATATATACACACACACATCTCATCATATGGTGTGAAACTGCTGGTGAAAAGAGACTGGCATGATGTTGAGAGACTGCCAAGATTGTGGAACATGAACATGCCGGGATTGCAATTTATTTACCTTTTGCACTTTTTAAAAATGATAAAGTGCAAAATAATGTTTTGATTAGCTTATTAAATCAGCCACTGTTGTCTTACAATAAATTAATGTTTTTGCTAAATGTTAGTTAGATAGACAGATAGATGGATAGATCCAACTTTATATAGCATTTTCAACATTGCACCTTAATGCTGAAGACATACAAACTATAATAGAACATGTATAAGATTATGCTTTAAACAAAAACATGTTAAATATCCCAGAACATGTTTTAGATTTCCGATTCTTCAAAGTGGCCACCTTTTGCTATCAAGACAGCTTTGCATACTTTAGGCTTTCTTTCAGTCAGCCTAATGATGTAGTCACCTAGAATGGTTATCCAACAGTCATGAGAAGTTCCCAAAAATGTTGAGAGCCTGTAAATGTTTTTCCTTCACTCTCCAATCGAGCTCATCCAAAACCATCTCAGTTGGAATCAGATCTGGTGATAATAAAGACAGGTCATCTTATGCAGCACTCCATCACTCTCCTTTCTGGACATTTAGCTCTTACATAAACTAAATGTGTGGTTGGCTTCATTGTCCTGTTGAAAACCAAATGATGGTCCTACTAAGTGCAAACCAGATGGTGTGGCATGTTGCAAAATGCTGTGGTATCCATGCTGGTTAAGTGTGCCTTAATTTTGTCTAAATCACCAATAGTGTCACCTGAAGTGTACCCCCACACCAGAACACCTTCTCCTCCATGCTTCACAGTGGGAACCACACATTCAGAAACCATCTGTTCACCCTCTGTACGTCTAACAAAGACACAGCGGCTAGAACCAAAAATATCAAAGTTGGACTCAACAGACCAAATGAAAATTTTCCACTGATCTAATGTCCATTTCTTGGACCAATCTAGTCTCTTCTGCTTGTTTTTCTTTCAAAGTAATGGTTTCTTTTCCACAGTTTGACCAGGAAGACCTGCCTCATGCAGTCTTCTTTGAACAGTGGATGTTGATATACGTCTGCTATTCTAAGAAACTTTATGTAAATTGTCAGTTTCTGAATCTGGTCATTATTTGCAGCAGATGTAGCTCTTGGTCTTCCTTTCCTGGGTCGGTTCTTATAAGAGCCTGTTTCATCAAAACATTTGATGGTTTTGTTAACTGCACTTGGGCATACATTTAAACTTCTTGAGATTCTTTGAGATGGACTGATTTTTACGTAACTGAGTGTTTCTTGCAATAATCTGTATTTGTACAATAGTTGCACTAATAGGGCTATTGACTCTCTACTCACCCTTTCCTCTGCACAAGACAACTGATGGTCTAAAGCACTTAAAGACAAAACAGACCTGTGAATTGAAAACCATCTTAGGAGACTACCTTAAAAAACTGATTAGAGTATGCCATGAGCTGTCATCAAAGCTAAACGTCGCTACTTTGTAAAACATTTTCTGGATGGTTTAACACTTATGTCTTATAAGTCCATTTATAAGTCCATATACAAAAAATACAAAAAATACAAATACAAAAAAAAAAATTGGAAAGAAGGTGAGAAGGTGTGTCCAAACTTTTGAAATGTAGAGAAATTTAAATTGAAAGAAAGATGTGTGTAAGGCACAAAATATGTATAGAAATATGAGATATACAAATTTTAAATATGAGATATAAATAATATGTTTATGCACAATGTATGTATATACAGATGGTATACAGATATATAGAAATAAGTTATTGCTAGCAAACTGAGTTTGAGTGAATGACATTTTGCGATTTATGTTATACAATGATTTACTATTTATTTTTACTCTGTTTATCGGGTATTCACAAATTCATTTATTAAACAAATATTTAAATGCAGAAAACAAAATAATATAAAACAGTTTGCTTTTATTATTTTACATTTTTGTAACTTTCTTTTAACTGTGTAACTATTGCTGTTCATGCGGTTCAGCTCGGTATCTACATCAGTACCAGTCGTGTGTGCGTATGTGAGCGCGCGCGCGCGCAAAGGGATGGCAAAAGGCGTGCGAATGCGAGCATGCGCATATTATAGTGTGTGTGTGTATATGTGTGTGTGTGAGAGAGAGAGAGAGAAAAAGAGAGAGAGAGAGGCTGAAGAGAGTGAGAGAAAGCGTGAGTAATTCCATGCTTTGGCTCCACGAGAGCCTGGAGATGCTCCCAGCAGTGGTCTGGACACACGCGCACACACACACACACACAAATCGTAGACATGTCGTCATTGCCACGGTGCCGCAACGCCTGCAGCTGATAATGATGGTGTGAGAGGGGTTGAAAAAGAAGAGGGAAAGCTTCAACCTTGGTAGGTACCGTGCAACACACACACACACGCACGCACGCACGCTGTTACAATGTGGAGGCGGTGAGCATGTGCTCGAATGTGCATGAGGTGCTAGCTAGCTGTTGCACTGCTAAGATATGTGTGTGTGTGTGTGTGTGTGTGTGTGTGTGTAAGAAAGAGATGCTGAGATGTTAACGATGATGCACCTGCCCCTCCTTAGCCTCTGGCGCGCGCGCGCGCACACACACATCTTAGCTGCTGTGTGTGTGTATGTGTGTGTGTGAGGGATTTAACTGCGGGGGTGCAGTCATCACTGGGCTTGTGGGTTAATGTTTCTCCAATGACTCTTTCACTTCTGATGTAAAAATATTACAAAGGGGAAACAGTCGTTTAGAAATGCACAACAGTTATGGTAACAAGTAGCTGATTAGGTTTCAAAACCTACATTTCTACCCCTTTTTCTTGTTCATTATTTTTGCAGGGATGCACATTACACCAACCTCTCCTGTCAATAGGAGACAGGCCCCACCCATCCACCTCTTACACCCACTTGCTTCTGCAAGAGCTGTCAGTTGCACACAACAGGTTCCATATGTGTACAATATTTGTGATTGGTTTTAATAATTACCCGGCTGTTTATGAAATATGTATAACACATTTACTATTAAAAATGCATAACGCTGTATAATTGACATGGCGCTGCATGAGGTAGGGTTGTCTCACAGCTCTAGGGTCCCTGCTTCAATCTTAAGCTTGGTATTATTCTCTCTGTGTGTCCCAGGTGTCTGTATAGGTTTCCTCTGGGTTCTCTGGTTTTCTTTACCTTCAATATTGATGAATAAATAAAAAAAATACACAATGCTCAATAAAGTAGTTCTAATTGGGATGATTTGGGTGTAGAAGAAAAGTCCAAGCATGTCCTGTAAACAGCAGAGAGAGTCAGACAGTGAGAGAGAGCAGGACAGAGAAAAAGCAAGACAGAGTGACTGTGAGACAGAGAGAGATAGAGAAAGAGAGAGAAATACAGAAAGAGAGAGAGAGAGAGAGAGAGAGGCCCTTCAGGTTATATTTATAACTAGTTGAACTCACACCTGTTGTACAGGTGCTATTATATAGATTGGCAATTGTGTGTGTTTGTGTGTGTGTGCGTAGGTGTGTGTTTGTGTGTGGACTGTAGCCATGCTTCACAGTTGCTGCAGTCTGTTCTCATGATGGCTCACCACCAATGCGACTGATGAGTCTGAACCCAGTCCTTTTACAAATATTTGCCTGTAATTAAACGTATTTTCAGGGATATAAGACACTTTTTTCCTCTCTAGCATCTGCTAGGATTTATACACCAAAACATCCTTTAGCTTTTGTTATATTAAATGCATCAACTTAAAAAAAGCAACTTTAAAAACTGTAAACAATATTCTACCTAAAGAATGTTTTGATGGGTTTTTTTTTGTGTTTGGTTAATTGTGGCTTAAAGAAAATTAGGGCTGCAACTACCAACTATTTATATATCTGATTAATCATCCCATTATGAGGTTGACTTATTGATTAAATAGGGAATTAAATGGTGGTGATTAGCCTGTCTGAATACTGAGCATTAAATATGTAACATTATGCAGAATGTTTTACTCAGTATTGCCATGCTTTTATGCTACTGCAGGATCAGGACAAGTAGTATCACGCATGCATAGGTTTTGCTGAGCTGTTTGTCCAGAAAATGGGCTACTGTGAGGTGAACGCCTCTCACACCTTTACACTTTTAACATCTGTAGAAAAAAACATGGTTTCTCATAGTTTGCTCACTGGTATAGATTTAACTAAGCACTGTGTCTGTATATTAACTGATCTAAAGGCAAAAGAATGGGAACTTTAACACTGTGTGTGGCCATGTTCGTTTAAGTTTCATACATGGGGAAGGAGCTGGAAGTACCCCAAGTGAAATTTCCAGTTGATGGGGTGTTTTTGCTATTTTTTCCTAAGTAGACAATCCTTTAGTATGCAAATTTTCTATTCTATTAGATTCTTTTTACGATTCTCATAGTATTTGGTCTGTCATTTGACACCAGTGTGATGCACAAAATAGACAAAAGTATTGACACACCCGACATTTTCCAGCTATATGTGATTCTGCCCCAAACTGTTACCACAAAGTTGGAGGCACACAATTATTAAGGATGTCTTCGGATCTGATGGAAATAAATGTTTTTCTTTGCTTGAATTATGAGACCCAAATCTTTTTCATCATGACAATGCCCCTGTGCACAAAGTGATCTCCATGAAGATATGGTTTACATATGTTGGAGTAGAGGATATTTATTGGCCTGCTATAGAGTTTCGACCTCAACCTTATGAAAACCTTTAGGATGATTAGGAACACCGACTCCATCCCAGGCTTCCTCACCCTACATCAGTACCTGATTTTACTAATGCACTTGTGGCAAACAAACATGACTCTTCACAAGCACATTCCAAAATCTAGTTGAACATCTTCCCAGAAGAGTGGAGGTTATTATAAGAGCAAATGAGGAATAGGATGTTTAAAAAGCACAATTGAATATAATGGTCAGGTTTTCACAAACCATTGCCTACATTGTATATATGTATACAATACAGTACAGAAGTTTTAGGCAAGTGTGATTAAATGTTGTAAAGTAAGAATGGTTTAAAAAATGGAAGTGTTAATAGTTTATATTTAATAGTTGATGTCCTGCTGCAAAATGCATTTAAAGTCCCCCTCATGGTGTTGCATGATGAATAAGTATTTGCCTGTTTTTTTCAGCATTGAGGACAAAATGCTAAAATCTTCAACTCCAAACTAAGTGCCTCCTGCTACAGCCTGCTAATAACTCACATTTTGAATCATGATCCCAGAGCATGTGCTGCCAATTCTCTGTACCCCGGGTTTGATTTTTTCATACGTAGTTGAGTTGCTTAGCCTTGTTTCTACGTCTGAGGTATACATTTACAATTACATTTGTGGCATTTAGCAGACGCCCTTATCCAGAGCGACGTTCAAAAGTGCTTTGAGTCTCTAGCAATGAGTAAATCTACACTGGTACGCTAGATTACAACTTAATATAAGTCAGCCTACAGCTCTGTTTAGAGGTTTTTTATTTTATTTTTTAAGTGTTTAAGTGTTTCAGGAAGAGGTAGGTCTTCACACGTCGCTTGAAGATAGCTAGGGACTCCGCTGTTCGGACATCTAGGGGAAGTTCCTTCCACCATCTCATTGCCAGAACAGAGAACAGCCTTGAAGTATACTTACCTCTCATCCTGAGAGAAGGTGGTACATGTCAAGCAGTGCTGAAGGATCTCAGACAGCGTGTTGCAGTGTGAGGAAAGAAGAGGTCTCTGAGGTATGGCTTTTTTTACTGCAATTCTTCCATGAAGAAAACCTATGTGGATAGTAGATGCGTGTACCTGAAGACAAGACTTCTCCGGATAGTAAATAGGTGTACCTGGATCCCAATGGTTTCCACCAGTTCTTTGCTGATGGCACTGCTGGACATCTTCCTTTGCCAAAGGCAAACCAAGCATGATGTGTCTTTCATCTGCTGCATTAAGTTTCCTTGGCCGACCACTGCGTCATCCATCCACAACATAACCCGTTTCTTTGTGCTTCCTTAAAATAGTTTGAATAGCACATCTTAAACCCCCAGTCTGTTTAGAAATCCTGAGAAAGATCTTTTAAGCCTTCTACACAGCTGTTTCTGTTTCAGTTAATGGCTGTGTTTCAAGATACAAATGAAATTGATGGTTATTAGCACCTGCATAGTATAATTGGTTAATCACACCTGAATTCCGATACTACAAATCCCTGACTTTAAGCAAGCGCATGAATTGTTTAAGTTTGAGTTATTAAGTTTAAGTTTTTATAATTAAGTTTAAGTTTGTATTATTGCATTTTGTAACTTAAAAAAAAAAACATTATATATATATATATATATATATATATATATATATATATATATATATATATATATATATATATATATATATATATATATATATATATATATATATATATATACTGTATATTTATTATAATTATAATGCATTTATAATAATTATATAACAATATATATTTTTGAAAGCATTTTTACTTTACAGCACTTCTTCACACCTTTTTAAAACTTTTGCACTTTTTTTAAAATATATAAATGACTACATTTTTGCTGACTCATCCTGTGCACGCTTTGTGCTTGTCCAAATAAATGCTCTCTAGAATGCATATGCCCCACTCCCAGGGGGCTCATAGGGGCATGTAGCAGTAAACATTGTTCGTAGGTGTGTCTTCCTGGGCACTGTTCCCTTCTCCACCCCTCCCTAGGATGAGGTAAAAACAGGAGGAATTTATTCAAGTGGAATTTGTGCGAGTTTGCACTTTTGTGACAGGCAATTTTCAGAAGAATGTTTTTCCAACTGGGGACTGTACAATGTAAAAATGTCACTACCTGAGATGGAGTAAAGGAGAAAGCAATTTTGTGTTTGTACATAGCTAGAGCTTCAGTAAGAGAACATATACTGTCTATCACTGAGATGCCTCAGATGCTTACTTATCACGACCCTGTTCCTTTCTAAAAAGCATGAAATGTTGCAGTGTCACATTATTGCAATGCAACAAAGAGTGTCAACAAATGAATGTATTGATTAGGCTTCTAACCAGCTGTTTAACTGCTAGGAGTGAATGGTTTTAAAATGCATTTTTGATTGAACTGTTAGTTGATAAATGTGTAATTGGCTGTGTGTTGAAGAAGCTAGCTTCATTGGCTCAATCTCTGCCTCCTTGCTGGTTGGTGTGATGATTTAGAGCTGCACAATTGCCAACTGGAAAACCAACAGGCTGCCTGGCTTGTGAGTGTTTGTAGCGTGGTGTAGGAGTTTGCTGGGATTATGTAGGATAGCTCACATACACACACACACACACACACACACACACACACACACACACACACACACACACATACACATACACACACCAAAAAGTTGAAAAAAATCTGTCAAATCTGTAGTCTCTTCTGTGAAAGGGTTTTAAGAATGAAAAATAGTTTGGTGCCGTTGTGGTTCATTACTTTCCTGTCATGGTGAAAGCAATTGGTCCCCAACCTTTTTTGCACCTCAGACAAATTTACCCTGAGGGAAAATTTTCTAGCTCGTAACTAAACACAATAATGTGCATATCAGAAATATTAGAATACATAGTAAATGATTTGATTATTCATTTTATTCAACTCAACTCACTATAATGCAGAATCAGTGCAAACTTAAATTATTAAAAAGTTAGAAAAAGACTGCGAATGAATAAAGTGAGAGAAATTGGTATAGGTAGTAAAGGTAATAAAAAAAAAAAAACCCGTGCAAACCATGAATATGAATAAAATGGAAATAAAATAAACAATAATAATAATGCATGTTGCTGTTTATCATGTAGAAGGTGTTGATTAATTTTCTACAACAGCCGTTAACATAGAGAAATGTGTAATTACTGACATTTGTGTAGGAAGATGGTGACTTAAAAATTGTGGAAGACGTATCCAGGTTTAGCACTTTATAACAGAGGTAAGGCTGGAAATTTAATTCTTCCAGGCACAGAAAAGACTTAATAAGACTACACTTTCTTATAAATATCCATAACATGACAAGCTACTGGTTATTTGCTTCTTATTATCTTCTTGATAGAGAAAAATTAGGGTCTGGTACTGAAAGGAACCCATTGCTTATGGCTATATAAAGTGATAAGAGGAGGTAATTTGTTCCGAAGGATGTTCCACAGCATTAAATGTGTAGTAACTAGGAGTATAAAAACCAGTTCATTAATTGCAATAGTTCTCAATTTGATATGGAATACTGATATAGAAAAATAATAGAGGAATAGGAATAGTGCTATAGGAAAATAATCAAATCAGGGGCAGTGGTTATAAAGCCCAGAACATATTCCATAAATATTATATAGTTATTATACATTATATTTACTTTTTAATGAATTTACAATTTCTATTGTTAGGTATATGCTTATTAGAACATTAGTCACATTTGACCACATTTTTCTTTTAATTAAAGTTATACTCAATTACGTTATTTCAACTAGTTTTAGTTATAACTCTGATATTCTCATTACTAATAACTTATTAGTCTTTACTCCTCTGAGACTTTTAGACTGTCTTATAATATAACATTATAAAAACATGTGATTACATGTTCTGGCCAGAGGAGGATGTTCTCCCACTGCAGGTTCTGGTTGTAATCAGTCTGTATACTTATTTAAATAGCTTGATTTTTTTGTTTCCATGTTTTGCTCTATTCCCTATATTCCCTTTGAAGCTTGTGCGCTCTTTTCCCGAAGGTCTCCTGGCAGCGTTTTTGACACAGCCGAATAATAGTCATGAATAAATGATCAGTAATGGACATGGGTGGAAAATGGAGTGGGTTTTGTGAGTGCAGCATTCCCAAAGCAAAGCTACAGCACGCCCACACTTTTATTTCTGGCAGCAGCACAGTGTCTCAGTGTCGCAGAGTCGGTAAGCAGCAGTGAAAACGCTCGGACATGACTCTGCATGTGGTATGCCACAGTAGCATCTTAACCCATCCCAACGACTTTTCCTGTGAAAATTGATTTTGTCTGATTGCTGCTGTTTGGTTTTATGAACATCTGAGCCTCAGGCTCTGGACTGGATCTATGGCTTCTTGGGCTTCTTAGACCGGCATGCTCATTTAGCTCTTATTGATGCATTCCTGCTTGACAGCCTCCATAATTATTCAATACATTTCTCCTATACAATTTTCTTCCATCTTTTCCTGCAGCTAAAACACGAGGTCCTGCCTATTCACCTGTCCAACCTGAACCGTTTTCGCCTTCTGGAGGAGACAAATCGAACCTTGACGCTTGAGGTGGCCACACTGAGGCAGCAGAAGCAGCTCTACAAATCACTAGTGAGTTTGAGGAGTTTTTGCATGGAATTTGTTTTTGGTGCTTCCTTAGCAAAAATATTGTATTTATCATTATCCTTAATTTATAAATCTCCCTACTCTGTTCCATATCTTTCTATTTTATTTCCTATTCAGCCTTTGAATGTTAAGTTATTTATTTTAACATTACACAATCATTTACACTTAAAGTTACAGACGTATGAGAGGTTCCACTAGCAAGGTAGGTTCATGCGTTTTGACATGTTTAAGGATCAGGTTTTTGGGGAGCCTTCCAGTTTCAAGTGGTCCATGCTCTTTTCCTGCCTCATTTGTTCTGTTGCTTCACCTCCGCACGTGCTAAAGATAAATGTAAACCAAAATGACAGCGGCGAAGAAGGCTAAAGGCCGTTCCAAGGTCCCAAGTGGCAAGTTGTGTGATGTTGGGAGCCATCGTTGCCCTGGCAACTGTCCCACTATCAGGGCAGATGGGTGATGGGAAACCGACTGACCACAGCGGTGCATGCGGTCACAAGCTTTAATAGCTGCAGGAAAAGTGATGCGACATTGTAATGTGGCGCTGTCTCTGTGTCTTCCTTTGTCCATAACATGAGTTCAGATTGAAAAATCTTTAATAGCTGCAGGAAAGGTGATGCGACATTGTAATGTGGTGCTGTCTCTGTGTCTTCCTTTGTCCATAACATGAGTTCAGATTGAAAAATCTTTTATTTATTTATTAATTATATATTCTACATAATGTCTTTGCACACCTCTAACAAAAAGGCATGGCCTCCTTATCGCTTATAGAATTGTATTTCCTGTCAGAATATATTTTACTTACTGTATGTGTATGAATGTATGTCTGTATGTGATTTGTATACTATTTTTGGATCCTCAAATTGTTCTTGTCCAACAAAGTGTTCTCGGCCAAATCAGACACATGAAATTCCACTTTTCATAGAAGGACACATTAGCCAAAGTGTTTTGTTTTTTCAGCATCCTTTAGTTGATTACATGGGACAATGGAAAAATAGGATTATAGTTGGGGATCAAAGGGGAGTGCAGAAATCTTTTGTCCGAAGTAGAGTATGAAAACGATGAGCATGCGAAAGCTGGCTTACATCCAAACTTAATTAAATGCTGTTGTTTATAAGATGCAGCAAAGAGTTACTTCTGGATCACGTGTGATCTCTGCATCCATTTGACTGGTTGCCAGGCAACCTGCCATGACAGACAGCATGGAGAGAATCACTCATTGCTGACGAATGACCTTGTGCCTCTTCCCGCCCTTAGCATCGTCATGGCGATACCACCGCCGGGCAAATGCTGGGGTGCGGTTCAAGCATTGTTGGTGTAATTGGTTGGAGGATAATAACAGTCATAAGTATAATGACAGTAGCTGATAATTAATAGAGACTAATAACGGTGGCGAGAGAGGCGCCGTCTAGTTAATTAGCAAATTCAAACAAACGCTTGAGTCGAGGGCTTCGCGATTGTGCAGTTCTCAGGGTGTGGATGTGGACGTGAGAGATGAGGGAATGAAAGCATGATTCAAGCTCCAGGCTGCTCCTATCTAATAGAATTAGATTCAGAATTAGACTCTGTTCTTCCAGAGGAACCAGAGTAACCTTATTATCCTCTCCATCGCATCGACTGGAGGAGACGTTTAATGCAGCTCTGTTTCAGCTCTTCGGCCATGTCGGCTCTGACCCCCTGCCTCTTTTCGATCAATCCTTTTCTTCATGACTGAACTCAGAAGAAACAACAATTAGAAACTGTGACTATTCACAGACGGTTGTATTATGCGGACTCCTGTCTGCAGACTGTCTGCAGACCTCGAACCACCTCTGTAATAACCTGTAACACACACACACACACACACACACACACTTCTTTAACCACATTTCAAGTACGGTATAAAGCAATCAGTGTCATATATATTTTATTAATAAAATACTAAGACTCGGTGGTATGGTACCACTACACTTTGGCCATAGTTACAATTGTTTAGAATTATCATTTTTATTATTTAAAAAAATCCATGGCGTGCCATAGCTTTTATTCACGTGTTTACATTTAATGCAGTGGAATGTCTACAAGGCAAGTCTGTTACTAACATTATATTACTTACATTATAGAAGCAACAAACAGTCAACTGCATTTTATACTCTCTTATATAAGACCCAAAGTACCTACTGAATGTTACAGAGAAACCACAAGGCATATGACTCTGCAGACCCTTTCCAAATTGTTAAACCTATAGTTACAAGCTTTACTGTTGCAAAAGGCCTGGCACTAGACATCTCTTTACAGCAAACTTGTCCAAATCAGCAATTACACACAAAAATGTTGATTTATATAGATGGTTCACCATAGAAGATCGATGTGACTGAATTCATACTAAGGAAATGATAACACGTTATAAAGAACACATTAATATAAACCTGTGATTTGCAGCTGCACTACTGTCAGAGCTGCTGTCATGGAAAATTATACAGCAATACGGTTTAATTCTTAAGTTGGACTGGTCAGAAGGTCTACATTACTTTTGTATAACAGCATGGTTCTGACAGTAGTTCCGTCTGTAACATGAACTACATTTTATTATTAATGAGCTCACTGTAATCCTTTATTGTTTCTATAGCAGGCACTTTACGGTAGATGCGCCTCATAATGTAAGTGAATAAATATAAAATATATATATATATTTATTTTATATTTATTAACTTACATTATGAGATGCATCTACCTCTCATTTGTCTTGAAGACGTGCTGGGAGATAGATATACAGGGAGTGCAGAATTATTAGGCAAGTTGTATTTTTGAGGATTAATTTTATTTGAGGATTTAATTTGAACAACAACCATGTTCTCAATGAACACAAAAAACTCATTAATATCAAAGCTGAATATTTTTGGAAGTAGTTTTTAGTTTTAGCTATTTTAGGGGGATATCTGTGTGTGCAGGTGACTATTACTGTGCATAATTATTAGGCAACTTAACAAAAAACAAATTTATACCCATTTCAATTATTTATTTTTACCAGTGAAACCAATATAACATCTCAACATTCACAAATATACATTTCTGACATTCAAAACCAAACAAAAACAAATCAGTGACCAATATAGCCACCTTTCTTTGCAAGGACACTCAAAAGCCTGCCATCCATGGATTCTGTCAGTGTTTTGATCTGTTCACCATCAACATTGCAGCAGCAACCACAGCCTCCCAGACACTGTTCAGAGAGGTGTACTGTTTTCCTCCTTGTAAATCGCACATTTGATGATGGACCACAGGTTCTCAATGGGGTTCAGATCAGGTGAACAAGGAGGCCATATCATTAGATTTTCTTCTTTTATACCCTTTCTTGCCAGCCACGCTGTGGAGTACTTGGACGTGTGTGATGGAGCATTGTCCTGCATGAAAATCATGTTTTTCTTGAAGGATGCAGACTTCTTCCTGTACCACTGCTTGAAGAAGGTGTCTTCCAGAAACTGGCAGTAGGACTGGGAGTTCAGCTTGACTCCATCCTCAACCCGAAAAGGCCCCACAAGCTCATCTTTGATGATACCAGCCCAAACCAGTACTCCACCTCCACCTTGCTGGCGCCTGAGTCGGACTGGAGCTCTCTGCCCTTTACCAATCCAGCCACGGGCCCATCCATCTGGCCCATCAAGACTCACTCTCATTTCATCAGTCCATAAAACCTTAGAAAAATCAGTCTTGAGATATTTCTTGGCCCAGTCTTGACGTTTCAGCTTGTGTGTCTTGTTCAGTGGTGGTCGACTTTCTGCCTTTCTTACCTTGGCCATGTCTCTGAGTATTGCACACCTTGTGCTTTTGGGCACCCAGTGATGTTGCAGCTCTGAAATATGGCCAAACTGGTGGCAAGTGGCATCTTGGCAGCTGCACGCTTGACTTTTCTCAGTTCACGGGCAGTTATTTTGCGCCTTGGTTTTTCCACACGCTTCTTGCGACCCTGTTGACTATTTTGAATGAAACGCTTGATTGTTCGATGATCACGCTCAGAAGCTTGGCTATTTTAAGACTGCTGCATCCCTCTGCAATATATCTCACTATTTTTGACTTTTCTGAGCCTGTCAAGTCCTTCTTTTGACCCATTTTGCCAAAGGAAAGGAAGTTGCCTAATAATTATGCACACCTGATATAGGGTGTTGATGTCATTAGACCACACCCTTCTCATTACAGAGATGCACATCACCTAATATGCTTAATTGGTAGTAGGCTTTCCAGCCTATACAGCTTGGAGTAAGACAACATGCATAACGAGGATGATGTGGTCAAAATACTCATTTGCCTAATAATTCTGCACTCCTGTATATATATATATATATATATATATATATATATATATATATATATATATATATATATATATATATATATATATATATTTATATTTATATTTATATTTTATGTAATGTTTTGGATGCTTTTGGTGAAGTTTGTATCAGCAACACTTATGCAACAGTCTCCCAGCACGTCTTCAAGACAGATGAGTTTGCACTTTCTGGCTTCCCTGTAAAATGGCGAGCTGTGTTTTTTCTTTAGAGAGAGAGAGAGAGAGAGAGAGAGAGAGAGAGAGAGAGAGAGAGAGAGAGAGAGAGAGAGAGAGAGAGAGAGAGAGAGAGAGATGGGGGGGTTGCAAAGAAAAAAGAAAGAAAATGTTAGTGAGGGAATGACCAATATTATAAATGTAAAGCCTTACAGGAACTAATTTGTCTAATATATGTTTCACAACATTATATCTAACTATAAACCTTAATAATTGTGACAGTCCATTTATTTATATTAATTGAAATTAAATATCAGAATAATTGACTAAGTATTTACATAGTAAATTTACATAGTCAAATCAGAATGGTCAGGTCTTGCACTTAGTCGACTTCATAGTCGAATTGTGTGTATGTAGTCAACAAGTGGGTAAAACAACTTTTATTTTCTTTCAAACACAGCACACAGACTTTCTAATAAAGCGCCCAAAATCCCTGTCAAGTAATAGACGTAAATGACAATGTCTTTTATTTATCATTTTAAAGTGCAATGTGCATAAACATTGGTAAAATGATGCCTCATGATATTTTAAAGACACAATGTACAGAACATCACACAAAGATATAGAAGAAAAATTATAGAAACATTTTGGTTCAATAAACCTAAAAAATAACAAGTAAATAAGCACAAGGCCACACTGCAGACAAAATCTGCATTACACATGTTGGCAAATCAAATTAAATCGGCTAAATTGCCTGTGTGAACATGTATAGCGTATAACGCAACATCAATGCCCTGAAAAACAATGAAAAATTAACTTACAAAAATCAATTAGAATAGAATAAACCTTTACAGAATATTCCAGACATTGTTAAAAAATGTATTCCCTACCACCAATATGCTTCTGTGTCACAGATCATAGAAAGTGAAACTCAAATCTGTCACAGGGTTGGTTGGATTTATTCACGCATGTTAAAATTAAAAGCTTCTTACTTTTTACATTTTTATTTACAGCATTATCATAATAGGCTGTATATGAACTTATTGGGAGAAAACCAGTAGATCTATGTGAACTCAGACATTGAGCATATATTTAAGCATATTTTGGCAGGATTGTCATTTCATAATACTTTTGCAAAGATTCACCTATGAGATTTGTAGTGGAATCAGGATTCTTCTTTTGAAGCATCGACTCTTCGATTGTTCCATAATCCATAATTTAATAATGCATGGTTACAAAGGTTTGGTCATTGGTCAAAACCTGCCAAAATCTGCAATAGGAAAATTAGTACTGTGGCCAGTTAGACCATTCAGAGGCTACAATTTGAGTGATGACAATTTATAGCATTAAGATGACAGAAAATAAATATTTCACAAATTCTTACATCAGTAAAATATATTTATTAAAGTACCCCAAGCCATGATTGCAGCATGTAGTAAAAGAATCATCCTTTTTTGACCTATTTTTTACAGTGCATTCTGGGGTGTATTTGAAACCCGTGTCTCGAGGGTAATTTGTTCACGTCCCATGACAGCACATATATTTAAGAGCCTGAACGGCCACTGGGAATTCTATGGTGACTGCAGTTACTCTGGGAAGCTATTTCCCCAATTGATTTCTGCCTGCTCCTTGCCAAATGTGGATGAATTAGCTGAGTTTATTTCACCAAGCACTTGACAGGATAAGAACAAACGTGGACATGTAATCATGTAAGCAGAAATAAGTAGGGCTTGTTTGCTAAACCTCATATTTTCGCTATCATGTAAGGCCCAAAACAAGGATTAGTGTGCTTGTTTATGTGTTCCATGTGAAGGTATGCTGGACAACAAGTTAATCTATGTATTGTGTTATTTGAAAAGATTTCTTTTTTTCTATTTGTAGGGTGCCATTACTTTTATCCTAGAAGAATGTTTCATCTTATTAGTAGTTAGAAGGTAGATAGAAGGTTATTGTGTGCCTCTGGTAGCCCACATGCTACAATGGCTCAGCTGCATTAATTTTGTTTGGTCGAATTCATCTGTTATACACAACGGGTCTCATTAACCGATTTATTTATAAATCTTAATATAAACATTTACACAAGAATTTGGGTATTTTGGGAAAAAAACCCTCAATGTGTAAATTTCATGAGTGTAGGTAAACCTATAGAAAATACTGTAGAGGTTACATGTTATTATGTTTACAGCATTTAGCATATTAGTGTATATGTACACAGGGACTCATAGAAATGCTTTGAAAGACTCGTTCATTAGGCAACAAACTAAGGGTACGTTTTGTGAAAACCAGTTGATTTCATTTGTTAGCTATGTTTGAAAGTAAGCCAACAAACCCATAACATAAATTAACTTCAATAAAATTGATCATTTAGAGACGGCACCAAGGAAGTAGACAAATGCCTTAGCTGATAGACAATTTATTACTTGTATTTTATTATTAATATTATATATTAATAAACATTTTATTGCCATAATTGTGAGATTTGCGTAAAAAAAAAAATGTTTGTCCAGCTTTACCCTGATCAAATGTTTTATACTCACTAATATGCCCTTGAATTCTTTAGAATTCTTTGTAGTCATTACTACATTTGGAGATGTGTAGTTATTACTACATAACTACTACAAGCAGTGTTTCTGAAACATTTGTAAATCTTTGGAAAACCTTAGTTCCAAGTACAACTTTACTAAAAGATTAATCAATGAGACCTATTGTTACTTGAAAAATGTTTGATACAGGTAGTTCCTGAGTTACAATTGTCTGACTTACAATTTTTTAAGCTTACGATGATGATTTTTAATCTCTTGTAATCATTTTTGGAGACTTTAACAAAGCAAATCTTTCCCGTGAACTGCCAAAATACAGACAATAATATATAGAGACAGTAATATATTGGATCACTGTTTCACCTCAATAAAGGATCCATATCACTCTGTCTCACAATCAGCTTTGGGGCTCTCTGATCACTGCCTAGTTCATCTCATACCAACCAACAGGAAGAATCTGATTTTCAGATAAACCTGTACTAAGGATGGTCTAAAACATGGACTAATGAAGCAGAGCAGGAATTAGAAGCCTTATTTGATTGCACTGATTAGAGTGTTTTTAAACCTGCAGCCACTGATCTGGACGAGCTCGCAGAGACTGTAGCTTCATACATCAGTTTCTGCAAGGATATGTGCATTCCCACCAGGTCATTTGTATCATTCAATAATGATAAACCATGGTTTACTGGGAAACTCAAACAGCTTTCTCATGGCAAAAAGGATGCTTATAGAAGTGGGGATAAACTATTGTATAACCAGGCCAGGAACAAACTAACAAAGGAGATCATATTTTACCATATATTGGATGAAAAGCTATGAAAAGCTGAAAAAATAGCCAATGACCCAGCATCACTATGGAACATCACCAAGTACAAGACAACCCCCCAGTCTGTGGAGAATCAACAACTGGCTGAAAATCTGAATTTGTTTTACTGCCGGTTTGAAAAGCCCAGTCTACCACCCACCACCCCCTCTGATCTGCACTTCACACATTCACCTACCCCCCTGCAACTCCCTTTCCTGCCTCTTCCTCCATTCAACTTGCACTTAAGATATGTGTAGAGGATGTGAAATGAGACTTCAGAAGACAGACGATTAGGAAAGCTTCATGCCCAAATGGTGTTTTACCTGCCTGTCTAAAAGTCTGTGCTGACCAACTGGCCCCCATCTTCCCTCAGATCTTTAACAAATCAGTGAAGCTGTGTGTAGTTCCCTGATACTTCAAACTCTCTACTACCATTCCGGTCCCCAAAAAAAACAAAATCACTGGTCTTAATGATTACAGACCTTTTGCTCTCATGTCGGTGATCATGAAGTCATTTAAAAGACTGGTCCTGGTCTACCTGAAGGACATCACTGGACTCTTGCTTGATCCTATTCAGTTTGCCTACAGAGCAAACAGGTCTGTGGATGATGCAGTCAACATGGGACTGAATTATATTCTGCAACATCTTGATAGACCTGGGACCTACGCAAGGATCTCGTTTGAAGACTTCAGTTTGGCCTCTAATATAAAAAAGTGGAGATGATTGTGGACTTAAAGAGAAATCCCCCAGCACTCCCCCCACTCATCATCGTGAACAGCACTGTAACAATAGTGGAGTCATTCAAGTTTCTGGGTACCACAATCTCTCAGGACCTGAAGTGGTACAATAATTTTGACTCTATTGCTAAAAAGGCCCAGCAGAGGTGGTACTTTCTTTGCCAACTGAGGAAATTCAACCTACCACAGGATCTGCTGAAACAGTTCTACTCGGCCATCATTGAGTCTGTCCTGTGTACATCCATAACTGTCTGGCTTGGTTCAGATACCAAATCAGACATTAAGAGGCTACAGCAGACAGTCAGGACTGCTGAGAGAATTATTGGTGGCATACTGCCCAACCTTCAAGATCTTCACTCCTCCAGAGTGGAGAAAAGGGATAAGAAAATCACTTTGAACCCCACGCACCCAGCCCACTCTCTCTTCAAACTGTTGCCTTTTGTTCGGCGCTACAGGGCATCGTCCACCAGAACAGCCAAGCACAAAAACATTTTTTCCCGCAGGCTATACTCAACATAAACAATTAAAAAATTCATAACTACACATTGGTCATCATAACTGACACGTTTATACAAAGGATCGGAATGGTACATTTGTAAACTGCGGACCTGTAAATACCATATCTGTACATTCATTTAAACAATATTTCTACTTTTGTATATAGTGCATTATTTAATTGTTTGTTTCACTTATATTTTGTTATATTATATCTGTACTTCCTCCTGCACTGGAAGCTCCTGTTGCCAAGTCAAATTCCTTGTGTGTGTAAACATACTTGGTAATAAAGCTGTTTCTCTTTCTGATTCTGATTCTGAAGATAGCGATACAAAATATAAAAAAGAAAATATACAAAACATTTAAAAACTTTACGCTATTTTAAGTTTCATACGATGAGTTGGGACCCTGCCAGGAGGAGCGCATCTCCAGCCTTGTGAGAAGACTTACTCACACTAGCGGTCAACAGCGTCCAGTTGTCTCGGTGTTACAGTGCATATTTTTTTCTGGGTTTTTTTGTGTTTCAAAGCCCAATTTTGCTTTTTTTACTTTTCCTCTTTATCAGCGTCACCAGAAACTGAAACAGAGCACGTCTGGCTCCACCTTCTACTCGTGAACCGGTGCTCGTCCATGCACCCACTGCAACATACATATATACTGTAAAGGTTATACATTACAGTACTATAAATTGATTTGCTAAATTAGTTACTGTAATTTGTTAAATTACAACCCCATGCTGATCACCAGACTCCTGGGTATGCTAGGTCATGTCTTGACGCTATTTTCAATTATGATGGGGTCATCGGAAAGCATATCTATCGTAAGCCAGGGGGCTACTTGTATTTTAGATTGTCCACTAGTTGGCACTTGGCACACTTAAGGCATTCGTTTATCAGATTCCATCACTCGGAATGGTTTTCAGTTCACATGTGTGCCTTTCAAGAGTTAATTTGTGACATTTCTTCCCTTCTTGATTTGCTTTAGACCATCAGCTGTGAGTACAGAGTCAATACCCTTTTAGTGCTTCAACATCTACTGTACAAATGCATATTATGGCAAGACACTTAGGTAAGTAAAAAGAAAAGATAGTCCATCATTATTTTGAGAAATCAAGGCCAGTCAATCTTAAAAATCCCAAGAACCTCAAATGTATCCTAGAGTGCAGTTGCCAAAACCATCAAACGCTATGATGAAACAGGCTTTAATGATGACCGTCCCAGAAAAGGAAAGACCAAGAGCTACCTCAGCTGCAGTGGATTGGTTTATTAGAATTACCAGGCTCAGAAACTGCAGATTTACATAAATGCTTCTCGGAGTTTAAGTAGCAGACATATTTTAACATCCACTGTTCAGACTCAGAATCAGAATCCGGCCTTCATGGTTGAACTGCAGCAAAGAAACCCTTACTGTGGAATTATAATAAGCAGAAAAAACTTGTTTGGGCCAAGAAACACAAGGAATTGACATTAGATCAGTGAAAATGGAAAAGCAGCCAACAAGTACTCAACACATCTGGGAACTCCTTCAAGATTGTCATTCTACGTGACTACATCATGAGGCTGACTGAGAGTATGCAAAGCTGTCATCAACGCAAAAGGCAGCTATTTAAAGAATCATGTTTTTGTTGACTAAATAATTCCATAATTGTTCTGTCATAATTTCAGTGTCTTCAGTATTAATATAAATTATCCAAAGCAATAAAAATAAAAGAAAAACTATTGAATGAGAAGGTGTGTTCAAGCTTTTAACAGGTAGTGCAAAAATATACAGCATTTAGTATATTAGTTTGATTTGCAGACCAACTTTTTTTGGAACGTGTCTGACACATTCTTAAACATTCTATTAATATTTTATTTAGCAGGTAATTAAAATTTTATAGGAAAACAATGTCCTATTTTTATACTTATGATGCCATTTGCCTCGAAGTGTATCAGATATTGAATATTCTTCACTTAGAGGTTGAATAGTTTTCACCTTGTTTTACATGATCCTTCAATAATTCCGTTCTGTCAGACGAATCATTTCCACATCGTCCAAAAGTAGAACCACATTTCTATCACATTTTCTGCCTGTGACGCCTCCTGTGGCAGTGCTGCAGCTGGACTAAAGCCGCGTATGGCATCGTTTTACACCTCGTCATGCAGAGCAGACTTTGTGGGATTTCCCTCTTGCTCACATTCTCTAACAGATGCTTCCAGAGAGGAAGAAAGAGAGCTTCTCCTCTTCTGTCCTTTCCTTTTTTTTAATACTGTGCACAGCGAGTGAGTGGGTGAGCGGCATTAATCTGACTAATTAGGCACCCTAGTTAGCTCTGGTGGCTTTTGGCACAATAGGAGAAGGGCCATGACTTCACCACTCCCTGAGAAACCTCGTTTGTTATCACCTCTCTGTACACACATAAACACACACACATAAACACACACACACACTCACGCACACACACGCACGCACGCACACACGATCGGGGAGGTGGGAGGTGGGAGGAGGATGCAGGGGCAGCCATGATGCATGGTGGGGGGAGCTCTGCAGAGAGAGAATGAGTGTGAGAAAGAGAGAGAGAGAGAGAGAGAGAGAGAGAGATACGCAGGCCCAGTACACACTGACATTAACACACCCAGAGGAAGCAGCAGAATGAACGAGAAGAGAGGAAAGGAATATGTTCATCCATCAGTCAAGATGCTGTAGAAAACAAACTGACACAGGTAGACATTTTTTCTTTCCCATTTTTCTTCCCTGCTTTTGTTTTTATTTAAAAAAAAAAATCTTTTTCATCATTTGTTTTTGCAGCATGTGAGCAGCTCTGGATGAGAGAAAAATTGCTCAAGTTGCTCTACCCTTATGTATAATTAATACATAGACATTTATATCACTATATATCATTCCCACTTGAGTGTGCATGTCCAAAACTCATAAACACTCACTTTCACTGTGGTTTGTGTGTCATGTGTTTTGTTTTGTGTCTAACGTCCGATCGATCAGCTCGGGGTTTCATTTCTCGGACCTTGTAACACGAAACGTTTCACAGCAGCTGTTTGGTTGCCATGGTTATAGAGGAAACCTCCATGAGAGAGCAACACTCGTGTCTCATATGTTGTCTCAGAGTGTCTGTAAGTACACTGTCAGCTTTGCAGTTTTTCTTCTACAAGGAGACTTTTTAAATATTTGGCTGCAAAATATTACATATAGTCATGGAGCTTCAGGTGTATAATTAGTTCAGCCAAAACAAAATGTATATAGTGTTTCTTGTTGAAGCAGGGCATATCTGAAGTTACTTTCATTCTTGTAGTTTTCATTTCAGCATCACATAATTGCCTTACAGAGCAATTTTGAATTGTATATATATATATATATATATATATATATATATATATATATATATATATATATATATATATATATATATATATGTGTGTGTGTGTGTGTGTGTGTGTGTGTGTGTGTGTGTGTGTGTGTGTGTGTGTGTGTGTGTTTGTGTGTTTGAATTATATTGATTATGTTGTTCACTAATACAATTTTCTGCCATGGGTAGTAGAAGATGTTGAGGTTTTCGTTGGGAGTGATGAGGATAGACAGGATTAGAAATAAGTTTATCAGAGGGACAGCGCATGTAGGATGTTTTGGAGACAAGGTGAGGGAGGCGAGATTGAGATGGTTTGGACATGTGCAGAGGAGGGACATGGGGTATATCGGTAGGAGAATGCTGAGGATGAAGACACCAGGAAGGAGGAAAAGAGGAAGACCAAGGAGGAGGTTTATAGATGTGGTGAGGGAAGACATGCAGGTAGTTGGGTTGAAAAAAGGCAGAAGCAGAGGACAGGGGGGTATGGAGACTGATGGGAGAAATATAAAAATTAAGAACTATAACTAATGGTCATGCAGCAACAATAAATGTAACTATGTAAATGGCTAAAAAGCAGCAATAGTAAATCTTGGAAAATTGCGGTGTTTAAGAGACATGCCACACAGGATGTGCTGTTATAGGAAAATTTAATTGTAGGGTGGCAGCAGTAACTCCGCTTTATCATGTCAGCCTGTAACTCTATAACCAGGACTACACCGACTGTGCTATTAATTAAATATTATTATCCAAATCAATTCAAGCATTAAACCACACCTTTACCTTATTCTGAATCCCAGACTAGCTTTTTGTTTCCAGAATTTCTTTTTGTACCTTCATTCGATGGCACACGAAGTCATTGATTTCACATCCTGGAAAATAATGGGCAACATAGACATGTGGCAAAAAAAGGATAACTGCTTTGTGCACTTTGCACTGACAAGGAAGCGTATCTGATCACGAGTTTTGCACTGTCAAGCACCATTCGCATTTTCTTCAGGAAATGTAAATACTGTGAAAATGTAATGTAAATATGGGAAATAAAATGTAAAGTACTGTTGATTTAAACAATTAATCTTCTCATGATTATGATTTAGTGTGGAAAGAAATCTTTTTATTTAATTTTTTTGAGCAGATATTTCGAATGATTTTTGTGCAGTCCTGAATTTATGAGTGTGGCATCAATTTTAAATGTGACTGTATACAAATTTGGTTTAAATTACTGATCAACTTGATGAATGTATGATGCTAAACTGGCTATAGAATTCTATTGTTTTTTTAGCTACATTAGCTTTATAGCTAGAAAAGTAATGAATTCTTGGATATGCCGTACATATTAGATGCTAAGTTTGGGTGTACATTTGGGTGTGAATTAAATTTGCTCTTTTACATTTGAACATTTGAAATTTACATTTAAACAGGCTTATTACTTAGGATTCTTGTGTAATTGATGGGCCACACTGCTGTTCTGCTTGTTCACTGCTTGTTCACAAATTCATGCCTCTGAGACAGCTATGGTTTCACAGCAAGTGTAGCAGAGAGACAAAAAGAGAAGATTTACAGACAGGAAGCAGATGGAGAAAGACGAGGTCATGCAGAGTCACGCAATGTCATGCGGGTCTGAGATTAAAGGAGTAGTTCAGATTTAAAAATCTCTGTATTGTATTTGTAATTGGTGTGATTACTACAGACAGGATTTTGGATTCCCTTGTCTACAGATAGAGAAGAAGCAAAAATGTAAATGTTGTTAAATGTATATTTTAAATAACACACAAAGCATTTGTTCAGAAATGATTCCGATGTTTCAGAGAGGAAACTATCGTCTCAGGGAAAGATATGTACTCTTCACATATTTTGATGGCATATGGATAGTGCAAAACCTTCCAGAAAGTGTAAAGTAACCAAAACTGCTTTTTACCTGATTCTCTGATTCTCTGAATGATAACCTGTACCACATAACTGTAGAGTTTTGCAGTTCTTGTTTGAAATGGTGTCGATTGCTAGATAGTCTGATGGTCACAGAGAGCTGCAGGGACAACACCAGGAGGCTTCTGATGCTTTAGTGGTAGATAAAGCAATGTTACTTGCTCCTGCTGAAGAAGCCCTGGTTGTGTATAAATAGAGAGTTGTGGGAGGTGGTAGCTTAGTTTTTAAAGCATTGGACTTTGGATCTGAAGGTCGTGAGTTAAAATCCCAGCTACAACAAACTGCCACTCTTGGGCCCCTGAGCAAGGCCCTTAACCCCAGAGCTGCTCAGTCATTTTCTTCAGCAGATAGTGATTGCGTTTTTCACCATTGAACAGCGCCAAGTTAATATTACATTTGTTTAAAAAATCATGTACAAAACTCCACCTTGTTACTATTGAAATAAAAATGTATACAAATATATAAGTACAGAATAAATAAGTATGTTATATATTACAGTATGAATATTCTTTTCTGGAAGGGATGAACGATAAAATAAAAACAAGAACACAATTAAACATGTATTTTTTATTTTTTTATTTGTATTGGTGTCCTTACAACTGAGAGACTGTTACTATTAGTGTAACACAGTGCTGCTTTCTATATCTGTCTGTTTAGTGTTCCAAATTTGTGGATCACTGTCGTTCTGTTGCTAGTCAGAATGAAGTTCTTTTATTAGAATGACTGTATGATTTTCCTGGGGAATAGTGTCCTTCTGGTGGTTTTATGTAAAACAACAAGGCCTTTATTTGCAATAAAGTTACATGTATGTCCTTCAAACAAAAGCTCACGTCATAGTTAAAACCTTTTTTGCTGTGTCCTGTGGGATCCCTGTGAACTTATTGTCTTTTAAATATCTTTAAGAGGTGGAAAGCCACATAACTTATATTTTTTAATCAATCTAATATTGTTTGTGTTTCTCCAAATCTAAACATTTAAAATAAACATATTATAAACTACTAGCCTGGTGTGCGCCAACATTTTTGTTGATATTGTCCAAGATATCAATTCCAATTAACTTTGCCCTTCCTGGCAAGCTTTAAAAATAATTAAAATAATATACCTCCTTTGGTTCAAAAGACAAACCCTAAAACATCAACTGTAATTTCAGGGGCACTTTTAAGTTTAAAGCATGATGTTAATGTGGGTAAAACTCTGTGTCTGAGATAGAGCTGGAAAGGGGCGTGGCAAAAATCTTGACGTTGACTTTCTAGAGAGTTAACTTTATTTTCGTGTGGGTGTGACGTCTCAGACAGTGGCGGAGGCGGCCGGCGCTGATGGCAGCTCTTTTCTGGATCTTCCTCATCCTCATTTCCACCCTCCATCTCCTTTTCCTCCTCCTCTCTTGTTGCTCTTGTCCTCGCTCGGCTGAGCTCAGATGGGGCTGCTGAGAAAAGAAGGCATGCTGCATGTCTGTTTCTAAATCCCACGCCGTCTCCGTGTAGAGTCTCGTCTCGCTCTCCCGAGACTCTCACTAAAGTACAGTGCTAATGCAGACGAGACACTTCTGACTAATCCTAATTCTAGCGTGGCTCCTTGAGCAATGCTCCAAATACAATCATCAGCCACATTGACAAACATGCATTCATTTTAAGATACAGCTCTTTAAAAACTGTGCAATAATTTAAATGAAAATAATACATGCATAATTACATTTTTCCAGATAATCTATGCAAGAAGCTACACTTTAAGCAATTCTATTTTAAAATATATAAAAAAAATAAATAAATGCCACAATAGGCCATTGACAATAAGCAAAAATTGCTCTAAACGTACACAGAGATTCCATTTTTTTTAGTTTACAATTTAGTTATGTTGTTATAATGAATATTAACATATCACCTGCCTGAATTTGTTTAACGACGAGTGTTTAACGACTGTATGAAATGTGCAGCTGTCAGTATTTCCATGCAGCTCTGATCACGCTTGACTAAATGTGCATGATTTTACCCGGCAGCCGTTAGCTAGAAAAGCTGTAAGTAAACATTAGCCCAGCTGTTTGCTTTCATGGCTATTGTTTTCACCTGAAGAGGTTTCTATAGCAACGGCATACACGCACACGCACTGATGATGTACACAGACACTGGCTGCTGTAAAGCTTTTTACGTCATGAGCACTAAAGACTTTATCCACTATGTAACTCACAGTTTTACATCTTAGTCATGCATCAATTACATTTGCATTTTTTGTGTTGTCAATTGCATAGTGAATAAAACCTGATATAAAAAGCAGAACCATCCTGAAAACATCAAATAAAATATAATATCTATTATTTTCTGATATATGAATGGATTCTAGACCCTGTAGTTTACTGATTCATGCTGTATTTTCTGTGGTGTCAGAAGGGGAGTTGTTTAGAGCAGATAAAACATTTAACAGGACAAACGATTTGATGTCCAAGTTTCTGCTCCTAAAATCTTTTTTCAGCTTTCCAGCGATAATCATGTTGTATTAATGAGAAATCCAGTTAACGAAATTCAACTCGGCTAGTTAGCAAAATTAGCATAAAAGCTAAAGATCTGTTTGAGCAGAGTGGATAAATGAGGAAGTAAGAAAGCCGGACAAACTAAATGACTATAGCACTGCCATATTGATCTCTTTTGTTTGAGATGAATAAATGTCTCAGTCCCATGTCTCCAAAGGTACATTACTACAGATGGTAATGTTAGCAAAAAGTGGAAAACTTCTAAGGCTGTTCTCAGTTTATTCCCTCGACTGCTGCTTTTATCCAGGATGACTCACAAAATTCAGTCCAAGCTGTAGGTTAGATAATTAAAACAGTAACAATGTGGAAATAAATGATCCATATTGTCTTTCTGTACCATGTTAAATGGGATACGTTCAACTACAGTTTGTGTGTGTGTATAAAAAGGTATTTAATCTTTATTCTCACTATTAAAACATTGTGATGTGTTGCGATTAAAGATTGCTCAAATCAGTTGTTGAAACCTCAGAAGTCAACCTTAAAGACTGAGATTTGCTGTGTTTTTCCCCAACAGGAAACTGAAGTGAGTGAGAGGAGGAAGAGGTGTCAGATTCTCGAGCGGGAGGTGAAAAACAAAATCTCAGCATGCCAGAGTTTAGTAAGTTTAATCAGCTCACCTTTTCTCCACATCACTTTCAATTTCCTTCTCAAATGTCAGTGTGAAGGCGCGGTTTCTACCAGACAGAGCAGAGCCACTTGTGCCGCAGGAACACGTGACGAGGCTTATAAGGGGCCAAGCAAGAGGATTGTTCTTTTTCTTTTTCTTTCTCCTTTTTCTTTTTATGTGTTATTCATGCTACGGAGTCCAAGCACTAATGGTGCTTCTGTAACTTATTATAACTTGCATGTATTGCATGTAATATAAAACTTTAAATGCTTGTTGGGTAGACAGTTCAATTTAAATAACTGTCTAACAGGAATTGTATGACCAGTTAAGATAAAATTTGGTGCACATTAAGTACACTAATGCTGGTGTCAGTGTTGTAAGTAGATTACAGCCACTGGCCAATGATACAACCGAGGCATTATTTGTAAAATTGTGACATTTTGGAGAAAATAATACGTCAAGCTGCTTTAGCTATCTACCTTAGCCAGTGTTGATGAGAAACAGATTGTGGTTTCATATAATATTATATTCTGATGGGTTTGTTTGCTCTTAAATAAATCAGTAAAAAATAGTAATTAGGATTTACATGCAGACTATGATACTGAAATCCTACTTATTAATCAGCGACCAAATAGCAGTTAACAAGCTGTTATGTGCCAAATGAATGACAATATATTGCTGGGTGCCTATTGGCGGATTTATAAAGCAGTTACTGTCCAGTTGTTCTGCAGCCACAGTTGCATTCATCGTAATATCCTAAAATATCAGCGAACCCAGATTTACTCTTGGAATTTTATTTAATCCCCTTCATGACTCAGATGTGGCTTAGAAGCTGACATGGACAGGACAATATCATGGATTAAAGATGACACACTGGATATCAGGGTTTGGCATAGACGTCTCTGGGCATTTATAGTTGTGTAATATGAACTAGCCTCTGTGGATAAAGTGTCCTCTCATCAACTCATGGTCATTTATACTAAATACCTCGCACAGACATTCTAGTGTGGTAAGGTCCAGCATCAGGGTTGCTAGCTCAAAAAAAAGTCTCAGCAATGATATTTCTTATTATGAGATTATTATAATTTAAAAAGAGTTATATTAAGACTATTTTGTATTAATTTCAAGCTTGAAATTTTCTTAGATTGGTAAGTTCATTTGTGGAATTTTAGAATGACCATATATAACAATAATATGACACAAATAAATTTTGTTGCCTTCTACAATTTACATTTAGTCAGTGACATTGGAAACAGGACACAAATTATCACTTGATGCTTAGAGACATTAATTAAAGACACAGCAGTAAATTCCCATCCTTCCTGACCTGGTGGAAGAGCAATTGAGTGTCTAAATAAATGAATTGCCTGTCTATTTTACAACCTCAATCGCGTGCGAAATTGCAGCTGCCTCTCGAGCGGAAATTGACGCTGACCCAACATGTTCAGATGTTGACTGAGTGATCGCATAGGAGCCGAGATGCATATTTACACACATACTGCTTTTTATTATTGGAGCTTGTTTTGGTGGTACAATGCAAACTTGCAGAAATGTTATGCTTGGCCTCCTATATGAAGCCCAAATCTCAGAGGGAGGAATAATGTGGCAGTGATTTTACGGTGCTGAGGGACCAACCAGGCAGCTGCTCACTGAAGACTGTAACTTCATTGTCTTTGTTTGAGGTTATTAAAGGTCAAATATCATGGAATTATTTTTCCCCCCTTTAGTTTTTGTTTGTTTTTTCAGTTCATTATCGACAAAATCTATTTTTTACACATAGTTACTGATGCATCATTCAAAATGCCTCTCCAGAAGCCTTTATTTTCAGAGTCTGTGTTGTTTAAATTAGGAAATTCATTCATCTCCATCCTGGTCTGCGTCATATTCATGTTTGATGTTCCTTTCATTAATTATATAAAAGCATTTCATTACTCCAATCAAATGAAACCTTTGTTCCTTATCCATACAGCACAAGTGTTCTCTTTGCCCAAATTAAATATGTTTAGATATGATAGTCTGCTACACTGACTCAGGACTACAGGTTGCAGCTGATCACCATCACTGCACACCTCAACAATGTTTAGATGTAATAAATGGAGTTTTGAGTCTTTTTTTGAGTCTGGTTCCCCTCAAGGTTTCTTCTTTATGCCATCTCAGGGAGTTTCATTATTATTATTTATTACCACATTCACTACCAGATTTCTTATTAGGGATAAACCTACCCCTATAAAGATCAATCTTATTAATTATTTATTAACGCATTATCTGTGAAAATCTGCTTTTAGGCAGTGTCCTATGTTTTGTAAAAGTGCTATAAAAATAGACTAGAATTTAATTGAAATAATTCAGTTCATTCATAAACCTTAGTCAACAGAGCCAAGTTAGTGTCACTATATTCAGTTTACATCACAAACCTAACCTATATCTTGCAAGATGAGTTGTACACTGTAATTGGATTGTAGCTTTCAATCCTAAAATAGCTATATAGAAGCTGTTCCATTACATGAATAACAGCTGGGGGCACATTATTTTCCATAACTGTTTAGTATGGGATTTGGGATGATGCATATAGCACTTTACTGAGCAGGAGATAGATAGCAAAAAAAAATGATGGATGGATGGATGGATGGATGGATGGATGGATGGATAGAAAGATAGATAGATAGATAGATAGATAGATAGATAGATAGATAGATAGATAGATAGATAGGTAGGTAGGTAGGTAGGTAGGTAGGTAGGTAGGTAGGTAGTCATTAGTGTTTTGAGTTTATAGCATACACTATATAGACAAAAGTTTGTCTGATAAGATTTGAACATCATTTTAAACATCTCTGTCCACACCGAGTCTCTATTTGCTGTTATAATAACCTCTTAATAATAACTTCTGGAAAGATGTTGCACTAGATTTTGGAGTGTGGTGCTGGAGATTTGTGCTCATTCAGCTGTAAGGGCATTAGTAAAGTCAGATATTGATGCAGGGTAAGGAGACCTGGGGTGCAGTCAGTGTTCCAATTTATCTCAAAGGTCTTCAATAGGATTGAAGTCAAAGGTCACTATGTGCGCAGGGGCAATGTCATGCTGGAACAGGTTTGGGTCCTCAAAGTGTTAGAAGCAGGAAAAATGGTAAAGTGTAAGGATATGAGTTTGATTTGATTGAGTCAGAGCATCTCCAAAACTGCAGCCCCTGTGTGATGTTCCCGGTCTTTAGTGGTCAGTGTCTCTCAAAAGTGGTCCAAGGAAGGAACAGTGGTGAACCGACATAAGCGTCATGGCTCATTGATGCACATGGGGAATGAAGGCTGGCCCGTGTGGTTCGATCCAAGATTGCTGCTGTACCTCAAAGTGCTGTTACAATTTAATGATGGGTCAGGACTGTTTTGGAGGTCAAAGGGGGACCAACACAATATTAGGCAGTGGCCATAATGTTATGCCTGATCAATGCAATTTATTGAAAAAAAATTTATGCTCATTTTTGTTGATACGACTCCTCATTTTTCAACCAAAAAATATGATTTAAAAAAAGCTTCTTTGTTCATGTAGAAGGTTCTTAGAAAACTAATGAATGTTGCTAATGAAGTCTGTGTTATGAATACTAATGACTATTGGATGAGGTTTAATGCTAAAAACACACTTTATAACAGTTAAGAATAATACAGCTACAATAAGGAATAAGGAAGACCTTTTAAGCTCTTTTAGATGCTGTTTTTCATCATCTTGCCAATTTAATCTTGTACCCTTTTCACTAAAATGTTGCAAAACCTAATTTCACCTAAACCCTGAATCTTGAAACTCAATTGTGCCATGTTTATGGGGTGGGGGGGAGGTGAATGTGCACAAATGAGTAGAGCTTCTTTGAGCATCTGCAGGAATGAGGGCCAAGGGCTAAGGTTCAGCTTTGAGTGTCAGTCTTAATTACTGTCTCTCACTCTCTCTATCTCTCTCTTTTTGCAGATGGTTGTTAGCAGGACTTTGTTCTGGATTCTGGTCAGGGTAACGGTGATGCTCGATGTTGATTTGTCATCTTTTTCCTGCACATGGCTGCCCATTTTATATTTGTAAAAAAAATTAACTTTCCTACCTCCTCAAAATATCTATGCCCGGTTTAGAGCAAAATGGCAAAAGAGTTGACAGTGCAGACTGAAAAGCGCCAGAATCACCATCATGTGATTTAAAAAAAATGTAATCTCAGTGACTTTGACAGTAGCATGGCTGTTAGTGCCAGATGTGCTGGGTTTAAAAAACTGCTGATCTCCCAGGATTTTCACATTTAAAATTCTACTGAGTACACAGAACTGTGAAGCATGTTGAACATATTCATTTGAAAAATGGAAAAACATCACCTTCATACTATTTTTCAATCTTTAGTTCAATTTAATTAAATTAAATTAAATTTAATTCAAGTTTATTACTATAGTACTTTTCACAAAGACATTGTATCATTGTCCATTCACATTTTCTGTGAGATTGTGCGCAGATTCCAGTTCTTGCTGGATAGTAGTTTACGCTGAAGTGGACTTCTACTGTTGTAGCCTATCCAGCTTAAGGTTTAATGTGTTGTGTTTTTAAAATTGCTGATTCATGGTTGTAAAAAGTGTCTATTTTGATGAAAGTTACATGTGACATGGCATAAGTAACCGTATAGATGAGCTTATTCTCACTCTCCAATGTTCTGTATTGTTGAAAGATTTATGAACACACTCTTGATGTCACCCAAATGAGGATGGGTTCCCCTTTTGAGTCTGGTTCCTCTCAAGGTTTCTTCCTCATAACATCTAAGGGAGTTTTTCCTTGCCACAGGCGCCACGGCTTGTTCATCAGGGATAAATGCACACCATTCACCTTAACTGTTGATTTCTTTAAAGCTGCTTTGAGACAATGTTTGTTGTGAAAAGCACTATAGAAATAAACTTGACTTGACTTGGCTTTTATTAGATTTTTGTGAGTACAAAAAAAACCTGTTTTCATTTCTGCAAGATTTCTGCCTTTACACGTTAACTTTTGAGTACTCAGCAAAACGGTACGGTTTTAATAATATTTGTTTAAGTCACTGAAGAACTGCATGTAAATATGCAATATATGCAATTCACAGACATATTTCAGTGGCTTCATAGCATAGCTCAGGTGTAAATTTAAATAAGTAAATGTCAGATGACTAACCTCTCTTGACAGATCAACTGTATTTGGACTAAGGTGTAGATCAGACTACAATGGATTTTTATTTGATTTGTACTGGTGGTCTGATGAGATGGAACATGACATCCTGAATGTTCCCAGCTGCATTCTCACAAATAAATGCCCTCACAGTAGATTTGTGCCAGGCCATGTTGTGTTCAGTTTCCTGTTGTACAGAAGCTGTCATGTTGGTGCTGATGCTGCATCTGACAAACGGAGAGGCACAGTTCACTCTGATCACCATGAGGATGTCAGACAGAAGCAGGGCAGCTGATGCACTTTGACATGTGAAGTGGTTAGCAGGCGACTGAACATTTAGTCAGAGTTGAGCGACAATGAGCGGCTTTGAAAGTCCTCTACTAAACCAGAAGCTCCTTAAAAACTCCTTAAAATGTGCCCTGTTCTTCAGTTATACAGGCATGCAAAAGAATCATTCACTAAAAGCAAAGTGTGAGATAATACACCAATATTTGGTGTTCTTTTTTTTTACTCCCGGGTTACTGTTACGCCTGTCAAAGCTGCATAATGTTGCAAGTCAGATGCCTGCTTCAGTTAATAGCGTTGTGTTTAAATTAAAAGACTATCACTGCTTTAAAAGTTTAGTCTATAAAAAATGCTTTCTATAACAAATGAAGTAATGAAGGAATTGAGCCTGAATCAGTGTCCCTGATTGAATTTATTACCAGCAAAAAGGCTGAAATTGTACACCTGTTTTAAGAGTGTTAAAGTATTCTTTAGATACATATATCTTTCATATTCACAGGAAAAAATTTAGCATTGAGCATTGAAATGGTTTGACTAACATTATGGAAACTCACACCTCGAGCTTGTGAGACTCATTAAAAAAAATCTTTAGAACTGTATCTTTCACCTCCTTTTTTTTAAATCTTCATCTTTTAAAAGTAAAAAAAAAAACATCTGTCCAATACCAGCCCTGCTTATTCGACAATAATAGTAATAGTAATATTGCAATTTAAAATGTGTAATAATAATTGTTCTACTATATACAGCTTTCTGTGGCAAAAAAAGATGAGCATATACTGTATGCTCTTTCAGCCTTACCCATTAAAATGAAACCCAAAGACAGTGCTTTATCTAGTTCTCACTTCTCAGTGATGCTTAATCAATACACACTGCATATTAAATTACTGCCATCCCATTAAACAGGTATTTACCAGACCATGATTACGGCTGGATGCTGCTGATTGTTTCTTCATTTTTTAATGATGCTTGTACTGATTTTAGGCAGTGTAAGATGTGCATGATGGCTGAAAGCGGTGCATTGCTTTTAATAGCTCTCTTCTTTTTTTGGCACATGAAATGAAGGGTGACAAAGTGGAGCTCATTTGTAGTTTATGCAGGCCAAAGGGTTTTGTGCCCTGGAGGAAATGTTAGCTTGAGTAAGCCTGTAAGCAAGTAAGTTTGTTCATATATTACAGTTTGCCATATTAAGTGTTATTAAGAGCATTATCAAGGTAGTCTGGAGTGCAATAACCAGTTTCTGATTCTAACTAGAGTTGCATTGTGTAGCCAAATGTATGTGGACACCTGACCATTACAACCAGATATAGTTGTTGAAAATCCCTTTTGTAACCATGTGCATTAATATGAACTTGGTCATCGAAGCCTTCACTTAGATTTAACTAAGTTTTAACTTAGACTGAATTTGGAACGTGACAGAGTTACCATGAGACCATTAGTGATGCTGGACACTGATGCCTACGAAGGCTGACTGGTGTTGTTTATTTCGGCTTGGGTCAGAGCTCTGTTGATCGCCACAGGTATTGTTAGCCAACAGGTTACGGGTGGAAATTAGGCTACTGTTGACCAAAGGAGTTTTTGGAAAATTTGGAAGGTAAGAATATGCCTGAGGAATGGAGAAGGATGTGCAGACCTGCATTAACTACAGGGGAATAAAGTTGATCAGTACCACCATGAAGTTATGGGAAAGAGTAGTGGAAGCGAGGCTGAGGGAAGAGGTGACCATCTGTGAGCAACAGTATGATTTCATGATGAGGAAGAGCACTACGGATGCAATATTTGCTTTGAGAATGTTAATGGAGAAGTATAGAGAAGGTCAGAAGGAGTTGCATTGTGTATTTGTGGATTTAGAGAAAGCGTACAACAGAGTGCCAAAAAAGAAGTTGTGGTATTGTATGAGGAAGTCAGTTGTGTCAGAGAAGTATGCGAGGGTGGTGCAGGACATGTATAAGGACAATGTGACAGCAGTGAAGTGTGCAGAAGGAACAACAGACAGGTTCAAGGTGGAGGTTGGACTGCATAATGGATCAGCTCTAAGCCCTTTTCTGTTTGCAGTGGTGATGGACAGGTTGACGGACGAGGTCAGACAGGAGTCTCCATGGACTATGATGTTTGCAGATGATATTGTGATTTGTGGTGAGAGTAGGAAGCAGGTTGAGTAGAGCCTGGAGAGGTGGAGGTACGTGCTGGAGAGAAGGGGAATAAAAGTCAGTAGGAGTCAGACAGAGTACATGTGTGAAAGAGAGGGAGGACAGTGTAGTGGTGCGGTTGCAGGGTACCTGGGGTCAACAGTGCAAAGTAATGGAAAGTGTGTTAGAGAAATGAAGAAAAGAGTGCAGGCAGGGTGGAGTGGGTGGAGAAGATTGGCAGGAGTGATTTGTGATAGAAGGGTATCTGCAAAAGTAAAAGGGAAAGTTTATAGGACTGGGGTGAGATCTGCGATGTTGTATGGTTTAGAGACAGTGGCATTGAGTAAAAGACAGGAGGTGGAGCTGAAGGTAGCAGAGCTAAAGATGTTGAGATTTTCATTGGGAGTATGTAGGACGTTTTGGAGACAAGGTGAGAAAGGCCCGATTGAGATGGTTTGGACATGTGCAGAGGAGGGACATGGGGGACATTGTTTGGAGAATGCTGAGGATGGAGCCACCAGTAATGAGGAAAAGAGGAAGACTAAGGAGGAGGTTAATGGATGTGGTGAGGGAAGACATGCAGGTAGTTGGTGTGAAAGAGGCAGATGTAGAGGAAAGTGTAGTATGGAGATAAATGATCCACTGTAGCGACCCCTAATGGGAGAAGCTGAAAGAAGAAGTTTCAGTGAAGATCATAATTCTACAGCAAACAAAGGCATACCATTCAATTGAGTGTTTCCAACTTTTTGCCATTTCATATTGGTGTTCATTTCAGATGTCCACAATATTTTGCTATATAGAGTACAGCGGTATAACAATCTGATTGTGCATTTACAAATGTCCTTCCAATTAAGGTTAATAAGAAAACTGAACAAAGGTGACAATTCAGAAATTACTACTTTATGTGTTTCAATGTTGCTACTTTAGAACACTGTGATATAGTGAAGAGTTTACCACTGTATCATACAACTGGTATCAAATAGTTATGTATAAGTTCTTTGATATTTGGGTAAAATATCATACACTATATGGTGTTGTGCATTTGTAAAATTATGCATTTACTTGAAATTGGAAACTCAAACCATTTCCAGCATTGCATTGCCCCTGTGCATACAACAAGCTCTGTGAAGATCTGGTTTACATGGTTTGGAGAGCGACTAAGTATCTTAGTGCTGATGCTTTTATTTCTGACCACTGAAGTAGAAACTGGTTAGACAAAAATGCATCAGTCATAAAGTGTTACATAAAAAAAGTCAATATAAATTTGTGGCATCATTTTCTGGTGAACCCCCATGAGATTTATCATTATGTACACACCATTGAATCTGAGGATGGATTGAATTAGGATGAATCATGTAATCCCCATTTGTATCCTAATTGGCCTCCAATGCATGCGAAATTCTTCACCCCATGCTTTACTGCACTGCACAAAGCTAATCATCTGCTTTCTTTTTCTATCTAACAGAAGCATGAGCTCCAGCGTGCAAAAAAAGAGAGGAAACGCCTGAATCTACAGCTGTTCAGTCACAGCCTGAAGGCGGAGCAGCACGAAGAGGTAGGAGTTTATCAACAGATCATATGTCTGTTTTTTACTCAGCTTTTTAAAAATTTCTTGTGGCTTTCACCGCATCCATCTAACACAATCTGACACCACGGTCTGATCAATAGCCATTAATAACCTCGGCCTGATGTGAACTCAGCTCAGTTTATAATCCTAAGAAAACATTGTTTTTAAGTGTCTTCTGTAAAGTAAAGCATAGTATAAGTTAGTATTAAATGTCTGAAATTATTTTATATCTACTTTGATTTGTTTTGCTTTTTTACTGTTAATGAGGTGTTTATATATAATAAAAAAAACCCACACAAATAGCTGATTTGTGAAAACAATTCTGTTATGAATGTGCGAATTGCATTGGAATTTTAGCACTTTGTATGTTTAGCCTGCCCACTGATCATAAGTAATTGGATAAAATATGTGATAATTTTTAAAACGTGTGCAATTTGTTTGTAGTCAGTGACTGCCTGAAGTCTGGAATCCATGTTTATGATCAAAAACTGGGTTTTAACTTTGGTGAAGCTCTATCAGCACTTTACTGCAGAGGTCCTCTGTTCCTACGTGTTCTTTAGTTTTGCCGTCAGCAAGAGAAATACTTGCTGAATTAGATTACGGTCATTTGATTGACTTGGCCATTGCAGAGCAGTCCACTTCTTTGCCTTAAAAAGAGTTGGATTGCCATCCAAAGAATTTTGAAGAATTTGTCTAAATCTGATACAGAATTCATTGTTCTGCATCATCAATAAACACAAGAAAGCCAGTTCTGTCAGCATATGTTTTGTGATATAAGGTCAATATCATATGGATCACGAACAGTTCCTTTCATTTACCATAACCTGTCTTCCTAGCCTTTTGTTGTTTCTGAGCTCAACAGTGCAATGTCTATTTATTCAAATCTACCAAATACTTCATTTTGTCTCACAATTGTTTTGCTAGCACTCTGATAGGTTTGTTTTAATGTTTGGCTTACTTTACTGGCAGTGACAACACTTTGGACTTATATATAAACTTAAAATCAAATGTAGACTAATGATCTGCTCACTCATAAGTAAAATAATGAGGGAATAATTTTGGTCCAATGTTATCCCTCATCCAAAAAAACTGTATTAACTCCATGGAAAGTTGGCACTTTCAGCTCAATTTCAACAGGATTCATTTACCCCTAATTTCACTTGCATTTGGTGAAGCCAGCAAGCTTAGCACACAGTGCTTATAATTGTAAATACAGAATATGTAATCAACATTTTTTATTTCCCCACTTACATGATTCTCTCTCAAATGCAAATGTACAAGTGTGAGGCATTCAGTTTGTGCATTTTGTCACATGCAGAATATTGCTGAATTGAATTCTACAACAGGCTCAAAAATTTTAAAACATCAGGCTTCTATTCTTTTTGTGCCTGTATGCAGGAAATATTATCTCTTTGGTAAAAATCCTGTTCCTTAATGTATAATTTGAAGGGGTTCAGATTTGCCGTCAGCAGCTGTTATTTGGATAAGTTCTGGTGGCATTCAAACTGAAACTATTGTCTTCTCACCACCGACAATGGATAACACTCTGAGAGCACAAATTGGGACTCCGGCCACTAATGGTGTTGTTATCGATGGTGAATTTTGCCAAGTGGCCTGGGCACGGCTTGTCTCTCTCAGTGTAATCCTCATCTTGTTCTTCTTCGCTTGCTGCCCAGTGAAAAGGAACCATCTGTTCGAACCCCAGAGCAGTGTTGGAGATAAAATGCCTGCTGCTCAATCAGAGTGACTCTCGCCCACCCTGCGTCTCACACACTCTCGCCCACCCCACTCTGTGATCAAGGATGCATTCGGCATATGGGTGAGGTGTTAACGACACGAGGAAGACAGAGTAAATACACCCAGGATTGATGCACTCTGACATCAGGGCAGACATTTTCTTATCTGCAATGCTTCAAATGATGTGAGATACAAATCAGTTCATTTCTTCAAGTCCTGCTTTGATGAAATATTTCCTGATAAATGAGATGGCGCACGTGTCCATAGACAACACAGATTACAGAGCTTCTAAACAGAATTGGAATGTTAGAGCAAGTCTGAATAAAATAAATAAATAAACAAATAAATAAATAAAAACAGCTGTCTCCTGAACACACCAGAGAGACAACAGCTGATTTTGTTGCATTCTGTACTGGCACCTCTTCCAAACCAAAAGGTGGTGGTGGTTTGCATTTGTATACGGTACAAGAAAAACAGAAACAAGGTCCCCTGGTGGTCTAGTGGTTAAGACGCAGTGCTCCCACCGCTGCGACCCGGATTCGATTCCCGGTCAGGGAACCATCCCCAGCCACTCTCAGTGCCGGTCCCAAGCCCGGATAAATTGGGGAGGGTTGTGTTAGGAAGGGCATCCAGCGTAAAAACATGTGCCAAATTAAACGTGCGGAGGATCCGCTGTGGCGACCCCCAACGGGAGAAGCCGAAAGAAAGTTTTTTTTTTTACAAGAAAAACAGAAACTGGCAAACATAGAGCTGAATCTTGTTTTGCATGCCCCGCTCTATTTCCATGCAATTAGCGATAGGAGCGGATTGAGTAATGACAATTAAGAAGAAAATGATTTCGCTTTACGATGGAGTTGTTTGTTTTTAGATCCTACTGCTGCTACCTTCTGGTGTGGTGCAAGTTTAGGTATATTGTTTGTACAATGTCATCAAATTTTATATTTTTTTTGCAAACACGTTTTTTTACCCTTTACTGCCCTGATCTGTCCTGGTAATCTTTATTATATACAAAATGGCACAAACCAATAAATCAATAACATAAAAAAAACTATAGACTATAGAGCCACTATATTTAAATCTCAGAAACTACATTGTAAGAGTTATGCTATCGAATGTTTTTTTTTTATATGTTAAGATTTTTTAAGATTTCTAATATGTATAATTGTTTATATACACATTTATTATATAGAAACCGATTAAGTCCGAAAGGCAACATTTATTACACATAACATTCATTCATCTTTTTTTTGTTTGTTTTTTTGCATTTATAATTGGGTCTTCAGGAATCATCCCAAATTTTTTGTTTCTTTTGTTTTATGGGTCTGTATGTACAAGAGTCGAGTGAGAAAGTGCAACTCCTAATAAATGAACATGTCAGGAAGATTAATGATGTTTGGAAATAATAGTGCTTACGTCTCCGATTGTGATTGTGTTTCATGATTCGGGAAAAAGTGCAGCTGAATCAGCTGAGCTTTTGTGGATACTTTCCCCCATAGATTTAATTGAAATGTTCAATGCTTTGATTCATCAGTACAATAAGCAAGATCCACAATGCATGTAAGTGCACAACAGTCTGAACGAGAGTTCCGTCAATGTCTTTTCTACTTCTTTTTTTTGTCGCTGTTTTATGTTAAGGTAAAGTCAGACTATGAAAAGCTCAGAAAGACGTTGGCGAGTGTAAGTGAGCAGAGAGACTCGGCAAGACAGGAAAAGGATGAGCTCCGAGGCAAACTGGAGAATCTTGAGCAGGCCTTAAAGGTAGGGAACTTTACAATTTCATTAGTTATAATAATAACTTTTTAACTACCTACTTACCGCCCTTCATAACTCATATGTAAATTCATAAGCATTGCAAAAGTGGATAAAACGGGATACGTTTTAGTCACTTAGCACACATTTTTATTCCTTCAAGCCTTGACTTTACTGATAAGGTTATTTTCAAAATGATATTAATTTGTAGCACACTTGCTCATGTTTTCAATATATGATTTATTAAATAACAAAATCATCACTTATGGATGTTTCAGGATTCAAATCTTATTACTCTATGCAACATATATATGTGGATTATATTAGTCCTGGCAGTTTTATAACCAATGCATGTCATTTTTACTACCTTAAAGTTTTTGAGGTTCACATTTCTGTTTGACGCTGCCCATAACCCTTTATATTACATCACATAAAATAAGTCATGTTATTGTTCTAAAGCAGGTCCACTGCAAGGGCTCAGTAACATACGTTTTAATTTTCACTTATCAGTAAAGCTTTATCAGTTTTCCTGTTGTCTCTGAATTTACTGTACTTTTAAAGTATGTACTGTATATTGAAGTATTGCAATGGATTACTGGAAGTGATAGCAATAGTGAAAGTATCTTTAACCTCTAAAAAGCTTACATAAAGCTAATACATTAGTAAAGGTGATATTAAAGTGCAGGACCAAGCTGATTGCATGTAGAAAAAGGTTTGGTTTTGTACTCTGGTCTATGATCTGTGTGTTTCCTCTTACATTGATTGAGGTAAAAAATGGAAAAAGTATTTGTTCTTTCCACGCCAGTCATTATTGATTATGTAATAAAGAGAATGATGGAGGGAAAAAGGAAGGGGACACGACAATGATTAAGATAACAAAACAAGTCATTAATTTTGTTTCCCTGGATCATTTGCTTGTGATCCATTAACTTCTTGATGATACATCTTAGAAAGTTTTTTTACTATGCAAGGGGAGGTTGATTTCTCATTAAATATGGAAAGGAGATGAAATGATTATTAGAAATGAATATAGAAGCAGTGCTTTACTTATTTAATAGACAGATTAATATAGTAGGGTTGTTTATTCACTGTGTTGAAATGAACTTCCATCATGCCTCAGACAAGCCTGTGATTATGCAAAGCACTGAGAGTGTGTCTTTGGGAGAGAGAGGGAGAGGGAGAGAGAAGCTTAACTTCTCACTGAGAGGAAAAATAAAGTTGGAGAAATAAGTCAGAGCCTTTAAGCTGCTTTATGTTTCTAAGCCTTACAACACATTTCATATGCTTAATTCTGAGTTTACTTCCTGTTCCGACTTCACTTCCTGTTTAGTTTAAAGATGTACCTTTGCTTTTCTTTTTTTAAAAGCTTAATAGTATACAAAGTTACTGTAGATATGTATAGCCTTCATCACTCATTCATAAGGATTGCAAAAGTCTTTTATAAAACAATGCAGGATGGTTTGTTAAAACTTGTGAGTTGATAGTGTGTAGTAGTATGATGATGCCAGTGTGTGACAAAAGAAGTGATTATTTTCCTGTCAGCAGAATGTGGTTTTTCTTATACCACAGGAATATTAATGGAAGGATATTCCGGACAATATATAAAATCAATTGCAAATCTTGCATTACCATTTTTAATACACAGTGACTGCCAAATTTCAAATGGAAAAGCTAAGTCCATTTGCAACTTTAATTCACGTGTCTTACAAGTTATGACCATGTCATATTTAAATAGCATTATTAATTACCACATTTGCTATTTCACCTTTTCTGTGTCACGTATGTAGCCTGGCAAAACATAAAAAAAAAATACTTTTGCATTTGCATTTCCAATGCATTTTTACTCATAGTCAACTGACAACAGGGGAAATGCCAGTGATGGATGATTTTGCGGAATGTTTTGAACAACGGTGATAGTCAGTGAAATTGTGGATGACATTATGATGCTCGCTAGCTTTAGCAAGCTGATGACAGTTGATATACTCTACATGGAGTAAGGTAAATACAGTTTTCATAAATGTATAAGCAATTGGCCCTTTGTAAAAACCCGCCCTCCTTAGTTAGTGTTGCTATGTCAGACAAGCAATGCCGCCATGACAAGAACGCCTGTCAATCAATTGCTTTGCGAAGGCTCAATTGCTTATTACATTCCGCAAAATTGTCTATTACTGGCATTTTCCCTGTTGGCTGTCGACTGTGAGTGATGTCACTTCACAATACAAACACGCCCCCCTGACACTTGATTGACAGCTTTCAGTGCAAGCAATCGGAAATGCTAATGCAAACCGTGCAAGGCTTAGGAAAATCAAATGCAAAATTGCGATTCCGTCTGAGTTTTGGCAGTCTACATACGCGACGCAGAGAAAGTAAAAAAGCAAACGTGGTAATTAATATTGCTATTTAAATATGACATAGTCATAACTTGTAAGACACAGGAAATACAGTTGCAAATGGACTTTGCTTTTCCATTCGAAATTTGGCGGTCACTGTGCATGCGCAAAAGCAAAAACGCAAATGGGCAATTATCGTGCAATTGCGTTTGGATTATGTCACAATTTATGCGTCCACATATGGAAAATACAATATATAATATATATATAAATACAAAACACAATTTGCATGTCTTTTTGAATATTGTCTTGAATATTCTTCCATAGATATTAATTCCAGGTATCATATATATTATAGCATCATGATTTGTTGCTTAATGCAGTTTCGTCTGTTTACAAGCTGATGATTTTTTTGTCTCCAAAGAGAAAGGAAAAATCTGTAAAAATATTTCTTTATTATGAATATTTCTGTGTTTGTATGTGTGTGTGTGTGTGTGTGTGTGTGTGTGTGTGTGTGTGTGTGTGTGTGTGTGTGTGTGTGTGCGTCAGTGTATGTGTGAGGCTGCAGAAGCAAAGCAGCAGTTGGAGACAGAGCATGAACAAGCCCTGGAGATCCTCAGCTCCACACAGCAGGAGATCCAGCTTCTGCGAAGGCAAAGACTCTGCAACTCACACACACACACACACACACACACACACACACACACACACACACACACACACACACACACACACACACACACACACACTCACAAACACACATATGCAGGATTTTGTTTATTTTTTTCTTTTCAATCTGGTAACCTGCTGATTTCTACCCACCTTCCAGCTCTCTCATGCAGTATGACAGCTACCTATCAGGGAGGGTGACCGCTTCCACTAAGACATGTGAAGCCAGCCAAAAATTGACATAACACACATTGAAGAAAGCAGTATCAGTCCACTTTTGCATATGAGCTTTTGGTAATGGTCTGAAGGTTAGTGGCTTAAGCCCCAGCAACACTGTTGGCATGGGCGTAAATCCCGGGGACATGCCCCCCCCATCCGAGCATTGTCCCCCCCCTCATGATAATAAATAAATAAATATCGCACTCTCTATTGTGAAAAATATATGTATGCATACCTAAATAATTGTGTAAGTAGAAAAAAAAACGCAAAAATGCATTTAGAAACAGTCGAGTTCCCCCCTTCCTCACAGTGGTTTGACCCACTGCCTGTGTTCCCAGTTCATCTCACCTACTCTACACACACGAGTCAGGTGTGCGGTTCATCTCACCTACTCTACACACACGAGTCAGGTGTGTGGCTGCGGCTCAATTAATGTTCAACTCCATTAACTAGGGTATTTTATTCACTTTAAATAAAACGATTCTCTTTAATGTAGTTGATGCAGACTTATTCATAAATTAGTTGCGGCAAAAATGCTGATTAATGATGTAATTTTCCATGAATCTGCTATATTAGCGATTAAAATATGACTTACCTAGTTAACGTTAGCTTGTTTACAATAGCTTGTAGCATAGTGCACTGACACTAACACACCAAAGCCGTTTCCCATGCAGTGTTTTATTTAGGACGACTTGGCATAATGTTAACTTAGCATTAACACACAATTAGCATATTCTTTAACTGTGCATTTACTAAATGAGCGCTGTGCTACATCTGAAATGTCCCCACTGTATTTTTATAATCAATTTCTATTCTGTTCTTAAGTGTCTTAATTTGTAAATAAAATGTTAAACCTTTTTTTTTAATTCCTTGTTTTTATTGTTGTGATTATTTTTTTTATGATAGATTTACTTTATTTATGTAAAGCAGTTTGAATTACCATTGTAATTGACGCAGTCTCCATGCTACAATAATAATGATAGAAACAACGTTTTTCACTGTGGGAACACTGTCTTTATACTGTAAGTACAATTTGACTGTATTATTTGTGTCCCCCTTCAAAAATTGCTCACGAGAAATTTTATAATTATTGTCCCCCCCTACTCTTAAATGAAATTTACGCCCATGACTGTTGGGCCCCTGAGCAGGACCCTTAATCCCTTCTGCATCAGAATTGCATTATAATGGCTGACCCAAGCATCTTACAAGCTGGGATATGCAAAGAAACGAATTTCGAAATAAAGGCTTATTCTAAGGAGACGGACAATTTTCCTATCTTGACTCCTTCTGACCACTCATTGTCATGGTCATAAATGGAAATCGCAGTCTCCTGCTGATAGGCCATATGCTTTTTATTGCACCTGTTTTCATGCTTTCTTAAACATTATTGTCCTGAATAAGAAAAGCAAAAACTAAGGCACGATAAAGAAGAGGAACTCACACACACACAGACAAACTTTACACAGTATCACACCACACACAGTAGTCAGTTCCACAATAGATTTCTCTTACAATTTCTTTCATGAGTTTAAGCTATAACATCTGTTAATAGATTTCCTGTTATCACTTGTGATATAGCAGCTATAAACTTCTATAAATCTTGTGTTTATTATATGTTTTACGTTATGTCGTTATGTGGACCGACCACCATACAAGCTCTTGTAAACGAGCTGTTAAAATAAAACAATAGAGTTGAGGAACAAGTTCATTCATATAATCTTATGATTTATGTCACAGCCAGAACATTCAGAGCAGTTATAGGAATAAATCAACACCATCTGATTAAACACCTGAATGGCACTGTGGGATAACGATATATAAAGATACTTATGGTGTGTTTATTTTCTCAGGCTCAGGCTCAGGTTGATAAAGACCATGAAGAAAAGGTTAATCTGCTAGAGGTAAGATCATGAACACATCCTCTAACTAATTTCCTAAAATGGGGATTTGTGTGAATGGCATCAATTGTTACACTAAACGTGTTGCATTTTGTACCATAATGACTTCCCTGTTTGGTTTTATGTGACAGATAATTCGATAGAAAGGGAAAGAAGGGTGGCTGAATAGTATGTTGGGTTAAATTGCATAATTCATTAATAAGAAATACAGCACTGGAAATAAAAATAATTCAAACATGTATCAATGGAAGGCACAGTATGGGTTCTAAATAAATGATTAGATAATTATATAATAATGCCAAAAGCCAGTACAGTGATATCACATCTAATGGTGTTCTCCGCCATGCTAATAAGTGGAGAAAAACTCTTTTAATACATACATGTATATGAAAGCAGCCTTAGACCACTTTAATTAACATCCCTATAGAGTTCAGAATGGTCTTGGACAAGATATGATCTCATTAAGCTCTCTTAACAGATTTGCTAAACTGAAGCACAGGCCGTTGATAAAGATGATGACAGGAAATGACACACATAATGAGAAACCTCACTGTGACTGTCTATCAGTTGAACTAATTCATCCTTATTATCATCATGTAAATGAATGTTGCATACAGACTTGTCCAAAATATAAACATCTGCTGTCAGAGTGAACGGTGGAAATCTTTGCATGTAAAAAAAAGCAAATACATTTCTGATGTGTTGTGATGTGGTAGCATATTTTTGAAGTGATTTTTAATACATGTCTCATATCTGTGCCACATATTCAGTGCAACGTTTTAAATAAGGATTAATGTCTATGCTGTATAAAATGTAAAAAGTCAAACAAGCACAATGATGCATGATTCATAGATTCAAAACATGATCTGTTTTTTTTTTCTCTCTTCTACAAACCACAAAGGGCAAAGTTTACGACCTGGAACAAAAATGCCGGACACAGTGTGAGAAGTGTAACATTCTGTCCAAAGAGTTGGAGAAATTTCACTTGGGTTTTCACAACGATCCTGAGCTCTGGCCAGAAACCAGCAGGTCACGGAGAGCAATCTGTAACCTCCTCAACGAGCTGCAGAGTTGCACTGGGAAAGGTAGGTGGAGTCATTTACTATACAGTAATCCCCTGTTTATCGCAGTGGTTTTGTTCCAAAACCTTTGCAAATGTATTCAAAAATAAAAAATAAATTGTAAAGAATCACGTGTACATAAATATTCACAGCTTTTGCCATGTCACTCAAAATTTAGCTTAGCTGCATCCTGTTTCCACTAATCATCCATGAGATGTTTCTACAACTTGATTGGAGTCCACCTGTGGTAAATTCAGTTGATTAGACATGATCTTCGAAGGCACACACCTGTCTATATAAAGTCCCACAGTTAACAGTGCAGTTGTCTGTAGACCTCCAAGACAGGATTGTATCGAGGCACAGATCTGTGGACTGATGGTCTCAATGAGCACAGTGGCCTTCATCGTCTGTAAATGGAAGACGTTTAGAACCACCAGGACTCTTCCTAGAGCAGGCCACCTGGCCAAACTGAGCTACTAGGGAAGAAGGGCCTAGTCCGGGAGGTGACCAAGAACCTAATGGTCACTCTCAAAGTGCTTCAGCATTTCTCTGTGGAGAAAGGAGAACTTTCCAGAAGGACAACCATCTCTACAGCACTTCACCAATCAGGCCTGTATGGTAGAGTGGCCAGATGGAAGCCATTTCTCAGACTGAAGGACTCTCAGACCCTGCGAAACAAAGATTTAACTATTTGCCCTGAATGCCAAGCGTCATGTCTGGGGGAAACCAAGAATCGCTCATCACCTGGCCAATACAGTCCCTACAGTGAAGCATGGTGGTGGCAGTATCACGTTGTGGGGATGTCTTTCAATGACAGGAAATGGGAGACTAGCCAGGATCGAGGGAAAGATGAATGCAGCAATATACAGTGACATCCTTGATAAAAACCTGCTCCAGAGTGCTCTGGACCTCAGACTGGGGGAGATGGTTCATCTTCCAACAGAACAACGACCTTAAACACAAAGCCAAGATAACAAAGGAGTGGCTTTGTGAATGTCCTTGAGTGGCCCAGCCAGAGCCCAGACATGAACACAATTGAACATCTCTGAAGAGATCTGAAAATGGCTGTGCACCGACGCTCCCCATTCAACCTTATGGCGCTTGAGAGGTTCTGCAAAGAAGAATGGTAGAAACTGCCCAAAAATAGTTGTGCCGAGCTTGTAGCATCAAACTCAAAAAGACTTGAGTCTGTAATTGGTGCCAAAGGTGCTTCAACAAAGTATTAAGTAAACGCTGTGAATACTTAAGTACATGTGATTTTTTGTTAAGATTTAAAACACACTTATTTCACATTGTCATTATGGAGTATGGTTTGTAGACTTTTGAGAAAAATAATGAATTTGATCTATTTTGGAATAAGGCTGTAACATAATAAAATGTGGAAAAAGTAAAATGATGTGAATAATTTCTTGGATGCTTTATATATATATATATATATATATATATATATATATATATATATATATATATATATATATATATATATATATATATATATTTGCGTGTGCACTATATTTTGTAGTTATTTTGCATTTATTACAGTATTGCTGTATGATGGCTAAAGACAGTCAATGCTGAGAGAAATATTTTAAACAAATAAGAGAATACTATCTAGGGCAAAAATGCAACTAAAACTGAAAGATTGTGGTTTGCCCCAACGCTTTAATTCCCTATACATGAATGAATTGATTATTTCATAATTTCTGTAAGTTATACATGAACATGTAGCTTAATGAAACATTCTCTCTCATATAAATTCAACCCAGAGTGTCTCTCTCAGGTGACTGTCCAGGCCCAGGCGGTGATTGACAGGCGCTGGCGTTTGGCTGTGTAACTCTATGTTGTGCAGGTGATGAGAGATCTTCAGGTTCTTCGCTAATCACTAAGCTCCTCCAGCCACTGCAGGTCAGCAGAGACACGCCTGAGACTCCATTGCATATTGACTTCACCACAGCAGCAAGACCAAGATCACTGAGCATGTCAGAGGTGTGTTCATCATCTTCAAATCTCATTGAATTTAAAAGTCCTGTAGTCTTTCATCTACTATGTGTTTGTTTTTGTAAATTGCTTCTTTTTCTGCTGTTGGCACAAGCAAGCCAAGAGTCTTTTGTGCAGCTTGTAATTTGTCTCTTGTAGAAATGTAGCATGTGCACCAATTAGTCACCCATTAATTTTCAACTGTATTTATATCTTTTAAAGCAAACATTTTTAGTGCAAATGAAATAATGCACTTTGTGTAAATATGTTCTGTGGTGTACATGTTTTAAGTTTCAGCTTCATACTACTTTTGTTGTCAGATTTACAAACCACGGCCACCTAAACTCACCATAGGCATCAACAGTCTGCTACATCTTTCCAAGCTTCATTTAATTCTAATGTTTTTATGCAGAATTAATAGTAAGTGATATATAATAAGGATATGCCTAAAAGCAATTTTTATGCCTTAAATGACAATAATAATTTGTGATTACAGATGGACGATAAGGTGAGTCCAGCTCCAAGGTCCAAGGCCAGATACACCGGACAGGTTCGGCTTTGCACTGCCCGCTACAGGTACAGATTTTTTTAGCTTCTGCTGTTAAAAAAAGTCTGCTGTCATTTGAATAATAATAAGGATCGTTATTATTGTTATGATTCTAAAGAGACACTATTTTTTTTCAGATTTTTGTTGTACTTTATTGAGTTGCAAATAAGAGCTTTCTTTCCCTTAATTTAAGTGTAAATAAAAACTAAATTGTGCTCATTTGCACCAATACTTACACATTTTTAGGAAAACATCTTAAACTGAAATATCAAGTTCTCTCTAAGGAAATGTTTTAATATTTCACCATGGTGCAGCGACTACTTTTGAGTTTTTTGTTTATAATAAAACATATTCAAATCTTTCTCTCCCATTCTCTGTACAGTTATAATCCCTATGATGGGCCCAATGAGCATCCTGAGGCTGAGCTGCCTCTTGTTGCTGGAAAATATCTTTATGTATATGGAGACATGGATGATGATGGATTCTATGAAGGTGACCCACACTCTCAAAACCTTTGGCTTGTTTTGTTTCAATCCAGGACTCCCAAGGATGTGTATGATATAATAAGTCATTTGGGTTGAATTTAATGTCAGTTTTCAGCAGGTGTTTAGTAATTGCTTCTTTAAGGGATGACAGATTAAACTGCAAATCGTCAGGGAGGCTAATTTGTTAAGCACCCCACAGCTACATGGCCGGGTGAAAAAAAAAAATGTGGCTCTTAAAGCATCTTTTCACTGAGTCACTAGCTCTGGTTTTAGAACGCTTTCCTTTTTGCACTAATTAAATATCTATCTTGAGATCATAATTTAGAGCTGTGGATGCAGATTGAACTGTCGAGATTTGGTTATGATACACAGTATTGCCATTTTGATATATAATTGCATATAATAGGTTTAAAATGTATGACTTTTTACTTTTTTTTTCCCAGTTCATAAAGTACTCAGTGGTCCCCAACCCCCGGGCCTGTGGGTCAATTGGTAACGGGCCGCACAGAAAGAACATACATAACTAACATTATTTCCGTTTTATTTTTTATCTGATTCTAAACGATGTTTTATTTTGGAAAAATTACCGGATTCTCTCCGCCACGTGTCCATGACTCACAAATGATGCATGTCAAGATGCCTCGGTCACATGTGTTACCTCCATCCGCTACCTTCTTAAAGGGGCTGCTCCGGCCGGTAACACATAATACATTACCGCTAAATTCGAACCCCAAAGCTAGCAAAATGAACAAAAAACAACACAGTGGATTCACGTTTATTATTATTATATTTAGAAAATACGTTTTTCTGCTGCTCGTATAATTTTATTTTGCTGTATTTATCCGCCACACCTTAAAGGCCGGTCTGCGAAAATATTGTCTGACATTAAACTGGTCCGTGGTGCAAAAAAGGTTGGGGACCACTGTTCTAGAAGATTCTATGTTTTTTGCAATATTTACAAATTTCTCTATTTTGGCCCTGGTTTAAATGACCAAGACACTAAATAAAACAGGATAATTTGTAGTGTCCAATCAGAAAAATTGTGCAAGTGAAGTGTTATTTTTTTTCAAAATTTATTACCGGATCATCAACATTCCCGGATTGATTTTCAGCAGATTCTAAAAGGATCTCTTTCATTGACTTCACACTGTATATTGCATTTCTAGGTAGAAACACCCTAAATGTGCACCGAACAGACATAATATTATCACATTATAACATTTTGACCTGTGAGTAAATAACACTGATTATGTCTTCATCATGGCACCTGTTAGTGGGTGTTATATATTAGGCAGCAAGTAATCATTTTGTCCTTGTTGGTCGAGAACCTTTCTATTGATAGAGGGTTCTTTACATTCAGTATGTAGACTTAATATGTTATGTGTTCATTTTACAGTTTAAAGTTATGTGTGTCAGAAGTATAGCATTTATGTTACATAATGTTTGTTTTGAATTGCATGAGTCATATGTTGTTGTCCTGAATTAGTGTGTCAGTCTTCATCTTCTGGGATTCTTCCAGGAGAACTGTTGGATGGCCAGCGTGGCTTGGTCCCTTCGAATTTTGTAGAGTTTGTCCAGGACAAGGAAAAGCCAATGATGGATGGAGCAGAGGATCTGGGCCAGCTGGAGCATGGCTCTTTAAGCCTGACAGCCATAGACGGAGGCATTTCCCTGGACAGTTTAAGCATTGACTCTCTTGGGCCCTGTAGTAATGGGACTGGCACTCTGGATGCTGAGGAGCTGTCTGATGACATTGTGCCTTACCCGAGAAAAATCAACCTAATCAAACAGCTGGCAAGGAGCGTCATTGTGGCTTGGGAGCAACCTCTAGTGCCCTTTGGTTGGGGCAACATCAATGGCTACAACATTTTAGTGGACGGGGAGGTGCGTGCTACTGTGCCCTTCAGTGGCAGGACCAAACTTCTAGTTGAAAAGCTGGACCTAGCTGCCTGCACATATCGCGTGTCGGTGCAGAGTGTGACAGACCGTGGTCTGTCTGATGAGCTCCGCTGCACCTTGCTGGTCGGACGGAACGTCACGGTGGCCCCAACAGGCCTGCGCTTGGACAACATCATGCGTGATTCAGCAGAGCTCTCCTGGCTCCCCAGCAACAGCAACTATTCCCACACAGTGTTTTTGGATGGCATTGAGCATGCAGTGGTGAAGCCATGCTGCTACAAACTGCGCTTCAGCAACTTGAAAGCCACCACCGTGTACAAGGTGAGGGTGGTGGCCAAACCACACCAGGTGCCCTGGCACATGCCACTGGAACAGCGCGAGAAAAAGGAGGCTGGGGTCGAGTTTTGCACACAGGCTGCAGGTTAGATGCAACTCGTGTCTTTTATTTATATAACTATACTTTTTTGTATTCAAAGTCTGGCCTTATACATACAGAGATCAATAGATATAAGTAATAGTTGGAATGAATCCTGGCTATTAAAATGACTAAAATAGCTTTGGAAGGTTTAATACCTGAGACCAAACTTTGCCAGTGAAACTGAAAATAAAATACATCATTAACACTAGAGTGTAGAAAAAAAGATAAAATTCAGATTACAAACTATTTAAAACAGTCTTATATAATCTCTTTTAATTTAATTATTTAAAACATACCCATCCTTAAATTCCAAGCAGTTTTTTAGATGAACATACTTGTGTGGCAACGCAGCAGTCCAAATTGTACTCAATAAATATGCTGTCCACTCTCATTTGCAACAGAAATCTCTTTTATAGGGAATCAGTGTTTACAGACAAATTAAATTTTACAAAAAAAAGTGAACGAATCATCTGTATTTAACATTATGCATGGACAAACTAAGTAATTAGTAATTAGTGTTTAAATATATTGCATTTACACCTAAACACCTAATTCGATGAACAAACCATTAACTTGAATTAATTAGCCTGTTTGGAGCTTTTTCCTCATCAAAGAAAGTGTAAAGCACTTGTGTATCGATCCATAAAAATCGACTGTTTCTTCTGGGATGGAAATGCCCTGAACCAAAAAGACAATATGTTTCAAACTCCACTAATTGTACTGGATTATCTATCCCTTACAGGCCCTCCATTGCCCCCCAATGAGGTGCAGGTTCAGTGTGGACAGGCTCCAGGGATTCTGCAGGTCCACTGGAAGCCTCCATCATTGACTCCCATGGGGACCTCCAATGGTGCCAATGTCATTGGCTACGCAGTGTGCACAAAAGGCCAGAGGGTGAGTGTGTGAATCTCTTCAGTTATCAACACCAGCCATACTTATGTAATCCTTCCAAACTTCAAATAAACTGTGGGAATCTATCAGAAAATATTTGTCATGTTTTAGACCGGTAGGTGTTGGAGATGTACTTTCATGCAGAGTTAAGAGCTTTAATTCTGCCTTGTCAAAACTCTGACTGACTGATTTGATTAGCATTAACTTGACTCTTGGCTCAGGGCTGGGGAAGCTGTTTTAGGCAATACTCCTGCCCTCTGTTGGAGAATATGAGTCATTACAACTACTCTTCAAACTTCAGGGGTTTTCAACCCTAGTTCTCTGCATCCACTGCCAAGCAGAGTGAAAAATGTTCAGTATTCCAAACTCAACTTATGTAGCCCATCAGCTAAAGGAACAAAACTTCATGAGCTGGAGCAGGTGAGCATTTGAGTTGGAAATCAGAAGGGAAAATGATATTTGTCTGGGTGAGCAGAAGTGATGTGAACTGTTTTAAATACACTGTAGTTAGACTATTCAATTCAAATATAAAACAGAGCTGACTAATTAATTGTATACATATTTAAAAATATATATATTTTGTGCTGGTACTGTTTTATAGTATTTCTGTTGACTGTTTCTCAATATGAAATGGATACTGTGATGAACACAATCAATACAAAGGCCAAAATAAATTAAAACCTGACTCCATCAAAATGTAATGATGGATTTGTAAAATCATACAATTTGTCATGAATGAAATTCAGTGTGTTCAAATTCAGGGGTGTAATTTGACTAAATACATCAGAAAACTAGGAGACCGCTACAAATATTTGCAATTATTATTGGTTTCAGATTGCTGAGGTGCTGTACCCACTGGCTGACTTTGCAACAGTGGATCTTAACTGTATCCAGTGTTTGGAGGCCCGCGAGGTTGTGGTCAGGACTTTATCAGCACAAGGCGAAAGCCAGGACTCGCATGTCGCCGTCATTCCTAGCAACCTGCTCGTGCCTCCACCCCAAGCACACCTTCCACCTCACCACATGCAAGCTTCTCTACAACACCAAGTGCCCCAGCCCCTTCCTCTGCGACCTGCACTCGCACCTCCAATGCAACCTCTGCCCCCTCATGCAGGCCCTGATTCATGTTCCCATCTTCAAACTCTTGCTATTTGCCCAAATCAGCCAGTCACTCATCTTCAGCCTCATCCTGTTCCCCATCCTACTCAGCCATCTCCTCCTCATCTTCAGCCTCTACCTTCTCACCACTTCCCCCATCCCCAGCCTACGATTCCAATACCTCAGCCCACAATCCCAATACCTCAGCCCACAATTCCAATGCCTCAACCCCACATTCCCCAGCTGCCCCTTCCCCAACCTCAGAGACCACCAAGTGCCAGAGAACTGGAAACCAAAGAGCAGGTCCCAGGCATGCTTCACCCTGCTGGGGGTCCTGCACAACCATGGGAACCTGTCTGTTCTCCGTCTGGCCTTCCCCCAGCTTTGCCACATGGACACACTCTCGAGGCACCACCATGCCCTAACCGCCGCTCACCTTCTCCTCAGAGAATCCTCCCCCAGCCCAGAGGCACACTTATCCCGGAAACAATGGCCAAAGCCATCGCCCGTGAAGCTGCCCAAAGAGTGGCTGCAGAGAGCGGCCGGGTGAGTGCTGATTGATGCAGTACATTTTTTTACTTAGGAATATTTTGACTGGGACCTCATTAAGATTCTTGACACACTGCAAAATCTGTTGGAATGCAGCAGGCATGGTTACTGAGGTGTCTGAAAGTTTTTTGTTGTATATAGATGGAGAGGCGAAGTCAGGGCTTTCACTCTCAGAACTCAGATGAGGAAGAGGATGAGGAAAGCTATCAGTCTCGCAGAAGGGGAGCATCTGTGGATGACTTCCTCAGGGGCTCAGAACTGGGCAGGCAGGTACGGGAGCCCAATATCACATGTTGTTGCTCTAGAAAGGCAAAAAGCAGTAATTGCTTATTTTGTCAAACTGATTATTTAGTATGTATATATTGTTTTCTTTGAATAATAAAAAGGAACCTTAGAATTAAGTACTGATTTTATCTCGTTGGCCCGTTTTAAACCTTTTCAAGTTATCAAGGTCAGCATATAAACTATGGAGGTTTCAGTACAAAAGGTTGGCTCTTAGAATAAGAGAAAAGGTTTCTTCATGATATATTTATGGATAGTTCCAGATTTTTTAATTGACAGGGAGGTCTCCAGCCTGATAGGGAGTGCTTATTTTCATATGTTTAGTGTGAATGTTTCTTATGATATATTACCATGTAAGCAAATCATAATGAAGCATTTAACCAATCTGCATTTCACAGTTTAGACTAAACATGCGATTAATTTAAATGCATTAACTATAGTAACACTTCATAATTTATTAGCCTTAAAATTGCTAGCTTGCTAGTCACATACTATAGAGCCTGTTAATGTTGTCCTCTCATTTGTTAAAACCATTTCATGGTCCCTCTATACAATTTCTATGCAATAAGCTATGCAATTCTCAAATATACCATGCACAATATAGTTTGTTGTAACCATGAATAGTTCCAGTTGTTAAAATGTTACTGATTAATAATAGCTGTTTATTACATTAAAATTCCTTATTTTTTAGTAAGTAGGGTAGCTGTAGTTTGGATGGAGATTCTGTCAAAACTAAATACCCAAATCTTTAGATTGAGCTGAATGGTTGTTTCATTGCCACAGTCCCAATACAGTCACAGTGAAGAGTACCAGACAGAAAGCAGCCGAGGGTCAGACTTATCTGACATTATTGAAGAGGATGAGGAAGAGCTGTACTCTGAAATGCAACTGGAGGATGGACGACGGCGCAACTCACACAGTGGTCTTAAGGTGCAGCTTTATATGCTTAAGACTGCTGTTCATCTTTATAAATTAACACATTTCACAAAACATCTGGGCTTTGCAAACCCCCATACAGTCTGGCTGTTTGCAGCATCTACAGTATCTATAGTATGATTACCAACTCTTTATAACTAAACTAGGAGATTGATTCCTTATGAGTAGTGATTTCTGAAAGATTTAAATAGTAGTTCTTGCTTCCAAATAATTGGTTGTTTGTGTTGAGGATGCTTCATTAAATTTGGTAAATGTATGATTGGTTTTGATCATAAATCTAAGCTGAAATGTCTAAAATCCTACTAACCTTCTGAGTTTGAGAGCTGTAGTTCTGTGCTGTAAAATACTAACATCTTTAACTTTAGTTGTCTTTTCTGCTGTCAGGTCGGTGGCAACGTTTCATCCTCAGGAAGGTTGGATCGGAACTCAAATAGAAGGCCAGGTCATGGAGGTTCTCAACCTCAGCGCAGACCCCTCATGGTCCCTGCTATTGGTCAGTAAACCCCATGTTTGACACAGTTTAACCCTGCTCAGCATTATATCATTGATCTTCAGCTATGTCCCAATCTTGTTTAAGCTCCAAGGTAAAAACATCACAATATAAAAATTGCTTTCTAAGCCAGCACTTGGAAGACATAAAAGAATTAGAGACGTTTTTAGGGATATAGACATTATTCTCCCTGCCTCATTTGATGGCAGTCTCTCTGCCTCGTTTGCTTAACCAGAGAGACTTGTTAGGCAAGGCCAAGCAAGGTGGTGTGGTCTGTTTATGATAAGATCTCTTTGGTTGGTGTTTCCCTCAGAGATAACCACTGAGAGTAACAGTGAGGGGAACCGTTCTCCAGTCATGGAGGATGTTTACTGTGGCCGTGTAGCTCGGCACAGGACATGGTGTTCACGGAGGCATGGTTGCCACAGGCCTCCTTATGGTATGTGTTGCTGCTCAGTGTTCTATCAGAGCACAGTGAGACAAAAGTGCAAGAAAATGCCATGAGCAAGTTTCTGAAACGCATGAGGTTGAAACGCTGGACTGCCAAAATAAAGGCTTGCATTATGACCTCAGGGATGCACACTAGGTATAAGATGGTTGCCCTTGATAGTAAAGTGTCTGCTTCCTGCTTACAGAATGTGCTTCTCTCTTGCACTGACCTGACATGAGATGCCTGCTAAACCCTTCCCTTTCCTTCTGAACTTCAGGCTTTGACATTGGCTGTGCATGAATTTAGAAAAAAAGTTAAGGGTAGTACGTTACACCCGTTTGTAACACAAGGTAATCTTAAAGGTTTTTTTCACAGGTGATCGAAAACTTACATATGTTGCATTGCATCAGCTTTCTCTAATGCACATTGGGTACATTTGCCATTCCATCTTTGGCACGGCTTAGTAAGTTGTACAAGATGTATGGTGTTCATCTTAAGGTGTAACATTATCCAAAACTAATTAGAATAAAGACTTTATGGATCCTTTTTACAGCATGGTTAAAGCAGTGTTTTCTTTTTGTCCATGTTTGCATTTATTCAACTCAAAGTGAAACACATTTGGCCTGCAGCTTATGCTATATGTTTCCATTTAAGTGTGTTGTACCATTTCATTGCATCATCACCTGCTTCCTTATTACCCCACTCAAAATTATAGCAAATAAATTGCACAAGAAGATTTTACAAGTCAACACTCAATCCATTGGTCATTGGTCATTCAACAAATATAAATGACCTAAAATGACATCATGGTTAAAGGTTTTTCAGGTTGCTGAATGTATGAATGCATGTGAAGTTGGATTTGCTGAAGATGTAGTTTTATTTACACAGGAAAACACATTTTGGAAGTAACCAAACATGAGCTTAACAATAGTTTTCAGTCTTATCTTTATAATTTCTTAGGTTACAGGGACCGAGAACGGCGGTCTCCTCCGTACTATGACGAGTTCGAGCCTGAAGAGCCCTTCCGTATCTTTGTAGCATTGTTCGACTATGACCCTCTCTCCATGTCCCCGAACCCAGATGCTGCTGATGAAGAACTTCCTTTTAAAGAAGGACAGATCATCAAGGTGAGATGTTGTGAGAGTGCCACAACTGATAATATTTTATCATATCTTCTTCTTCTTCTTTTGGCTGCTCCTGTTAGGGGGAGCCACAGCGGATCATCTGTCTCCATGCCACCCTGTCCTCTACATCTGCCTCTTTCAAACTACCTGCATGCCTTCCCTCACCACATCCATGCACCTTCTACTTGGCCTTTCTCTTTTCCTCCTTCTTGGCAGCTCCATTCTCAGCATTCTTCTACCTATCCTTCTGCTGATCATTGATGCAGTCCAACCTCCACCTTGAACCAGTCTGTCGTTCCTACTGCACACTTGACTGCTTTGACACTGTCCTCATACATGTCCAGCAGCACCCTAATTTAATTCTCTGTCACTCCAGACTTCCTCATACAGACTCCCCTCTCGGCACCCTGTTGTACGCTTTCTCCAAATCTCCAAACACACAATGCAACTCCTTCTGACCTTCTCCATACTTTTTTCGTGAACATTCTCAAAGCAAATAATGCATCTGTGGGGCTCTTCCTCTGCATGAAACCATACTGCTGCTCACAGATGGTCACCTCTTCTCTCAGACTTCCACTACTCTTTATCATAACCTTGAAAAAACTGTGTGGCTGATCAACTTTATTCCCCTGTAGTTACTGCAGGTCTTTACATCTCCCTTGTTCTTAAAAATTTGTACCAGCACATTCCTTCTCCATTCCTCATGCATCCATTCACCTTCCAGAATCTTGTTAAGAAGTCTACATAAAAACTCCAGTGCCATCTCTCTTAAACATCTCCATGCTTCTACTGGTATGTCTGGGCCCACCGATTTTTTACTTTTCATCCTCTAAATAGCTGCTTTCATGTCCTCCTTTCTAAGCCTATTCACTTCCTGCTTCACCATTTCTCATTTTCATTTTCCTCATTCATCACATTTAAATCATATGCTCACTGTAATTAAGATATGCATTGCTGTTATTTACCAACCTCTCTTGCAGGTATTTGGAGACAAAGACACTGATGGGTTTTATCGTGGAGAGATCCGTGGCCGCTCTGGCCTCATTCCATGTAACATGGTGTCAGAGATACAGGCTGATGATGAGGAGACTATGGATCAGCTCATGAAACAGGGCTTTCTACCCCTCAACACCCCAGTGGATAGAATAGGTACTGCATCTTCTAACATCTACATGTTTTACTCTTTGTTCATTCATGAATTTCTAATATTTGAGTATAAACCCTGTTTGGGAAACCAGTTGAACGCAGGACACAACGCATACACATTTTCACACATTGTTTCACACCTAGGAGCAATTTATAGAAGCCAGAATCTTCTGGCTTGTTGTTGGTATTGAATGGGAGGAAATGAGAATATATGCAAGAGAGCCCACGCAAACATGGGAAGTCATTGTTACCTCCAACAGTAAACAGAGCTAAGGATAGCAAAAAATACCTTGTATTGTGGCCCTGTATGGACCCTGTATTAGTTCATATAAACTATTGTAGAACATTGTTGATTTCCTGGTTCTGAATGTTAATTAATACATTTTCTATAAGAGCTCTAAAAGCACATCTGGCTGCTAGACAAATCACCTTGCATGTTAGTAACTAGTAACATGACAAGCTGCATTTTTTTATCCTTATTATTAACATTAAGAAACAAAAAAGGTTAACGAATGAAAAATAGCTGTCTACTGTATAGCTGCAATAATGTAAGAAATAACAGTTATAGTAACTGTTTTTATGTATTTGCTAATTGCTGTGGTATAAAAGGAAAAGAACAAGCACTGTTGTACCGATCTGTTGTCCCACTGATTTGTTGCGCACATTGTATTTCACTTCTGCTTGTGCTACTTCTGTTGTCATAGTCATGCTTTAGTTGCTTGCTCTGCAATTATTTTTATTGCAGTAGCAGATCACCTAAGAGACTAACTAATGCAGTCTGATGTAGGAGTTTATGACCACAGTGTGAAGAAATGTTTCTGGTTTAACTCGCTACATTCCCGAATTAATGTTCTTTAATAATCTACTACTGTAAGGTTTCCACATATAAGAGGTTTTCTCTTTTCTTATTTTCTATAGAGCACAGTCGAAAAGGCGGCCGGCACCCAGTGGCTACAAGAAGAATGGTTGCTCTTTATGATTATGACCCCAGGGAGAGTTCACCAAATGCAGATGTTGAGGTGCGCGCACACGCACACGCACACACACACACACACACACACACACACACACACACACACACACACACACACACACAAACAAATTTAATGTGTTTCTAGTCATTCCCTTTGTTAACGCAGTTGATGCTTTCTGATCCAGGCGGAACTGACGTTCTGTGCTGGTGACATCATTGCTGTATTTGGGGAGATTGATGAAGACGGTTTCTACTATGTAAGTAATTAACACTTAACAAAACTTCCAGAGATCTTTACGGGTTATTCGGGTGGTTACCTTTCTTTATTTGAACTTCTACATAGGAATGATTTAATAAAAAAACAATACATAATCCAAAAAGAGGTCAATCAGAATGAACAGGCAAAGGATCTAGATACTTTTAGACACTTGTGCAACTGGAAAATTAGCAAGAGTCTGTACCAAAAACATTAGCATTATATTATTAAATGAAGATGTAAACAGGAAATTTAATTCAGCATTTGTGAACAAAATTCAAGACTGGTGGGGAGATTAAAAAACCTTCAAGCGGTCTACAAAAAGGGACAACTGATGAACACAGCTGAGACCATCACATTGGCTTGCTACTTAAAATTAGAATGTAAAGGTTTTATAAAAGCAAACTATTTTCACATGAGTGACAAACAGTGATTGTTATAAAGTGAAATGTGTTAGATAACAATTAAAAAAAAAAAAAAATAGTTAATAAAATAAAATCAATATGAGATTTAATCTTAACTGGTAAAAAGGCATCAACTCAGATTAAGGATTACAATTTGTTATTAGAGTGACAACACCTCCAGGAGAATGATATGAAGAAGTGAGGCTGTGGCTGATTTCTTTCAAGCCCAGAATGTAGAATTGTTCAGTGATAATGTCTGTTGATTTCACAATTAGATTAAACAATCTGTTGATTAAACAATAGACTTAGTAATAAACCTTTATCCTTGTTTTCCCATTTTAAAATTTAAATAACAGCAGAATGCAATTATGTGCAAATCTCATAAATGCATATTTTATTCACAAAATCATATAAAAAAAACATATCAAATGTTTAATCTGAGGTAAAGTACAATTTTAAGGAAAAATTAAGGTAATTTTGAATCTGATGGCTGCAACATGTCGCATTAGGACAGGGCACCGAATGTCTGGAAAAAGTAAGTGTTATTAAAATTGGAGACATTTTGCAACTAATTAGATTAATTGACAACAGGTCAGTAAGATGATTGGTTATAAATAGTGTATCATAGAGAGGCAGATTATCTCAGAAGTAAAGATGGGCAGAACTTAACCAATCTGTGATAGACTACAATCTGTGATAGATTACTTGCATTTACAAGTCAGAATCAGAATCAGAAATGTAAAAAAAGGAGCTTTATTGCCAAGTATGTTTGCACTTACTAGGAATTTGTTTTGGTGACAGAAGCTTTCAGTTGCACATGGAAAAAAATTATGAAATAAATAAATAAAAAACAATAAAAGTATATAAGTTGTAGCACATTTTTATAAAGAAAATAAAGTACAAGTTTTGTTGCACAAAAAAGTACAGATTTAGATTATTAAAAGTGGTATCGCACATATGTTTTATTTTATTGGACAATGGGGAGAGCGTTTAAGTGTTTGAGGTAGACTGCATGGGGAAAGAAACCTTTCCTGTGCCTGGCTGTCTTGGTGCTTGGTGCTCTGTAGCGTCAGCCAGATGGCAAAAGTTAAAAAAGCATATGGCCTGGATGTGAGGAACCAAGGTGATTTTTTTGGGTCCTTTTTCTCACTCTGGATGTATACAGTCCTTGAAGTGTGGGCAGGGGAGCATCAATAATCCTTTTAGCTTTTTGAACCTCTCTGTAGTCTTCTGATGTCTGATTGTGTAGCTGAGCCAAACCAGACAGTTATTGCAGTGCACAGGACAGACTTGATGATGGCTGAGTAGAACTGTTTGAGCAGCTCCTATGGCAGGTTGAACTTCCTCAGTTGGCAAAGGAAATACATTCTCTGTTGGGCCTTGTAAACAATAGAGTCGATGTGATTGTCCCACTTCAAGCCCTCAAAGATGGTGGTTCCCAGGAACCTGAATGAATCCACTGCTGTTACAGTGCTGTTCATGATGGTGAGTGGGGGGAGTGTAGGGGGTTTCTCCTGAAATCTCCTGTGTTAAGCTTCAGGTTAATATGACTGCACCTGACAGCCAGCTGCTGAACCTCGCTTCTAAATGCAGATTCATCACAGTCGTCATGAGCTTAACAGAGGGGTCTGTAAAGATGCAGTCTTTGGTGTACAGGGAGAAGTGCAGTGGGGAGAGAACACATCCCTGGGGGGCACCAGTGCTGAAGGTACGGCTGTTTGACATAAATTTCCCCAGTATCACTAGCTGTTGCCTATCTGTCAGAAAGCTAGTAATCCACTGACAGGTAGAGATAGGAACAGAGAGCTGGGTTAGGTTGGTCTGGAGGAGTGTTGGGATGATGGTGTTAAGGGCTGAACTGAAGTCCACGAATAGGATTCTCACGTAAGTCCAGCTTGTCCAAAAGTTGCAGGATGAAGTGCAGCAGCCCCATGTTCACTGCAAAATTGTGGAACAATTCCAGAATTGTTTTTATTTCTTTTTGGAAACTATGTCCTCCAGACTAAAGAGGAGAGGGCCTATCTGGTTTGTTATCAGTGTAAATAAGCCGCACCTCTGATGGTATGGGAGTGCATTAGTGATTGTGAAATCCCACTGTGCAAAACATAATTTTTAATTTAACATAATACTTGTTTTATTTTTAAGCTGCAAAAAATGTAAATTGAAATTAATTGTGGAAAATATAAGTGAATTTGACTAACCGTGAAAACATTTTTAAAGCGTTTGGGTACATCTGCATTAGATTGTAAAGCTCAAAGCGTGACCTTGCTTAGTTAACTTCATGTCTTGTGCTTAACTTCTGCTTATTTTTGTTCCACAGGGTGTGATAAATGGACATCGTGGTCTGGTTCCCTCCAACTTTCTAGAAGAAGTGCCTGATGACGTGGAGGTCTATCTCACAGAGACTCCGTCCCACCATGAGCAGGAAGAGCCAGTGCCGACGCCACGCCCAGAGCCTAAACGGGTACACCATCGCCGTTCTCAGCGCTAGGCCCTGTGTCCATCCATCCTCCGTTTGAGTTCCGTCTGCTCGCCGTCTCTGTGTTTTTCTTTTTTCTTCTTGTGCTTGTTTGTTTTGTGTGTGGTGAACGTGCAGTCGTGGTTTCCGGTCTTGCTTTTTTTGGAATGGAAGAAGCAAAGCCCACCGTGAACTGAGACAGACAGCACAGCTAGCACATACACTGTGGGATATTGGCAGCGAAATGACGAAAGACTGAATCTCATTCCTGCATCGAGGAAAAAACATGAGAATGAGACTCTAAAGCTGGGTTTGTGCTTTAAAACCCGTTTTAAATGACCAAGTCAATAGACAAGCATGCCTTTTTCAAAATGAACTTTATTACCTTTTTATATAAGAACAGTACACATTGGCCTGTGTGTTGTATTGTGTTCTATTTAAGAGGCTTTGTTTCTTTTTTGTGTATCACACCGTCTTCCAAATTCTGCTCTGAGAACATGCACATTAAAAAAAACCTAAACCCAAACACATTACTTCACTGTAATCAACAGAAATAAATGCAATGCTGAAGCAAAAATTCATGACGCCGAATCGGTGGATGTCTGTGTTCATTTATGTGATTTGTATTTTTTGGTTTATTTCTCATGTCTGACTTGTGAACCTTTCTAAAATAATTTCACTGCTTTCCTTTGCTTTATTTTTACCTGCTTGGCTAAAACAGTAGAGGAAAGTCATTTTCTATCTAAGAAGTTTTCTCGTTTCTGGTAAAGAATTGAAAAGAAAAAAGTTTAACCAAAAATAAAATAAACTTTACCCCAAATGCAATCGATAAGAGTGATGGGGTGGTTTACTAAAGCCGACATTACAGTTACAACCCAAAATTGATTATTTTCTAGAAGGTCCAAACACGTTTTGTTCTTCATACACCACAGCTGTTAGCTGTTTTCTTGTTTACTTATTAAACAATGACATAGGTTTTAACTAATTATGGTTGCATTTAAATACAGTTCACATTATATCAGCTATAAGCTATTGAAGTGAAACAACAACAAACCAGTTTTGTCTCTGACTGATGAAGTGCTGACAATGGAGACTTCTATACATTTTAAATAATTGTCTAATTAAACATAATCAGTTACCACAGATTGCACACATTCTTTACAATATCCAATTTATCTGGAGCGTAATTGGTTATGCCTTGTGAAAGAGTGTTACTATAGAAACAATAGCACACTGGAACAAGTGCATTAATATATACTTGAGTTGAAGCTGCACTATTGACAGAGCTGGCTTTACAAAATATTAATCACCCTTAATCAGATTCAAGAGTTCAACAATATCATGGTTAGATGCCATTTAATAGTTTTAAGGTATTAAAACATTTATCATGGTACAGCTCACCTCATATTTCAAATTGATTTATATATTTTTTTACTATTAGCTCACACTATGTGATTGGAGACACTGCTCAGCACTAAAGCAGCACAGCACCAGTTATCTTTTCAGGTCAGCTATTGACAGGTGAAGATAGATGACATTTAATTCCCTTCCCTGTCCCCCTGATGGTTCTCTCATTAGATTCCAGTGGAAAACACGGTTCCAGCACCAGTCATGGGAAGACCGGCGTCCCCGATTGTGCGTCCGATGCTCCCTGTGGGCTCCGCCCATCCCCTTAATCCTGCCAGGGGGCCGCGAGACCTGAAAAAGAAAAAAGGACTACTCTCCAAGGGGAAGAAACTGCTCAAGAAGTTTTCAAAGTAAAAGCTGATGCCATACACAATCAATAAAAGGGCAAAATGTTTATGCTTACAAGAAAATCTACAGACATGTTCATGTTTATGTGCCAAAAACATGCACTACAGGCCAAAATTAGGAAGCAATTGTTGGATGTGATCATGGCTGGTAATTAATTTCTTTATATATATATAAAAAAAAAATTAATGCCTGCACAATTCAAGGATTATTCATTTGTTTTTTGTTGTTTTTGTTTGTCTGCATATTGCATCAAAATGTGGAGTACATCTTATACATATTGCCTGGCATGTTATATTACAGTAGGAGTGTGTATCTCATTTTGTATGCCACATTTTAAACCAAATTTGTTTCAACTAGATGCAAATAAATTTGCTATAAAAAAATCACTTAATTGCTTCCACTGGCCTGTAGTGGAGATTAGAAATGCCAGTGTATCTGATACAACTTGCACACAGGTCACTTAATGGGCTCTCACATATACAGTGTTTATCCTTTTTAAATGGAGCCCTGGTGTTTTCCCCACACTTTCTTTAGGAAGGTGAGAACATAGCATTCAAACTCAGATTCAAGAGTATTTATATATATATATATATATATATATATATATATATATATATATATATATATATATATATATATATATATATATATATACATATCAGCAACTTATATATCAGCAACTTCATGTTGTTTATGCCATTTCTAAATACAATGGTTAAATGTTCGGGTATTTATTTCTAATCAATAATCTGATGAACTGATCAACCCCTACAGACCACTCACATATTATGCCTAATATTTACTCATAAATATTTACTAATATGTATAAAATTACCCCAAAATCCTTTACATTTTTTTTTATGATGCCACAAAGATCTGAAATAAGCTTTTAAATGTATCTGAACATATATTTATGTGAAAAAAGTATTCAGCTTGTAGTAAACAACAACAACAACAACAACAACCAAGTCTTAGAAATGTATTATAGCATTTAAAGTATTGCTCTAAAGCAATATTTTGTGTGGGTTTTTTTTTTGTTGAGTGTTTTGAGTGGCTCTCAAACTTCTTGCATTCAACACTACTGTTAAAAATAATTCCCCGACAGTACAGATTTATATTATGAATACTAACCAAATATTAATCTCATTATTGTTACATATATTTATTCAACTACTTCAAATGATATTTAAAATTGCTATTATCTACAGATATATTTGGTTTAAAGCTAATAAAAGCTTGATACCACTGATTTGCACCACTGTAACAACAACAACAAAAAAAAAGACAAAATACACTCCTATTTGCAGCACCCAAGCACACCAGAATGTGAGTGTCATTAAAACAAAATCACCATCAAAATGATATCCGCTCAGTAATGATGTCATTCATTTGAAATGGAATGCATTTTATACACTTACAAATGATGACCTGTGTCATGGGTGGATGTGATAAACTAGCAACTTACTATATGCCTTATAAATCAGTCAAAGATACGTTGTTGTAGAATGTGGAAATAAAGGAACTTGCCAAGTCATTATCAATACTAGATTAAATTAATTTATATACAAAAAAACACCATGAGGCACACAAGGCCAAATGAGCTTTCAGGCTGAGCTTTTAAAAACCTGTAGAATTATTAAAGGTTCTGTATAGAACTTTGTAACTGATTGTTTCCCTAGGATATTTTTGGGAGCTAAGAACATTTAATTATCCACTAAAACCTTAAAAAACACTTTTTGAATAATTACAACAAAGAGTTTCCCTTTCAGAGAAAAAATAAAAACTTTTAATAATCTAGGAACACTTACCAAGGATTCCTGATGAATAACATTTATTAATGTAATAAATAAATATTTACTGTAAGTATTTACTTTACAGGATATACTGTATATTGCAAATGTGTACTCTTTAGAATGCTTACCAGCTCTATAAACCATTTAGAGAATCCTTAACTATGAAGAGCCTTACAACATAGAATTTTCCCAGTGAAGTCAGTATGTACTGTGACTATGTATTCTATACCCTATGTAGTCATCTACAACAACCTATTTTTTCAATCAGAAAGGGTTTAAGTAGAACCATTTTTAAAAGCTTAGAACCCTTAAGACCCTTATGGTATTTTTCTGAAAGAGTGTTCCCAACAACAGAGTGTTTTGCTTTCAGAGAAAAGTACAAATTACTTTCATGAAGTGAATGTATTTAAAAGGTTTATAATGTAAGTCTACTATACTGTATACTATGAAAAGTCCTGCAACCACTAAAGAACCCTTAAACCATTTTTTTCTAAGAGCATGTACTAACTGGGTAAGTGCGCAAACTCCAAACTATTGCACAATATTTTCTTCTTGATGCCTGTTGAGAATTTCAGCTCCTAGGTATGCTCTTCAAGTTTCTTTAATAGTTTGTAGGTTAATTAAGTGTTCTCTAGACTCTAACACCTAAAGAGAAAACTCAGACTTCAGAGACAACAACCTAAAAAAATCTAAAAAATACAAACATAATAATAGAAACTTCAAGGGCGGCTAATAAGCAGGTCTGGTATCAGAGCACAACTAACAGGAAGAGTCTGAAGTCAAGGTCTATTTGTTTATTTTAGCTATACACTAAAGACTTTTGGGTTTCAGAAAAGGGGCACACATATGAGCCTTTATCACACGTACCAACATTTCGGATCATTAAAAAGTGGGTGGGTTCAATCTAAAAGCTGCCATGTTCTATGTTTTACACATTTAGCTGTGGACTGTATATAAAAAAAAAATATGACATGACCACCAGAAACTCACAAGCTCCATAATTTCTGTCAAGAGGTCAGTTAAAACACATGCACACGCACACTCACACGCACACGCACACACACACACTGTGTCTTTCTTTATCTCTCATTCTCCCCCTCTTAAAAAAGAAAGGTTTTAAAAAAAGCTACACAGTGTTAAGGTTTTTTTTTTTTTTTTGCAAGCTTTGTCAATTTTCAAAGAAGAATAAAGCTTGCTGTGATGTATTTAAAATTCTTTTAAAGAAGTGTTTACGTGTTTGTGATTAAAGTTACACTATCAGCTGATAAAAAAAGTGTTGAAAAGACAATGATGCTATAAATCTTCCCTCATTAAAACAAAACTGTAGTCCATTGGTTGAGACATGTTCGATGTGTGAAGTTAACTTCTTTAGTTTTGCTCTGAAGCTGCAAGGCTAATGTAGTTCATGAGTAAAGGAAATCTATAGCCACCAGTAAAGTGTTGTGCACAATACTGAATACAAACATTACGTATACATTTACAGCAACTTACAACTGAACAGATGCTAAAGGGCCTAGTAGCGGCAGCTTGGTGTTGATGGGATTTAAACTCATGAACTTCTCTTTCAAAGTCCGATGCCTTAACCACTGTGCTACCACCTCCCCCATCATGTCTATAGGGTAGAAATTGTAGTCAATTCTAGTAATTTAGAAATATTAAATTTTTCACAAATATTGTTTGATATAATACTTGAAGTACATGAAGACAACAAGAAGGAAAAATGCTCATAATACAAATTAATTTACTTATTAAGATAGTAAATACAAATGTTGTGTTAAAGTTATATTCAGGAAGTCTAATCACCTTCATCCTTAGCAGTAAATTTGCTGTCACTTAGATGAGGGTGTGAGTTAAAGTTTGAAGGTGGTGCTATATTATAGAATTTATTGGGGTTATAAAATAGTTCTAGCCTTTTATTTATTAAATATATTTTTTTATTATATGAAACAAGTTTTGTCTACTTGGAGTTACTTAGACAATGTCCTTTGTGACCAAGTGATTATATACACATGAACATTTAGTGCACAACGCTAAACTGGTGGCAATACATCACTTGTTAGTTTGTTATGCTATACTGCAAAATAAAAACAAAAGAAGAACAAAAAAAAGGTTTAATGTCAATCATGTTTATTTCTCGTGAAGAGGACAAAATGTTGGCTACATTTATTTGTTTGCTCATTTCTTTCTTTCTTAATTTTATTAATTAATTTATTTATTTAAATGTAAATTAAAAATTCAACCAGCGTTTAATTAAATACATTCTCTGGTTTAGATTGCACTTGTTCTAGGTTTAATCCAGGGTATATTATATTATATTATATTATATTATATTATATTATATTATATTATATTATATTATATTATATTATATGCTGTGTGAAGCTTGTATTTGTTTCAAATGGAGATATTTAATTTAATTTTATTTAGATTTCTTTTTTATTTGTTTGTGAGGAAATTTGGACTGCCATAAAGAAATGTAAAAGATGTCTGTACTATCAATGTTTTGCCAAAAGAAAGAAAAGAAAATCTATCAAGTCTATTTTGCTTGAATCATATGAATAATTATAAATACACAGTATAAAATCTATATAATGATCGATATAGCTAATGTATAATGGTACTTCTAAATATGGATTGTGTTTAGATGTGTTTGATGTCACTACACTTTTAATCTTTTCTACTTTTCTCCATTTGTAGATAATTTATAAATGTTTATACTTTTTTTTAATGTGTTGAAATTTCATATTGAACAGTGCAAGCATTATTCATAGTGTCTCCAAAAAAAAAGTCTACATTTGTGTGTTCACTTGGTGAATTAAAGAAAAAAGCTACTTTCATGACTGCTGTGTGACTGTGCATGTGACATGTACACATTTTTAAAAAAAGAGAAAATAAATAAATCTAATATTTTTTACACTTTTGTGCTGTTTGTAGTGAGTCTGTAGGTTGGGCAGTGCGGTGCCATTATCCTATTTGGCCACTAGAGAGCATTGTTAACCTAACTTTTAACTCCATGACATGAATGGACTTGCACCAGCTTATCAGAGACAAAAAAGCGATGCAAATTAGTAGGCGTGGCTTCAGAGCAAGGCTCCCCGTTTTGGCGTGTCCTTTTGTTGACTGATTTGTTCATTGACCCTTTATATAAGCGCATTATTACACCAAAAGGGGGCGCTACTAAGTCTCTTTTTAGATATACACATAGGTTATTGAGCAGATCCTCAGATGTTTACAAACTACAAGTCAGTCTTTTCATTTGTTCAGGACCAACAACTTTTAGATAAATCATTCTGTAAATTAACTAGTTCCTTCAGTTTGTGCTAAATTATATATAGTGTAACCTCGATACTCGCGGGGGTTACGTTCTATGACCCCTCGCTGGTAACAAAAAATCGCGAGGTTTTGACTCTCCTTTTGATGGTTCCTTTTTCAACTGTACTATACTGTACTATAAACGCAACAAAAATTGTGAATTGCTTGTCATAAATGTTTTATTTACTACTTTAAATGAATAATACAATAATAAAATAGTTTTTCAAACATTTGTATGTAATTTTTTTAGAACAAACTCTTTTTTTGTTACTGTTTTTTCTGGAGATTTGAAATTAAGGCATATTGTGTTTTATTCTACGAGAAAGAAAACGCAAAAATATAAATAGTTCATGAATAAGCTCAAGAAATGTTTTTGAACTCCATTACTTACTCTTATCTTGAAAAGTCCATCTTGTAAATTTCCTTGTAAAATTCCTGAGTAATTCAGTGACCAAATACATTTCATATATATAAGTCATTGTGTAATGAAAAATTACCTATAAAATCCACACATGCAAGCTATGACAAGTGAGCTCTATGACTATCCAACCAAAGGATGTGGCAATACTGACATTATTCTATGCCTGCTTGAGGGCATTGGGGTTGCCAACTTAAAATCTGATTGGTTTTAAATCAGCAGCCTGCGAGCAACATAGATTTGAAGCTACAGGGCACCCGCAGTTTTCATTGTGAAGGGCTAATGACAGTTCCATTTGATCCTGACAAAACGTGATGTAACAGCTAAAACATGATTGGATAGAAATTCTAACCTAAAATGACATTTAGCTGCCCTGCTTTTAAAATATATTAAAACACAAGTCATTGATTCTGAAGTGATTCTAAATTTAGGACAGCAGAGAAGGCTTTGCTGGCCCTGATAGCCTGCCATTTGTTCCTCTACAGTACAACCTACAATACTCTATTTAAAAAATCTGCACAAGCAGTTACATATTTTGTGACTTACAGGATCTATGTGAAGTCAGTTCAGGGAAATGATTTGTTCAATATAATAATGTCAGGATCTAGTGGGTTCCAGCGAGGTTTTTGTTTTTTCTGCCCCTCTTTTTCCCCAACAGTTGTTGCTATTTTGTTTCCACTTGAGTCCTGTTAGCTCTGTGTACTGCACAGGTAGTCCCCAACTTATGCAGGCTTGACTTAAGATTTTTTAATCTTACAATGACAATAGTGGTATGAAAAATCAGCAAAAATATATCCATTTATATGCACTATTTTAATTTCTGCATAATATGCTGGGATGCTGACAGAATGTATGCATCTCCTGCTTTGTGAGAGGCCTTAATCTCACCAGCAGTCAACAGAGTTCAGTTGTAAGAGTGCATATTTTTTCTGTGTTTGTGATGTTTCAATGCCCAATTTTAACTCTTGCCTCTCTCCTTTTTATCTGTGTAGCTGGACACTGAAACATAACGTGTCCAGCTCCACCCTATATCTGGCACTCGTCCACTCACCCATTACTACATACATATATACTGTAATGTTTCTACATTACGAGACTTTAACTTGCTCTGTCTTGTTAAATTATGTACTCTAATTTGTTAACAAATTACAGTATATTACCCCATACTCATCATAATTTATTAAGACTCCTGTGTAGGCTAGGCCATGTCTCGACTTACGTTATTTTAAAGTTACGATGGAGTCATCAGAGAAAAATCTCCATCGTAAGGAGGGTGTACCTGTATTTAAATTTCCTTTCTGTCCCTGTCTTTTGATTGTTTGTTGTAATGTTGTCTAGTTTTTCTGAGTTTGTTTTCTCGAGTTTCCTGCCCTATCCTGAGCTGAGTCTTTGTTTGTTAGTTTGTTTGTCATTTGCCTTGCTTTTTCATGAGATACTCTGGTTAAGTATTTTGTAATGTTTTCTAAAACCAAGTTACATACTAGTCCTTTAAAAAGCCCACACAGCAGTGAGTGCTAATCATTATTTTATCAAATGCTCTCAGGACAGTCAACGCCAACATAAAACACTGATTGCACTGGCTGAGCTGTGTGGCTAAATAATCACCCAAGCAGAAGTAACTGTGCGGGACAGTGTTGGAATGCAGGACCAGGCTGAGCCATGGGAGAGCCCTACCCCAAGTGATGGACGGATGGAGATAATTATGCTCGTATATCAAGTTTCCCTGGCTCTCAGCCATTCTCTCCTACCAGTCAAGAGTGAGCCATAATGATCCTGTGTGGCTGTGGGCCAGTGGATGTTTAAACTTCTCTCCAGCTTTGACCTCTCGATCAATGCCTGCTTTTAACAAGAGCCTTGAGTAAAGACACAGAAACTTGTCCATCTTTCTGTGTCTCTGTTAATATTTCTATCCACTCCAAAATGACAGAGGTATGTTCAATAGCAAAATGCTCATAAAGGGCACAGCCTGAGCTGGACATTATAGGACACCATATTCTCTTCTAATATCCATTTCTATGATGAAGTGTCTGGGTTCTTTGAGCATAATCATTCCCCAGGGTCGTGTTCTTCTTAAATGAGCCATAATATGAAGCAGATAGCTATTAAATGCAGATACACTAATGGCAATGGTGTCTGAGTTAGTGCCCCAGGTGGGGAACAAGCTCAAGGCACTGAAGCTTTGTAACCAGTTCTTTATGGAAGCTCAGTGTCTCAGCAAAAATATAAAATATTGCCCACAAGCATTACTCATTATAGGCCATATTCAGATATCCACAAATATGCCTCGAAAACTGCTTTGGTTATAAAACTATAAAAATAAATATAAAAAATCTACACACATCTTTCAAAATGTGAAATGACAATTTATAACAGTTAAGTAAAACCCATTTAGAAATCTGTTATTAAATGATAAAAAGTTGCAATACCCACAAATACCCTTTTATAATTGGAGTGTGGTTGTGTACAGAATGACATCCCATGTTCAAAGTAATGATCATATGGCTTTCATCTAAGAAATTATTCTACTTTACCCCAAATTGAGAAAGCTGTCTGTAGGAGTTTCTTGTTGGTATCATATGACTTCTAAAGCCATGATTAACAAAGGGCTGTTACCGTGAACATATACTGTATCTCACTTTGTTGAAAGCTTTTGATCAGGAGATGGGTGTAAAAGAATTTCCAAAATTCCATGGAGAACTTTAACCATGGAGCACTTTAAAGACCAGCAGAAAAAAAGAGGAAATAAAGAACCACAGTGAAGATCAACAGTAGGAGGTCTCTATGTAAAAAAAAAGGACAAGACAAAAATTATTAAGAACAGCAACATTATAAAAAAGACGAGTACAGATCATTTTTTCATGTGACACCTCCAAGCTAAGCTACATCACCCGAAACAATATGCAACTAGGCTATCTACATTTTTTTTTTTTTTGCTTAAAAAAACCCTTCCACATAGGGTTTTTATATAGACTTTACATTAAATATATTAATGTAAATAAATGTATATTATGAATATTAAATACAGAAATAAGATGCATTGTTTATACGAAAAGGACAACTATGATGTTTTATTATGATTTGAAAATGCATATACATTTTTGTATGCATATAAATAAATTACAAATGCATTATTTACTCATTTATTAATCATACCTGACATGCTATAACCATCACCACAAGCATCATCCTCATCCTTACTCTCACTTTTTCCATGTAGGTTTGCTCATCATCTTGCTCATCATACCATTCTGTCCTCACCCTGGGAGTGCTCATGCAGTTTTATACTTCTTTGAAGCTAAGTAGAATAAAGATGTATTCATCTTATACCTAATATAATAATGCACTACAATTCTAACATAATATATGGAAAGAGAATTCTCAGCACATTCTAACCAGGCTGCCTAAAAAATGCAATACATATATAGCTACATAAAATAGTTGTTTTGCCCTCAAGGCAACAAGTACATTTTTATGATTTTCTAACAGACTTTTCTATATTTCTTACATAAAGTTATTCAAAACACATTTTGATTGAACTATAACCATGTTTTATATTTTGCTAAATATAAATATATGGTGTGTTGCAGGAGGAGTCAGATTGGTAAAGGTTAGGGTTAGTTAGGTAATGTCAGAGTTGTGACCACGAGTCGGCAAAATAAGTAACTCAAGCATTGTTTATGATAACAAGAAACAATACCAGAGTCAGGGAGAGTCACTAACCGTAGAATGACAGCTGCCGAGGGGGGCATGGCAGCCGGGCGGCGGTACAACATACTCTTTGTGGCCGGGTGGTGGTTTGACGTCCCTTTTGCAACCCTGGAGCGGAGCGGAGCGCTCGGGGGAACACTCGTGCTCATTCTCTCAGGGAACTAGGGTTACATACGTAACCTAGAGACGTTCCCTTTCAGGAACGCGAGCTGCGTCAAAACGCTTTGGGAACGGGCATACCATCACACCATACTGACCAGTCCCTGCCTAGTGTGTCTGGCACCATGAGCGTGCGGGACAGAGGAGCCGGGAGTGGCTCTGATGCCGAGGTCGTAAAACCTGACAAAGGTCAAATGGGTGGACCAATCCGCAGCATTACATATGTCCAGCAGGGGCACCCCCTTAAACCAGGCTGTAGAGGCTGCCATACTCCAGGTCGAATTAACCTGAACTCTGAAAGAAGTGGGAAGACCAGAGGAAATTGCATCAACAGGTCGTGAGGGATCCGTAGGGATCTTAGGTACATACCCAGCTCTAGGGTAGAGGAAAGCACTGGCCATGACAGGGGTAAACGCCAGACGAGACGGGGCCACAGACAGGGCCTGTAGGTTCCCGATCCTTTTATGGGAGGATATCGCCAAAAGGAAGGCGGTCTTAACCGACAGGTACCTAAGGGCCAACTCGGCCAAAGGCTCGAAGGGGGGCTCAGATAGAGCCGCCAACATGATGGCCAAGTCCCACAGAGGCACTCTGGTTTGTATCCCAGGCCTAAGGCTCCAGGTGCCACGCAGGAAACGTTTCCCTAGTGACTGCACCTCGGGCGGGGTACAATAAGCCAAGATAGCGGACACATAAACCTTCAAGGTGGACGGGGCCAACCCAGTAGCAAACTGTACCCGCAAGAACTCCAGAACCGACCCAACCGGGCAGTTAACTGGGTCTAACCGGTGGTGCTCACACCAAGTGCAGAACTCTGCCATCTGGCGGCATTCAACCTCCTCATGAAGAGAGCTCTGGAATGGAGGATGGTCCCAACTACCTCAGTAGAGCCAGCAGGTCCGCAAACCATGGTCTGCCCAGCTGTAGCGAATTTAGCTCGCAAAGAAAGGTAAATATTTATAGTAATTATAAATATTTAAGTTAAGTTGAATTGACGGTAATGGAATTAACATTACACTTATTTGTCTGTTCGTCCGCCAAACAGACAGTATAATTTATATTAATTCTATAAAAGAGGTATCTCCCTGGCCAAGAAAGACGTAACCCCCTTTTACTTTATACCGTAAATTAAATTAAAAGAGCAAGTAGTTCAGACCGGATGTAGCAGGAACTTTGCATTTACGAACGTACTCAGAAACGATCACTTGTGAAAAATATGGCGTTTAATAAATGAGACAAACACACATAAAACTAGCTACACGAACAAACAAAAGAAATGAAGAAAACACAAATAAAATCAAATAAACAAAGGTTAAAACTAGGAAAGGAGGGAGAGAAAGGGACAAGAAAAAAAGGGACAAGAAAGGGACAAGAAGAAATTGTTAAAGGAAAGGGAATGGATGGAAATGCTTAAGCTTCAAAATTAAGCACACCCTAACTGGGAAATCGTCACAGGAATTTAAATTCACCTTAAGATTTACTAAGACTTAAAATACGCATCTAAATTCGTTGGTAAAGGAAACGGTTACTTGCATTGGCTTGTTGCACAAGAGTCCGGATGCGAAAAGGAAATCTTTGAAGAGCCAGTTAGGGTGGGGTCAGATGTTCTTCCAGGTTCTCCTGAAGATCAGAGCAGTGGTTGTTCTTGGAAGTGAAGCTTGCCGGAAGATCTTGAAGAAAGAGGGAGTCGTTTCCAAGCTGTTTCGTACGTCTGACCAACGATTGGTGGTGTTCGTGACATTTTAAAGGTCTCGAACTCCACCCATCTTTGGGGGAACGGCCAATACTAAGGGTTGAGATTTTGGAGGGAAAAACTCCCCTTTGTTCCATGTGTCTGTGGACATGGTTTGGGATTATAGAACTTTAAAGTTTTATCTGAAGTGTATTAAGACGATATGGTGACTTTCCTGATCCAATAAAATGTACCATTGTTTAATAAGTAAGTTACAGATAATTTTGTGGTCATTTGGATACTAAACACGAGAGGATTGATGGCATAACGGCAGCGGTACATTACATACATAGATCAGTAGTCAAAGTGTAACTAATGTTACTACAACATTATGTTCTGATAAAAGAATGAAAACACAAAACAAAATGCACTTTCATTAGGAAAGTGAAGAGCAGATAATTTTGTATAAATTCTGACATCAGGCCTTAAAAGGACATACAGCATTAGAACAGGTATACATTAACGTGCTGGGACCAGTAATTAACGTATAACGGATGTTAGTACAATGTCGTATTCTGATCAAATGAAATGCACCAATTGCAGTCAATTAAGCCTTAATAGAAGAGACACATTAATAGAGTTACATTAATAGGATCTTTAGCGTACAACTATAAACAATAAAGGAGATACATACAAGTATAGGTTAATGTCGTGGGGTGTGGAGCATCTTATTCATTTTGTTTAATTAGAAAAAGGAATGCTTTATTGTATCAGTGTGTGTGTGTGTGTGTGCATTGTGTATGTGTGGGTGTTTTATGGTCGAGGTCTCTATGCGGTCAACAGAGAACCTGCATGGGGTTATCTCGTCTTGTGGTAGGATCCAGACCTTCTGGAGCCAGTTGCGTGTGGGTGTGTGTTTTAGGATTAGGGGGTCTTGGTGAACTCAACAGGAGTTCAGGGTCTGGTCCGGTTTGTGTCTTTGAAAGGGGGAGTGTGGCACTTATGACTATTTTACCCCCAATAAAAGTTTCAACTTTTGATTGAGGTGAAGATGTCATAGGTTAAAAGGAATGCCTGGGACATGAAATCTAAATGATCTGTGCCAGACGCTACACAGCCAACGAGGTGCCACCAGGAGGAGACTTACTTCATCCTGGCGGATTCTCTCCAGAACTCCCGGGGGTAGTGCGATGGGGGGGAAGGCGTACAGACAAAGCCTTGGCCACGTCTGCACCATAGTGTCCAGCCCTGGGCCTCGGCCCTCGCCTCGAAAGGACATCTGCTTTCCAATTTTTCCGGCCCAGGAGGTGAACAGCTCTCAGTAAGAGGAGTTTGGGACTTTGGGACCACAGGAGGATCTGGCATGCCAGCCTGTACAGGGGGTGAGATCGTTGATGTACATCATCTGGCAGTTGATGTACGAGACCATCGACGTGCTGTCCCTACGGACCAGCACGTGGTGACCTTTCAGGTCTCGGACAAGGTGTTTGAGTGCCAAAAGCACAGCCATCATCTCCAGGCAGTTTATGTGCCTGTAACGATGTAGCTCATCCCACCAACCTTGGGCGGAGTGGCCACTCATGACCGCTCCTCACCCCATGAAAAGGCGCTCCCAGGATGGGGCCTTGAGACAGGAATGCGTGTTCCCTCCATATAGCGAAGGTTCGAAAAGCTCGCCTCGAAACCTTGATAGTATGCCACCATTGGACGGGCCTCATATGGAGGAGGCCAAGCAGAATCACGTTGGACGCCACCGCCATGAAACTGCCTTACAATGAGTGGTAGGCCGTCTCTCACTCTCCCGACTGTTGTGAGAATGGCTGCAATCCGGGCGGGAGACAATACTGCTCTCTCGAGTGGAAATGGAGGGAAACATCTGCTGGAGGGAGGCTGCGCACCAAAGCACATCCTGTGGCAGGGCTAACAGCGAGGCCTCCTGTGTGTAGGCATCCGATCGTGGAACCAACCCCTTGGGGCTGGCCCCAGACCTTCTCATAGCGGCTGGAGCGGTGCCCTGCAGCCATTGAGGACTCCTGAGAGACTGCTGGTCTCCTCCGTCTCCAATGTTCTCTCGGGCAGAGATGGGGGGAAGCACCCGCCGGAGGGAGGCTGCGCTCCAAGGCACATCCCGTGGTGGAGCTAACAGACTGGCCTCCTGGTGGAGGTACATGCACCGCACAAGGTGTAGACCGTCCCCCTCAATGCAGAGTGCTCTGGTTGACTGGGCCGCTTCACCACCACCCGTTTGTTTGAGGAGAGGACCACCCTTAGGTTGGCCAACACCACCGATTTGGGCTTAGAGGGTGTTTTCCCTGCCGAGCAGCCCCATTAGAGTTGCAGGGAAATACCACCCAAACGCCGCCATGGCCAGGGCATTCAGAAGAAACGCCCTGTCTGTTGAGATCTCCATGCATAGGGTGTGCCACAAAAGCCTTTCTATGGCTACCAGATCTGACAAGGACCAACCTCCGGCCCATGCCGTACCTAGCGGGCGTAACTTCTAATCGTCAGCCCCAGAGCCAACTCCCTCATCCATCTCTCATAGCAGGTCAGCCTGGGATGCCTGCAACACACTCATCGTGTGGAGGAGAGATTGCTAGCGTCTACTCAACCCTGGGCATCTCCCCATAGCCGCACTCCCTAAACCTACTATAGTTGCATATAGCTATGCGGGGGAAGGCATATGGGGTCTCCCAGGACCTAGAGACCTCAATGTGTAGGTTGGGGAAAAACGGTAGGCTTTGGGGCGGAGGCTGTGTCGCGGGATGCAGGAAACGCTCATCCAGCCTGCTGGGAACATGTTGCTTCTGCTACTCATTGGGCCAGGCTATCTCTAGCTTAGTGATGGCCTGTGTCACTACCTCCAGAAGCTCCTCGAACAGCACAGGCTGTGAGGAGTCCGTGGGCTCACTAGCATACGAAAAATTCCCGTTCTCATTGGCAGAAATCCCAAGTTACATGCGCCAGAAGAAGGAACCGCCGAAGCGGTGCTTTCCTCAGGAAATGGGAGGAATATTTGTGAATTTGTCTTATTTTTGCCTCATACTCAAAAAGGCTGTAATTGGTGCCAAAGGTGCTTCAACAAAATACTGAGCAAAAGCTGTGAATACATGTGATTTATAATGAATTATAATTTTTTTTATACATTTGCTAAGATTTCAAACACACTTCTTTTACATTGTCATTATGGGGTATTGTTTGTAGAATTTTGAGAAAAACAATGAATTTAATCGATATTGGAATAAGGCTATAACATAACAAGGTGTGAAAAAAGTGAAGCGCTTTAAATATTTTTCAGATGCACTGTAGCAACAAGACTTCATTCAAACACAATTGATCAGAATGTGATCAGCACATTTGATACATGCATTTTTTTTCTAGCTGTCTGATTCCAGTTTATATTTACATATTTTATGATCCAATGTTTTAAACTGGGCACTTTCTGTATTTTGGAATGAATGATGCAGTTGGAAATTGTAGTTATGATTAAATTTTCATAAAATACTATTTTATTTGTACATCACTTTCAACAATTGACATTGTCCCAACATAGCTTCACAGAAATAAATTGAGAAAATACATTTAAAATAAATAAATGTGTCCCTAAAACTTACACCTACTGTATATGTATAATGCAGTCGCTTTTACTGTCATCATATCCAGAATCCAGATATTTTTATAAATCTTTTTGGGCCTTTTCATGTTTTTAAAAGAATAGTGGGGAAAAAATGTCTTTAGACTTTTTTCTTGTTCTTGCAAGATGAAGGTGGGGTGACATCATAGCCTAGCTTTAACTGATCTTCTTTTCCTGAGGGGACTAAGGTGATATACATCCACAGCACGCTCCGAGAGGCACATCCATTCATCACCTATCACAGAACACCGAGAGTGAGCCCAGCAATGGCCGACCTGCCCCATTCATCACTGTCACAGTGGTTTGACTGAGCAACACTGACTTTGCTTCTTCACTTGATCTTTACACCGGTCAGACTGGAAAACAAACAATCCATTACTTACTCAATACAAACATTATTAGCAATTGGATCATACAAGAGTGCTTGTGGTGATCACACAGGTACTGCATTAGATGATGATTATGTGGATAAAATCTTTAACAGCTGACCGCATTATTTAACTGAAGTAATCTGTCATTATATGGTTGCAAACTGCATCAAATGTACTATTTAAGCACAGTTTATTTATAATATCACTTTTGACTGACTTATTTGCATGTTGTGATAATACTTGCAGTTATGACCAACATGTTACCACTACAATACAATACAGTAACAAACCACTTTGTGCAATGCAGTTGACTTACCTGGTGTGAACAGGTATATCTAATCTGCCATGCACAAACCTGGTGTAAGAACACATTTATAAGTTTTAGTGGCGGACCATGCATTTCACACCAAGGCCTTCAGTGGTGTCCTGCCTAAATCAATCAACCTCCTAATCCCAGGTATCTCATGCAGTGTGAATGAATGCCATTACTGAAGTGAGAAAACCAATGAGCACAAGTCTCCTTTTACTGCAGCCACAACAGCACCGCTGTTACATAATCTTTAGCAGAAGCATCAATTTTAAACCTCATAAAATGATCACAGGTTTTCATGCATGTTTGAAAATTTTCTGTGCATTACGGTTTTCCTGGGGATATGAAATGAAGGCAAACTGTGTGTTTTTTTACAAATTAAACAAGAAAGAAAATACAAAAGTATAAATGCTTCATGAAAAAACTTAACCATTTTGATCTGTTTTGACCAAGCTTTCGTCAAAATGTCGAACTTTCTAAAAACGTCTGTCTTGTAAATGTCCTTGTAAGTAAATGCAGTAAATCAAATTGTTCTTCTTTGTGGAAAGGAGTGGAATAAAAAACATAAATTAAATCCACACAAATATATTTGAGTTTGTGCAGTTTGCTTCAGATCCAGGTTGCAGTAGTCCCCTCTCTGTCCATCAAATCAAAAGACGTGAAAATGCTGACCTGTTTCTATGCCTTTAGCCGGCCTCAGAGTGGCCAAATCACAGTCTGATTGGTTAAAGTAACACATTTCTGCTAGTCTTATGACAATATGGCTAAAATCTGTTTGGATAGAAACTCTAAATTACAGTAGTAAACTCGGCAGCACAGCAGCAGCAGCCCACCCAAGAAAAAAGCTATTAAATGAAGACAATAGATTATTGGGAATATTCCAAATTCATTGATGAAAATATATTAAAACGTAAGTCAGTGATCCTGAGTTTAGGCCAGCAGTAAAGGCCTTGCTGGCCCTGATGGCCTGTCACTGATGAATTTACAAAATGCTGACACTTAGAGATCTTTTTAACTACTGTAGAATGACTATTACATCATTTTTTTACTTAGCAAGGACAGAATTTAGAAAATACCATTGTTTCAATTAATAATCATCTGCATGTTTAAATTTTTTTAGCTAAGCATTAACAAGCTAGAAACTTTGCTTAACACTTTTTACTCTACATATTTGCTAATTCACAAGTTAGCCTCAAACTTTTTCCATGTCAAACTACATTAGCATGTGGAAAAATAACCAAACATCCTGATAACATATATTTAATTAGAATTATGGATTATGTGTTTTTTTCTTCTCTTCTCCTTTTTTTCATTTGGGTTTTTCTTAATCTTTTACAGAATTTGGATATCTAAACTTCTTTTGTGTATTAAATTCCAGAGCTGCTTGCATTTTTCCACCCTGGTATATTTTTCTGAACATTCCAGACACATAGTCTTAATGCTGCAAACAAAAAAGATTTGACTACCTAGTCTAGCTTACTTGAGTAGCTAACGGCTTACATTCCCATGTTTGACATGGCTGCTAGCATTTGGTGCCTGAAATGTTATCTTTCCACAGGTTGTATTTGATGACTTCATTTGATTTATTTATTTATTTTTAAGTTTTTTAGTGATTTACAGTATTTTGCTATTAAATTGTTTTTTTATTATTATTAATGTTTATTATTATTATTATGATAAAGATTAGGATGATGTGATGATATTTATTAATGTGGAGGGGGGGGGGGTGAGGGGGCATTAGTGATGAAAATTCCTCCTCTTTAGTCAGATTATTTAGCTTAGCTCACTTAAAGGGGATGACTTATTCAGCTCCAAATAAAACTCAAGTTTGCAATACTACAAGGTAAGACATTAAATCAGTTAGAAATGTAATCAACTTGTTGATGAATTTCTCCTCATTAGTCTGTACCTCTGCAGTTTGTTTTATAGTTATAACTTAAAAAAATGATCTATAACCATTTTCTCTCTCAGAAGGTGATTCATCCATGCCTGTCTACACTGTATTTGATCTCTACCTACTAATTTTACTTAAAGAATTTAAAGTGGCACAGTTGAGTCAGTTTTACTGTTCAGTCAGTTTCACTGTGCATTCTAAAAAGTCTGTGATCGTCAGGTAAGTAGCAATTATTCTTCAAAACTGCTATAAAATAGCTCCTAGATTCAATATAAACCTCTACTAAGGTCACTGGAGTACCTCTGCAGTGCAGCCTTTGTATTACCACACAGCATTTTTTGAGACAATCATTGTTTATGAAGTTGTTTTAGTAAGTAATCCAGAGAGAAATGTTGTTGAAATTTATACCAATTAAAAGAATTTTAATTCATAATTCATCTATGATCTGTGATTACTAAAGGCTGCTTTACAATTACAGTACAAAAGCTGCCAACTTTTGCTGACCTGACAATAATGATTAAAAAAAATAATAAAGTTCTTAAAGATCCAGTTCATCTTCTTGTGCTTGTCTGTGTCTACTGTCTACTTCTAGTAATTCTGTTATATTGAAGTGATAACAATACATCAAACAAGTTAATATTAACCTGCGACTGGCTGCCACAACTGCTGTTACAGAAAAGTAATCAGCACCTTTTGACCAATTAGTAGCCAGAATAAGATTCTGTGATTTCTTTTTTGTTAACAGAACCAGCTGCATTTCTATTCTAATGCAAGGTTAAGAGAAATAAATTAGAGGCCAGGGAGGGGATGACTAATTATAACTGCTATAACATAAGTGATAACAGGAACATATTTTGCTGATGACTCACAACATCAAACAAATCTATAAATGAATACAAATTGTAGTTTTTTTGTTTTATCTAATAAAAAAAAATATTGGAAGATGTTGAAGTATGTAAGAGCAAAAAATGTTTAAGGATGCACTTAAAAAGTGCTTATATACAATAGTAAACCATCACATTTTTATTCCTTAGATATTCATTTCCATGTGGATTAAATAAGTTGAATGGAGTGAATTCATTTAATTATGGAAATATTGTGTTCTGTTTGACATTAGCATTCTCAAAAAAAAAAATCCCAACCTTTAATTGGTTTTCTGTGCATTTGTTTATTTTCCAATCTTCTATTGTCCTTTGTCCTTAAGCACTGTCAGTTGCGAGTTTTTGAAAGAAAATTATTAAGACATACTTAATTTCCTTTTTATTTGTTTTACTTTACACATTGGATCAATGCCATGCAGCATTAAACTTTAACATAATGCCAAATATCAAAATCGCAAGATATTGCTTACATCTCTGGCCTAGATTATTGCTAAGATCTGGAGCTTTTCCCAGACGTAAGTAATACCATGTCAATGATTTGCAAATTGCGTGATCACATTTTTAATGACTGATGCCAGCCAAATTCTAAATATACTGCAATAATTAATTCCCTACATTCAGCACAAATGTTTGTTTCCAGCAAGGGCTCTGAATGTTAAAATAAAACTTTTTAGATTAGATTAGTTAATGTCACTCTCAGCTCCTTCACTTCTTTTTCTTCTTTTTTTCCATCACCCTTTTTTTTTTTTTTTTAGTAAAACAGAGACTCCAAGCATGCTCATTTATTGAATAATAATTTTCACCCATAGGTGTGGCTAGAAGTGTCTTTTTATTGATTAATAAGCTTTTCAAATGCATTCAATTTTAGCATTATGAAAGTCGACATTGAAAAGATCCATGATTGTAAACACTGGAAGCCACACGAGATGCATTAATCTGATTTATTCCACATATTAATGGCCAGTGCATGTCCTTATCAAACAACAGGACATTAAGCCATGCTTTGTCATGCAGAGACCTGACAGCAATGATGTCAAACTGGGCCAGAGAGACAAGGGGACAGGCCTGCTTGTGTCTTCTAACTGACAGATGATTGATGAGGGCTGTTTTAGCTTGCTCATAGTGACCTTGTTCACTATACTAAAGCTGTGATGAGACATATTTGAGGGTCCATTTAACCCCAGACAAGTGTTATACATCTAAATAACTTATATAGAATGGCAAGTTAAGCAACCGGCCGATTATGTGATTTGTAAAAAAAAAAAATATGTTGTCTTTCATTCTTTTTTCTTAGTGAACAAAACAAATGAAAACTGTATAGGATGTATGTACAGCTGTTAAAATATATATATATATATATATATATATATATATATAAGATAAGATAAGATAAGATAAACCTTTATTCCTATATATGTGTGTGTGTGTGTGTGTGTGTGTGTATACGTATATGCGGTATTAGAATACATTTTATTGTTGTTTTTTATTGTATGTTTTACACCTCAATGTACAGCTTTAAAAATTTAAAAATGCTAAGTTAAGGCTTTTTATTACCACAGCCAGTAGGGGGCGCACGTGTGTAACAAGATTATAGTATTTGTTTAGGATTTTGTGTCAAATGTGCTTATTCTGGGTTTTGTTTCAGATTTTTTTATTCATCTGTTTTGGATCAGAAAGCCAGCTGATAAAATAAAATAAAAGGTTTTGGACCGTTTCCATAATAACTGGATTAAATTTTTTCTTAATTTACCTTTGAAATGCAAAATACAGATCTCTTACAGGTCCATGTACTGTACTTATTATTGGGACCTAAAAGAGATTAAGAGATTGACCAAAAACAAAAAAAAACACAAATAATTTCTGCTACTTTATCTAAAAAAAAACAAGAGCAGAAATAAAATGGGATCTTTCATTTATGATGACTAAAGTTTGGAAAAGCAAATATAGTTAAAATAAAGTTTTAAACACCATTTAGCATCTGGATTTTTTCCACTATGCAAAATAATATACACCATAACAAATTATCTGTTCAGATTCCACTCTGAGAAAAAGGCCAACAGGCTTTTAGTTTTAAAGCAATTTGCACAAAAATTTAGGGAAGTTATATTCAGGTTGTTATTAATTATTTTTTGGCAATTTTATTTTCTGATATAAAAATATAAAAATTATCTCATTTCTCATTTCTGTTGTATATAGACACTTTTGCCTGTTCTTTGTTTTATTTTATATTGCTATTTGCTTTTTCTTTATATAACTACTGTTAATTTTTTATGATTATTATTTGCATATTTTCCTGTTTTATAAAATGCAGTTTATGCAATTTTAAATTAATTTCTGATTTGTGAAATATAAAAGTTTTTTACATTATTTGAACATTAAAATATCCAAAATATTTATCATAAATTATACCCATGATCAATTAAAAATGTTAAATAGTAGCATCTTTCACTACTAATATTACCTATTTATTATTATTATTATTTTATTATTATTTACCTATCATTAATAATATTAATATTATTATTGTCGTTGTCATTGCACTGCAGTATGATTCTCTTCTATTTTCTCACAATCATGTGACTCCACAGAGGCGTTTAACCTAAAGGGATAATCCTGAAATGGGACTAGAGTCCTGACTGTTGGATCGTATTTGCACAATGACCTTGTTGGGTTTAAGGATCCAGGCAGCTTCATTCAATACATTGATGAGCGTTTGTAGTTTGTAGTGATGTTAAGCACAGATTTTTTACTTATGACAATGCTGCAAATTGCCATAGCAATGTGTCTTGCTACAATAATAAAAGGTAAGAATTTTCTTTACAAATTTCTATTCAATTGATTGTACTTTCTTGCATATTTTATATAATTTATAATACCAGCATGTTTTTTTTAAATTAGAATATCTAATACTGCTTGCTGAAAGCCATGACAACAACAATGAAACCAACAACAATAATAATTAAAAATTATTATTATTATTATTGTGATGATGATGATGATGATAAACAGGTTTTTATATATATATATATATATATATATATATATATATATATATATATATATATATATATATATATATATATATATATATGTCTTTTATGAACCTGTATATATAAAGATATTAATAAAAGTCACAGGTTTACTTACACATTAATTATTTGCTGAAGCTTTCCTAACCTACTTGAAAGCAGCTTCATATTCACTGGGGAATTTGTTATGATGGGGATTGAATCAGCTGGACCTTCATACTCTGTGGAAATTGTGAAAGTGGAAATAAACTGGTGTTTGGCTTTTTTTTAACCTTTCTATTATGGAGAAGTCCAACCCAATCAAAATCTCTTTGATAATAACTAAAAGTAACGTGAAACTTGTTTCTGGAATGTAAATGTTGAATCCTTCTCAAGAATGTTAATAAATGTTACAGAAACCTTTCCAAATACATAAACAACTAAATTATTTGTTAAAATACTTGTGCATGAATAATATAATATAAAAATAATACTAACATAAAAATAATAACATAAAAAATATATTTCAAAATATTATATAAAGATGTTCTAAAAGCATGTTTATAAATATTCCTTTAGAACCTAAAATTTAATGTCAAACCTCCATACAGATACAGTACAATATCAGACAAAAGTTTGGAAATACCTTGTCCTCCACTGTTTTTTCTTTATTTTTATTATCTTCTACATTGTATGTTAATACTGACATCCCAACTAGAAAAGAACATGTATTGTATTATGTGATAAAAAAGTTTTAAATAAAAAATATTCTGTTTTATATTTTCGATTTTCCAAAGTAGCTACATTTTAGCTAGGCAAACTCTTCTCTTATCAGATTCACGGCTGAGTCACCTGGAATGTTTTTCAATGCACAGCTGTGCATTGTCAAGTGTTAATGTGTGACATTTCTTGCCTTCTTAATGTGCTTTAGACTATCAGTTGTCTTGTACAGAGTCAATAACCTGGTTAGTGCTATTACAACTAGTGTACAAATCCATATTATGGCAAAAAAACAGTCAATAAAGTAAAGAGAAAAGACAGTCCATCATAACTTAAAGAAATGAAGGTCGGTCAATTTGAAAAATCTCAAGAACTTAGACTGTGTCCCCAAGAGCAGTTTTCAAAACCATCAAAGACTATGATGAAGGACAGTCCCCAAAAAGGAAGTCCAAGATCTACCTTTGCTGCAAAGGATAAGTTTATTAGAATGGCCAGCCTTAGAAACTACAAACATCATTGCTTTTCAGAGTTCAAGTGGAAGACATTTCAACATATACTATTCAGAGGAGATTGCATGAGTCAGGTCTTTGTGGGCGAATTGTTGCAAAGAAAACTATACTTCAGAAGAACAACAAGCAATTATGAAAGAAGAGATTTTTGGATTTTTGGATTTTTTGGTTCTGCTGTATGTTTGATAGTGTACATTACTGTACACTATCTACTGTACATTAGTTCCTGAATATGTAGTTCCCAATGTGAAGCATGGAGGAGGAGATGTGATAGTGTGGGAATGTACTGCTGGTGACGCTGTTGGTGATGTAATCAAAATTAAGGGCACACTTAATCAGCATGCCTACCATATTACTTGGCAGCCGCATGCCATCTCATCTGGTTTGCACATTTGCTTTCCAACAGGGCATTGACCCCAAACACACCTCTAGGCTATGTAAGAGCTATTTGTTCAAGAAAAAGAGTGATGGAGTGCTGCATCAGATGGCCTGGCCTAAACAATCAACCACAATAAATCCATATGAGATGATTTGGGATGAGTTAGACCTGAGAGTGAAGGAAAAGCAGCCAACAAGCACTCAATAACTCAAAACCATTTCAGGTGACAACCTCATGAGGCTGAGAATGCCAAGAATGTGCAAATTTGTCATCAAAACAAAAGGTGGCTACTTTTGAAGAATCCAAAATATAAAACATATTCTGGGATATCTAACACGGTTTTGTTTACTACATAGTTCCATACAGTACATGTTATTTCATAGATTTGGCGTTTTAAGTATTAATGTACAATGTAGAAAATAACACCTAAATAAACACTAAAGGAGAAAGTGTGTCCATATTTTTGACTGGTTAATTATATATAAATCATTTTTACAAGCACCTAGAAAAACAAATAGTTATAAAATGGTCTCTAACATCCTCCTAATCCAGCATTCTAATAACACAAAATGAGCTAATTCATAATATACAGCTATAAATATACGCTAAAAAAAACATCCTTAATAAGTAGATAGTAAAATACTACAATCTGAAGATGTCAGATAAAAACAAAATTAAACTGTAGCATTCTCTAATGGCTCCATCTCTTCCCTCCTAATTTTTTGTGTTTTTATTGAACATGGCTCTCTCTTTCAAAGTAAAAGTAATACAATGCTTTATACATTCAGTATTTTATAGTTGGATGTTATACTGTAGGTAAAAATGTAAAAATAAAAATGCAATTCTGACTCATGGCATAATAACTTTGCATAAACATAAGATTAGCTATTGATCATGGTGATAATTAGATGCAGTTGGCGCTCGGCTGTTGGCCTAATATACTAGGGCAACCTTGTACGCACTAGTTAGTGCACTTCTCCCCTGCAGCTGTAGCCATTAACCTACTTTGAGTCCACATGGGATTTCCAGCCTTAGCTTAGAGACGGGATTTATTTGTTAACCTCATAGCATTAAAATCAATATGAAGCCAGTAGGAAGGTTCATCAAACGGATTAGCAGTGTGTCATTGAGGTGCACAGCTGTGTTGGTTTAGAGATAACCTGAATAATAGAGTAGAAATTCAAGTTGTCTGTCCAACACTGATAAAAACTTGATGGTGTTTTTCTGTCCAAAGCGACATCATGGTTCTTTGACATAAACCTAAATTCAATATGTATGCAAGATAAAATCAGGTTAACAGGGAGCCTGTGACATATTGCGAAAAACGTATTAAAATGTTTTCTTTGTACATCACTGCACAGTTTATAATCTACATCTGTAGTTGATGCTGATAAGCAATTTGTGGTGCTAGAGTGTTGAAGTTATAACTATATGACACAAAACCAATTTGTACTATATTGGATGGTTTGAGTAATACAAAGGGACATCTTTTTTAAAAAAAGGAAACAAAACAAAACTAAACAAAAAACCCCATTATAACTTCAAAGAAGTGTAAAGTGTCAAGATGAACTTTCACTGTTTCTGGCTAAGTGTGTATTTAAGGAGGGATTTGGCATGTTGCTTGTCTTGAGGCAGTGAACACCTGAGGAGAGCGTTTATAACTGCTTTTCCTGCTGCTCTCTGAGGGGGCTGCATAGGAAGAAATCCTCTTTCACAGTTCCAGAGTGAGACTCCGGGGAGAGTCTGGTGCTTGTGTTATAAGGGAATGCATTTTTTTTTTACCCTGTGATAAAATTAACTACAGGATGTCCCAAAAGTCTCAGTACATAAGGGTAACTTAAGACTTTTTTTATTAAGCTAAATGCAACTGTATTTACCAAAACAACCTCCACATGATTGCCATTTCTTTGTAAACCCACTGTTATGGGACCAAATGGCTGGCAAATCCTGCATTCAGAGAACTAAACTTGCAACACTAGAAATAAAAAAATAGAAAACAATGTAGATGCTCTGCAGAATAGACAAGAAGCAGTCGGATTGAGCAGAAAGGGAAGGACAGAAAAAGCCCTTCATAATAATTATTTTTATGAATTATCTATTTAGCAGCTAATGTAAAATGAAAGAGGTTGCTGTTGATAGTCAGTGGTTAGTATTGAAAGTAAGAAACTATTAGCTGGCTTTTATTATTTAGCCATGAGAGAAAATTGGCCTATACTTACAGGCACAGGCAGACAGCAGAGCTAAGGAAGTTTTAATATCAAGGTGTTTATCATGTATTAAATATTTGGCACAAATTGATTTAGTATTGTTTGTAATTTTAGATAGAAAGAGCTGAGTTGACATGGATAAAAAATAGTTCTTATAAAAGAAATGCACACAAGAGGACAAAGGTATGACTAACATTTGTTTAACTGTTGATGAGATACTAAAAGAATAAAAAGGTTAAGCATTCTAAACCTATGCAGAACTGTGTGTCCTGAGGTGGTTTTCTGGTCGCAAATTTTGTGGTTATTTGAGTTATTGAGTTTAAATTAGGTTAGGTTAGGTTAGATTCTACTTTATGGCCACAGTCAGCGTTCAAGTTAAAATACTATTAAATGCAGTCAGTATCCAGCCAGTAGAGCAAATAGCAAATATGTTACATAAAATATATAGCCTTTCTTTCAGCTGAGACCAGTCTGGACTTCCTTCACTGTCGTTTTCAAGGTGTTGTGACCTACAGAACTGAGTTACTTGGTGTTTAATAATTTGATCTTTAATACCATTGTTATAGCTTTGTAAGTACTTTTATATTTTTTGAATGTTAAAAATGTACCTGTACAGCAGCCTTTACCAATATAATATAAGCATCCTACCCTTTATAATATAAAGAAATATTTATTAACTAAACCTAATTTCTGATTTCCTGTAGGAACAAAAGGGGAGGAGCTATCAAAAGACCTTAGAAACTCTTCACCAGAACTGACCTACCAGATCACCAATGCAGATCATTTCTTTCTGAAAGATACTAGTCAGGCCTTGATGGGGAACTCCACAAAACAGTTACAGACACAATCCTTCATCATCACCAAGCTCATGGGGAAGCCTGCTATCAACATCAGCTTTGGGCCCATATCTGTAGAACAGCCTATCCCTCTAGATTTGATTAACACTGGTACCAGGGTCAGAGTTTTCACACTGACTCGTCAGGTGCGTTCCGCATCTCCCATTATACATCTGTTGTTTTATGCAACAACCAAGATAGAAGACATAATGGATTTTTCAGGTCATGTCAGTTCAAAGCAGACTGACAAAGGATACATATGTGTCACAGCATATGCCTTCTGGAAATTGCAAGAGATTAGAGGTACTTGCTCCATTTCTGAAAATGGGGGTTTCTGTTTGGCCCAGTTAAGGCCTGAGCAAGCATGGTTTACTCCAAGGAGTGGCAGATCCAGCAGGGAGCACAGAGCTTCTTCACGAGGGACCGTTGTGGAGCTTTACTATCAGACCAGACGCAATCCTACCAACCAGTGTATCCCTCAAGACAGCAAAAAATGGCATAATCCAATTAATGAAGAAATCAGTAAACAGCAATCTGGATCTATCCTGATGAAAATTGGCTATGTAAATCTCTTACGGTCTCCTCCAGGAAACCCTATGTTCATGCGCCTGCGTCTGGGTGGTGCTGTGATAATCCAGACTTCTTCTAAACCTCTGAAGACCACTGACACAGCCACCTTCTATGTTTTTTTGTCCAGCATCTCTCTGCTAGAGCATTTTATTCTCAGGTGAGCACTTCTTGCTACAGGACTGCTGTTGCTTGATACTGTTGACTGTTAAGGGACTGTTTTCATCCAGCTGTGACACTAAGGTATGTCATTTTCATTGCTATTCTGAGAATGGACCACCCGTTATGATCTGGTTTGAGCTCTTAGTGTGGTGGTTACTTTCCATGTTCTGGGTAGGGTGAGGACAAGACACTTAACATAGTAACTGAGGTAAAAAAAAAAAAAAAAGATTTGTAAAGAGGATATACCTGATACCTGATTTGGCAATGTAGAACAGAATCAAGGTGATATTTAATTTCTTTCATTTAAAGTTTGTCAAATTTATATGCTGTCCTGTAATCTAAAATCCGTTATTATTACTATTATAAATATTGTGATGGAACAAGAGTACAACTTATCTGGACAGGGGCAGTTTTTATTGCAGTTATTGTACCAGTCTGTGGTGGAAAAGCTTAGTCTTTACTGATCAGTTAACATCCTTATTCTTTTCTGTGGCCCTAAAGAATAGACCAGTGGACCAAAATTTGATTTCTCTGCAGGGTTGCTGGCATTAGTCTGTGTAATAGAGTTATTGTTGCACTTAATTGAGAGAAGCCAGTTAACATAATTATAAGGGGGAACATTTTGGAGCTCACAAATCTTATATGATATATGTCCCACTGCACAGAGACCCATGACCTGCTGTAGTTCAAGTCTCACATTTGAACTCTTAGGAGAATTTTCTCAACCTGTTACTATGGAAACGCTTACTAGCAGAATGCCACCACTGTTTGCCATAGTGACAACAGTTATGTCCTTATATTTTGGCTTTTGTTTTAGGGTCTTGTTTCAGTCCTGTCATTAATTTGGTCCTTGTAGTGTACACCTGTTCTGTTATAGCACATAAATTGCTTTAATTTCTTCTTATTCATCTTATTCATTGTTACTGTGCATTTCTTTGCCTTGTTTTTTTTATTTTGATTATCTACAGTACCAACTTGCTGGTTTTGACCCTCACCTTATTTACTTTATGGATAATCCCTATACAACTCTGCCTGCCTGTGTTCTCACCTTTCCAAAATGTCACTAATTATAACTCATAGATTGTCCTTAATAACATTTGATGATCATCCACACTCTTATCCACCTAAATTACTGATGTTATATAATAATAAATTAATATAAATAAAAAAATAGACAGTTTGGTTGTTTGGTATTTCTAAAGGTATGACTAGCTGCTTTTTTTAAACGATTTGGTCAGACCTGAATAGGTTTGTTAATAGTAGGTGTAATAGGGATAGTTACACCGAAAAAGTCTTTTTTTTTTGTTTCGTTGTTTAAATCCAAAGGTGCAGTTTTCTTAGTTAATATCAGGAAATAAAAGCAAACACTCTAACGTTTTCTGAATACAGATATCCTGTGCTTTTGAAAAGTTTTTAGATTCTCTTCACTTTTAAACATTTTGTTATGTTGCAGCCTGATACAATCATTCAAATAGATTTTATTTTCGCTTTAATCTACACTTGGTACACATAATGACAAAATCAAAGAATTCTAGAAATGTCTGTAAATTATTTTTATAAGGACTGTATGTAGAGTATATGTTTCAATACATGTCCCAATTTTGCCTCCCAACACCAATTCTACTTTATAATTAAGAGCATTTTGTTTCTATCTTAAACACAAATCTTGACACATTAATTCTCAGCTCAATTAATTTTTATAACTAGAAATTTTAAAAGTCACTGTTCCATAAGCAGGAAAATAATGGAGAAAATTATTTGGTAGCACTTTATTTCATAACGTTCCATTAATTTGTGTGTGGGGGAATTCTCCCCATAAATAATGCATCAACTTAATGGAGCAAGGAAACAAATAGCCAATAATTGCTCGACTCCTTTGGGCAGAGATGAACTCATTAGAGAAGGTGCTGTGTTGTGCAAAAGCACACAGCACAATCTGTTCTCAGAACCCCAGCACACTCGCACAGATGAGTGCAAACCATTCTGTTGCCACGAATTAAAACAAATAAAACCAGTTGTTGTTTTATGAGGCTCCTACTAGTCTATTTAACAAAAAGAAGTTGTAATTAATTTTCTATTTCTATCTCGTGACCCATAATATCCCTTATTCCTGAAATGGAGTCATTCATGCAAACCATATTTGGTGACTAATGCCAGGGAGCTGTAAGGCTATATTGAATAAACTATATACATTCTGTAATCAAATTTTTAATTACACCTTATGGTTGTTGAATTCTTAAGTCTGATTGGTCAGAAGGTGTTTATTTCTCTATAAAAGTAGCTCTGACATAATAGGTATAAATACATTGCCATATTTATAGTAATGACTTACATGGGGTTGTGGCAGGCATGCTAAATAAATGGGTGACAGTTTTTAATTGTAGTTGTTTATATGTTTAGTTTTTTTGGTGAACAATCTATCTCAAATATGTTTAGTGGGCTTGAGGCTTAAATTTACATTTACAACTGAGTAGTGGAAGCTTGGTGGTGCTGGGATATGGTCCACTGAGCTTTTACCTCCCCAAATATGATTGCATGTATAACAGGAGTCTTCATGATGTGTATGATTGTCACACTAAAGCTTTCATGCTTTGTACATTTACATTAATAATAATAATAGCATTTGGCAAACCCCCTTATTCAGAGTGTCTCATTCAAACAACTGAGCAGCTATGGAGATATAGAGATGAACGAGCCACCTGGGCAGTTTGGTGTGGCTGGGATTTAAACTCATGGCCTCATAATTTTAACTTGATTCTAATGTCCAATGCCTTCACCCCTAAGCTACCACCTCCCCTGAGGTCAGGGCCAACCGTATATTGTACTTATGGAACACACTTTTTGCACTAGGCAATTGTGATGAAAAAACAAGTTTGCAGTAGGATTCCAGTAAAGGGAGATCTTAATGCTAAAGCATAGACAAGACATCATTGGCAATTTTGTAACAAAACAAAAATGACATAATTATAGATTTCATGATCCAGTGTCCACATACATCTCTTCTCTTGACTTTTAGACCTGCACTAATGATTAATCAAAATAGTAAATCAATAGAAAACGTTACTTAAACCTTCTGGTTGATGCTTTTAAAGACAATGTAGAAGTGTGGACTAATCTACCTAAAAGTTTGCTTTTAAAAAGCTCTTTAAAAAATCACCGTTGTTTGGTGCCTTTAGTAGAATAAAGTTATGCAGCGGATTATTTAGCAGAAAAAAATCTGAGAAAGACTGAGTCTTTATCCTTAAAATCTTCTTTCCTTTATAAATGGATATCACTGTTCAGAGTGGGGTAAAGCATGAGTGCAACCCAGTTTCTCGATAAGATTGATTTGATCCTCAGATAACTCTTTGGTCCACTTCACTCGTCTCTCCAAGATTGAGTCCGGACCTCAGGGGTTAAGATGGATAATCTGTGGGCTGATTGAAAATTAGTGGAAGTCTTTACACTTGGCAAACTTTATTATTTTTTTAGTTAGGACTAGGGCATTATTATGTAAGTAGTTGTTTAAAAGTAGACCTTTTAAAATTTACTAAAAATGCACCAAAACATAGTGATTAGTTTAGTTTTATTTTTAAAGTTGTCTATCATTTTGGAGGGGATCGTGAGTGATACTTATTTCATGGACATTTACTAAAATTAAAGACAGCTATTAACACATTAAAAGTACAACATATATGACAAATAAAAAACTGTAATTGTTTGGCAGAGCGCATAAGATGACAAGTTAAACACTTGACGTGTTGTTATACGAAAATAATATTCTATTACTTACATGTACTCTGCATCCCTTCCACCTTTCAAACCACTAGCCACAGACAACTGTGTCATTATTGTTCTCACAATCTACTGAAAATAAAGCAATGTCTTTCTTGGTTGTAGCATTCGGGAGCCTCAATGCACTACGACAATCCTGTCATAAGTCATTGCAGAGTTTAAATTTTTATTATTAGCTTGATAATGTCAAGGTTATATTAATGCAGCATTAAAGAGAAATAAGAAAATAATGGTGATACTCATTTAAAGTATTATTAAACTAAACCCACACAAAGCTCAAGTTGAGGTGGTGACTGAATTCTCAATAAGAATAAATTTGTAGATTAAAGGCAGCTCAATAATTAGGCCTTAATAGAAAAATTGATTTCTTTAGTTTTTTCCTGAAAGAAAGAATGTCATGGTGTCTTTTGTTTAATATACAGTTATAGTATTAGTTAAAAGTATTAAAATAACCCAAAACATTGCTACAGTAAAAATGCAATTGATAATCTAAATAAATCCTCTTGTAAAAGTTTAAGAACATTTTAAGATTTTCCACTTAAGTTAAAGTAGAAAAGTAAAAATTTCTAAAAATGTACAGTTTATAAATACATAAGAGAGATGAGCAAATGAAAAAGATATATTTCTCAGTTTTAAACCACATATTGATTTTAAATGCTGATTAAAAAGTAATTCTGGTTTTGCCCACAATATCTAAAGCTTTAAATCTTTTTTTACATTTCTTTTCAGATTTTCATTATACTAAATGTAAGCCCTTAATGTAAATCCACATATACTACATTATAATACTTAATCAAAATGAATGCCTTAATCATTTTTTTTTCCCAGTCAGTTCTGTCTTCCAAATTGCGCTTCCATATTAGTTTCAGTAGTCGTTCATTTGTACTTGGAATTTCTTCCATCATGATTCTTATTTTTCATTCAGCTAAACCTTCCCTCTACTACTCATCCAGGGCCTGTTTTTTGGGCTGAAAATAGGCCACATACAGACGCACTCCCTCGCTTTTTCTCCCTCTCCTTCTCTTTGTCTCCACTCCTCCGTGCTTCCTTTGCTCTATTCCTGTCTCTCTGAATCTCACCGTCTCACAGACAGAGTAACTCATCAGCAAGGCTAAAAAAAATCCACTCTACAAGAGAATGTGTGCGTGTACAGACTGCAGAGTGAACACGTGCTGAGTTTATGTGCTGGTGCCAAGACGTGAACATTGGGATGATGTTGTAATTATAAGCTCTTTTACTTCTGTTGAAGAGAAACAGTCAATAAGTCAGGATCCTCTGACAGCACTTTGAAGTACATAATCAGAATTTCGAATCACACTGGCAAATCTTTGTAACCTTGTCAGTCAGGATTCTGATTGGATGAAAGGTGTTTGCTTAATCCTAATTCTAAATGAATTTACTGACTATAAACGACTGCAACCATAGTAACTTACAGTCACAGTTGCATACAGAATGTGACAGCTATTGCATTTTCCAAGTATGTTATTTAGTAAATTGTATGTTATTTCATTTATATGGCGGATATGGTAATTTTGATAAATGGTGTGAGGCACAAGATACATTTGATGAACTGAAAATAAAGGTAAGAAATAAATATTATCAAATTGTGTAATTATCAGTTACAACTTTAACTTGTCAATGCTTGAAGATTTCCATGGTATAAGCAGAATAAACCACAGCTACGTGTGCATTCTGCTGAGCATAAATTTGCTTGTAAGTCAGGGTGTAATGCCAGTCCATCTTTTAAAGGGGTGACTCAGTTTTCCATCTCTTGTGTATTTTAGACTGATACGTGGTGATTATAGGATTAGGCTCTATAGCACAAAAAGAGGTATTAAAGGTATTTTAGTAATTGATGCCTAATCTGGACATGCTAAACAAGGGTATAACATTACACTGAGGAGGGGATACTGTAACCTAGTGGTTAAAGCATTGGACTTTGGATCGGAAGGCCACACCATCCCAGCCAAATCAAGCTACCACTGGGCCCTTGAGCAAGGCCCTTAACTCCCATAGCTGCTCAGTTTTATGAGCGAGATAAATGTAAGTTGCACTGAATAGGGCAATTGCCAAATACTGTACACTATTGGTAAAATAGAATAGATATTTGGTGGTGTATACTATCTTATCAGTAGCTAAAATTACAGACTGAGTTCTGGGCTTAATATTTCATGGTGTACTTGTACATTTGAACTTTTATGATCTTTGTCTCTCTCTCTTGTTTATTTGTTCCTGTAGCTGCAATTGGAGGTGTCTATGTCCCATGATCATTAATATCCACATAAAGAAATCCTCCTACAAAACATAAAGAAACCAAAAATGGATTCTGGGCATATTTACATTTTTTACTCTGCCAGTGGCTGCATCTTTTACAAAATGACTATTTACATTCCAACATAGTAGTTAGGATAGGACTTGTGTTCAGCTACATCCACTCATAATTAAGCAACAAAACCATCATTATGAGATTGATATAAAAAAGTTTCCTCGGTTGTTTTTTTTTTTATTTAATACAAATTAAATAAAAAGAAAGAATGAAAATAAATTGATTTAAACATTTACACCAACAAAAAACAGATATGCTTTGATTGACTTGGTTGCTATGCAAGTTGTTATTTGATGAGCCTGTAAAGTAGCAGAGAGTCTGTAAGTTTTATTAGCAGTTAATATAGTTATAATGCTTGGTAAAATGTTTTCATTGAATTTATATTATTTGAGCATCACATTTATTGGATTGTTTTGTGCATGCCTGCAATTGTATGTCAATATCCTACATTTCCTTATTTATTCATTGTTAAGTTTTATATTGTTTACTATACAGTTATTTAATGATAATTATTTATTATTTATAAATCATTAATTTACAATGATTTAAAAAGGAACTTGCCTAACACGATTTATTGTGTTTTCAAGCTGTTATGGGACATTGAGCTCCGATCATAAAACTAGATTGAAATATGTTCTAGCTGTGCTGGTGTTTCTGATCAAGTCATGTTATGTGGCCAGGGATCCTGTCACCAGAATGTTTTTTTACAAATCAAATTACAAGATCAGATCTGCTTGTATTTTTATAGAAATGCAAAAAAAAAAAAGATATAATATATGCATATCTATATAAAGACATTTATTATTTACTGGTAGAATCTCCAATAAAGGTTTCTTGTAGCAGCTGATCACACATGCACAACAGTAAGAAACAGTTTTTTTTAAACCATTCCTCTCCAAAAAAACCTTTTGTTATTAATCAATAGTCCTTGAAGGTCCTGCCTAAATAGCCTATTTGGGTCTTTCCACATCATGCCAATTAGCTTAAAGCCTGGACATTCTAAAACTTACATTTTCTACTTTTTCTTTATTTTCATATGCTGTTGAGTTGCTTGTATGCCAACAAGCCAACATGCCAACAAGCTTCATGTGATGGACTGGCAATATTATATTCTCCTGTACATCTTAAAATCAAACTTAGATATCAAGTTTCAAGATAAAAATACTGATTTATGGCATCAATGTATAATAATATTATACTTGTTTAAGGAGAGACTTTTGTATTGGTACAGGCACATAAAATTACCTTATTCTACACTTCTTCTTCTTCTTCTGTCGGCTTCTCCCATTAGGGGTCGCCACAGCGGCTCATCCAAATCAAATAAAATCAAATATTTATTTGTCACATACACATACATACAGGGTACGACATGCAGTGAAATGATTATTACGACAGGTCCGGCATGAGGGAATAGGATGGGGAGAAAAATAATACAAAGAAAAAGAAGACTGATAAATAAAGTATAAGAAACTATATAAAATAAAATATAAGAATATATAAAGATATAAAGACATATATATATAAGAGTTTAACGTGTCGTGGTGCGAAAGGTGAGCTATGTACAGAGAAAAAGTGTGATGATGGAGAGAGTGGGACAGTTTTTAGATCCTGGGTGTCTCCTGGTTTAAACTCTGAATGGCCTGCGCAACAGAGAAAAGAGTCCATTATTGGGATGGCTGAGGTCCTTCATAATCTTCCTGGCTCTGGTCCGGCACTGCGTGCTGTAGATGTCCTGCAGGTTAGGGAGCTCGGTGTGGATGGTACGTTCAGCTGAATGTACCCCCCTCTGGAGGGCTCGCTTGTCCTGCATGGTGCTGTTCCCAAACCAGGAAGTGATGCTACCCGTGAGAACGCTCTCAATGGTGCAGGTGTAGAAATCTTTAGCACCTGAGAGGGTAGATTAAAATCCCTTAAGCGTCTCAGATGGTACAGACGCTGCCGGGATTTCTTCACCAGGGTGTTGGTGTAACAGGACCAAGACAGGTCCTGTGTGTGTGAACACCAAGGTACCGGAAACTGTCCACTCTCTTCACTGGGGTCCCGCTGATGTTAAGCGATTGGTATGACTGCTCCTGCTTCGTGCTGAAGTCCACGATCAACTCCTTAGTCTTGCTCTTGACTCAGGAGAAGGTTGTTCTCCTGGCACCATCTCTCCAGGTTTTTAACCTCCTGTAGGTAGGCCGTCTCATCGTTGTTGGAGATCAGGCCCACCACAACAGTGTCATCAGCAAACTTGATAATGGTGGTGGAGTTGGAAGTGGCCACACAGTCATACGTGTACAGTGAGTACAGCAGGGGGCTCAGAACAAAAACCCTGCGGAGCTCCAGTGCTGAGGGTGAGGGTGGATGAAGTGTGTTTTCCCACCCGAATGGCTTGTAGTCTGTCTGTCAGGAAGCTGGAGATCCATTGACACATCGGCATGCTGAGTCCCAGGACCTCCAACTTAGAGGTGAGTGTGGAGGGAATTATGGTGTTAAATGCTGAACTGTAGTCCACAAACAGCATCTTTGTATAATTCCTATTTCTGTGGTCCAGGTGGCTCATCGTAGTGTGAAGGAGATGAGCAATGGCGTTCTCAGTAAAACGGTTCTGACGGGACGCGAACTGTAGTGGGTCCAGTGTGTCCGGTAGTGAGGCAGTGATGAAGTCTCTGACCAGTCTCTAGAAGCACTTCATCACTACTGAGGTCATGGCTACATGGCGATAGTCGCTAAGGCAGGCGGGCTGGGGTTTCATTAGGACAGAAACAATGGTGGACTGTTTAAAACATGAGGGGACAACAGATTGTTCCAGTGAGAGGTTGAATATCTCAGTGAACACCGGTGCTAGCTGGTCAGCGCAGGCTTTCAGAACCCGACCTGTGATGCCATCTGGTCCTGCTGCCTTCCTGGTATTCACCCTCTTGAATGCCCTCCTCACGTCATGCTCCGAGGTGGTGAACGTGTTTACCTCTCCGGCTCTCTCGGCATGCACGCTGGTTGTGCCGCTAGCGTGGTTAGCTGCAGCCTCGAAACGAGCGTAAAAGGTGTTTAGCTCGTCTGCCAGAGAAGCGTCCGCATTCACCATCCTAGAAGATGGTGATCTATAGTCAGTTATTGTACTTAGTCCCTGCCACAGGCTCCTAGAGCCACCATGTTGAAACTGTGACTCTAGTCAAGTCAAGAAGCTTTTATTGTCATTTCAACCATATATAGCTGATGCAGTATACAGTGAAATGAGACAACGTTTCTCCTGAACCCAGGTGCTACATAAAACAACATAAAAACAACAGTCACAGTACAGAAGAACAAAGGGCCAGGAACTAAGATCCTCACCACATAAAGTGCATGTGTGCAACTGGTGCAAACAGTGCAAAAGACAACACAAGACAGTGCAAAAGACAACACAAGACAGTGCAGAACAATACAAAATACACAAAATATAAAAATAAAAGCAGCAGTAGCTCCGCCAGTAAAACTTGTCGTGACAGGATAAGGTGCACAGTAGCAGACATGTAAACAAATATAAACAGAATTTTGCAATCCTATAATAGTGTAAAAAAATATGGTAGCAGCAATCAAGATAAAGTGAACAGTGACCAATGGATTCACAGAATAATGTGCAAATAGAGCAAGTCCCGGAGATCAGCAACAAATGGCATGTAAACATTATGCTATAATGAGAGGTGTGAATGGTGCTGAGACCTGGGTGTGTGAAGTGTATGTGTGTTGAGTCCGGTTGTGCAGATCAGTCACTCAGTTGTGTGTAAGTGTGTGTGTGTGTGTGTGTGAGAGAGAGAGTTCAGTCAGATGTTTGTTCAGGAGCCTGACGGCTTATGGAAAAAACTGTTACACAGTCTTGTTGTGGCGGCCGAATGCTTGAACCGTTTTCCTGATGGTAGGAGGGTGAAGTATGTGTGTGATGGGTGTGTGTGGTCGTCCACAATGCTGTTTGCTGCGGATGCAGTGTGTGGTGTAAATGTCCATGATAGAGGGAGAGAGACTCGATGATCTTCTCAGCTGTCCTCACTATCCTCTGTAGGGTCTTGCGATCCGAGACGGTGCAATTCCCAAACCAGGCAGTGATGCAGCTGCTCACGATGCTCTCGATGGTCCCTCTATAGAACATGGTCAGGATGGGGGAGGAGATGGGCTTTCCTCAGCCTTCTCAGGAAGTAGAGACGCTGCTGGGCTTTCTTGGTGATGGAGCTGGTGTTAAGTGACCAGGTGAGGTTATCCGCCAGATGAACACCAAGGAATTTGGTGCTCTTGACGATCTCCACTGAAGATCCATCGATGATCAGTGGAGAATGGTCACTCTGTGCTCTTCTGAAGTCAACAACCATCTCTTTGGTTTTGTCCACGTTCAGAGACAGGTTGTTGGCTCCACACCAGGCTGTTAGCCGTTGCACCTCCTCTCTGTATGCTGACTCGTCGTTCTTGCTGATTAGACCCACCACGGTCGTGTCATCAGCAAACTTGATGATATGATTCGAGCTGTGCATTGGAGCACAGTCGTGAGTCAGCAGAGTGAACAGCAGTGGACTGAGCACACAGCCCTGAGGGGCCCCAGTGCTCAGTGTGGTGGTGCTGGAGATGCTGTTCCCGATCCGGACTGACTGAGGTCTCTCGGTCAGGAAGTCCAGGATCCAGTTGCAGAGAGAGGTGTTCAGGCCCAGTAGGCTCAGCTTCTCGATCAGGTGCTGGGGAATGATTGTGTTGAATGCTGAACTGAAGTCTATGAACAGCATCCTTACATAAGAGTCCTTGTTATCCAGATGGGTGAGGGCCAGATGGAGGGTTGTGGAGATGGCATCGTCCGTGGAGCGGTTTGGACGATACGCAAACTGCATGGGGTCCAGTGCGGGTGGGAGCTGGGTCTTTATGTGCCTCATGACAAGCCTCTCAAAGCACTTCATCATGATGGGTGTGAGTGCAACGGGACGATAGTCATTGAGGCAGGACACAGAAGACTTCTTCGGCACAGGAATGATGGTCGTCATCTTGAGGCACGAAGGAACAGTGGCGCTGCTCAGGGAGATGTTGAAGATGTCAGTGAAGACATCTGCTAGTTGTTCTGCACATTCCCTGAGCACTCTGCCAGGAATGTTGTCTGGTCCAGCAGACTTCCGTGGGTCCTCTTTCCGTCCTCTTTCCAAGATGGTGGCGCGGCAGTAGCTCGCAGCGGCCGCTCCGGACCCAAAATGGTGCTAACGTTATTCTGTAGCCCGCCCTACACAACACATGGACATCGGAGCAACCGGTGTCCCTGTGTACAACCGAAAAACATTGAAAGAACTCAGAAACAACCCAAACAACACCATAAATGACGACCTGCGGCAGAAGCTACGCGACCTCGGCGTGCTCCGAGAACCAGGCCTCCAGACCTCGGCATCGCCTGCGGAGGACGGACGGAGGAGGGGGAATCGGAAGCGTTGCGCAAGGAAGCAGAAACGCGGAAAGCGAGCGGGTGCTAATGCTAGGCTAAAAGCAAACCCTAGCCGGCCCGCTCTACCATCACTACTGCTGGCAAATGTCTGCTCCCTGGACAATAAATTAGACTACATCAGACTCCAACAAGCTACTCGGTGTGAGTACAGACACTGCTGCGTTTTTGTGTTTACTGAGACGTGGCTGAGCGACAGAGTTCCGGACGCCGCCATACAGCTGGACGGGCTAGCCGCGTTCGTGCCGACAGAAATGCAGCTCTGTGCGGTAAGACTCAAGGGCGGCGGTCTGTGTGTTTACATCAACACGGAATGGTGTAAGAACTCTGTGCTTGTTTCTACCTACTGCTCATCGCTGCTGGAGTTTATTGTTGTGAGATGTAGACCTTTTTATTTACCCCGGGAATTCACCACTGCTATTGTGTTCGGAGTGTACATACCACCTAGCGCTAATGCTAAGGAAGCGCTCAGCGTGCTCTAGGGGACCATTAGCGAACACACACCCTGACGGACTGTTTATAGTCGCCGGAGATTTTAATCATGCAAATCTCAGGACTGTGCTTCCCAAATTCTATCAGAATGTGGACTTTGCAACCAGAGGAGAAAACACGCTGGATGTTGTTTACACAAACATCCGGGGCGCATACCGGGCGAAGCCCCGCCCCCACCTCGGGTACTCAGACCACATCTCTGTTATGCTGATCCCAGCATACAGACCACTCAGCAGGCGTTCAAGACCAGCTCAAAAACAAGTGAGAACCTGGCCAGCAGGATCCATGTCTGCTCTCCAGGACTGTTTTGAATGCACTGACTGGGACATGTTCAGGGAAGCTGCAACCAATGGCGATTTCATCAACTTGGAGGAGTACACGTCAACAGTGACCAGTTACATCGGCAAGTGCATTGACGACGTGACTACCTCCAGGACCATCACTATACGTTCCAACCAGAAGCCATGGATGACCGCCAAGGTTCGTGCGCTGCTAAAAACAAGAGACTCTGCCTTCAGAGCAGGGGACAAGACGGCCTTAAAAACAGCAAGGGCCAAACTGTCCCGTGCTATCAGAGAGGCGAAGCGCGTACACGCCAAGAGAATCCATGGCCACTTCCAGGACAGCGGAGACACCCGGCGCATGTGGCAGGGCATCCAGGCGATCACGAATTACAAGACCACATCACCTGCTTGTGACCGTGACGCCTCCCTTCCAGATGCGCTGAACGACTTCTACGCCCGGTTCGAGGGGCAGAACAACGTGGTGGCGAGGAAGACAATCCCAGTGACCAGGTGCTCTGTCTAACCATATACCCAGTTTTACTAGTTTCCTCCCGTAGCGCCGCTTTGCATTTTTCACCGCTCTGCGAACACTGTAAAACGCAGCCCTGTACTCCTCCATGTCCCCGGTGGCGAGCCCCTTGTTGTAGGCAGCGGAGCAGGATCTCAGAGCACCACGGATGGTTTTATCCACGTTCTTATAGTGTTTTTTTGCACCGTATAATCCACTAGTTTTCCGATGAATCCCACAACCGCTTCCCTAAACATGTTAATGTCATCAGAGCTGCGCCTGAACATGTCCCAGTCTGCGCCATCCAAAGCATTCTGCAAAGCGACCTCCCTCTGAACGGAGCTTCCTGTTTCAGCCTTTGTTTGTAAACAGGCATGAGGAAGATGGTGGCATGGTCCGATTTCCCAAACGGTGGACGTGATTGTGCCTTGTAGCTGTTCTTTCATCCATCTCCATACCCCTCTGTCCGCTACATCTGCCTCTTTCAACCCAACTACCTGCATGTCTTCCCTCACCACATCCAAAACCGCCTCCTAGGCCTTTCTCTTTTCCTCCTTCCTGGTGGCTCCATCCTCAGCAATCTCCTACCAATATACCCCATGTCCCTCCTCTGCACATGTCCAAACCATCTCAATCTCACCTCCCTCACCGTGTCTCCAAAACGTCCTACATGTGTTGTCCCTCTAATAAACTAATTTCTAATCCTGTCCATCCTCGTCACTCCCAATGAAAACCTTATCTTCAGCTCTGCTACCCCCAGCAGTACACCATACAACATTGCAGGTCTCACCACAGTCCTATAAACAGTCCTTTCCATTTCACTCTTACAGATACCCTTCTATCACAAAACACTCCTGCACTCTTTTCTTTACTTCTCTAACACACTCTCCGTTATATTGCACTGTTGACCCCAGGTACCTGAACTCCTCCACCTTCTGAACCTCTTCTTCCTGCAACTGCACTGCAAACAGGAAAGGGCTCAGAGCCGAACCTTGATGCAGTCCAACCTCCACCTTGAACCAGTCTGTCGTTCCTACTGCCCACTTCACGGCTGTCATTTTGTCCTCATACATGTCCTGCACCACCCTCACATACTTCTCTGACACACCTGACTTCCTCATACAATACCACAACTCCTCTCTAGGCACCCTGTCGTACACTTTCTCTAAATCCACAAACACACAATGCAACTTCTTCTGACCTTCTCTATACTTCTCCATCAACATTCTCAAAGCAAATAATGCATCTGTGGTGCTCTTAAACAGTACTGCTGCTCACAGATGGTCACCTCATCTCTCAGCCTGGCTTCCACTAATCTTTCCTATAACTTCATGGTGTAACTGATCAACTTTATTCCCCTGTAGTTACTGCAGGTCTGCACATCTACCTTACTCTTAAAGATCTGTACCAGCACACTCCTTCTGCATTCCTCAGGCATCCTCTCACCTTCCAAAATCCTATTAAACAATCTTGTTAAAAACTCCACTGCCATCTCTCTTAAACATCTCCATGCTTCTACCAGTATGTCATCTGGTCCACCCGACTTTCCACTCTTCATCCTCCTAATCGCTGCTCTCACTTACTCTTTACTAATCCTATCTACTTCCTGCTTCACCATGTCCACACCATCCAACCTTCTCTCTCTCATTTTCCTTGTTCATCAGTTGCTCAAAATGCTCCCTCCATTTTCTCAACACACTCTCCTCACTAGTCAACACATTTCCATCCCCATCCTTTATTGCTCTAACTTGCACATCCTTCCCAGCTCAGTCCCTCTGCCTGGCCAATCGGTACAAATTATTTTCTCCTTCCTTAGTCTCCACATCCCTCCTCACCTGATGTCGCATCTCCTTGTACTTCTGCCTACTTTTCTTTTTACTCTGTCTGTTTTGCCAACCTCTTTCTCCTTATGCTGTCCTGCACTTCCTCATTCCACCACCATGCCCCTTTGTCTTCCTTTTTATTTCCAGATGTCACACCAAGTACCTTTCTAGCTGTCTCCCTTATCACTTCTGCAGTAGTTGCCCAATCATCCCACAACTCTTCACCACTACCGAGCCCCTGTCTTCCCTGAATCTCACACTATAGTCTTGCTCCTTTAGTTTCCCCCATCTTTTTCTTCTTTCAGTCTTCACTCTCCTCCTCTTCTTCTTCTTCACCTCCAAAACCATCCTACAGACCACCATCCGATGCTGTCTAGCTACACTGTCCCCTGTCAACATCTCCTTCAGGTTGCATCTCCTACATAGAACATAGTCCACCTGTGTGCACCTTCCTCCACTCATATACGTCACCCTATGATAATCCTTTTTCTTAAAAAAAGTGTTCACCACTGCCATTTCCATCCTTAGCAATCCTGAACACACAGCATATCTACCTTTCTCCTCTCCATCATATCAGCTAACTCAGTCCCTTTACCAGTCATAGTACCAACATTTAAAGTACCAACCCTAACCTCCACTCTCCTACATTTCTCTTTTCCTGCCATCTCTGTAGTCATCTTCCTTCTCTCCCTCTTCTCCTTCGGCCAACAGTAGCCCAATTTCCACCGGTACCCTGTTGGCTAACGATACCTGTGGCAGTCGTCGGTAACCCGGGCCTCGACCGATCCGGTATGAAATTCTCTTTCGTGATCCGCATGTTTGATTTGGCACATGTTTTACGCTGGATGCCCTTCCTAACGCACCCCTCCCCATATTTCCGGGCTTGGGACCGGCACTAAGAGTGCACTGGCTTGTACACAAACTTTTACAAAAACCATGGGGTTATGCTTATGGTCTTGTGACAGGTTCTTATTTAACACAGTTAATTATTTCACTTTAAAGTAGTGAGGAACATTTTCTAAAACCGAGAGAGATAAAAGGTAAGATATTACCTGTTGTGAAATCGTTGTTTTTCCTAAAGGAAAAAAATATGATTAAGTACAAAAAGTTGAAAAGTTGAAAAATCTGCTAAACTACATTAATGCAATAAAAATACTTTATTTTGAAACCTGCCTGCCCAGATGAAGAGCTTTTCCTCAGATTACAAAATTGAATGAAATGCTTATAAACAGATCTAAATCTATGATAATGTAGTCTTCTGGTGTACTATTATTTAATGCAATCTTGCATTAAATAACATTACAAAACAAAATCATGAGCTTCTGTTCCAATCTACAAATCTGCAGTCTTTACAAGAAGTTTAATCTTTGCTGTAGCCTGTGTTTCAGGAAGGTGTGGTCAAAACCATCAAAACCATCTCCTCTGTCTTCTTCACTTTCAAAGTACGATGATTCATGTCACACCATTCTACCAACCCTTTGTATCTCAGAATTGCCACTGGACAGGCAGAAGTATCAGCTTTTATCACATTACTGTACCTCAATACTGCTGGTTCTGCACTTCTAAAGGCGTTTATTAACAATAATTGGCTGAGTCATCTTTTGTTCAAAAGCCTAGTAACATAATATAGTATTGTTCGGTAAATAAAGGGTTAAAATGTATTTTGGCATGCTATTCTCAGCCACTGGGGTTGTGCTGAGTGTTAATAATAAAGAAATAATCAATGCGCATGTCATGTGGTGTCTTGAAATGTAAAGAATATTACATTTGCAATTCATCATTCCTTCAACGATTGTGATCAATTTAACTATAGGCACAGCAAATAAGAACCCTGATTGGCAATCTATTATGCTTCACCATTTTTGTTATTGTGGCAGCATGATGTTTTTCCCTACAAAAATAGCACTGTATATTTCTTTATTTACTGTATATTTTATTTCAAGGAATTGTTTAGTGGTTTTCTAATAGTGGATCGAACTGAGAGTTTAGAAATGTTAAGAGGTTTCTGTATTCTGTTTTTCTGTAATTGGTCTCTTACAACCGTCTGAAATCTGTAACAAGACTTTGTGTTTGAAGTCACATTTCATTAACTCTAACACTTATTAGCCTATTAGTCATTACCCAATAGGTTAATTTAAATGTATATATTCAGTATAAGGCAAAACAGGTTTGTCAATACTTTAAGTATTTATTGTCTTTCTCTAATTGTATCCTAAAATTAAGATAAGATGTAAAATGTAGTTCTATTAAAAATTATCTCAAGGTGCCATGAATTGCACACACAAAGTTGTTTAAAAGTGTGTGCTAATGAAGCAGCTATGCAGAGAAACATCTAATGTGAGAGCATGTCAGTTCTCCAAGCACAATGCGCTTTGCAATGCACAAGCAATCTTTTTTTCCACTGCTTTCTCAAGCCAGCATATACAACAGGGCTTCCCAGACTTCTTGGGCAAAAATGACCACAAATTGACATTAAGCATTCCCATTTTGTCATGAAATACTGTCACGCTTGTAAATACATACTTAATATTTTGGGATTTTTTTTTTTGTTATTTTGCTTCACGGAGCCTGTCACTCAGTGTTGACAAGACAGCCTATGCAGCCTATGCAGCCTATTAGTATTGCAAAAAAGTGTACATTAAACTCTATAAGTAATATAGAACTACGACATTTTCAAAGCTGAGTACAGAAAAAACACTTCCCTTAGCAAGTTTACTTTGTCAGGGACTAGGGGTATAATCAGTCTAAAAATCCAAATGAGGAGGTTAGTGCAGTAAAGAAACAAAACACAGCACAAGAATGAATTCGAAAAATAGATGAACAAAATGCCCATATAGACGTTTATTTTTGTGACAACACAATAAAAAAAAAAAAAAAAAAACAGTTAAAGCTTTTATGGAAGTGTGGCTTGGCAGACTTATCAACAAAAAAAACAACAACATTCCTTTAAGTTATTTATTACTGGTTTTTACTGAATGTTACTTGATTATAATGTATATTTATTATTTCTTAACTGGTTTCTGAGGTTGTTTTACTTAAAAAAAAAAAGGCAAATATAGTCATTATCAGAAATAGAAGTTGGTAAAGACCACATAATTGGTATCTAGGCCCTGACTGATAAAAAATTTAATTGAAGGAGGGATTACTTTCTTTTCTCCTATAACTGCTAAACAATTATAAATAAAATCATTATTTATTGCTTAGTAATATCTAGGTTACTTATTTTGGTAATAGTAACTAAGTCTGGAAAAAATGGTGCATCCACAACTTATTTGTTGCTCAACAGTGTATGTGTTGAGCCACATAAAAAACAGCATGACTCTGTTCATGATTTTAATGAATTGGTGTTGACAGAGAGAGAAGCAGAGTGGAAAAGAGACATATTGGGGTTGGACAGAGATAGCAGAGCTTGTCAGAGTGCTGTCGGCCATGCTCGATCCTCCTTCCCACTTTAGCCGCTTCGCTGTCTGCTCTCCTGCTGCTCTGCATAAGTTCCGGAGGAGTTCTCAGCTTGGCACACGTCTCACTTTCCATTTCTGTGCACTGGACAGCGGGGACAGGCAAAGTGTCTGGCTGGCTGGTGGATAAAGCTTAAAAAAAGTGCATGTTAAGACTGGAGAGGAGGATGAGACTGTGAGGCACAGTCGGCTTAATGTTCCTCCGAGCTGCACGGCTCACGAGCGATTACGGCTTTGAGTGAAATGGTGCATGAACACAATCTCATTCTCTCGCTACCACATGCTGAGAGGAGAAACTCAGTGTACCCATGAGCAGCCAGGGCTCAAAAACGCTGGGGAAACAGGCAAGTCATTGACTGAACTAAAAAGATTGGTGTGTGAGTGTGTGTGTGTATGAGCACACTTGCATGTGTGTGTTTTAAATATAGTAGTAAAGGTTGTTCAGGGCCAAAAGAAAATGATAGAGATAAATAAGGCTTGTCAATTTTCTGTCTGTCAGAAACAAATATCTTTTACCTGTCTCTGGAACATCATTTTCACCTCACACAAACTCACTCAAGAGTCACATACATTTTTCCTTCCTTCAGAAAATTCTCATTATGGTCCTCATGGTTGTTTTTAAAATAAAATTAAAAACTGCTGAAACTAATCAAAGAACTCTGCAAATATTTTGCATATGTAGATAAAATATACCCAAGAAACTTGTTAACAGTTCCTTAGAGGGGGTGCTTTTATAGTAAATGAAACAGTAATTTTCCTAAAGAACCTCCCAAATTGTTTCATTTCTCACAGTATAGCAGTGTCATCCTAGCATACTTTACTATTTATGTATAGTTAAATTTAATGTTACTTCTGTGTTATCACTTATGTTTTAGCACCTGTAGTCAACGTTTTGGAAACACATTGCATGTGAAACAGTAATTTTTAATTCCAAGGCAGATTAATCCAAACTTCGAAAGCAAACCTCAGTAGTCAAGAAACAGGTCATGTGGTCTACAAATTAAACCATAGTGGTCTACAAATTAGGTCTACTAATCAGAATAATACTGCTTGGGAAAGTCAACTGTGTTCAATCAGTTGCTTGGTGAATGAGAACACTGAATGAATATTTGAAGGGTACCATGTTGGCTGGGAAATGGAGTTGTTGGCTTGGTGTGACTTAACAGCTATAAACAGTCTTTGCCTTACCAGCCTTTGTTTCTCTCTTTTAAGATTCCTAAGAAAAAACACAACTTCACGTTCCCAATTGCAAAGCATAAATTCCTATCCTGAACACTAACTTCAATGCAAAAGCACGAAACTAACGAGGATACTGCAAAAAGTGACAATAAATGACAAAAAAAAAGCCTACTTCACTATTTAACTTGATTTGACATTCAGGCTTCTGTATAGTTTAAGATGCTGATTAAGTTAGAACGTTATTAGATAAATAAATAAAAATTATTAATAACATGTTAGAATGAGTACATTAATATAAACCTGTAATTTTCAGCTGCACTGCTGCCTGAACTACCGTGATCAAAAATGACTCAGCTTCAAAGCAGTATCCCGCATGCTGTGGTATTATTCATAATATATAATACACCAGGAGTGTATTATATTTGAGTTAAACAGAATATATAAATAAATCAAATATTACATTAAAATAATACTTAGTTTGAAGTTTCAAACTGGTGTTAAAATACGACAAACCTGTCCATTAAACCAAATCAGATTTAATGGGTGTCACTATTTTTTTAAATATTGCATGTGCATTTACAGTAAGAAGTTTATTTTTGCAAAACATAAAATAAACTGTTAGGACACCTGAATTCACAGAGCAGGATCAGCAAGCACACGCATAAAAAATGTATGGGAGGTGGCATGATTTGTGCCTTCAGAGGACAGTCGAAAGCAAAGGGAAAGTGCAAGAAGCAGGTCTCAGTGCTCGCAGAACTGAAACGCTAACTAATAACACTACTTGTAGGAAAATACTGACAGAGATCAATTTGCAGGCTGCATGGCTTTGATTGACAAAGTTTTGACAAAGTTTCTGCCTTTTGCATCACATGGCACTGCATGCCATCACAAAATATTTGATGAAAACAAGTACATGAGCAAGGTATAAAATCAATCCCAATATAATTATAAGTATTGATGTATCTGTACTCATAACCCCCTTGCAAATATTTTGCATTTAATTAAAAGGTAATATGTTTAGCATAAACCAATATTCTCACCGTGTAACTCTAATTGTTTCCACCTCAGCCATTATAGCGAAATGCAAATAAGAGTCCCAAATCCCCACCTAATCAAGCTGTTGTCACACAGCACTAAAGCGTCCAATCAGATTTCACCATCAGCAACCATCTAATTATCCAAGACTTGCTTTTTGTGGCTACTGCTTCCTAAATCATACTGTTGCTCCCATTCTTACTAATCCCCCTGCGCAGTCAGATGATATTTTTTTTGCCCTGTGCTTATTGTTATGTGTGTAATCACCTTACTGTATCATCTGGCCAGCAGAGAGGGGATCATTGCTGCTAATGAATGATAATTTAGACATACAGTTTACATACTGCTAAACTGAAGGTCATAATCTTCCATTAGCTACATTAGAGTCATAATTTCATTTTTCTGAAACTAATATAAAAATTCTATAAATAAAATCATTATTAATTAGAAACCAAAAGAATAGTGTGATTAAGACTTTTGTGCAATACTGTAAGTGCCACAATAGTGCACGTTTTTCTAAATAATCTTCACTGCAAAGCAAAATTGACTGGATTGCACTAGAAAAAAATTATTTTCAATTGCGTGTGCCACCACTAATGTATCATCTGTCGCACTTCTTTATCCAACCAAAAAGTCCAATGTCTGCTTTAGTGCTCCTAAAATAAGACAACAAGAAGACACCAGTTATCCTTGACTGCCACAGGTAATTTTAGCCAACAGGGTACCGGTGAAAATTGGGCTTTTGTTGGACAAAGGAGAAGAAGGAGAGGGGGAAGATGTCTACAGAGACAGCAGGGAAAGGAGAAGTGTAGGAGAGTGGAGGTTATGGTGGCCACTTTAAATGTTGGTACTACGACTGGTAAAGGGAGAGAGGTAGCTGATATGATGGAGAGGGGAAAAGTAGATATGTTGTGTGTTCAGGAGTCTATGTGAGAAGGGAGTAAGGCCAAGAACATTGGAAGGGGGTTTAAACTGTTCTATCATGGTGTGGATCTAAAGAGAAATGGTGTAGTGGTGATTCTTAAGGAAGCGTACAGTAAGAGTGTAGTGGAGGTGAAGAGAGTTTCTGATAGGGTTGTGAATGTGAGGCTTGAGGTTGATGGGTGATAATCAATGTCATCAGTGCAAGTGGGTTGTAAGATGGAGGAGAAGAAAAAATTCTAGAGTAAGTTAGATGAAGAGTGTACCTAGGAATGAAAGATTGATGATTGGGGCAGTCTTCAATGGGCATGTTGATGAAGGGAACAGAGGTGATGAGCAGGTATAGGTTTATGAAGAGGAATGTGGAAGGGCAGATGGTGGTAGATTTTGCTAAATGGATGGCAGTGGTAAATACTTATTTTAAAAAGAAGGAAGATCATAGGGTGACATATAAGAGTGGAGGAAGGTGCACACAGGTGAACTATATTCTATGCAGGATATGCAACCTGAAAAAGATTGGGGACTTTAAGGTTTGGCAGAGGACTGTGTAGCTACAAAATGGTGCTTTGTAGGATGGCATTGGAGGTAAAGAATAAGAGGAGGAGAGCGAGGACTGAAAAAAAGAATAAGATGGTGAAACTAAAGGAGAAAGACTGTAGTGTAAGATATAGGTAAGAGGTCAGACAGGGGCTCAGTGATGGTGAAGAGGTGCTTGATGATAGGGCAATTACTGCAGGAGTGATAAGGAAGGTAACTAGGAAGGTACTTGGTATGGCTTCTGGAAAGAGAAAGGAAGACAAAGAGAGGTGGTGGTGGAATGAGAAAGTGCAGGAAAGCATAAGGAGAAAGAGGTTGTTGAAACAGAGTTGGAATCGGCAGAGAGATGAGAAAAGTAGGCAGGAGTACAAGGAGATGCAGCAGCAGGTAAAGAGGGATGTGGCAAAAGCAAATGAAAAGGCATATGAGGAGCTGTATGAGAAGTTGGACACTAAGGAAGGAGAAAATAATTTGTAGAGCTTGGCGAGGCAGCGGGACCGAGCTGGGAAGGATGTGCTGGAAGTTATATAAAGAGCAATAAAAGATGTAGATAGAAATGTGTTGACTAGTGAGGAGAGTGTGTTGAGAAGGTGAAGGGAGTATTTTGAGCAGCTAATAAATAAGGAAAATGAGAGAGAGAAGGTTGGGTAATATAGAGATGGAGAAGCAGGAATTGGATAGGATTAGTAAGGGGGACGTGAGAGCAGCAGTTAGGAGGATTAGGAGTGGAAAGTCGGTTGGACCAGATGACATACCAGTAGAAGCGTGGTAATGTTTAGGAGAGATGGCAGTGACGTTTTTAAATAGATTGTTTAACAAGATTCTGGAAGGTGATAGGATGCCTGAGGAATGGAGAAGGAGTGTGCTGGTACTGGTTTGTAAAAATAACGGAGATGTGCAGACCTGCAGTAACTACAGTGGAATAAAGTTGATCAGTTACACCATGAAATTATGGGGAAGAGTAGTGAAAGCCAGGCTGAGAGAAGAGAAGACCATCTGTGAGCAACAGTATGGTTTCATGCCAAGGAAGAGCACTACATAGGCAATATTTGCTTTAAGAATGTTGATGGAGAAGTATAGAGAAGGTCAGAAGGAGTTGCATTGTGTGTTTGTGGATTTAGAGAAAGCGTAAGACAGAGTGCTGAGAGAGGAGTTGTGTTATTGTATGAGGAAGTCAGGTGTATGTGGTGGTGGTGCAGGACATGTATGAGGACAGTGTGACAGCAGTGAAGTGTGCAGTTTGAACGACAGACTGGTGCAAGGTGGAGGTGGGACTGCATCAAGGATCAGCTCTGAACCTTTTTCTGTTTGCAGTGGTGATGGACAGATTGACAGATGAGGTCAGACAGGAGTCTCCATTAACTATGATGTTTGCAGATTATATAGTGAAGTAGAGTAAAGAAAAGAATGCAGGCAGGGTGGAGTGGGTGGAGAAAGTGGCAGGAATTATTTGTGATAGAAGGGTATCTGCAAGAGTGAAAGGAAAAGTTTATAGGACTGTGGTGAAACCTGCTATGTTGTATGTTTTAGAGTGGCATTGAATAAAAGACCGGAGGTGAAGCTGGAGGTAGCAGAGCTGAAGATTCTGAGATTTTTTTAATTGGGAGTGATCAGGATGAACAGGATTAGAAAAAAGTTTATTAGAGTGACCACAAATGTAGGAAGTTTCGGAGACAAGGTGTTGGAGGCCTGATTGAGATGGTTTGGACATGTGCAGAGAAGGGACATGGGGTATATCGGTAGAAGAATGCTGAGGATGGAGCTACCAGAAGGAGCCAAGTAAGAAGACCAAGGAAGGGTGTTTATAGATGTAGTGAAAGAAGACTTGCAGGTAGTTTGCCTGAAAGAGGCAAATGCACTGTATAGGACAGGGTAGTATGAAGACGGATGATCTGTTGCTGTGGTGATCGCTAACGGGAGCAGCCGAAAGAAGACGAAGACACAAAATAATCACATACCTCATGTGACCAATCAGAGCAAGGATGTCATATTTTCATATGTGGTTTAAAACACAATTTTCACATACAAGGCAGGTGTGTTTTTTAATTCTTTTACACATTATTACTATTATTATTATTTTTTACATGATGTCAAAAAGATTAATTCGTTTTCACATGCTTTTTAATTTTCTTATTATCTTATTTTTGTATGATTCAGTTTCTTTTTCTTTTCTTTTTTTTTTTTTTTACATTTTTCTTTGTTTTTACATAGAAATGCACGTTCATGTGTTGTTTTGTGTCTGAAGTGTTATTTTAACATTTTTTTTGTGCTAGCTACCTCAATTACTAGCTTTATTTTCCGCAAAGATGTTACCTAGCAACAGTCTTTCCCTGAAATCACTTAAAGCAAAGAAACAATCTCTCAAGTTCCTTTTTGAGTGCAATTATTGAGCCCTCATAATGCATGCAGGTCACTTTCTGAGACTTGTAGCATTATTATTTAAAAAATAGTGTGTGTGTGTGTGTGTGTGTGTGTGTGTGTGTGTGTGTGTGTGTGTGTGTGTGTGTTACAGAGCCACAGTACACAAAGGTTTGTCATTCAGCACAGCTAGACCAAGTGATACTGAGCTATGGGATATTTTCTTGGAACCCGGAAAACCAGGCATAACCCAAACTGTGTTTGTGACCTGCCAAAGGAAAAATACTATCACTGCAAAGAGGCAAGACTTCAATTTATTCTATTCTATTTTCATTTTTTTTAATTAATATCTTTTTTTCATCAACAGAGTTGATTGCGTGCTAAAATCCGATTTTGAAACTTGGTTTGTGCTTTATAAATTATATGTAACCAAATCTTTTGATTTGTTTTTCATGTGGAAATCTTGCTCTAAATTGCGTTTTACAAAAAATAAAAGCAACATCCCGTCACTGAATGCATTCAGTCACTTATTAATGCATTCATTGCCAATGCAATACAAAAAATGACAAGTTTCACAATAACATAGGGGGGCAGGCATGTTTTCATTTTTTCAGACCCAATCTTTTACATGTTTTCTAATTTAAGTCTGATTTTGTCTACATTGCTGCTGTAGAAACACCTCATAGTCTATTGAAATTCAACAGGTGGAATCCGGTGTAGCTCTTGCTTGATTGGAATAAAAACCATAAACACATCGGCACTTTCTGGATAAGAGTAGACTCCTGTTTATTACGATCTGTCAGGGTTTTGCCAAAAAATAACAGTCTGATCTGGATGTATTCTGCAGTATTTCTACAAAATAGAGCTACACTATGACTGGTGATTATTTATTGTTGTATCACATAACCTTTCTCACACACACACACACACACACTGAAGGAAAAAAGAAAGAATGTGAACAAGTGTGATTGAATTTTAAAATGGCCCATATACCAGCCTGTAAAGAGAAAGAGGAAACCATGTCCTAAACAAATAAATCATATTCTTTAGTGACTATTAAAATCCAAATTACTGAACAAACAATGACTGACTTAAACTGCCCTAATTTGTTACGCTCATTGCTCCAGTGACTCGGTTGTTTATAAGATTCACTGGATTATTTGGACTCATGATTTGAGTGTGCAGTTAACATCATTAGAGAACTATGAATACTGAATACTGATCACTGAAAGCAGCACAGGATTTATTTTGTTTGATCCCTCAGAAAAACGTGAAGCAGATCCTCATGCTCTAATGATGAATTATTAAAAAAATTAAACATGCTAATGAAATTATATTCCACTGAAGAAATTGGACATGCGTCACTAAAAATACTGTTTTGTCATTAGAACATTTTGAGAGAAGAGGTATTTCTGAGTTAGAAATAAAGTGCTCTATGGTACTATGTCCACATGAGTTCATTAAAGATTGCAGGAAAATCTGCAGTGAATAGAGCTGGCAGTTTATTTAATCAATAAAACAAGTCTGAATGTATACTGTAATGATGACTGACTCTGTATCAGTGTATCAGATTAAGTACCACTTATCACACTGTAGGCAGCATAAAGGACTCGAATGTGCAGCTTTGTAAATCAGTGAAGTGAGAGCTCTCCTTTATTTTAAGCTCCCGCTGCCATAAGATAATTTTTCTTCAGTTGTGTGAACTGAGGAATATACTTAGAAAAGAGTAAAGTACTAATAAAAGTAAATAAAAAGGAAAAATGCTTCACATTTCTGTTTGCTGAAGCTTGTTAATGCATGTTATTGAACCATCTGTTGGGGAAACCTGCTTTCTCCATGACAGCTCAGAGTCTGAGTTCTAAATGAAGACTAAGTGCTAGAGGTAAATAAGCTAAGGGCTATAAAACTATATCAGGTATGGTTTTTATTCTGTGTCAGATACAGCATCTTATTTATCACAATTTGTTTAGTACTTTCCTTGAATTATCTCTATCACATTAGTAATGTATAATATTCTTATTTATCATACAATATCTTTATTTAGGTTTATATGACAGGTATTGTAACCAACCCAAAGCTATTTTTGTCTTTATCACAGCATTACACACCTTGTTCTGACTTAGGCCCAGTACCATACTCTCTCCCCCACCTCACAGGATGACCCACTTCTCTCTAATCGTCCCTGATACATCTGTGCATTTACCCAGCACATTTAGCATGAGATTAGAGCCAAGATCTTATTGTCTTAACCCTGATATAAGCCACAAAACAGGAAAACTGAGAGGATTCCTCAAAATACATGGCAGAGGGTGATGGGATAAAATGAAAAATGTAAAATACACCACAATACAACACTGAAAAAACAGACTATTTTTTAAATCAATTATGGGATATGTAGAGTGCAGACTTAAATAATGTGACAAATGGATACATTATGTCAATAAATAATACATGAATATAAATCCTATTCATAATATAATATTAAAATGACTCCTCAATAAACATATATATTGTGTGTGAATGTGTGTGAGAGACAGAGAGAGAAATGTTTGTTTTGAACATTTTATATTTTTATATATGCTTTTATAATAACCTCCACTCTTCTGGGCATATTTCCATTGGAAATCAGAGCATGGATGTGGTGATTTCCTCATTAAGAGTATTAATGAGGTCAGACACTGATGTTGGGTGAGAATTCTTGGTGACCAGTCAGTGTTCCAGTTCATCTCAAAGGTGTTTATTAAGGCTCTGTGTAGACAACATTAGTTCTTCCATGCCTTTCTATTGACTTGCTCTCATAATTGTTTTTTTTTTTTCTGTACACTTAGATTATGCTGTTTAGTTTGTTCCAGTTATTGTCCATGTGTGTGCTGTATAAATGTAGGCCACATTGATTATGATCATGATGTTGATGATGATGGTGTTTGGTTCTCAGGGGCCTGCTGGAGGTCCTGCAGCTGGACTTTGATGCACATGAACAGAGTGACCCAGCACAGATCCAGACAATCACGTGGCATCTGGAACGGCCTGGAAATCCGATCCGCGATGAGGGAACAATGAGGATTTACATGCTGCAGAGAGACTATGTGGGCATTGCACCCTTCATTATGGTGAGCTATCATTGTGTGGGTGTGGAAAAGAGCGATTGAGAGAAAGAAATACAACAAATGTGTATGTTTTAGTTTTGTCCTATAAACTTCATCTATGTTTCTTCACTGCATTGCAATATGCTTAAGTGAAAACTTGTACTTGCAATGTAACTGCAATAAAGCAAACTTATGTTTTTTATTTTATTTTAAAGATGCCTTGAGCTATAAAAGTACAATAACCCACATCAATGATTCATAGCTCTTGTTGAAGCATGTGTTTGGCATTTGTTTGTGTGTGTGTGTGTGTGTGTGTGTGTGTGTGTGTGTGTGTGTGTGTGTGTCTGTCTAAATTTAACCACGAGTGTGGGAATCTCTAACAGTGTTGACCTTGTGGGGGCATTTGGCTGGTCTCCATTGGAAAAATATCTTATTTAAAAGCATTTCTTTTGTACAAATATGACATTTCATTTAAAAAAGTAAAAAAAGCCAAAACTTTTGCTATATTCACACTAATTGCTCTGTGTATTGGTGCATGCTTATCATATTTCATATATATAGTGAAGAAAAGAGTGCAGGCAGGGTGGAGTGGGTGGAGAAGAGTGGCAGGAGTGATTTGTGATAGAAGAGTATCTGCAAGAGTGAAGGGGAAAGGTTTATAGGCCTGTGGTGAGACCTGCGATGTTGTATGGATTAGAGACAGTGGCATTGAGTAAAAGACAGGAGGTGGAGCTGGAGGTAGCAGAGCTGAAGATGCTGAGATTTTCATTGGGAGTGTCGAGGATGGACAGGATTAGAAATTTAGAAATTGGTATGTTAAAGGGACTACACATGTAGGCTCTTTTAGAGACAAAGTGTGAGAGAGGCCTAATTTAGCTGTTTTGGACATGTGCAGGGAAGGGACATAGGGTATATCGGTAGAAGAATGCTGCTGAAGCTGCCAGGCAGGAGGAAAAGATGAAGGCAAAGGAGGTTTATGGACGTGGTAAGGGAAGACATGCAGGTAGTCAGCAGATGAAGGCAGATGTAGAGAACAGAGTGGTATCGGGACGGATGATCCGATGTGGCGACCCCTAATGGGAGCAGCCGAAAGAGGAAGAAGAAAAAGAAGACATAAAATAATATAATAATAATAATAATAATAATAATAATAATAATAATAATAATAATAATAATAATATAAACTATATTTCCAAACAAATTGGGTCACCTGGTCATAAGTACGGTATGTGATTTTTGAGCATTGCATTCCACATTTAGTCTCAATTTGCTCTTATAATTCCCTCCACTCTTTTGGGAACCTGTTTCACTAAATTTTGTGTGCTTATGGATATTTGTGTTCATCAGCCTCAAGGGTATTACGAAAGGCAGGTACTGATGTAACTGAGGAGACCTGGGGTGCAATCAGAGTTCAAATTAATCCCAAAGGTGATCAGTAGGGATGAGATCAGAGCTCTATAGCAGGCCACTTAAGAGGTAATCTATGTCTTCAAGGAGCTCTCTTTGTGCAAAAGGGCATAAAACAGGTTTGAGTTTCCAATTTCAAGTAAATGCACAATTTTGTTATAGCGCATCTAAAGACGTCCTATATAATTGAGTGCCTCCAGCTTTGTCGTAAAAGTTTGGAAAAGAACCACATATAGCAGGAAAGGTCAGGTGACCCAATACTTTTGACAAAATAGTGTACCTGTATATATTGTTGCTGATGACCAGTGATTGAGCAGCTTGTCTCTGATGAGGAAACAGCATGTAGTCTTTAAATTACACTGAGCATCTGCCATTAAGCATGTGGAGGTAGATGATGGGCATCTGGCAGGTCAATGAGTTAAATGTATGCTTGAACCTACTCATCACATGCCACTGTCTACCTATTTTGACCTTACTACAGCTAATAATACAATGACCTGAGCACTGATGTCACAATACACACAAAGGAAATTTGTTACTAATGTAGGAATATATTTTATAATTTAATCATAATTTAAAAGAATATATATATATATATATATATATATATATATATATATATATATATATATATATATATATATATATATATATATATAAAATTAAAACCATAATCCCTTATCTTATCATTGTCCATATTTTAAAAACTTTATTTTTATTGGTTATTAATGAATTTTAATGTGTCTGGTGGTCTGTAATAATAGCTTGGTTGTTTTAATTGGTTGCAATCTGTTCTTGGGTGTGACTGTACTTTAATGGATCATTGTTGTGTTTTTTATTTTTATGTATGCTCCTATTCTGCCTATTTTATTTGTTTTATTTTTAATAGTACACAGAAAATTCCTAATTAAAATCATATTACATAATGAAAACCTTTCCACTGTAACCTGTACATTAAATGGCAAAAAGTAAACATCCCATTGCAAAACCATGGACATTACTACTGAGTTGGTCTTCCTTTGCTTTCATAAACTTCACTTGCTACTTGCTATTACATTTTTAAAAAGAGGCTTATAGATAAATATGCTTTCTGAATCAAAATGTTCTGACCCTGTAGTGAATTTCCTAAAATTATGTCAAATTTATTGCTAAAAAACTTTCCAATAAACATGTAATTATTTGAGCATAAGCTCTTAAAGAATTTTATTAAAGACATGTGCCGATAGTAGAAATATTTTCACCTGCTGGGAACTTACTCATATTGTCCAGCTGACAAAAAAAGAATGGACAATAGTCTTGACAGAAATAGGAATCTCTGACAAATATGGAAAGTGGGGCACAAGGAACAGGTGCAAGCAACTAAAAAACATGGTAAAACAGAAAGCAATTGTGGATTGTCAGGCGAAAGAACGTGCCGGAAAACCAAAGTGCAATCCACAAAGGTTTTTAATGGAAGAAATAAAGAGCAAGGCAGAAAACGGCAAAACCGCAATGAAACTCCAGGTTTAAAAATCCTGGTGAAAACTATGGGCAGACAAAACACACAGAGTCCTGTAACCAATAATTATCTTAAACAGAGTGCTAGGATAGTCCGACAGTGTTCTTAAGCCTAAGCTGTAGAACGGACAAAGAACTGATGGGAGAACGGGGTTTAAGTAGAGTGCAAACTGATAAGGGCCAGGTGTAGCTGATTAGTATGTGGGAGAGCTGCTTGGAGTGATAGGTGGAGGTGTGGCTGGTAGATCCCTGACATGGATACAGTGTATAAAGTGTTAGTGACACTAGTCCAACCATTTTTATTATATACAAAAGGAATTGCATCGTAAAGGGTGGAGCCAGGGAATTGATTTCAGGCCATACAGTGACAGGACAAGACTATGAAATCCTTTAAGACATGCTTGTAAGTTGTAATTTCATACTTTACAGGACTCAAGAACAAGAACAATTAATACTGTTGCTGCCTTAATTTGCAAGTGTAAAATGGGTGTTCATGCACTTTTCTTATGAAAAACATGTAACACAATACTAATATAAGTTATGTCTAAAAACATTTTAAATTAAGTACAAGCAGTAGTTTTTTTTGGTCAATCACAGGCTTCATCTGGTCAAGCAGGGATTTTTTGACCGGTCATGGGCTTTTTTCACTTTGTTTTCCATTTTGTTATGGTTAAATAAAATATTACCCACTCCTCGACCCAACCTGTTTAAATAGTTAATCTGTAGAAAAAAAGTATTATTGTTTTGTGTTCACTTCTGCCCAGAACTTGGACCTCCTTAACACGGCAGTGCTGGATGGTAAGATGGTGTCCGTGCCGGTGAAGGTGTTGGGAGTGGAGACAGATGGCTCTCTTAGCGACATTACCAACTCAACTCGCTGCTCATCCCCAGATGAAGGCACTCTTAAGGTCCTACCTTACTGCTGCCCACTGCTCTGGCAATTACACTCTTCACCACACGCCACTTGTTACTGGCCTAACACTCGCACTCAGGTGACATCTCCATTACACCTGGCAGCTCTGAGAACACAGAGAGCAGGATAAGTGACAAGACCTGCTGCTACCTGGCTGCCTCTTACAGATTAGAGAGCTGAAAACTCATGCCAGTCCTCAGCCAAGCCAGAAAAAGAGAGTGAGAGAGAAAGAAAGAGAGAGAGGATATTGGGAAAATGACACAACTGTAGCTGGGCTTTATCAAACCCAGAATACACATATGCTCTCTTTTGTGCATTTATTACTAAGAGCTGAGACCTTTATCCAGTTATTATTGAATCATTCTACTAAGCTGCTCTTTAGCTAAGAGTTTAAAGCGATTTACAGGTTCAGGGTTAAAGATGAATCTATTCTTTACTCCTGCAGATCATTTCAGAGTCACAGAGTCAGAAATAGAGGTCACCCAACCAGGGATGATGATTCCACTGTACTTTTAACCCACACACTATACAGAGATTTCCAATAGGACACAAGTGATGATTTTTTTAATGATTTATTTTGACTGGAGAGATAGAAAGACACAGTGAAGTGACTTGTTAAATAATTAGATGCTCCCTGAAACCTGGAGCTGAGACAGTGAGCTAACTGCACTTATTCATTTCCTAAATGAGACACTGAAACCATACAGAGCTATTCTCACACTATTAAGGCACCTTTTACAGACACATTAGCCTAAAACTGTCACAATCTTTGTCAGCTATGATGAGTTTCAGGCGGTGTTTTTGTCTCTTCTTTTATTAGCCTGATTTCAGAAAATTACCCCCAATTTACCCAATTTCAGTGGCTTAATGGCATTTTTTAAAATCATTTTCAAATTTGCCATTTAAGACTTGCCTTTTAAGACTTATTCAGGCATTTTTTTTTTTTTATAATATTTAAAAGACAGACATTTTCAGCTTTTACTTACTATATCATCTTTTAAGTGGGTTGAAAGTTCACATACACATTGTATGTGTTTGTTAGCATTGACTGTTACATTTGTAAGCTTCAATCAATCATATTCATTATATATTTTATATTAATATTATATTTATTTTATATAATATTATTTATATTTTAATTTGCATAGTGATTTTAACAGTGGACATTGTCACAAAGCAGCTCTGCAGAAATAAATATATTGGGGATATACATTAATTGTTTCCCCTATATGTGTTTTCCTAATGAGCAAACCACAGGCAACAGCAGCAAAAAAAACAAAACAAAAAATAAATAAAAACTGAGATATGAGAAAGAAACCAGAAGAAACAGTTACAGTTACATCATTACAGTTTCATCGTGAGGTCGATTTTGTTAAAGTTATCAGCTGTTCATGGATCGAACCAACCATTAGAAAACTCATGTGTCTTTAGTCTATCTATTGTGAAACATCCTCTGTGGTTTCCAATATTGTTTTACAAGATTACCTTGCTTGAAATATTTGCTCACTTGCTCATTCAACACGCTTTTCTCAGTTCAGTTAAAAAATGTCCTACAGGATTCAGGACAGAGCAGTGTGATGCCTACTTTCACTTTTTTGACTTTGAAACATTTTCTTACAGTGATGGTGTTATGCTTTGAATTGCTCTGCTGAAAGATTAATTCCAAGCAAGTTTCAAATGTCTGGCTGAAGTCTTAAGGTTTTGCTTTAGTATTTATATAGATTCCTCCTTTCTTATGTCTTTTCTGTTGTGACTCAATACCCTTTCCATCAAATTACAGCCTTGCTCATTTTTTTCCATACATGTTTCTGATCATTATCACCAACTGTTTAGTTTATGTTTCATTTTACCCTAATATCCCAGTCATACTAATGACTTTTTCTTTACACTCACACACAGGTGTCTGAAAGTTGTGACTATGTGTATGTGAATGGAAAGGAGGCAAGAGGGAGGGTGAGGATGGTGCTTAACTTCACTTACAGCTATCTGACAACCGAGCTGGAGGTGAATGTGTGGATGCCGCGCCTTCCATTGCATATCAACATGGTGGACTCAGAGCTCAGCCAGATCAAGGGATGGAGGGTTCCCATCTCTGGTGGCAACACCAGGTTAGAAAGATAACATTTTTCCCAATACTGAGGTAAAAACTAAGAGGTGTCATGTCAATAGTTAACTGCAAACATCCCATGTAATGCACAGAGCATCCTCCTTCTTAGGTGTCTAATTTTTTTAAACTATAGGCTTAGCAGTACCACCCCCAAGCATGCGTTCAGTTTTCTTTAAAAAAATCTCTCATTTAGGGTTCCATTAGGATCTGACAGTGACTTAATAATTCCTACTAATTTTAAGCTTTCAGTTAGTTTCCCTTAAATTAATTTTACTATTAAGTTAATTTACTAATGTTTACCATTTTGTTTGGTCTTTGGCTATAATTGTGATTAAACAATAATAAAAGACACAAAAAAAACCTTCAGGGTTAAAAAACTTTTGATTGTCAGGAAGTATTTAAGTTTTTATTACAAGTAATACAAATGTAATTAATTTGCTGTCAAGCCAAACTATGCAAAGACATATACATGTAGTTTACTTTTATCTCTTGTCTTATTCGTTTCATTTTTATTATTAATAAATAACCCCATAAGACTTTCTGTCACAATCCAAATGTTTTATTTAATAAATCATTATTCTTTCCAAAACTGAACCACTTAATTCAAGCACTTACTATTTTTTCCCCTGGAGTCCACCAGAGAGTGCTGCTTGGTTTACTTTTATTGACTCACCTTTATGAGGTAATACGTCTTTTAGAATAGTTCTTTCTAAAAAAAACCTTTCTTTCGGCTTCTCCCATTAGGGGTCGCCACAGCGGATCATCCGCATGTTTGATTTGGCATATGTTTTTATGCTGGATGCCCTTCCTAACGCAACCCTCCCTATTTATCCGGGCTTGGGGATCGAACCCGGGCCGCAGTGGTGAGAGCGCCGCATCCTAACCACTAGACCACCAGGGGACCAAATAGTTCTTTCTACTTTTAAATATTTTCTCCAAATACTAATTATGGTCTATTCATGTAACTTTTATGTCTAATGTATCATTCTTAAATTGAAACCCCAGAATTACAGGTGAAACAAAAACATAACAGGTAAAAAAGATTCAATGGTACAATTTACTGTAGTATTCTTTACTTATGTGTAGCTCAGAAAAGAAGAGGGAAGAGGAAAGAGAAGAACTGAAAGTTGATTGTATTGAAATCATTCTCTTCCCATCTCTAAGGCCGAGTTGGGATAGTGAGGAGGAAAATGAGAAGGGCACAGGCTGTTTGATGCAGTATCAGCATAGCCAGATCCAAGTACTCACAGCTTTCACTGCAGAGGTGTTGGACTCAAGCACTTCCTCTCCTGAGCACTTCCTGGGTCCTGAGTGGCTGGTGGATGTGACTCAGCTTGTCCGATACTCTCTGAAAGTTGTGGACACAACAATTGCTCAGCTAAACAGAGAAACCGTGCTTAGCGGTAGAGCTCCTGGAATCACCACTGTCCAGGTCCAACTTTTTTATTCATTTATCTAGTATATATTACAGAAATTAAGCTCTTAGGATTCCAAATAGAAGAATTCCACAAAATGACTATTTACACCATTACAATGTAGATTCAATAGATTAAAATACCAAAAAAAAATAAATGTTAACTTGTGAAACATGATTCTGATGTGCTAGGTTTGTATTTCTTCTCTATCAGGTGATGTCCCCCATGTCTGACCTGGTCTTGGGGGAAAGGATGGTGCAAGTGCTGAACGATAGAGTGAGCATCACAGATCTTAGTGTGCAGCTCGTGTCAGGCCTTTCACTGTCACTGCATTCCAATCCAAGCAGCAACAAGACCATCATGGCCATAGCCACCACTGAGGAGACCATGCAAAACCCCAAACAGGTCATCATCAAGTGGTAGAGAAATGAGCTGCTGTTTTTCTTCTTGCATGTTTAGCAAAACTATGGTGGCCGAGAAGTGCAAAACACATTAACAAATCCGAAAAAAAAAAAAAAAAAAAAAAAAAAAATTTACAAATTCAAAAACAAAATAACAAATCTAAAAACAAATTAACAAATCCGAAAACACAACGACAAGTCAGAAAAACCGGAAAAGGTATGTAGTTTGTGAATGGAAACTTACCGATCATTGGATGAGACACCTGTCATTCACCTGTAAATCTTGAATGATCTGTAAGTTTCCATTCACAAACTATACCTACCTTTTCCGGTTTGTCATTCAAGATATACAGGTGAATGACAGGTGTCTCGTCCAATGTTTCCATTCACAAACTATACCTACCTTTTCCGGTTTGTCTGACTTGTCATTGTGTTTATGGATTTGTTATTTTGGTTTTGCATTTGTTATTTTGTTTTCGGATTTGTTAATGTTTTCTAATTTGTTAATTTGTTTTTGAATTTGTTATTTTGTTTTTGGATTTGTTCATTTGTTTTCGGATTTGTTATTTTGTTTTTGGATTTGTTGTTTTATTTTTGCATTTGTTATTTTGTTTTCGGATTTGTTGATGTGTTTTTCACTTCTCGGCCACCGTACAAAACAGTTAGAGAATGTAAAAAAAAAAAAAAAAAAAAGAAAATTGTTTTTTTAAAGATTAATAGCATTTGCATATTACGGTACCTGATGTTATTCATTTGATTTATAGCATTAGATACTCTTAAGTTCCTTTAGATGTTAGGTAGTCCAGCATCCACACATTTATGTTTGTTTAACCCAAACAACATTAGGCTATTACCTCTCAGCAAGAGGCTTCATCCAATAAGCTGGTGGTGTATCTCCACAGTATATGCATAATATAAGGCAGCTTGTGGAGGTGATTGTTCAACCGGCAGATGTAAAGTGTTTGCTTGACATCTCGTTACACTGATTACTCTTCCTGCTGTCCTCTGGAGCTCAGATTGATTTTATTGTACATAAATATTGATTCCTCTGGTTAAGTGGAGCTTGCTGCTGACACCCAGACTCAGCTAATTAGTAAACGATCGACATGTTCAAAGAGTAACTTTTTTTCAGACATAAAAATGAAACAAAATTTGGCATTGACATTTTTAGAAGCCTGTAATATTAGTTTATCTGTGTTGTATCGCAGGAGGCCGTGGTTGCATGTAAGCTGCACTTCAGTGATGGCTCTCAGGCTCATCTTGACCTGTTCGATCCTACCAGCTACAAGCTCACAGTGTCTTCGCTGGATAACAAGGTGGTGTCCGTTAAAAAAGTCCCAGGCTCTGTCATGGTGGCCAAGTCAGAGGGATGGGGCCTGCTGTTTAGAGCTGAGCTTACCATCTGTGAAGCTTGTCAGAAATCCAAACGCAAGAGCAAGCTCGCTGTTGGTGCCGGCAATGTGAGAGTCAAATTTCTTCCGTCAGAGCATAGAATAGTTGAAACTGAAGCCAAATGGAGCCTGACCCCCTTTCAAGGTCTACACAGTAGGAACACTACTACTGGCATTGCAGAGAGAACCACAAGCGATTTCTTGGCAACATCAGCCAAAACCAAGCTACAAGAGGCAATAGGAGGGGCTCTGTCTACCATCAGGATCAAGAGTATGACTGTTACAAAGCCTGACACTGAAAAACATCTTTTAACAATCAGTCCAGCTAACGATATGCTTACCATCTCAGAGTTCCCATCTCAACCCAAACAGGTAGTACCTATACATGAGCAAGATTTGGTGTGGACTGTTGGTATCTTTACACATGTTGAGATCTGCATCTACTTGTTACTAGCACTCTCCTGCTTGACAATTATCATCTTCCTGATTAACTGTGGTGCTCAGAATGCAAGGTTGCATGGTAGCAAGTCACCTATGCAGTGCCATGGCCCTGATGACCACACACATCACTGGGTGAACCTAGGCATGACTGCAGAACAATCCAGTGCTACCACAAGCAACCAGGAACAAAAGGTGCCAATTACAGCTTTGAAAATGCCAAACTCTGTTTTAAAGAACCAAACAGAAAAGACTGCAACCCTAGGGAGAAGGTGCAGCACTCTGCCTTTGAGAACAAACTCTGTGACACACAAGTCAGCTGGTCCACTGGCAAAGCCAACACGGAATGAGCCACTACACTCTCCAACCAGCAAGAGGAACCAGGTCCAGTTCACCACCTTTACCACACTTGACATCAAGCACTTGGCAGCACTCAAGAGGAACTGGTTGGACTTTAGCTGGACCAACCAAGAAGCAAATCAAGCAGCCAATCAAGGAGATCTGTCAAGTTTAAATGGGACATCTTATCAAAGTTTTAAGCATCCTGAGCCTGAAGGTCTTTCTGAAATCCCATGGCCAGTGGTAAAACCAGTGGTACAGGGGAAATAAGCATTATATATATATATATATATATATATATATATATATATATATATATATATATATATATATATATATACACACTCTTCTTTAAATAAATTCTGATTTATTCCAAATATTTCTAGATAAAACCACATGTCCAAATCTTCTTGGCTTAAATAAAAAAGAAGCTTTTTACTTCCCACCTCATGTTTGTTGATTGTATCCCAGTGTTGAGGAGTTTATCTCATCTTGCTATGTTCTTTGCTTCTTTTCTGACGTCTGTAAGTGAAACGAGAGCAATCTCTGCTGCGCACACTCCAGTCTCCATTATCCTGATAGCATGAGAATCTTAGGATAGGGAAAGGCAGCTTCTGTCGTCCACAGAAGAGGAGTAAAGATAACTCTCCTCCAGTTGGAGCTTCATCACATCGTTAAATTGCATTCCATCTAAACGGGTAAAACATCGGTGGTTTCAGTGAAGTGCAGGTAATCTGATATGTTGGATCTGTGGATTTACCACAGAACGAAATAGCATCTTCTCTGGAGAGATCTCCTGAGTTACTCAAAGTAGTCAGGCTATCCAAAAAAGTTTTCCTGTTTGTGACAAACCCACAGCAATATATAAAGTGGAGCTCAAGCTTAACTATAAAGTCAGAACACTGACATCACTTTCTGCTGTATTAAGGCAAAAATACTACTATTATGATCTGGAACTTTTATTCTTATGCAGATTTATATTATTGTATTCATAATACACTATTATTTCTATAGTAAAAGATCATTACATTACATACATTACATAAATATTCTTTGTAATAGTTAGAGCTGTACTTTAGGCACTGCCCTTTATACTATGGTAATGAAACACAAACAAGTTCCATTACCACAAGTTAATAAAACAAGAAAACACAGATGGCAAGTTACCGAAAAACCAGAAAGCACAAACGATGATGTCCATAAGATTCAAGTCTCAAATACTTTCCACAACACATAAGGGTTGTTCATTAATAAATAAATAAAATGTTGATTAAGATCATCTCTGACTTTTTCAGAAATACAAAATATTAAAAATACAAAATATGAATATGAAAAAAACATTATTTTTTATTATATTATTATGATTATTATCATGATTAGGATGATGATTATGGTTATTATTGTTGTTAATGCTACTAGTTTAATTTCTGTTTTTAAATTGTCCTGAAAGTCAGTGGGGTCTGAATCTCCATTCTTTCTTCCTATGTAAGGAAATCTTACTGACTCACAGTGAATCTTGATGGATCAACATTAAATCATGTGATTAGCATGGGTTACTGTAAGCTTATATATAGATTTCATGGTTAAGGTTACTAATTTCAAACTTGAATTTAATAAAACTAAAATCAGTCAAATTTTGTACCAGTGGCATTAATTGATTATTTAATGGGGAAACAATGTTAATATTTAAAGAAGTTAAGCAAAGAGAAATTCATGTATTAAGACAAATTTGCGTTTTTTCATTCAAATAAGATGGAAGAAACATGAAGGTTTGGGCAATGGATCCACTTGCATTACGCTGCTGAAGGGTATATATATATATATTTTGTTTGTTTTGTTTGTTTGTTTTTTGTTTTTTGTTTTTTGTTTTTTTTAAGTCTGTTTCATTTGCTGTGGAACACAAATATCAAAGTCAAATATCAATCTGATGCCATACCTGTACATTTCCAGGTTTTCTCAGTGCTTGGATTTTTTTGCTAGTAGGATGCATCAGAGAGTACCGATACTGATCTTTCTTGAGCCATATACTCTCTAGCTTGTTAATCGTGATGCCAGTTCAAGAGCTAGTCTCCCAACATACACGCACACGCACACGCACACGCACACACACACACACACACATATATATATATATATATATATATATATATATATATATATATATATATATATATATATACAAGCATCAAATGATGAAATCCAGTTGATGTGATTCTCTTGCATTTGCTGCAGATTCAGATTTTTTAAAGACAAAAAGTGTCTAGTTGATGTCTTTATATTTCTGGTTAAAAATATATTAAAAATATATTTTGTTTGTCCAAAGTTTTAATCGAAGCATTGTAGCATTAGAGGTTGTGTTAACAGCAGTCACACCACAGGCATTTTTCCATATCTACAACACAAAGCAGTCTAGAACAAAGAGAAGCCAGGAGGCAAATATCACAGTGTGGTGCTCCGAGGCGAGATAAAGGACCACACGCAGTCCCAACGGACAGAAAATACAAACATCAGTGGATGTAAACACAGCTCGATGTGGACTCCCTGCGCAGTGCTGTGCTACATCCCCCACCCTGGAAGCTTTGATCGAGAGAAAAGAGAAGAGGAGCTCAGTAACCTCAAGGAGAAAACTTTAAAAACCCAGTCACACTGAAAAAAACTTCACATTCTCCGGACAGTGACACTATAAAGATGATTTCATCAGCTCATGAAATGACATCACTTGGTCTACCAAAGATTAAATATTTAATTCAACACGTGGTCTGAGTGCTGTATGAGCAATTAGTTAACTGCATTTAATACAAATGGATGTACAGTATGTATAATGCTATCAAGCTGAAAAAAAAAAAATCTAATTCTGATTAGTTTACAAAAGTATGAGAGAACAAATGTAATCGTTCAACTTTGGATGTTCTATAGGTGCATTTTGTGACTTTATCCTAATTACTGATAATATTTCTATTGAAAAAAAAGTTAATCTATAATTTACTGACTTGTTTTTATGCATTAATATAACATTTTTTAATCACCTTGAAATTGTCTCTGCTTGTAGCTGATCTTTTTTTTTTTCATTACAGAAAAAAAGCCAATAGCATAAAACTTTTTAAAACTAGAAATTAAACAGAAATAATCCTGTTATAAAAAAAAAGTTTCACAATAAATTTAGCTATATTAAATTATCAGCAGTATATTATTTCCTTTGTAAGGAAATACTGTATGTATATATCCTGTATAAGGATTGATCACGTCAAGTCAAGTCAAGAAGCTTTTATTGTAATTCCTAGCATATATAGAACGTTAAACAACATAGAGCTACATCACACAACATAAATCTACGTAACAAAACACAGTTTAATGTAGCACCAGGGTTCTGGGGAAACATTGTCTCATTTCACTGTGTGTTGAATCAGCTATGTCAATAGCAGTGTCTATGATCAGTGTCTATCCAGTGTCTCTGTCTGGTAGACAATACCAGTGTCTATAATCACCCAGGTGCATCCTTTTGTCCCAGGTTTCTTCTTAAGTGTCTAAGTGTCAGTGCTTGGATTTCTTGCCAGTGGCCCTTTTCTGAGACAAATAAGTGCTCTATCTGGTACGTCTCAACTTATTATGACATGTATACTTTCTACTGTGCTGCATGCCATCAGGATTCTGCATCAATTTTTTGTGCATTCACGCTTTGAAGAGGCTGAAGAGAGCGTCATCACTTGAGACTTACAGTATGATGAACAGGCACCAAGGTGCAATTAACCACAGCACATGCCCATGACCTGTGTAGATTATTCAGATGCTGGTATACTGCAAAACGATGTTTTTATTTGGGTAGATGTGAGTCAAAAGGTCCTAAGCTTTCCCAAAATGGACTCTGGAATCCCAAAATTTTCCACAGTCATTTGACAGAGAAAATGTCAAAGTCCAGTTAAATTAAAAATATACTGCTTGTATACATGTAACAGCACAAATAAACACTCCTACCCTTATTAAACTCTTTAATAAGCACACAATTTAAGTGTACAGAGATTAATTAAGCAAATATTGATAAAACAAAATAATAAACTACATAAAAAATAAACACAATGATCTTAGACAAAATAGATAAAGAAACAATATAAAATCCGATTGTGTAGTAGACAGAAGTATCTAATTTACTTCAAATAGAGAAAATTGACTACTTTAGCTAGCCAGTAATCATAAGATTGCAGAGTAGCAAGTTTCCCCTCAATAAAATAACATGTCTGGCTAAGAGGGTACAGATTGCTAGGACACTGAAGTGTTAGGAGAGTGTAACCAAATAAGATAACTAAAGGACAAGATTTGATGGTTTTGTTTTAAATGTTAGAAAAGAAAATATTGCTTGCCAAAAAGACATGGTTGTGGGACATTCTGAAGGCATGCATCTCAGGTTATCCGGATCCTAGTTATCGTTCACATAAATGAGATTTTGACTAGTCTCATTTAAATCCATTATATATTTAGTGCAGAATATCACATAACATAAAGAGCTTTACATCTGGCAGGTCCAAAATGCTGAAACTGGCATCCCCAGCAATAAATGTCAAATAAACATATCAGCAATTACACACTTAAAAAAATGTGTATTGTCCACTTATCAAGTGGCCCTTTGCACTCAGACTACAGAGTTAGAGGTGAGTGTTGAACAAGAAGAAAGACAAAAAACTATTGATTTTTTAAAGGAAGAGGATGCAAATAGACACTATTAAAAGAGAGTGAGAGTAATAGGCATGCAAATAAGTCCTGTGAGGATAAGAAGGGGTCAGAGGTCACAGACCAGAAACAGAACTTAGACTTTTTCTTGCTCTTTAACTGAAACTCCCTCAGAAGATCAATGTCAGGTACTGCAGGGAAAAAGCACAGTGGAACAATAATAAAAAAAAAAACTCTGTTTTTAGGAATGTTATTTTAGCAAGATTTTTACAATTAAGTCCCCAAAATATCCAAGCTGTACTGTCCAATTAAAATCAGTGTAGAATCAGTCACTAGAATTTCAAATAGACTTTTGCCATGTAACTAATTCTCTTTCCACTCAATTTCTTTTCAACATTTTTGATGTACTGACAGTGTTCTCAATTGGGTTTCAGCAAATTAATTCAACTATGTTTGAAACTAATGAAGCATTCGCAAACTTTTACATCTGCCTAAAACCGATCTGTTTTTGATCTGGGCTGTTCTTTATGTGACCCATTCATTTAAGCAAATTAATCTAATTAATACTTTCCAAATACACTATTCAGAAATATTTAACCAATTTCAGAGACACTGTGTTGAAAATACTGATCACTATCCACTTTTACTTCACTTTTACTATCATTTATTATTCATTAAAGGCACATCAGGAATATTAAATATTAAAAAAGATATATTCAAAATCTTTAAAATCTAATATTGTCTATATTTGTAATTCTTAGCTTTTATTAATCAGCATTCTTTGTGTGAGAAAGCTTGTAACAGCTTTCTTGAGAGGACAAGGGTATAAGTTTCCTATAGCTTATATGCCAATTTTAAAATGCCTTGTTAATTTGTATTTTTTGTCTGGTTGAACAACATTTTTGCCAAATTTCTCTTTATTCACTAGCATTTTAGTAAACAGACTAACTCAGACTAGCAGTGTAGGACAGGATAAAACATTAGGTTGGATAGTAAAAAAGCTAACTAGCAAGCTAACATTATAGTAGACTAACAGGCCAACACATGAAACAGCATTCTCAAATTAAAAATAATGAAGCGAATTCTGCTCGCAAAAAGGGAAATTTTAATAAGTAATTATAACAGGTTATAATAAACCATAAATATTTAAATTAAGTTTAAGAATTAACTTGAATGGAATTAATGTTACAATTATTTGGTCTGGTGGTCCACCAAACAGACAGTATAATCTTTTATTAATTCTACAGAAGGGTTATCTTCCCGGCCAAGAAAGACACAACCCCTCTTTACTTTATACCATAAAAGTCATTGAGCACGTAGCCGGATCACAGTATGCCTTGTAGTATACCTTGTGATGTGAGCGGCACTCAGAGACAATCACTTATGAACATACACTGTTTAATGAATGAATGAGACCACTAAGAATGGGATGACTGAGGACACCTTGGAAGTAGGTCTAGGGTGCAGGAAGGTACTGGCCATGCCTGGAGTGTAAATCACGTTCTCTCCTCATAGAGCAGATAGCCAGCAGAAGCACAGTTTTGACTGGGTCAATTTGGTGTTGAGCGCACCACACAGTAAACAGACGCCATCTTGCGGCATAAAACCTCCTCGGGGATAGAATTCTGTAATGGAGAACCCCCCACAAACACACACACACACACACACACACACACACACACACACACACACACACACACACACACACACACACACACTTCCTTAGATTTTATGAGGAAGAAACTTTAAAAGGAAACAAATTTAAAAGAGGAACTTATCCTCATTTGGGTGATATCAAGATTATATGTGATTATAGTCTTTAAACAACACAGAACATTGAAGTGTAAGATCTAACATGGGCACTGGAATGTAAGATTATGAGTAATGTTCTTTCTACAGTCTTATTCAGTCATTTGAGATTACATTATTAAATAACATTTGCGATCATCATAAATCCGACACCTGCTTCTCCATGCCAGAGCCTTTAAACACTCAAAGAGGTCCAATGTCCAAACTCCACATGAAGTTGGATCCAAATGGCGCTGGTACATCTCTAGATGGTTCGGATTGTTTGCGGGGTCGGCATCTTCTTCTTTAAAGGTTCACAATCTTCATGAGCTGGGATATAACTGAAGTTGCCGCAACTTTGGGAACCCAAAACTTTTCGTCGCAGCTCGAGTTCCTAAAAGGGAACTAGGGTTACATGCGTAACCTAGAGACGTTATATAACATTGCCACAGTCACCATGGCGTGTTCATCAGGGATAAATACACATCATTCACCTTAACTCTTAAATTCAGTTAAGCTGCTGTGAGACAATGTCTGTTGTGAAAAGCCCTATAGAAATATACTTGACTTGATTTTACATATATGTCCAGTGCTTGCCACAGAGAGAGCCTGAAGATCCTCTATTCTCGTGAGAGAGAAGATGGCCAAGAAGAACACAGTCTTGACTGTGAGGAACCTCATAGGCACCTGGGTCAATTGTTTAAAAGGAGGCTCCAACAGGGCCTCCAAGACAATCGCCAAATCCCACGCAGGCACTGTAGATCACACCAGATCGGCCTCATCCTGCAGGTACCATGGAGGAAAGGTGTCACCAAGGTGCGTGGTGAGAGGGCAAGACCAAACGAAAGGACCCGGTATTGGTAAGCTTTGGCCCTGAAAGCAAACCTCAGTAACTTCCTGCGATCTGGATGGATGGATACATGAAAGTATGCATCCTTCAGATCTATTGTGACAAAACAATTCTTGGACCTTATTTGGGACACAACCTGATTCATGATCAGCATCTTGAACTTGAGTCTTGAGTCTCGTGAGTTTTAAAAGTGAGCGTTCGGCTAATGTAGATCCAATATAGGATGCAACCCTCCATCCTTTTGGTGAACTATGAAGTACTGGCTGTAGAACCTGGACTTTCTGTCTGATGAGAACTGACCTAGCATGCTCCACTCCCAGACAAGCAACACATAATATAGCAGGGGCAGGGAGAATCCCATGGACGAAAGCAATGCTCCATTTTTTTAGTTCTTGAACAAACCGAAGCTAGCACCGTTTTCATTTCATGTGCTTTTTTAGCTTCCTGGTCATGACGTCACCCCACCGGCGAAGCTTTCCATTGGACTGATTACATACGTGATTCAGAGCATGGACAATGCAGAAGCGTTCCCAAAGCGCTATTGATGCAGCTCGAGTTCCTGAAGGGGAACTAAGCTAATGCATGACCTAGCATTATAGTATTGAATATAGAATATAATATTACAATAACTTACATTATAGCTAGCATTATAGTAAACAGGTTAAATCAAGAAATAATTTGAAACTAAACAGACCAAAAAGGGAGAAATTGTTTGTATTGTTTGGATTTTTTAATAATTCTAAGACACATAGAATGCAATTATTGTGATGTCCATATTTTAGCAGAATCACCAAATGTTTTAATCACATCAGATATAAAAGGGAGCTTTATGGGATTAGCAAAGGAGATTTTAGCTGTCTATCAGAAAAAGAAGAAAACAGATGAGTAACGGACTCAAGCAGTGCACTGAAAATTGTGACAAAAAAAAGGGAAAAAAATATTTGGACAAAATGTCGGTCTATGCAATTTATTCAAAGCCCATCTCCTATTTCACAAGTGGCAAGTGCAGATTGTGTTCTTTGTTCCTTTGCACTATGACAGCCTGTTATTTCTCTCCGCTCTGTATTACTGCTGTCACGCTGACTGATGTCCTCAACATGCTACTACAAACACACATCTGTCTGAGTCATTCAGGAACAGTGCTTAAAAACACATAACGTATAATCAACGCATGCGGAAAACCTGTAAAATATGTATCACTTGTCACTTCGATGTTTCTCTGCCACATTTTAATGTAACCTCAGAGCCCAAAAAGAGTAGGGCAAAGTGGCATGAGAGGCATGAAGAGAAAGGAAGGAAGTGGAAGAATACATTTTGAAAAGGTACACTCTATTTAGAAATTGCACATATTTTCTTCTTGCATGTCTATTTTCCCTACTGAAAACTAAAAAACTAAATGCAGTGTACGAATATCAAATTTATAAGCAGGGGGTGGAAGGAAGGAAGGAAGGAAGGGAGGAAGGAAGGAAGGAAGGAAGGAAGGAAGGAAGGAAGGAAGGAAGGAAGGAAGGAAGGAAGGAAGGAAGGAGGAAGGAAAGATAAAAGGAAGGAAGGAAGGAAGGAAGGAAGGAAGGAAGGAAGGAAGGAAGGAAGGAAGGAAGGAAGGAAGGAAGGAAGGAAGGAAGGAAAAATCTGAGGGAGCCATTAGGAATAATGAAATCAAGAAACAGTTGAAGCAAGGAAGTATTAAAAAGAAACCCAAGGAAATAAAGGGAAACCAAGGAAGAGCCACTTCCTGAAAAAACAAGAAATAAAACTAAGATGAAAGAATAGAATAAAGAAGGGCAATGAAGAAGAAATAGAGAATCCTTGGATCGTGTATAAATGGGAAAGGAAGGTAAAGAAGCTAATGGAATGATGGAAGGAGATATATGAATAGGAAAGGTTCAAAGGAAGGAAGGAGAAAATGAATTATGTTTTAATATGAAAGACGAAAAAACTATTTGATTGAAAAATCGCAGAGAATGACTATGAAATAAGAAATAATGGAAAAAGTCTAAGGCAAAAAAAAAACTAAAGAAAAAAAACTATTATTATGGCTAAATATATGAACAAATCGAAAAGGTATAAGAAATGGAAACAAACAAGAACGGGAAAGTGTATAACTATAAAAGCATCCTTTCTTTAGAGATTTGCTTTTTTGAAAACCTTGACATTAATCCTTCTCTGCCATAATCAGACTAACAGCTACATCTCTTATAATTGAAGAGCGTAAGTGAGAGTCATTCTTCTCACTGCACGAGTCTGCTCTCAGGAGCATTCAGGAAGAAGAAGTGATGATGGGACTGCGCAGATCAAGAGCCACATTAAAGAGCTGTCACATAAAATAGGATCTGGTGCTGCTTGAGGATGTTTGTGATGTTAGAAAGCCTGCAGGAATGGGGCTTCAGAGATGACAGCATCTACCATGTTGACACAGGAACCCATGAGGAATTCAATTCTTTGTGAATGGGAAAAACGATAAAAACATGCTGACAGCCAGTTTATCACTCATGCTAAATTACATCATAGATTGCGCAGTTACTGTAAAGTTATCAATGCATTTATTGAGGTCTTTAAATGATGGACTATGACATGGAAAAATCCTTTCTGGAGGCTATTATCTTTTCAATGGAGCTAGTGATTTATTGCCCACCTCCAAAACATGTCCGTTCAACGAAATCCCTGTTACAGATGTTTCTTCAACCAAAGAAATATGGTTCAACAGATTTTCCTCTCACTGTATAATTTTGGTTTCTTGTCAGGGATGATGCCAAATGCCAAGAGTTAGGAGTGTTACACATTTTGCACAGGAGTTTAGCATTTATTATTGCTGTAATATCCAGTTCACTGGTACAGGTTATCACATACAATATGAAAAAAAGAGACATCTTCATTCTACAATAAAAGCAAGTGATGTGCCAGTTAACATATAAAACTGGGATGACTGACATTTACACAGATGTTAATAAACTCTCTGATCAGATCCTCTCAGTTTCATTTTTGAAATACATGCTGACATGTAGTCATGTGTCTTTAATGTTACCACCCCAAGCATTTAATTACATTTTTACGGTATACTAATTTGTTATTCGGTAATAAATGACACATATACATTCAATCTGTCTAGAGTTACATTTAATGTTGTGGAATGTCTGCTAGTTTTCACTGTAGAAAAATGAAAGAAAAAAGTGTGTTCATATAAACCATAATTTGCAGCTTAACTATTGTAAGAAATGTAATTAACCATTTCTGACTAATCAGAATAGGTTTTCCAGGTGTTGTTAGGTATTCTATACAATGCTTAGAAAGTTAAGCAACAGAAAATGTTTAACCAAATTGTTCAAAATGTACATGAAAGAGGAAAGGATAAATATTTTGAGAAACAATAATAGGCCTACATTAAAAAGAAGATTAATGAATATGCCAGCTACTCGACAGCATCAAATAGTGTGGGGCATTATAGGGACCATATTGAAATTATATTGGCAATAGTACATCATTTCTACTCTGTTTTTCTGTATTTTTACTGCCCTATCACCTCTAGCAAGAATATGTATTTCTTCTCTTCAGGGTTGGCAAGTCTGGAATCGATGGACAGCTCTTCCTTTGTGTGCTCTCAAACCAGTCCGCTTTGGCCCTTGAGCGCTGCAGTCTATCACTGGCCATCTCTCAGCCATCAGCGCTGCTATTTCCTAAGTGGCCGAGAGCCTATTTGTTCCGCTACGCGCCTTAAACCAGGGAGACCCTTGGTGTCGATCAATGCAGACAAAATCCTAGCGATACATGAATATAACTGCAGGGGTTAGATTTCTTTGTGGCATTAACTTCTTACCATGAACTCTTTTTTTTATCACTCTCTTATACTTTCTTGTGAAGATAGTTATTGACATTTTTCTCTGCAGATTATGAGAAAAATAGTGTTGTAGAGTGCCATGAAGCACTAGAGAATGATACAAGATGTACATGCTTGATCACTTCTGCTGGAATCATGCCATTTCAGCTCACAAGACAATCATCCAATATAGGCCTTATAATCATCCAATATGATCATCTTATTTATGAGCATTATAATCTTCCAATATAACTGTCCAATATGAGCAAATAAAAAAAAGCACCATGTTAAGCACACTTCATGGTTAGTCTGTGTGTTTACTGTGCTACCCCGACATATTATCAATTAGATGATGTGTTCAAGTGTGCAGCAACAGTGGTAACATGGTGGGCAGCAGAGAGCATGATGATGAGCACAGATGGTGAACGTTAGGCCTGCAAACACACATCCATGGCTCACATCACAACGGTGCATGACAGGGATTGTGGCAAGATGCGTTTGCTGATCAAAAGCAATGCTGAGGGAGAGGGTGCAGCAGGGGTCCTGCAGATAGAAGCAGGTAAAGTCATGATAGCTGTCTAACTGCCACAGGAAGCTTCACAAGGGAGTGTGTATATGCCTCCGCTCCTACTGTGCCAATGACAATTGAGCGCTAGGAGGCACGACTTGAAGAAAGTTGTTCAAGCCAAATAAAAGAGTATTCTTTTTGCTGTTACTCAGCACTGTTTATTGGCGCCCCTCTATCCTGTCTATCAATGGAACTAGACCACCGCAAGAGCACTGCAAAGCAAACATGATTTGGGTGCTGGTTTATTCTCGACAGATGGCCTAGAAGACTTGCTGCTGTTATGTTTTACCAGCAAGGACCTCACTAGAAAATCATGTATCAGAATAATATACTACTATAGGGACTACATAAAACTTTGAGCACCAAGGAATTAATAATGAAATTTCTCACATAACTCAATAATTACTATAAACAACATTCAGATGTTATGCAAGAGGTGTTCATGCAGGGGAGATTTTGCCATAAACAAAACTCTTTTATTTAGGCACAATTATGACCTTTGTCTTTTTGTAAGGCAGATATAAAATATATATGTATAACACTATTATTTATTATATACATTTGAGACCAAAGATTTACATGCACTAAATCCAGAGGCTTACCCATACTAGGATCCCAACAACATATGAGGTCATTCTCACAAGAGATGTCCGCTCAAAATGTCCCTTTTTTGTTAGTCAATTATTAATAAATATTTAATATCAGAGTTTGTGTGGGAAATTTTTTAAATGCCACATTCAGACTTAACTTGTTCAGACTAGAATTAAATTATTACTTTAATGACATATTATCATAGCATCACTGTCCCCTGTTCTTCAGATTTACAGCCTCGTCTTTCCCCTCCATACATAGTGCTGCGTATTATTGTCAAACAGTGCAATATGATACTTGGTGTCATTTAATTTACTTTTTGCAAATGTTTGTATAAATGCTCCTGGTACTTTTGGCTAATTGCAAATTGTTCCTAAATAGGAAATGGATTTGTGAAGGTCTATAATTCTTTTCCTGGAGTCTTGTCTGGGTTGTTTACATTTTTCCATGGAATCAAAGGCAAAAAGGTGCTGTTTTTAAAGGTAGGCCATTTCATACAGCTACAGGTGCTTTTAAAAGTCGTTACATTAATTTCTGGAATCTTCCAGACAATAAAAGAGACTTGGTGTACAATCCACTGGAATGAATATTTTGCTTTACAGAGTCAAGGTCAATGGTAGACAGTAATGGAGTCAATGTAAATGTCATTTCGTTACTGCATTTGAGCTTTTTTTGCGTATCTGTACTTTACTGAAGTATTTCCATTTCAGGAGAATTTTTATTTAACTTAACTGCATTTCAAAGTCAAATGTTTTACTTTTTATTTAATTACATTTTGCTTTATCAGTCATTCCTTTTTATTTATAAGTGGATAAAAACTTAACTGGTCAAACAGAGTGTACACACTGTTTTTAACATGTTTTGATTGCCGCTTAGTGGCATCTACTTAGTATGGACATACAGTTCAGTGTCAGTTCAACAGCAAGCAGAACATTTTGAGACTAATAAATGATGGAAGAAACTCATGATTTTTACTTGCCACAACACCCTTGGCCTTACTTGCACTATATTGTTGAAGTAGTGGAAAAGAAGCTTTTGGGCTCATGATAAATAATATCAATCAATAGATATCATGATGTATTAGATATCAATCATTGTTTGACTAATTAATATCATTCAATTAATAGATTGATGTAATATGAGTAACAATACTCATCTTTTCACATAAACTGAGTTGATTAAGCAAGGGACTTGTGATAAAAATTACAATATGACATTATGGTCATAATAAATCATAGTACTTTTGATACTTAAGTATATTTTAAGGCAAATATTTTTACTCAAGTGAAGGTTTAAAAGGAGCATGTTGAATTTTACTGAAGTAATATTTTATCTAGTGTATCTCTACTTTAACTTAAGTACATGGTGCATAAAAGTATTTGTTTTTTGAGTATCTGCTTCTCCATTAGGCAACTATGAATATTTATTATGCATGTCTGGGTGACTGACTACTATTTTATATAGACATCAAATTAGCTGGAAACCTTTGTTCATTACATTCAAATGTTGCAGACAATCAGGCACCTGATTGTAATTGTAAACTATCGTTATGTATAATATAATAATTGTTAATACATGTATGATTATTCATCTAACAATAGTAACAAAAAAAAACATTAGATAAATGATCTTTATGACCCAAATTATGTGTTATATAGTTATAAAGTTCAACACAACAGTATAATACTTTCCTCATACAAAAGGATTAAATGTAACCAATAATTTGTTTTCTGCCTATAATTAATTAAAGCTCCATCATATATGCAGCTTTGTTTTTTTGTTTAATCTCAATCTCATCTTTCGGCCTCTGTAAAATCACCCAGAACAGAGATTTGTTATAAAGTAGCTTTGCTCATCCATGTACCTAATATTCCCTCTGTCTCTACTGCACTGATCAGTTAGCATAAAAGCACAATGAACTCAACTGGCAAAAAACAGCATGGCAGCAATCGACCAGTCAGTCAGACAATTACGCCTTCTAAGGAGACAGTGCACCATGCAGAGAAGCACTCAGACATGATTCAGTAGGGGAAATGAACAATGCTGATCATTAAAATGGTAGAACAGGTTTATTTGGTGGCTGTTCTTAGTATGAGTGACAAAAAAAACAGGTTGATATACTGGATTATTACTAGTTTTTGAAAGGGGTTGTAATATGATAAAATATGATTGGTTGGTGAAAAAAGTGATAATATGATGAATTATAATTAGTCAGTAAAGATGGAGTATGATTGGTCACTTGAGATCTATTATAATTTGAATTATATTTTGTTTTAGATTGTGGATCATGTTTCATTTAAAGAAATAATGGATAATGATTGTTTGGCAAAAACAGTGGATTATGTGTTTGAGAATATTGATAATACAATAATTACAGTATTATTAGACATTAGTAATTGGTAATATGATGGATTATCAATATATAGTGATGATAAAATGGTAGAATAAGTTGGGTCTGTGGAGACTGTTAATTATAATTTGTCATTGGAGATGGTGGGTTATGTTTTATTAATAGACATAGTGGGTAATACAGTAAAATACAGTAAGATTGGAAAGACATAATAATATAGTGGATTATCATTACAACAGTGGCAGGCCGTGCATTTGGTACCTGGGCATTCAGGGAGGACTTACCAGACTTAATCCACCTCTTAATACCACCACTATCACATCGCGATTATAGAAATATAGATAGATATGGAGGGTGAATTCCATTTTACTAAAGCAAGAAACCCAGTTAAGAAAACTCCATACCTCTACACTACAACCGCAACTGTGCACCTACATCATCTGGAGCAGTTCAGAATCAATATTTGTCTAATAACATGACAAAAGCACCGCTCCACAGAGGCTGTAAGCCAGTGGTACAACTCATATTTACTGGTCTGGAAGTGGCGAACAAACCCTTTCCCAGGCTAAGACAAGCTAGCTAGCTTCGGGGTTGGCTGACCTCTCCTCACAATGTCTAGTTTTTCTTTAAAATAGATTTTTAAAATGTCTATCTCACATGTATTCATGTGTGCAGAGCGCACACGTGTTTTGCCAGTCGAACTTGGCTGTAACAGTTTTCCTCTGACCAACCAATCAGAGGACGGGAAAATCCTGACGCTATTCTGGGCCAGATATCTGACCCTGTGAGGTAAATATGTAATCTGATTGGTTAAAGAAATTCTCTATGGCCAAAGAGCCAGCAGTATCAACTTTGCAGGCCCTGGGCAGATTAGATTGACATGGCAGCACATCGAGGCTAAAATCTAATTGGACAAAAAAATCTAACATCCACAAACATGTACTGGAAGCAGTGCAGCCAAGAGAAATGCTACGAAATGAAGAGAATAGACTGTTGGAATAAATTAATACAATTTTATTGAACAAATAATTAAGGTTGTAAATGTAGGTCAGTGCTTCTGATAGTGTTTAGGGCCAGCAGAGAAGGCTTTGCTGGCCCTGACCACCCGCCACTGCAATTCAGTATATGGTGATGTTGATAAATTGGTGGAATTTGATTGGTCACTGGAGAGTGCAGATTATTACTGGTTAATGAAGATATACAATATGTAATAATATAGTAGATTATGATTTCTTACTAGACATTGTGATACTTAATGCTCGTTCCGTTCGGCTCCACCCTCCACTCACTTACCGCTGGCACATATGATATGGATTGTCATTGGATAGTAGAGATTGTAGATACAGATTGACTAGTGGTGATGGTGATGATACATGCAGTTAATAATGTGTGGTTAGTAGACCTGTTGGAATGTGATTGGTTGTTGGAACTGGTGGATTGTGATTAAATGCAGTAGATGGGGAATTAACAGCAAGGCACGCAGCCATGTGTTGTGCGATACAATGTATTTTTTGACCATGCATTTTCAAACAAGACATAGTCTTGGCTTTGGACATTTACATTGCTAATAATCAAATCTCCAAAGTACTTCGAATCTGAATAGAGCTATAATAGCAATAAGATAATAGTCAAATGACCCGGGTAAAATGTTGCACTGTAGGATGTAGAAATAATTTTTTTTGTTAACTCCTAAATGACACAATTAAACAGCAATACACATCATGGCCAAAATCCCTGCATGAACTGGCCTTCTACTATCCAGCCACCCATGTGGCATTGGTCCAGCCTCCAAGAGGGGCTTAGTAATAATTATCCTTAGGAGTCAAGGCTTGAATATACCCCTTTTTGATTCCTACTTACTGTACCTATAAAAATCTGCACTCACGCACGCACACACACACACACACACACACACACACACACACACACACACACACACACACACACACACACACACAGTGTTCTAGTTTAGTCAATGACTTGCCTGTTTTCCCAGTGTTTTTGAGCCCTCGCTGCTCATGGGTACACTGAGTTTCTCCTCTCTGCATGTGGTAGCAAGGAAATGAAAGTTCCCACTAGGAGAAGCTGCTTATCTTATCAAAATGCATGCCAATGGCAATCATTTTCTCATCAAACTGTGAGCAGCTGACAGGTAAAAACAAACAAGCATAAACATGCAATGATGCTCACATATAAATTTACAGGTTGTCAAATCTTAAAAGTTACTTATAAATTAACTGCAAATAATAAGTACACACCGAAATGCACACAAGAACTGAATGACACCTGAGGAAACTCATAATGCACCACATAATGATAATGCTGAAAATTGGTATTGGCAATGGCTGCAAATCATGCATTTATATTAATGCTTTGTGGTATTATTAGAAACCCTATTTCATCACCCCACCTTGTCATTCAATATCCCACTATAGAATCACAAAAACTGTGTTTTCGAAAGATCTAGTTCAGATTACTTTTACATGGGGTAATTAACCATTTTATCTGTGAATTTTATTCAGATAATTCAGACTGGCTGGTTATTCTCATGATAATTAGGATTACCTTTCAGGAATTTGAGCTGCATCAATAATGCTTTGGGGACGCTTCCACATGAACACGCTCTGAATCATGTGTGTATTCTGTCCAACGGAACAGCGACCAGGAAGCTATAAAAGCACATGTGGTAGAAATGGCGCTAGTTTCTGTTTGTTTAGAAAGCGCTCTAAGTGTGTCTGTTCTACGATGTTAGGAATGGATAGCAAGCACTCCTTCTGGCTATTCCCCAGCTTTATCGGGATAAGCACAGTTTGTGTGTCGCTTGCGACGAAACGGAGCATGCTCAGTCAGCTCAGTCAGTCGAGAGAGAGATGGGCCTATCCCTTTCTTCTGCCTCACCTGCCAGATCCAAACTTACATCACTGCCTCCACACTGGGTTCTGCCCTTATTCACTGAGGTGTTCAGGTCCTGGAGCAGGATATATTTAGCCCGCCTCTTTAGTCCCAATGTCTTTCTCTACGCTATTGTAATGGGTCTGAAAGAGTGCAATTATGGGACAATGCCCTGGATTCAAGAGACACTGGCTGGCTATCTCTCCCCGGGTGCTGCATCCTTAAGGCCCCGGCACTGCCCACCAAGCCCCTTCAGAAGTCTGGGTTCTACAGTCGGTACTTCATAATTCCCAAAAAGGATGGGGGCTGTGTCCCATTTCAGATCTATTGAGACTCAGGTTCAAGATGCTTATCCTGAACTCAGGTTTGAGGACTGGTTTGCCACGATAGATATGAAGGACTGTCATGAAAAACATTTTAATTCATCCTACTTAGCTTGTATTTAATTAAACTAACTTAGAGAGTATGTAATCAAACATATTTAGCTAATAATAAGTGTAGAACTTATTAGACACCACAAAAGTAACATAAATAGCTTGATTAAACCTATTTAGCCTATATCATAATCAAACATATTTACCATATTTACTCCAAGTAAAATTAAAATGATACTAATACATGGAGTAGAATAGGGCTTGACTGAGCTTATGAGTGTGCAGACGAAATAAAGCAACCACGCAGAAGATATATTTCGACATTTTTATTGGGAAAAAAGAGCTTGTAGGTCTCAGAAGTTGGAGAGGATATGGGAGAATAGACAGGATTAGAATCAGGTGAAGGCCTGGGAGGAAAATAATGGTTGGGCGAAAGAACAGGGGATGTAGGAGTGTAAAGAGTAGGAGACCAGCAGGAAGGATAAGGGGAGGATGGTAGAGTTGGTGCAGGTGCCCAAGGGCGTAGATCGCCATAGTCTTTGTTGTCAGTCTGCAACTCCTGAAGATAAACAACAGGGAGGTTAGGTGAGGTCTGTGTGCTCACGTCATGCGTAAGAATACACACAATGCGAGGAGGCAGAAAGGGACTTTCTGGAACATCTGAGAAGAGAGATACTCAATAAATTGTGCAAGCTCGGAGGCAAGGGAGAGGAGTTGAAATCGGCAATATTGTTTTCGGAGAATACTCCTAAAAGCTGTCCCGGAACGTCTGCAAGATAAAACTAAATAAAGAAGAACCAACAAAGAGAAGTTAGTAGAGGTCAAACCCAAAAGGATAAGACATAAGATGTGACTAACCACAAGATAACAAAAGCTTGACATAAAATTAATGTGTGCACCTGGCAGAACCAAAGAAGAAAACAAGACAATAAGCGTATAAATAGTATTACTCACACAATACAGTCAGCTCTAAAACATATAGCGTTTAAGGCATATAATAACCTAAAATACTAACATGAATAAGTAGAGCAATACAGTTAAGCATATATGAGCATATAATCTAAGCAAAAAGTATATTATTAGCTTAATTTAACAACTTTTTTTTTTGTTTGTTTTTACTATTCAAAAAAGAATAGTGAACAGCATTAATAATCAGAATAAAAGTAGAAAACTTACACATTGCAGATGCAAGAAGGTAAATAGGCTGCAGAAATGATTGTTCACACATGAAGATTGAGAACAAAATGAGGCTGAACCTAAGGAAGCGAAGGTTTTATACAAACCCAAATTTTTTTTATATAACTTTTAAAAGGCGGAAAATAAGGGTAACTATAAAACAGGAAGTCCAAATATAGAATCACAAAGAGGGGAGGAGAATCAAAGTTAGAAGATAAGGGAAAATAAAAAAAAAAGCATCAACCACCCCACCGGTGTCATGACCCAAACCCCCTGTCTGCGCTCTCACCTCCTTTACAAGTTGGCATAACATATATTTCTGTGGGCCCAAGGGAAGCTGCTCTTACTAAGAGCACAATATATCCCGGGGCCATTGAATCAAGGTACAGATACCCTTTCGAGGCAAGGGCTGAGGCCTTGGAAATGGAAGCTCCACCCGGAAGTGGTGGAGCAAATATGGAGAAGATTTTACAGAGAAAAAGTGGATCTGTTTGCGACTCAAGAGACATCACACTGTCCCCTCTGGTTCTCCCTTACTCACCCAGTCCCTCTGTGGGCTGGACACCATAGTACAGCTGTGGCCAACGATCCTCTTGTACACCTTTCCCCCTGTAATGCTGCTCCGGGAAGTTCGGTAGAGATTTTGCCGTGATGGAGTCTGTTTCCTCCTGGTAGCCCCATGCTGGCCAGGCCGGCCAGGGTTTGCCGACCTGGTAAACCTTCTCAAACACCCTCCCTGGGAGATTCCTCCAGGAGGGACCTTCTCTCTTAGGCAGGGGGCACTTTGCTTCACCCCTGCCCCCAAGCTCTGGAGCCCATGGCTGTGGCTCCTGAGGGGGCACAGCTCTTAGCTACTGGTCTTCGGTCAATGTCGTAGAGACCATTCTCCAATCCAGAGCTCCCTCCACGAGGAGGTTGTATGCTGCAAAGTGGCACCTGTTCACTACATGGTGCGTAGGTCACCACTTAGACCCAGTTATTGTTACTTTTCATGCTCAGCTTGCCGAGCAGTCACTAGGGAAAAACCCGTTAGTGACACGTTTCCTCTGTGGTCCTAAGGTGCAACCCAGAGTGCTTTTATAGGACCTGGCCATTGTTCTGTAGGCCCTGTCTGGGCCTCCCTTCGAGCCCTTGTGCCCTTGAAAATTCTCACAGTCAAGACTGTGTTCCTACTGGCCATATCCTCTTTGAAGAGGGTTGTGGACCTTTAGGCACTTTCTGTGGCCTGATCTCTTCTGGATTTTTTTTCCAGGCATGGCCAGTGCCTTTCTCTACCCCAGACCGAGGTATGTTCCCAAGGTGCCCTCGGTCGAACCACGACTAGACGTCTTAAATTATTACTGGAAATTGGGTTCACCTCAAAGCCAATATGAGCTGTTGTTTCTTTTCTACTCCAGTGCCTCTTCTTCCATTTGGATGTCATTAAAAGAATGGAGCCTGACTATGTGACTATGTGACAATAGGTTTACTAAAAAAAGAAAAAAAGGAATTTTCCTGTTTTAATGTTGTCTCAATGTGAGATGATTTATCACTTTGGAGACATGTAAAAAATATATTACTGACATCCCCCTGATAAACAAATTTAATCTAAATTGGTCTATAGTAACTTGGATTTGGACATTTAGACTGTGCCAGAAATGATCAAAGCTCTCAGATTATTCAGAGGAAGTCATTTGAACTCCAAGAGCAGGCTGCACCAAGCCAGGTGGTTCAGTAAATAGGCAATGTAATAAAATTAGACAATGCTGTCAACAGTTGAGAGGGAATTCTCACAGGACAAACCATTAAAATCGCAAAACATTTAGCTTTTATAGTGACAGGATTGAAAAGACTTTATTCTTCATAAAAGCTGGTGGTTGATCACTTTCAGTATTACTCAATGCATAATTCATGTTAAAGTTGTGGTTCTTGGGCACATTTAGTGAAAAGACTAGAGTAAAAGTAAAAATACAGAATATGAGACATACACTTATAAGCTGTTTTTATACATAACAACTCTATAGATGGAATCAAACACTTGCCCACATTTCCATCTTAGACATTTGATGCAAGCACACTCAAAGCTGTTCTAATCTTTATACCTGTCCACAGTGTGCAAATATCTCAAATCTAAGAGTAAATAGACAAAAGCACTCTAAAATTATTTTTATGCAATGTAAATATTTAAATGTTATGATTTGAAAACTCAATTTATTCAATTGTTTTTGGCTGAAAGACAAACAAAAATGCAGTAATATATGTGGAAAAAGAAATAAAAAGCAAACAGAACAACATGGCAGTCTGTGATGGAGTGTGTCTTGGAGTGTTTAGCGTTCGTCCTCTGTGGAGTTGACCTTCTGGAGCAGCTCGGTGCTCCACAGTCCAGCGGGATGTCTGTTTCGCCACACATTAACATTCTCTGTATGGGATCGTTCTCTGGCCCGCTGCACTACCATCACACAGATTCGAAAGAGCAAAGGGGCTTTTTGTTTCCAAAGTCTCAGCAGGGTAGAGACGAAGAGCGAGTCCCCTGTTGCCTCCTGTTCTGTTTGATAGAGACTTATAAGCTGTCAGATATCAGCTTCAACACATTCTGATAGGAAGATATAAAGCTGCCCTTATTTCCAACCAACCCTTCCTTTTAAGCTTTTAGAGTAATGTGAAGAAAATGATAGAGTGAAAGAAACACTCCTGGGCCCAAAATAATAATATAACAATATTAGCTGTGAAAAGCTTGTCAACCTTATCATGATTTCAAAAGCTAAGTAACAGTGTAACTGTGTTAAAATAGTTAACTCCTAAGTAATAGCTATTGAAAAAATTATTGAATTATACTGAAGCTATTTTGACAAACTAAGGAAATCAACAATTACTTTTTCATTTGTAGGTTGCTTACATATAATTGGAAGAAACAGACACAATTACTTATTAATTTGGGTTTATTTTGATTTCTGGAAAAATAGATTGACTGGAAAAACTGATATTTCTAAAAATAGACAATGTTAATAGTCACACAGTGATCAATAAGGCATTGACTTGCAGTATTTGCTTGTTAGTCACATTCTTCAGATTAATTTAACAGAAAACACTAATCTACTGAACCCCTCATGATCACCCCTCATAAATTAAGCAGCTAGCTAATCAGTAGCAATAATCACGTAGGCACTGGTGAAAGGGTGTTTATTATATGAAAAGCAAAATGTTTTATATAAAACAATACATCTTAAAAATATCTCAGCTTTTATGCCATGCTACTGACAATGTTGTTTAATTTGTCACTTACTACTAACTATTCCCCAAAACAGAATGATAACCCATACCCTATATGGGCACTCCAATTAGAATAACACGCCCACTCCACTTCATCTTTGGCAAACTGGGTCTTCATGTATCTTGTTTTGGTTATAGAGGCATTGTCATGTTGAGCCCCTTAGTTTCAGTCAGAAAAATGTATAATACAAAATTCAAAGAATCCTATTCATTTGTCGATTTCCACATTTTTAGTATTATTCTGTGGAAGGGATGTTATGGTCAGGTGTCCATAAGGATTTGGCCATATAGTGTATTTTTTACTGGAGCCTTACAAGGTTTTTGGAAATAGTTTTTGTTCAAGAATTAGGAATAGTAAAGTCTAAATACATACCTATATATATATATATATATATATATATATATATATATATATATATATATATATATATATATATATATATATATATATATATATAGGCTTTTTTTTTTATTCTCCCATGCCATGAGGTGCATTGGGCAGCAAGGGCCTTATAGCTTACTTGCTGTTTTCATAGCAGTTTTGTTACAGGGCCAGGTTGCTACTGTAGCCCAACACCCACCCTCCTCCTTTTGCAGCTGGGCTCGGGACTATCCATGGTGGAGAACTTTTACCCCATTCCTACAACTGAGCACCCATGGGGGTAAAGGGCCTTGCTCAAAGGCCCAGGAATGGCAGCCTGATCCAAAGTCCAATGCAGAATCTTATTTCACTTCATTTGACAGTGATTTTTAGACTTGAATATATTTGCATGTTATGACTAACCTAATATGTCATTTAAGACTACCTTCCCCACACTGATTGTGCAATGTCCTGGACATAAAAGGTTTTTCTGTGGGGAATCTTCACTGACAGAGTAATTTTTGCCCAAGATTGCGTTTAATCAATGCCCAGAAACCTTGTCCTTGAAGGCTTCAGATGGATTAAATTGTACTCTGTAAGACGTGGCTCCAGTGCAGCACCTCAAGCCAGAGCTGAAATGGCAACGCTTCCTCCGATGCAAACAAGAGAATCGAAAAAAAAAAAAAAAAAATCATTCAGTCTAAGAGAAAATGATGGCAACCCGGCTAAGCACAGTGGGAAAGCAATGAAACAAAAGCAGCACGTTTACTTTCTCCCACCAACCCGCGTTGATAATCCACTCACGCAGCAGTGCTTGGTCTCGGTTAAGGGACCATCTGCCATTTTTCACCTTGTCTGACTCCACTGGTAATTGCATGCTGTTTATTTCTGTCCCTACACTGCTGCCACTGCAGCTCTTCCCTATCTCCTGGGTATGAATGGTCCTGCATGATGATTATGATGATGAAGAAGGTGATTATAATGAGAGCAATGATGATGATGATGATGATGGTGCATTCCCTTATGCTTAAACCTGATAAACATGATTGCACATTGGCTCCCTCAGATGACTAGGCTAAACTCTTGCCTTTAACCATTGCTGACTTTAATGGAGAATGGTGTGATAATCCACAGGAGTCTAAATTCCATCTTTGCACCAGCTACTCTTTGTGATTTCTGTTATAAAATTTAAAAGAGCATAAAGAGTATTTGTTATAAAACAAAAGCGTACAGAAAGACCCTGTCTTAATGGTATCCTCTGCAGTTTTTAGACTGTGTCATTAAAAGTAATACTATGCCCTTGGTTAAAGTGATATGCAGAGTTGAAAAGTGCAAGGTCCAAATCATGTGAAACTGAGACATGACAAACTCCACCAATCTCCACTCCATAACTCCTGCATAACTTCTAAAACAATTCCAATTACTTTGGGATGCTGTTTTTTTGTGAGCAGATTGTTGTCCTATTCATGTCTGATACAGGATTCTAGCTGCTCAACAATCATGGGTCTTCTTTTTGATATTTTATTTTATTTCATAATGCTCCAAATGCTTTCAGGTGGTAAAAGGTCTGACCAGCCAGGTCAATTCAGCACCCCATTTTTCTACTATGATGCCATGGTGTTGTAGAAGATGCAGTATGTGGTTAAGCATTGTCGTGTATGCCTAGCTTTTCCTGAAAAAGACATTTTCTAGATGGTTTCCTCAAAATCTGTATATACCTTTCAGAATTGATGGATGCAACCCTTTACCATCAGAGATGCAGGCTTTTGAACTGAGCGCTAATAACAAGACTCCTCTTCAGTCTAGAGGACATGGTTTGCAAAAAAAAAATCACATTTCGATTTGTCTTACTACAGAACAGTTTTCCACTTTGCTGCCTATGAACCTGTCACCGGTTTACCACTGTTTCTTCCTAGGACCATTTTTGATAGAGACTGGGAACACCCCACAAGAGTTGTAGTTTCGAATTATGCTTTGACCTAGTCATCTAGCCATCACAATTTGGCCCTTGTCAAATTCATTTAAATCCTTATGCTTGCCCATTTTTCCTGCTTTTAACACATCAACTTTGAGGACAAAATGTTCACTTGCTGCCTAATATATCCCACCCACTAACAGATGCCATGATGAAGAGATAATCAGTGTTATTCACTCACCAGTCATAACGTTATAATGTCATAATGTCATGCCTGGTCTGTGTATGGCATATTTTTGCATTATAAGAGCTTTAACTTGCATTTGAGGATGACAGAGCAAATGTTTACAGACCATATATTGTTACTGCTACATTGTGAAGAAAAATATAGGTTTATAAGGTTTGCAAATCACTGCATTTACTTTTTATATACATTTTACACAGTTTTCCGATTTTTAAAAGGAAATTTGGGTATTATCACATTCTCAGGTGTTGCCTGTTAAATTTAGTTGCCTGTTTAGGTTTCACCCAAATCCACAGTAAGATTTAAACAGATAAAAACTATGTCACAATGAAATAAAAATGTTTCTCCCAGTAGCACAAACTGCAAGAACAGCTTCTTAATCATTCTACCTCCAAAACCCCCCAAAACCCATGGCTAATAACATGTGCCCTATTTCACTTTTGCGTTTATAAGGACAAAAGTAATAAAATCCTGGCAGCTTCCCAACAAATCGTAAAGAATATACACTGCTACATTTGTTGTGGCATGAAACTTAATTTTTTTTACAATTTGTCGTATATCTATTGGCATCGTAAGATCGAAAAAAAACTATTGTAACTTTGGGACCACCTGTAGGGCAAAAGTTTAAAATTATAATTTTATATCATAAGTAATATATAGCTTATAGCTCATTTTTCTAAATTACTTATTAAAGAATCATACGTATTTAGTGTTAGCATGGTTACTGATACTTAATATAACTTTGTATGATGTGTGTGAAGAGGGTCTCTAAGGGTCAGTCTGGCCACGTTCATCTGTCATGGCTGAAACTGTTACCTGCCATACCATTTTCATAGCAGAATTATGACATACTGGGAACTTTAATTTGTCCAATGGAACAAAGAACAGAGAGAAATTGTTTTTAATACACAGGTAAGAAATCACATGATCCTATATAACTGTGTGGAAATATACTATATGGATAAACGTATCTTGTCAGTACCTGACCTTTCCTGCCATATGTCGTTCGTCTCTAAACTGACCACAAAGCTGGAGCCATACAATTTTATTGGATGTTTTTGTTTCTTGACCCCTTTGAATAATCTTATTTGTCTTGCTGAATATATCAGCAAGACTGCTCAGTTAAATTTGTTTTCACACAAAAACACAACCAGATCAGGTCTCTTGTTTGCAAGGAAATGGCACACATTGTTAAGGCCCCAGTCTATATTTGGGGACAATAATAGAAATGTGTGGAGGTAAAATTTGGAGTACATAAAGGCTGCTGGCAATACTGTCACATTTATGATATACAGTATATTTATATCTAAAAAAAACCACATAGACTCACCAGTATATTTCGTCAGGCCAGCCAAAGCCAAAATAGCAAACAAACATTCAAACTACTGTACAGACAGAGAGGCTACCTTACCTTACACTTTTATAGGTCCTTTCTTTCTGAAGCTGTCAGACTGTACAACTCCACATATAACTTCTCCAACTGAGAAGGAACATCAAGTTTTCTGAGATCCTTCTTGGTGGATAAACATCATACTTTAAGAATTTAAACTATGCTCTGTACAGTGTTGCACTATGACATTTTTGCACAGTGTTACAATCTGCATTCGAGTGTTAGATTTTTCTGTAACACTTTATAATAATGCTACCTAATTCATCATCTCATTTATTAATAGTGAGTTTATCATGATCTAATAATCAATTTACCTGTTAGCCTTCGGCACAGATTTTGGGACTACCAGCTGAAAATGCCCTAAATAAATGTTTAAATGTTAACAGTTCCTGATAATAATGTGCCACACACACAATTTAAAAAGAAGACACGTTCAGCTTTAATGTCAATTATTTAGAGTTAACATTGCTAAACAAAATATTAAGTTATAGATGATGAAGTGCCATGAATATACATTTCCTGCACTAAACATTTTGTTATTTCATAAATAAATACATGAAATTAGTCCTGGAGCAATCCAGAAAAGGGGCTGAAAGTCACATGTCTCAGGAGTTTATATTTCAAATTTTATGAAGATTTTCACGACAAATGAGATTCCTACAAACATTTATCTGAGACTATGTCTGATCCTTTTCTCCCTCCCCCTGTTTGAAAGCCACCTGCTAAACTTGGGTGGCCATTCAAACTCTTCATACAGTCTGCATATAAATGAATGGCTGACCGTTAAAGGTTTTGTTATACATGTTTGGCTAAAGTAAAATGTCGGTTGGACCAGATGACATACCGGTAGAAGCATGGAGATGTTTAGGTGAGATGGCAGTGGAGTTTTTAACAAGATTGTTTAACAGGATTTTGGAAGGTGAGAGGATGCCTGAGGAATGGAGAAGGAGTGTGCTGGTCCTATCTTTAAGAACAAGGAAGATATGCAGACCTGCAGTAACTACAGGGTAATAAAGTTGATCAGTCACACCATAAAGTTATGGGAAAGAGTAGTGGAAGCCAGGCTGAGAGAAGAGGTGACCATCTGTGAGCAACGGTATGGTTTTATACTGAGGAAGAGCACCACAGATGCAGTATTTGTTTTGAGAATGTTGATGGAGAAGTATAGAGAAGGTCAGAAGGAGTTGCATTGTGTGTTTGTGGATTTAGAGAAAGAGGAGTTGTGGTATTGTATGAGGAAGTCAGGTGTGTCAGAGAAGTATGTGAGGGTGGTGCAGGACATGTATGAGGACAGTGTGACTGCAGTGAAGTGTGCAGTGAAAACGACAGACTGGTTCAAGGTGGAGGTTGGACTGCATCAAGGATCGGCTCTGAGCCCTTTCCTGTTTGCAGTGGTGATGGACAGGTTGACAGACAAGGTCAGACAGGAGTCTCCATGGACTATAATGTTTGCAGATGATATTGTGATTTGTGGTAAGAGTAGGGAGCAGGTTGAGAAGAGCCTATAGGGGTGGAGGTATGCGCTGGAAAGAAGAGGAATGAAAGTCAGTAGGAGTAAGACAAAGTACATGTGTGTGAACGAGAGGGGGGGGCAGTGGAGTGGTGCGGTTGCAGGGAGAAGAGGTGAAGAAGGTGGAGAAGTTCAGGTACCTAGGGGTCAACAGTGCAAAGTAATAAAGAGTGTGTTAAAGTGAAGAAAAGAGTGCAGGCAGGGTGGAGTGGAAGGAGGAGAGTGACAGGAGTGATTTGTGATAGAAGGGTATTTGCGAGAGTAAAAGGGAACGTTTATAAGACTGTGGTGAGACCTGCGATGTTGTATGGTTTAGAGACAGTAGCATTGACTAAAAGACAGGAGGTGGAGCTGGAGGTAGCAGAGATGAAGATGTTGAGGTTTTCGTTGGGAGTGACGAGGATGGACAGGATTAGAAATGAATTTATTAGAGCGACAGCGCATGTAGGATGTTTTGGAGACAAGATAAGGAAGGCAAGATTAAGATGTTTTGGACATGTTTGAAGGAGGGACATGGGGTATATCGGTAGGAGAATGCTGAGGATGGAGCCACCAGGAAGGAGGAAAAGAGGAAGACCAAGGAGGTGGTTTATGGATGTGGGGAAGGAAGACATGCAGGTAGTTGGGTAGATGCAGATGTAGAGGGGTATGGAGACGGATGATCCGCTGTGGCGACCCCTAATGGGAGAAGCCGAATGAAGAAGAAGAATACATGTTTGGCTAATTATATTAATTTGGCATTTATATTAATGACTAGGTAGCCAGACAAGCTATCGTTTTACAGTTATGACCATTCATATTGATGTGCGGCCATTCCAATCCCAACAACACACACACACACACACACACACACACACACACACACACACACACACACACACTTACTTTTCAAGCATTTCTATTATAAAAACAAACGGGCAATAAAACATATAACATGGTATAAAACTGTAAAGGGAGAAATATTGTAACTTACAGATGTAAAATAGCATCTCCATGCAGATCTCCAACTCTCTGTTATTACTCCGACCCCAAGAATATTTTCCACATCGCTGCTTTGTGCAAATCTCCAATAAAACAACTTTTTTGACTGTCCATTTTTTTCTTCGTTTTCTTTTTTTTTTGTAAAAAAAAGGCCAGTTAGCACGCACTATGAACAGCTGTTTGTGCCGAACTGAGAGCTGCATCACTTCCTGGTTTGTCACACCACGTTCTGCTTCGGCCAGTAAAGTTTGTAAAGAGTAATAAAACTATGACTTACACACGTAGGGAATAAAATCCTCCCATATATCGTTAGAATCCTGCACTTGTTGGCTACATTTTTCATTAATCATTTTGTTTCCATAATGCTACTGGCTGTAAATAAAAGGTTTGAAATTTGAGGTGGTGCAGAAAAGACACCTGCCTATAGTGCAGACTGAAGCCCGAGATTCTGCCTTTTTTACTGTTTTTTTTTGTGTGTGTGGTCATTTGTTTTGTAACACTATATTCTACCAGCAATAGTTGTTTTTTTACCAGCAAGATGTCGTTTTTTTATATGAAAGTTATTCATAAATATATACAGACAAACACCATCCGAAGTTCTGTGATGTTAACAAAGGAATAACCATCTAAATTACAACACTATTGTTTGGTTGGAGCAAAAATGCTTTACGGCATGTTGGTTAGTGGAGCCTTATATTTCCAAATAAACCGGTATTAGCAGCAGTGGATCTGTTTGTGATTTGTTATTACAATAATCATGCAAGTAGTGCATTTTTTATGCATGTTGTTGTTGTGTACTGCTTACACAAATTTCATTGAAAAACAGTGATCTGAAATCGCTGCTTGAGGTTTAGACCTTTAGAATGATGTATAGTTAGTCATGGTTACTCTTCTCCCTTTTTATTTAATCTATTGCTAAACATTAACACCTGAGAACAATGGAATATCATCGCATGGGCGCGGCGCTGTCAACTAAGGGGTTTTAACTAATGTACTAACTAATAATGCACTAACCATAACTAAGGTGAGAGTAATGATGATATGTTTTAAAAGCCACCTTAACTACATGGTAACATGTTTGTTAATTAATGCATAAGTAGACACACCAAGATCTAATTTCTAGATTCTAAGTCATATTAATAGACTGTAAAACCAAATTTTTTTTTTTTTTCATAACTATACTTTAAAGGGTCAATAATCATTCAATGAATTACTTTATTTCTAGAAGACACAGAGAGCGACAAGGTACAGTAAGTCTTTTTTAACATCCTTACTTTAACATGAATCTTTCTGTAAGTTTAAAATAATTATTATTCGGTCAATTGATAATTGTTTTAGGTTACAATGCTTATTTACTCATATGATTAACTGAAATTAGCTCAAAAGTATTTGAAAAGTAAATAGTTGTCATCTTCATCATTTAGCTTTTGAGTCAAGTCAAAAGCTAAATAAGTCAAGTTATTGTCAATCCAGCCATACACATTACAGTACACAGAAAAACAAAACAACGTTCACTCAGGACCAAGGTGCTACATAAAAAAACCTTAATGAACAAACGATAACACAAAACTAGGACACTATATGAGGTGATGTGATTATTTTTCACAATGAAAGGAAAATCGAAAAGGAAAATGGAATTGAGAATTTATTGCAAAGTGGTGCCCTAATGGTACAATCAAATGCCACCATTAACCCCTAGCATGTTACTGACACTGAAAGGAAAAATAGGCATACCCTCCAGGTAGAACAAAAAGACAGGAGAAACAGTAACAATCATGATTTTGCCAACAAACTGCTTTGGTAAGCAGATCATTAAATCTTAGCCACTGTGTAAAACAATATTCAAAAGCCATTAATTTTTAACATATCTTAGGGAAGGTTGCAGAACATCATGGGAACTTTGAGAAGCACCTATCAGGTCGGCGTGGTAACATAAGTGTGTGGTAGCCTTCAATGTTGATGAGTATACCTGCATTATGATGAAGATCTGTGCACAATATGAGAGAGATAGAGAGGTAGGGAATAATTCTCCTGAAGCAATATATAATGAAGAGCCTCAGTTAAGTGCAACCTTTACCAATGCTGGCCTTGGGGGCATAACATTTACAGGATTCAACGATCAACTCACACAGCACATTAAGGCACAGACTGATGTTAGAGTTGCAACATGCCATGAGATTCAAATCAGAACGTGATAAAGCACAGAACATCTCTCAAAAACAAGCTGTGCACCTTCACCACCTTCTAACAAAAAGCCAGGTAAGGGAAAACCAAATGCTACATATTTAAGAGTTTACATATATAACCATTTAATAATAGTCATAAATATACTGTGCTGCTATACCTTTGTGTCAAATGTAGTTTGAAACCATCTCAAAGTATCAAAGCACAGCAACTTATCAAACATCCATTCAGAATCTTTTCACCCTTGTTTTTCTAGTTCTATTAAAATTCAAGATTCCCCAAGAGAGCAAAATGTTTCTTTAAAAGTCAACTCATTGTCAGGTATTTTTTTTACTAAAAGCTTTGACAACATTGTACACTGTGAAGAAAGACTTCAGCAGATCTTAAAAATGAGATGACTTGTTTACTTTTCTTTCTAAAACTTTTGAATGACTGGAATTAAAAACAGCATTCATGCGGTGCAGCATAGTAGAGCTCTCAAACGAGCCCAAGCTGAGGATTAGCGTTAGTTAGGATTTGGTAAAAGATCATTAACAAAGTCATACTATGCCATATGATTCATCAGGTAAACTCTACATCTGACTTTTAGATAATTAGGTACATAAATAAGCAAATAATCACAATAGAGAGTATAATAGATCATTGATGATTTGGTAGATTGGTAGATTTTTAACTAAAAGCAGCAATCAGTAGGCTTCAACCACAATCAACCAGTCCTGCAGTTTTCACATAAACAATTAAAGTCAAAAGTATACAGTGATGTTGATTGGCAACTGTCTTGAATGACAGCTACTGAAATCAATGCTGATGCTTTTCCTCTTTCGCTTTGTGTTAACACACACCTAAATGCTCCAGACCAAATGACTAAAACCTTGAGGCTTTTACAGAGGTGCTTCACAACTGCTGAAGATCAGTTAATCAAGGGCATTTAATTAGCAGCACCTGGCTTTTACATAGCCTCTTATACCCTACAGTAAGAACGTACTTAGCTTCTTACACAATGTTTCCTCATTTAAGCTTTTATATATATATATATATATATATATATATATATATATATATATATATATATATATATATATATATATATATAAAAGAATTAATGACACAGTGTCCTGCATTGTTATTCGTCTGAGGTTGTATAACCCAATTTTAGGACCTAAAAAATATTTTTTTTATGTCCTAATATATAAACCCATAGAATTCAAAGAGTGTTATTACCTTTTTAGATAACTGTATGTAGAGTAAATATGTAGATGTTTAGGACAGGTCATGTTTACTTTGCTTCTTTAGCAAGTAAAAAGCCATCAGTGATACCAGTGCTGTTTAGCACAAGTGTTTAACCTAAGAGATAATCTCAGCATCTGGATGAGATCTGCCTCAAAAGTGTTTATTGTTGATAGCTGATTTGTATTGAAGAAGAGGACATCAGATTGATTACCAGTGATTCAATTTGATTATTAATTTGATTATCTACACCAAAAAAATGTAACTTAATAAACAATGATGACAGCAGTTTCTAATAAATAAAACTAAAATAGAAAAAAATAAAAATAAATTGTTACCTTTTTCTTTACTTTAAAATAAAAAATTATGCAATTAATAAAAAAAATATTAAAGCATTAAACATGTAAGTAAGTAAACAACATAGCATGCACTTGATTTCCATGTAAATAAATTACTGCAGAATTACAGTAAAACTTGTGATTTACCTATATCTCATGTTTACCATAATTTGTAGTGTCTTTATATTGTATTCTCTATTACATTTCCTCACCATTATAATACTTTAAACTGCATTTTGATATAAGTTTGTAATCTAGCAAACCAGTTGATTTATTCATTGATAGAGACTCAAAGTGGCGTAAAATATGAATGATATTAAATTAAATACACACAAAAACTAGATTCAGAAAATGATTTTATGTATTTAAATACATTATTTATTTAATAATCTTACAACACAATCACAACAAAAACATGAATGTGTTGTCTAAACAAACTGACAAAACTGAACAAAATTTGAGAGATGCCAATAAATTCCTTTTTTAAAAGCTAAAAAAAAAATCTACAAAAAAAACCAAAATACTTTATGTATTTGTGGCAGCACAGATACTACTGTAGAGGGCATTGGTGTGGTTGTGTGGAATCTTGCTTGCATGAATTAAGCCCTACCTAAAGTCCATAAGATTGGAGAAGAACTGATATATTTTTGTTGACAGTTCTACCTGTCTTCTTTAAGATTTTGAGCCCCATTTTGCACAAAAAAAATATATTACACTTGTTGGATGTAATCACATGCATTTTGGACGTTGGTCTCATACAATTAGTTTGAGCTCACAGTATCTTACACATTTACATACTGTTATTTGGTGTTAATCAGACTTCAATAAAGTGTAAATTATGTAAAATAAATCTCCCAAGATAAATAAATTAGTTCCAGTGGTGGGCCGTCAGGGAAGGCCTTCTCTGCTGGCCTAAACACTATCAGAAGCACCTGACCTGCATTTACAACCTAAATTCTAATATTTGTTCCATGAAATTGTATTAGTTTATT